>NC_083774.1:38382950-39030450 GCF_963514075.1 Conger conger | reverse complement strand
GAAATCTGGGGAACTTGTTTGCCACAGTGCTTTATCAAAAAAATGGCAGAAATCCTCAGAAGTTGATTGCGTCATGCGAGCGGGGTTTTATCACCCACCAGACTGTTGAGCGGTCAGCAGGCTCAGGTAGGGAGGTCAGGACAATTCACAAAAAAGGGGGCGCGGACAGTGTGCCGAAACCCGGGATCGAACCAGGGACCTTTAGATCTTCAGTCTAACGCTCTCCCAACTGAGCTATTTCGGCACCCTCGGCGGGGCGGTCGGTGAAGAGTGACGCTGGTACAACAATGCTGCAGGTTCAATGCGTAAAATGGCCGAGTTGCCCACGTGCTGCCGAAGATATGGATGATAGGAAAGATACTCTGTCAGAAAGCACAGCAATTTATCTCTGGCAGTTTTCTCTCCTCCAATACGCCATCCCTCAACAAGAGGTGACTGGAGTTGTCTTTAAATTCAAGTATCACATTGCTGCTCGCTTGTAGTAACTCTGGCCCATTGGAATTCCTCCCAGCACGATCGCTGAGCGACATCGATGTATCCGGCGCGCTGTGGGGCGCCCTGGCAGCCGGCACCGTCTCCTCGTTAGTATAGTGGCCAGTATCCCAGCCTGTCACGCGGGAGACCGGGGTTCGATTCCCCGACGGGGAGTTTGCCCTCTTGTTCTTCCCACAGACAAAACAAAGCAAACTTCAGGTAAAAGGAGTCTTGTCCCGCATCTCTCACAGGGAGGCGAAAGGGTAACAGCGCGCTCTTGATGTTGGCTTTTCACTTTTCTCCTGCACAGTCAGTAATCTACGCAAATGAAGAACAAATGACCATTGGCAGCAATGTTCCCGCACGGCGGGTTTTGTAGAGGGTGAAATCTGGGGAACTTGTTTGCCACAGTGCTTTATCAAAAAAATGGCAGAAATCCTCAGAAGTTGATTGCGTCATGCGAGCGGGGTTTTATCACCCACCAGACTGTTGAGCGGTCAGCAGGCTCAGGTAGGGAGGTCAGGACAATTCACAAAAAAGGGGGCGCGGACAGTGTGCCGAAACCCGGGATCGAACCAGGGACCTTTAGATCTTCAGTCTAACGCTCTCCCAACTGAGCTATTTCGGCACCCTCGGCGGGGCGGTCGGTGAAGAGTGACGCTGGTACAACAATGCTGCAGGTTCAATGCGTAAAATGGCCGAGTAGCCCACGTGCTGCCGAAGATATGGATGATAGGAAAGATACTCTGTCAGAAAGCACAGCAATTTATCTCTGGCAGTTTTCTCTCCTCCAATAACGCCATCCCTCAACAAGAGGTGACTGGAGTTGTCTTTAAATTCAAGTATCACATTGCTGCTCGCTTGTAGTAACTCTGGCCCATTGGAATTCCTCCCAGCACGATCGCTGAGCGACATCGATGTATCCGGCGCGCTGTGGGGCGCTCTGGCAGCCGGCACCGTCTCCTCGTTAGTATAGTGGCCAGTATCCCCGCCTGTCACGCGGGAGACCGGGGTTCGATTCCCCGACGGGGAGTTTGCCCTCTTGTTCTTCCCACAGACAAAACAAAGCAAACTTCAGGTAAAAGGAGTCTTGTCCCGCATCTCTCACGGGGAGGCGAAAGGGTAACAGCGCGCTCTTGATGTTGGCTTTTCACTTTTCTCCTGCACAGTCAGTAATCTACGCAAATGAAGAACAAATGACCATTGGCAGCAATGTTCCCGCACGGCGGGTTTTGTAGAGGGTGAAATCTGGGGAACTTGTTTGCCACAGTGCTTTATCAAAAAAATGGCAGAAATCCTCAGAAGTTGATTGCGTCATGCGAGCGGGGTTTTATCACCCACCAGACTGTTGAGCGGTCAGCAGGCTCAGGTAGGGAGGTCAGGACAATTCACAAAAAAGGGGGCGCGGACAGTGTGCCGAAACCCGGGATCGAACCAGGGACCTTTAGATCTTCAGTCTAACGCTCTCCCAACTGAGCTATTTCGGCACCCTCGGCGGGGCGGTCGGTGAAGAGTGACGCTGGTACAACAATGCTGCAGGTTCAATGCGTAAAATGGCCGAGTAGCCCACGTGCTGCCGAAGATATGGATGATAGGAAAGATACTCTGTCAGAAAGCACAGCAATTTATCTCTGGCAGTTTTCTCTCCTCCAATACAGCCATCCCTCAACAAGAGGTGACTGGAGTTGTCTTTAAATTCAAGTATCACATTGCTGCTCGCTTGTAGTAACTCTGGCCCATTGGAATTCCTCCCAGCACGATCGCTGAGCGACATCGATGTATCCGGCGCGCTGTGGGGCGCTCTGGCAGCCGGCACCGTCTCCTCGTTAGTATAGTGGCCAGTATCCCCGCCTGTCACGCGGGAGACCGGGGTTCGATTCCCCGACGGGGAGTTTGCCCTCTTGTTCTTCCCACAGACAAAACAAAGCAAACTTCAGGTAAAAGGAGTCTTGTCCCGCATCTCTCACGGGGAGGCGAAAGGGTAACAGCGCGCTCTTGATGTTGGCTTTTCACTTTTCTCCTGCACAGTCAGTAATCTACGCAAATGAAGAACAAATGACCATTGGCAGCAATGTTCCCGCACGGCGGGTTTTGTAGAGGGTGAAATCTGGGGAACTTGTTTGCCACAGTGCTTTATCAAAAAAATGGCAGAAATCCTCAGAAGTTGATTGCGTCATGCGAGCGGGGTTTTATCACCCACCAGACTGTTGAGCGGTCAGCAGGCTCAGGTAGGGAGGTCAGGACAATTCACAAAAAAGGGGGCGCGGACAGTGTGCCGAAACCCGGGATCGAACCAGGGACCTTTAGATCTTCAGTCTAACGCTCTCCCAACTGAGCTATTTCGGCACCCTCGGCGGGGCGGTCGGTGAAGAGTGACGCTGGTACAACAATGCTGCAGGTTCAATGCGTAAAATGGCCGAGTTGCCCACGTGCTGCCGAAGATATGGATGATAGGAAAGATACTCTGTCAGAAAGCACAGCAATTTATCTCTGGCAGTTTTCTCTCCTCCAATACGCCATCCCTCAACAAGAGGTGACTGGAGTTGTCTTTAAATTCAAGTATCACATTGCTGCTCGCTTGTAGTAACTCTGGCCCATTGGAATTCCTCCCAGCACGATCGCTGAGCGACATCGATGTATCCGGCGCGCTGTGGGGCGCCCTGGCAGCCGGCACCGTCTCCTCGTTAGTATAGTGGCCAGTATCCCCGCCTGTCACGCGGGAGACCGGGGTTCGATTCCCCGACGGGGAGTTTGCCCTCTTGTTCTTCCCACAGACAAAACAAAGCAAACTTCAGGTAAAAGGAGTCTTGTCCCGCATCTCTCACGGGGAGGCGAAAGGGTAACAGCGCGCTCTTGATGTTGGCTTTTCACTTTTCTCCTGCACAGTCAGTAATCTACGCAAATGAAGAACAAATGACCATTGGCAGCAATGTTCCCGCACGGCGGGTTTTGTAGAGGGTGAAATCTGGGGAACTTGTTTGCCACAGTGCTTTATCAAAAAAATGGCAGAAATCCTCAGAAGTTGATTGCGTCATGCGAGCGGGGTTTTATCACCCACCAGACTGTTGAGCGGTCAGCAGGCTCAGGTAGGGAGGTCAGGACAATTCACAAAAAAGGGGGCGCGGACAGTGTGCCGAAACCCGGGATCGAACCAGGGACCTTTAGATCTTCAGTCTAACGCTCTCCCAACTGAGCTATTTCGGCACCCTCGGCGGGGCGGTCGGTGAAGAGTGACGCTGGTACAACAATGCTGCAGGTTCAATGCGTAAAATGGCCGAGTTGCCCACGTGCTGCCGAAGATATGGATGATAGGAAAGATACTCTGTCAGAAAGCACAGCAATTTATCTCTGGCAGTTTTCTCTCCTCCAATACGCCATCCCTCAACAAGAGGTGACTGGAGTTGTCTTTAAATTCAAGTATCACATTGCTGCTCGCTTGTAGTAACTCTGGCCCATTGGAATTCCTCCCAGCACGATCGCTGAGCGACATCGATGTATCCGGCGCGCTGTGGGGCGCCCTGGCAGCCGGCACCGTCTCCTCGTTAGTATAGTGGCCAGTATCCCCGCCTGTCACGCGGGAGACCGGGGTTCGATTCCCCGACGGGGAGTTTGCCCTCTTGTTCTTCCCACAGACAAAACAAAGCAAACTTCAGGTAAAAGGAGTCTTGTCCCGCATCTCTCACGGGGAGGCGAAAGGGTAACAGCGCGCTCTTGATGTTGGCTTTTCACTTTTCTCCTGCACAGTCAGTAATCTACGCAAATGAAGAACAAATGACCATTGGCAGCAATGTTCCCGCACGGCGGGTTTTGTAGAGGGTGAAATCTGGGGAACTTGTTTGCCACAGTGCTTTATCAAAAAAATGGCCGAAATCCTCAGAAGTTGATTGCGTCATGCGAGCGGGGTTTTATCACCCACCAGACTGTTGAGCGGTCAGCAGGCTCAGGTAGGGAGGTCAGGACAATTCACAAAAAAGGGGGCGCGGACAGTGTGCCGAAACCCGGGATCGAACCAGGGACCTTTAGATCTTCAGTCTAACGCTCTCCCAACTGAGCTATTTCGGCACCCTCGGCGGGGCGGTCGGTGAAGAGTGACGCTGGTACAACAATGCTGCAGGTTCAATGCGTAAAATGGCCGAGTTGCCCACGTGCTGCCGAAGATATGGATGATAGGAAAGATACTCTGTCAGAAAGCACAGCAATTTATCTCTGGCAGTTTTCTCTCCTCCAATACGCCATCCCTCAACAAGAGGTGACTGGAGTTGTCTTTAAATTCAAGTATCACATTGCTGCTCGCTTGTAGTAACTCTGGCCCATTGGAATTCCTCCCAGCACGATCGCTGAGCGACATCGATGTATCCGGGGCGCTGTGGGGCGCCCTGGCAGCCGGCACCGTCTCCTCGTTAGTATAGTGGCCAGTATCCCCGCCTGTCACGCGGGAGACCGGGGTTCGATTCCCCGACGGGGAGTTTGCCCTCTTGTTCTTCCCACAGACAAAACAAAGCAAACTTCAGGTAAAAGGAGTCTTGTCCCGCATCTCTCACGGGGAGGCGAAAGGGTAACAGCGCGCTCTTGATGTTGGCTTTTCACTTTTCTCCTGCACAGTCAGTAATCTACGCAAATGAAGAACAAATGACCATTGGCAGCAATGTTCCCGCACGGCGGGTTTTGTAGAGGGTGAAATCTGGGGAACTTGTTTGCCACAGTGCTTTATCAAAAAAATGGCCGAAATCCTCAGAAGTTGATTGCGTCATGCGAGCGGGGTTTTATCACCCACCAGACTGTTGAGCGGTCAGCAGGCTCAGGTAGGGAGGTCAGGACAATTCACAAAAAAGGGGGCGCGGACAGTGTGCCGAAACCCGGGATCGAACCAGGGACCTTTAGATCTTCAGTCTAACGCTCTCCCAACTGAGCTATTTCGGCACCCTCGGCGGGGCGGTCGGTGAAGAGTGACGCTGGTACAACAATGCTGCAGGTTCAATGCGTAAAATGGCCGAGTTGCCCACGTGCTGCCGAAGATATGGATGATAGGAAAGATACTCTGTCAGAAAGCACAGCAATTTATCTCTGGCAGTTTTCTCTCCTCCAATACGCCATCCCTCAACAAGAGGTGACTGGAGTTGTCTTTAAATTCAAGTATCACATTGCTGCTCGCTTGTAGTAACTCTGGCCCATTGGAATTCCTCCCAGCACGATCGCTGAGCGACATCGATGTATCCGGCGCGCTGTGGGGCGCCCTGGCAGCCGGCACCGTCTCCTCGTTAGTATAGTGGCCAGTATCCCCGCCTGTCACGCGGGAGACCGGGGTTCGATTCCCCGACGGGGAGTTTGCCCTCTTGTTCTTCCCACAGACAAAACAAAGCAAACTTCAGGTAAAAGGAGTCTTGTCCCGCATCTCTCACGGGGAGGCGAAAGGGTAACAGCGCGCTCTTGATGTTGGCTTTTCACTTTTCTCCTGCACAGTCAGTAATCTACGCAAATGAAGAACAAATGACCATTGGCAGCAATGTTCCCGCACGGCGGGTTTTGTAGAGGGTGAAATCTGGGGAACTTGTTTGCCACAGTGCTTTATCAAAAAAATGGCCGAAATCCTCAGAAGTTGATTGCGTCATGCGAGCGGGGTTTTATCACCCACCAGACTGTTGAGCGGTCAGCAGGCTCAGGTAGGGAGGTCAGGACAATTCACAAAAAAGGGGGCGCGGACAGTGTGCCGAAACCCGGGATCGAACCAGGGACCTTTAGATCTTCAGTCTAACGCTCTCCCAACTGAGCTATTTCGGCACCCTCGGCGGGGCGGTCGGTGAAGAGTGACGCTGGTACAACAATGCTGCAGGTTCAATGCGTAAAATGGCCGAGTTGCCCACGTGCTGCCGAAGATATGGATGATAGGAAAGATACTCTGTCAGAAAGCACAGCAATTTATCTCTGGCAGTTTTCTCTCCTCCAATACGCCATCCCTCAACAAGAGGTGACTGGAGTTGTCTTTAAATTCAAGTATCACATTGCTGCTCGCTTGTAGTAACTCTGGCCCATTGGAATTCCTCCCAGCACGATCGCTGAGCGACATCGATGTATCCGGGGCGCTGTGGGGCGCCCTGGCAGCCGGCACCGTCTCCTCGTTAGTATAGTGGCCAGTATCCCCGCCTGTCACGCGGGAGACCGGGGTTCGATTCCCCGACGGGGAGTTTGCCCTCTTGTTCTTCCCACAGACAAAACAAAGCAAACTTCAGGTAAAAGGAGTCTTGTCCCGCATCTCTCACGGGGAGGCGAAAGGGTAACAGCGCGCTCTTGATGTTGGCTTTTCACTTTTCTCCTGCACAGTCAGTAATCTACGCAAATGAAGAACAAATGACCATTGGCAGCAATGTTCCCGCACGGCGGGTTTTGTAGAGGGTGAAATCTGGGGAACTTGTTTGCCACAGTGCTTTATCAAAAAAATGGCCGAAATCCTCAGAAGTTGATTGCGTCATGCGAGCGGGGTTTTATCACCCACCAGACTGTTGAGCGGTCAGCAGGCTCAGGTAGGGAGGTCAGGACAATTCACAAAAAAGGGGGCGCGGACAGTGTGCCGAAACCCGGGATCGAACCAGGGACCTTTAGATCTTCAGTCTAACGCTCTCCCAACTGAGCTATTTCGGCACCCTCGGCGGGGCGGTCGGTGAAGAGTGACGCTGGTACAACAATGCTGCAGGTTCAATGCGTAAAATGGCCGAGTTGCCCACGTGCTGCCGAAGATATGGATGATAGGAAAGATACTCTGTCAGAAAGCACAGCAATTTATCTCTGGCAGTTTTCTCTCCTCCAATACGCCATCCCTCAACAAGAGGTGACTGGAGTTGTCTTTAAATTCAAGTATCACATTGCTGCTCGCTTGTAGTAACTCTGGCCCATTGGAATTCCTCCCAGCACGATCGCTGAGCGACATCGATGTATCCGGCGCGCTGTGGGGCGCCCTGGCAGCCGGCACCGTCTCCTCGTTAGTATAGTGGCCAGTATCCCCGCCTGTCACGCGGGAGACCGGGGTTCGATTCCCCGACGGGGAGTTTGCCCTCTTGTTCTTCCCACAGACAAAACAAAGCAAACTTCAGGTAAAAGGAGTCTTGTCCCGCATCTCTCACGGGGAGGCGAAAGGGTAACAGCGCGCTCTTGATGTTGGCTTTTCACTTTTCTCCTGCACAGTCAGTAATCTACGCAAATGAAGAACAAATGACCATTGGCAGCAATGTTCCCGCACGGCGGGTTTTGTAGAGGGTGAAATCTGGGGAACTTGTTTGCCACAGTGCTTTATCAAAAAAATGGCAGAAATCCTCAGAAGTTGATTGCGTCATGCGAGCGGGGTTTTATCACCCACCAGACTGTTGAGCGGTCAGCAGGCTCAGGTAGGGAGGTCAGGACAATTCACAAAAAAGGGGGCGCGGACAGTGTGCCGAAACCCGGGATCGAACCAGGGACCTTTAGATCTTCAGTCTAACGCTCTCCCAACTGAGCTATTTCGGCACCCTCGGCGGGGCGGTCGGTGAAGAGTGACGCTGGTACAACAATGCTGCAGGTTCAATGCGTAAAATGGCCGAGTTGCCCACGTGCTGCCGAAGATATGGATGATAGGAAAGATACTCTGTCAGAAAGCACAGCAATTTATCTCTGGCAGTTTTCTCTCCTCCAATACGCCATCCCTCAACAAGAGGTGACTGGAGTTGTCTTTAAATTCAAGTATCACATTGCTGCTCGCTTGTAGTAACTCTGGCCCATTGGAATTCCTCCCAGCACGATCGCTGAGCGACATCGATGTATCCGGCGCGCTGTGGGGCGCTCTGGCAGCCGGCACCGTCTCCTCGTTAGTATAGTGGCCAGTATCCCCGCCTGTCACGCGGGAGACCGGGGTTCGATTCCCCGACGGGGAGTTTGCCCTCTTGTTCTTCCCACAGACAAAACAAAGCAAACTTCAGGTAAAAGGAGTCTTGTCCCGCATCTCTCACGGGGAGGCGAAAGGGTAACAGCGCGCTCTTGATGTTGGCTTTTCACTTTTCTCCTGCACAGTCAGTAATCTACGCAAATGAAGAACAAATGACCATTGGCAGCAATGTTCCCGCACGGCGGGTTTTGTAGAGGGTGAAATCTGGGGAACTTGTTTGCCACAGTGCTTTATCAAAAAAATGGCAGAAATCCTCAGAAGTTGATTGCGTCATGCGAGAGGGGTTTTATCACCCACCAGACTGTTGAGCGGTCAGCAGGCTCAGGTAGGGAGGTCAGGACAATTCACAAAAAAGGGGGCGCGGACAGTGTGCCGAAACCCGGGATCGAACCAGGGACCTTTAGATCTTCAGTCTAACGCTCTCCCAACTGAGCTATTTCGGCACCCTGGGTGGAGCGGTCGGTGAAGAGTGACGCTGGTACAACAATGCTGCAGGTTCAATGCGTAAAATGGCCGAGTAGCCCACGTGCTGCCGAAGATATGGATGATAGGAAAGATACTCTGTCAGAAAGCACAGCAATTTATCTCTGGCAGTTTTCTCTCCTCCAATACGCCATCCCTCAACAAGAGGTGACTGGAGTTGTCTTTAAATTCAAGTATCACATTGCTGCTCGCTTGTAGTAACTCTGGCCCATTGGAATTCCTCCCAGCACGATCGCTGAGCGACATCGATGTATCCGGGGCGCTGTGGGGCGCCCTGGCAGCCGGCACCGTCTCCTCGTTAGTATAGTGGCCAGTATCCCCGCCTGTCACGCGGGAGACCGGGGTTCGATTCCCCGACGGGGAGTTTGCCCTCTTGTTCTTCCCACAGACAAAACAAAGCAAACTTCAGGTAAAAGGAGTCTTGTCCCGCATCTCTCACGGGGAGGCGAAAGGGTAACAGCGCGCTCTTGATGTTGGCTTTTCACTTTTCTCCTGCACAGTCAGTAATCTACGCAAATGAAGAACAAATGACCATTGGCAGCAATGTTCCCGCACGGCGGGTTTTGTAGAGGGTGAAATCTGGGGAACTTGTTTGCCACAGTGCTTTATCAAAAAAATGGCCGAAATCCTCAGAAGTTGATTGCGTCATGCGAGCGGGGTTTTATCACCCACCAGACTGTTGAGCGGTCAGCAGGCTCAGGTAGGGAGGTCAGGACAATTCACAAAAAAGGGGGCGCGGACAGTGTGCCGAAACCCGGGATCGAACCAGGGACCTTTAGATCTTCAGTCTAACGCTCTCCCAACTGAGCTATTTCGGCACCCTCGGCGGGGCGGTCGGTGAAGAGTGACGCTGGTACAACAATGCTGCAGGTTCAATGCGTAAAATGGCCGAGTTGCCCACGTGCTGCCGAAGATATGGATGATAGGAAAGATACTCTGTCAGAAAGCACAGCAATTTATCTCTGGCAGTTTTCTCTCCTCCAATACGCCATCCCTCAACAAGAGGTGACTGGAGTTGTCTTTAAATTCAAGTATCACATTGCTGCTCGCTTGTAGTAACTCTGGCCCATTGGAATTCCTCCCAGCACGATCGCTGAGCGACATCGATGTATCCGGCGCGCTGTGGGGCGCCCTGGCAGCCGGCACCGTCTCCTCGTTAGTATAGTGGCCAGTATCCCCGCCTGTCACGCGGGAGACCGGGGTTCGATTCCCCGACGGGGAGTTTGCCCTCTTGTTCTTCCCACAGACAAAACAAAGCAAACTTCAGGTAAAAGGAGTCTTGTCCCGCATCTCTCACGGGGAGGCGAAAGGGTAACAGCGCGCTCTTGATGTTGGCTTTTCACTTTTCTCCTGCACAGTCAGTAATCTACGCAAATGAAGAACAAATGACCATTGGCAGCAATGTTCCCGCACGGCGGGTTTTGTAGAGGGTGAAATCTGGGGAACTTGTTTGCCACAGTGCTTTATCAAAAAAATGGCAGAAATCCTCAGAAGTTGATTGCGTCATGCGAGCGGGGTTTTATCACCCACCAGACTGTTGAGCGGTCAGCAGGCTCAGGTAGGGAGGTCAGGACAATTCACAAAAAAGGGGGCGCGGACAGTGTGCCGAAACCCGGGATCGAACCAGGGACCTTTAGATCTTCAGTCTAACGCTCTCCCAACTGAGCTATTTCGGCACCCTCGGCGGGGCGGTCGGTGAAGAGTGACGCTGGTACAACAATGCTGCAGGTTCAATGCGTAAAATGGCCGAGTTGCCCACGTGCTGCCGAAGATATGGATGATAGGAAAGATACTCTGTCAGAAAGCACAGCAATTTATCTCTGGCAGTTTTCTCTCCTCCAATACGCCATCCCTCAACAAGAGGTGACTGGAGTTGTCTTTAAATTCAAGTATCACATTGCTGCTCGCTTGTAGTAACTCTGGCCCATTGGAATTCCTCCCAGCACGATCGCTGAGCGACATCGATGTATCCGGCGCGCTGTGGGGCGCTCTGGCAGCCGGCACCGTCTCCTCGTTAGTATAGTGGCCAGTATCCCCGCCTGTCACGCGGGAGACCGGGGTTCGATTCCCCGACGGGGAGTTTGCCCTCTTGTTCTTCCCACAGACAAAACAAAGCAAACTTCAGGTAAAAGGAGTCTTGTCCCGCATCTCTCACGGGGAGGCGAAAGGGTAACAGCGCGCTCTTGATGTTGGCTTTTCACTTTTCTCCTGCACAGTCAGTAATCTACGCAAATGAAGAACAAATGACCATTGGCAGCAATGTTCCCGCACGGCGGGTTTTGTAGAGGGTGAAATCTGGGGAACTTGTTTGCCACAGTGCTTTATCAAAAAAATGGCAGAAATCCTCAGAAGTTGATTGCGTCATGCGAGAGGGGTTTTATCACCCACCAGACTGTTGAGCGGTCAGCAGGCTCAGGTAGGGAGGTCAGGACAATTCACAAAAAAGGGGGCGCGGACAGTGTGCCGAAACCCGGGATCGAACCAGGGACCTTTAGATCTTCAGTCTAACGCTCTCCCAACTGAGCTATTTCGGCACCCTGGGTGGAGCGGTCGGTGAAGAGTGACGCTGGTACAACAATGCTGCAGGTTCAATGCGTAAAATGGCCGAGTAGCCCACGTGCTGCCGAAGATATGGATGATAGGAAAGATACTCTGTCAGAAAGCACAGCAATTTATCTCTGGCAGTTTTCTCTCCTCCAATACAGCCATCCCTCAACAAGAGGTGACTGGAGTTGTCTTTAAATTCAAGTATCACATTGCTGCTCGCTTGTAGTAACTCTGGCCCATTGGAATTCCTCCCAGCACGATCGCTGAGCGACATCGATGTATCCGGCGCGCTGTGGGGCGCTCTGGCAGCCGGCACCGTCTCCTCGTTAGTATAGTGGCCAGTATCCCCGCCTGTCACGCGGGAGACCGGGGTTCGATTCCCCGACGGGGAGTTTGCCCTCTTGTTCTTCCCACAGACAAAACAAAGCAAACTTCAGGTAAAAGGAGTCTTGTCCCGCATCTCTCACGGGGAGGCGAAAGGGTAACAGCGCGCTCTTGATGTTGGCTTTTCACTTTTCTCCTGCACAGTCAGTAATCTACGCAAATGAAGAACAAATGACCATTGGCAGCAATGTTCCCGCACGGCGGGTTTTGTAGAGGGTGAAATCTGGGGAACTTGTTTGCCACAGTGCTTTATCAAAAAAATGGCAGAAATCCTCAGAAGTTGATTGCGTCATGCGAGCGGGGTTTTATCACCCACCAGACTGTTGAGCGGTCAGCAGGCTCAGGTAGGGAGGTCAGGACAATTCACAAAAAAGGGGGCGCGGACAGTGTGCCGAAACCCGGGATCGAACCAGGGACCTTTAGATCTTCAGTCTAACGCTCTCCCAACTGAGCTATTTCGGCACCCTCGGCGGGGCGGTCGGTGAAGAGTGACGCTGGTACAACAATGCTGCAGGTTCAATGCGTAAAATGGCCGAGTTGCCCACGTGCTGCCGAAGATATGGATGATAGGAAAGATACTCTGTCAGAAAGCACAGCAATTTATCTCTGGCAGTTTTCTCTCCTCCAATACGCCATCCCTCAACAAGAGGTGACTGGAGTTGTCTTTAAATTCAAGTATCACATTGCTGCTCGCTTGTAGTAACTCTGGCCCATTGGAATTCCTCCCAGCACGATCGCTGAGCGACATCGATGTATCCGGCGCGCTGTGGGGCGCTCTGGCAGCCGGCACCGTCTCCTCGTTAGTATAGTGGCCAGTATCCCCGCCTGTCACGCGGGAGACCGGGGTTCGATTCCCCGACGGGGAGTTTGCCCTCTTGTTCTTCCCACAGACAAAACAAAGCAAACTTCAGGTAAAAGGAGTCTTGTCCCGCATCTCTCACGGGGAGGCGAAAGGGTAACAGCGCGCTCTTGATGTTGGCTTTTCACTTTTCTCCTGCACAGTCAGTAATCTACGCAAATGAAGAACAAATGACCATTGGCAGCAATGTTCCCGCACGGCGGGTTTTGTAGAGGGTGAAATCTGGGGAACTTGTTTGCCACAGTGCTTTATCAAAAAAATGGCAGAAATCCTCAGAAGTTGATTGCGTCATGCGAGAGGGGTTTTATCACCCACCAGACTGTTGAGCGGTCAGCAGGCTCAGGTAGGGAGGTCAGGACAATTCACAAAAAAGGGGGCGCGGACAGTGTGCCGAAACCCGGGATCGAACCAGGGACCTTTAGATCTTCAGTCTAACGCTCTCCCAACTGAGCTATTTCGGCACCCTGGGTGGAGCGGTCGGTGAAGAGTGACGCTGGTACAACAATGCTGCAGGTTCAATGCGTAAAATGGCCGAGTAGCCCACGTGCTGCCGAAGATATGGATGATAGGAAAGATACTCTGTCAGAAAGCACAGCAATTTATCTCTGGCAGTTTTCTCTCCTCCAATACAGCCATCCCTCAACAAGAGGTGACTGGAGTTGTCTTTAAATTCAAGTATCACATTGCTGCTCGCTTGTAGTAACTCTGGCCCATTGGAATTCCTCCCAGCACGATCGCTGAGCGACATCGATGTATCCGGCGCGCTGTGGGGCGCTCTGGCAGCCGGCACCGTCTCCTCGTTAGTATAGTGGCCAGTATCCCCGCCTGTCACGCGGGAGACCGGGGTTCGATTCCCCGACGGGGAGTTTGCCCTCTTGTTCTTCCCACAGACAAAACAAAGCAAACTTCAGGTAAAAGGAGTCTTGTCCCGCATCTCTCACGGGGAGGCGAAAGGGTAACAGCGCGCTCTTGATGTTGGCTTTTCACTTTTCTCCTGCACAGTCAGTAATCTACGCAAATGAAGAACAAATGACCATTGGCAGCAATGTTCCCGCACGGCGGTTTTTGTAGAGGGTGAAATCTGGGGAACTTGTTTGCCACAGTGCTTTATCAAAAAAATGGCAGAAATCCTCAGAAGTTGATTGCGTCATGCGAGCGGGGTTTTATCACCCACCAGACTGTTGAGCGGTCAGCAGGCTCAGGTAGGGAGGTCAGGACAATTCACAAAAAAGGGGGCGCGGACAGTGTGCCGAAACCCGGGATCGAACCAGGGACCTTTAGATCTTCAGTCTAACGCTCTCCCAACTGAGCTATTTCGGCACCCTCGGCGGGGCGGTCGGTGAAGAGTGACGCTGGTACAACAATGCTGCAGGTTCAATGCGTAAAATGGCCGAGTTGCCCACGTGCTGCCGAAGATATGGATGATAGGAAAGATACTCTGTCAGAAAGCACAGCAATTTATCTCTGGCAGTTTTCTCTCCTCCAATACGCCATCCCTCAACAAGAGGTGACTGGAGTTGTCTTTAAATTCAAGTATCACATTGCTGCTCGCTTGTAGTAACTCTGGCCCATTGGAATTCCTCCCAGCACGATCGCTGAGCGACATCGATGTATCCGGCGCGCTGTGGGGCGCTCTGGCAGCCGGCACCGTCTCCTCGTTAGTATAGTGGCCAGTATCCCCGCCTGTCACGCGGGAGACCGGGGTTCGATTCCCCGACGGGGAGTTTGCCCTCTTGTTCTTCCCACAGACAAAACAAAGCAAACTTCAGGTAAAAGGAGTCTTGTCCCGCATCTCTCACGGGGAGGCGAAAGGGTAACAGCGCGCTCTTGATGTTGGCTTTTCACTTTTCTCCTGCACAGTCAGTAATCTACGCAAATGAAGAACAAATGACCATTGGCAGCAATGTTCCCGCACGGCGGGTTTTGTAGAGGGTGAAATCTGGGGAACTTGTTTGCCACAGTGCTTTATCAAAAAAATGGCAGAAATCCTCAGAAGTTGATTGCGTCATGCGAGCGGGGTTTTATCACCCACCAGACTGTTGAGCGGTCAGCAGGCTCAGGTAGGGAGGTCAGGACAATTCACAAAAAAGGGGGCGCGGACAGTGTGCCGAAACCCGGGATCGAACCAGGGACCTTTAGATCTTCAGTCTAACGCTCTCCCAACTGAGCTATTTCGGCACCCTCGGCGGGGCGGTCGGTGAAGAGTGACGCTGGTACAACAATGCTGCAGGTTCAATGCGTAAAATGGCCGAGTTGCCCACGTGCTGCCGAAGATATGGATGATAGGAAAGATACTCTGTCAGAAAGCACAGCAATTTATCTCTGGCAGTTTTCTCTCCTCCAATACGCCATCCCTCAACAAGAGGTGACTGGAGTTGTCTTTAAATTCAAGTATCACATTGCTGCTCGCTTGTAGTAACTCTGGCCCATTGGAATTCCTCCCAGCACGATCGCTGAGCGACATCGATGTATCCGGCGCGCTGTGGGGCGCTCTGGCAGCCGGCACCGTCTCCTCGTTAGTATAGTGGCCAGTATCCCCGCCTGTCACGCGGGAGACCGGGGTTCGATTCCCCGACGGGGAGTTTGCCCTCTTGTTCTTCCCACAGACAAAACAAAGCAAACTTCAGGTAAAAGGAGTCTTGTCCCGCATCTCTCACGGGGAGGCGAAAGGGTAACAGCGCGCTCTTGATGTTGGCTTTTCACTTTTCTCCTGCACAGTCAGTAATCTACGCAAATGAAGAACAAATGACCATTGGCAGCAATGTTCCCGCACGGCGGGTTTTGTAGAGGGTGAAATCTGGGGAACTTGTTTGCCACAGTGCTTTATCAAAAAAATGGCAGAAATCCTCAGAAGTTGATTGCGTCATGCGAGAGGGGTTTTATCACCCACCAGACTGTTGAGCGGTCAGCAGGCTCAGGTAGGGAGGTCAGGACAATTCACAAAAAAGGGGGCGCGGACAGTGTGCCGAAACCCGGGATCGAACCAGGGACCTTTAGATCTTCAGTCTAACGCTCTCCCAACTGAGCTATTTCGGCACCCTGGGTGGAGCGGTCGGTGAAGAGTGACGCTGGTACAACAATGCTGCAGGTTCAATGCGTAAAATGGCCGAGTAGCCCACGTGCTGCCGAAGATATGGATGATAGGAAAGATACTCTGTCAGAAAGCACAGCAATTTATCTCTGGCAGTTTTCTCTCCTCCAATACAGCCATCCCTCAACAAGAGGTGACTGGAGTTGTCTTTAAATTCAAGTATCACATTGCTGCTCGCTTGTAGTAACTCTGGCCCATTGGAATTCCTCCCAGCACGATCGCTGAGCGACATCGATGTATCCGGCGCGCTGTGGGGCGCTCTGGCAGCCGGCACCGTCTCCTCGTTAGTATAGTGGCCAGTATCCCCGCCTGTCACGCGGGAGACCGGGGTTCGATTCCCCGACGGGGAGTTTGCCCTCTTGTTCTTCCCACAGACAAAACAAAGCAAACTTCAGGTAAAAGGAGTCTTGTCCCGCATCTCTCACGGGGAGGCGAAAGGGTAACAGCGCGCTCTTGATGTTGGCTTTTCACTTTTCTCCTGCACAGTCAGTAATCTACGCAAATGAAGAACAAATGACCATTGGCAGCAATGTTCCCGCACGGCGGGTTTTGTAGAGGGTGAAATCTGGGGAACTTGTTTGCCACAGTGCTTTATCAAAAAAATGGCAGAAATCCTCAGAAGTTGATTGCGTCATGCGAGAGGGGTTTTATCACCCACCAGACTGTTGAGCGGTCAGCAGGCTCAGGTAGGGAGGTCAGGACAATTCACAAAAAAGGGGGCGCGGACAGTGTGCCGAAACCCGGGATCGAACCAGGGACCTTTAGATCTTCAGTCTAACGCTCTCCCAACTGAGCTATTTCGGCACCCTGGGTGGAGCGGTCGGTGAAGAGTGACGCTGGTACAACAATGCTGCAGGTTCAATGCGTAAAATGGCCGAGTAGCCCACGTGCTGCCGAAGATATGGATGATAGGAAAGATACTCTGTCAGAAAGCACAGCAATTTATCTCTGGCAGTTTTCTCTCCTCCAATACAGCCATCCCTCAACAAGAGGTGACTGGAGTTGTCTTTAAATTCAAGTATCACATTGCTGCTCGCTTGTAGTAACTCTGGCCCATTGGAATTCCTCCCAGCACGATCGCTGAGCGACATCGATGTATCCGGCGCGCTGTGGGGCGCTCTGGCAGCCGGCACCGTCTCCTCGTTAGTATAGTGGCCAGTATCCCCGCCTGTCACGCGGGAGACCGGGGTTCGATTCCCCGACGGGGAGTTTGCCCTCTTGTTCTTCCCACAGACAAAACAAAGCAAACTTCAGGTAAAAGGAGTCTTGTCCCGCATCTCTCACGGGGAGGCGAAAGGGTAACAGCGCGCTCTTGATGTTGGCTTTTCAC
Source organism: Conger conger (assembly GCF_963514075.1). Taxonomy (NCBI): domain Eukaryota; kingdom Metazoa; phylum Chordata; class Actinopteri; order Anguilliformes; family Congridae; genus Conger; species Conger conger. The sequence goes on along the minus strand of NC_083774.1, from coordinate 39,013,373 downwards.
TTTTCTCCTGCACAGTCAGTAATCTACGCAAATGAAGAACAAATGACCATTGGCAGCAATGTTCCCGCACGGCGGGTTTTGTAGAGGGTGAAATCTGGGGAACTTGTTTGCCACAGTGCTTTATCAAAAAAATGGCAGAAATCCTCAGAAGTTGATTGCGTCATGCGAGAGGGGTTTTATCACCCACCAGACTGTTGAGCGGTCAGCAGGCTCAGGTAGGGAGGTCAGGACAATTCACAAAAAAGGGGGCGCGGACAGTGTGCCGAAACCCGGGATCGAACCAGGGACCTTTAGATCTTCAGTCTAACGCTCTCCCAACTGAGCTATTTCGGCACCCTGGGTGGAGCGGTCGGTGAAGAGTGACGCTGGTACAACAATGCTGCAGGTTCAATGCGTAAAATGGCCGAGTAGCCCACGTGCTGCCGAAGATATGGATGATAGGAAAGATACTCTGTCAGAAAGCACAGCAATTTATCTCTGGCAGTTTTCTCTCCTCCAATACAGCCATCCCTCAACAAGAGGTGACTGGAGTTGTCTTTAAATTCAAGTATCACATTGCTGCTCGCTTGTAGTAACTCTGGCCCATTGGAATTCCTCCCAGCACGATCGCTGAGCGACATCGATGTATCCGGCGCGCTGTGGGGCGCTCTGGCAGCCGGCACCGTCTCCTCGTTAGTATAGTGGCCAGTATCCCCGCCTGTCACGCGGGAGACCGGGGTTCGATTCCCCGACGGGGAGTTTGCCCTCTTGTTCTTCCCACAGACAAAACAAAGCAAACTTCAGGTAAAAGGAGTCTTGTCCCGCATCTCTCACGGGGAGGCGAAAGGGTAACAGCGCGCTCTTGATGTTGGCTTTTCACTTTTCTCCTGCACAGTCAGTAATCTACGCAAATGAAGAACAAATGACCATTGGCAGCAATGTTCCCGCACGGCGGGTTTTGTAGAGGGTGAAATCTGGGGAACTTGTTTGCCACAGTGCTTTATCAAAAAAATGGCAGAAATCCTCAGAAGTTGATTGCGTCATGCGAGCGGGGTTTTATCACCCACCAGACTGTTGAGCGGTCAGCAGGCTCAGGTAGGGAGGTCAGGACAATTCACAAAAAAGGGGGCGCGGACAGTGTGCCGAAACCCGGGATCGAACCAGGGACCTTTAGATCTTCAGTCTAACGCTCTCCCAACTGAGCTATTTCGGCACCCTCGGCGGGGCGGTCGGTGAAGAGTGACGCTGGTACAACAATGCTGCAGGTTCAATGCGTAAAATGGCCGAGTTGCCCACGTGCTGCCGAAGATATGGATGATAGGAAAGATACTCTGTCAGAAAGCACAGCAATTTATCTCTGGCAGTTTTCTCTCCTCCAATACAGCCATCCCTCAACAAGAGGTGACTGGAGTTGTCTTTAAATTCAAGTATCACATTGCTGCTCGCTTGTAGTAACTCTGGCCCATTGGAATTCCTCCCAGCACGATCGCTGAGCGACATCGATGTATCCGGCGCGCTGTGGGGCGCTCTGGCAGCCGGCACCGTCTCCTCGTTAGTATAGTGGCCAGTATCCCCGCCTGTCACGCGGGAGACCGGGGTTCGATTCCCCGACGGGGAGTTTGCCCTCTTGTTCTTCCCACAGACAAAACAAAGCAAACTTCAGGTAAAAGGAGTCTTGTCCCGCATCTCTCACGGGGAGGCGAAAGGGTAACAGCGCGCTCTTGATGTTGGCTTTTCACTTTTCTCCTGCACAGTCAGTAATCTACGCAAATGAAGAACAAATGACCATTGGCAGCAATGTTCCCGCACGGCGGGTTTTGTAGAGGGTGAAATCTGGGGAACTTGTTTGCCACAGTGCTTTATCAAAAAAATGGCCGAAATCCTCAGAAGTTGATTGCGTCATGCGAGCGGGGTTTTATCACCCACCAGACTGTTGAGCGGTCAGCAGGCTCAGGTAGGGAGGTCAGGACAATTCACAAAAAAGGGGGCGCGGACAGTGTGCCGAAACCCGGGATCGAACCAGGGACCTTTAGATCTTCAGTCTAACGCTCTCCCAACTGAGCTATTTCGGCACCCTGGGTGGAGAGGTCGGTGAAGAGTGACGCTGGTACAACAATGCTGCAGGTTCAATGCGTAAAATGGCCGAGTAGCCCACGTGCTGCCGAAGATATGGATGATAGGAAAGATACTCTGTCAGAAAGCACAGCAATTTATCTCTGGCAGTTTTCTCTCCTCCAATACAGCCATCCCTCAACAAGAGGTGACTGGAGTTGTCTTTAAATTCAAGTATCACATTGCTGCTCGCTTGTAGTAACTCTGGCCCATTGGAATTCCTCCCAGCACGATCGCTGAGCGACATCGATGTATCCGGCGCGCTGTGGGGCGCTCTGGCAGCCGGCACCGTCTCCTCGTTAGTATAGTGGCCAGTATCCCCGCCTGTCACGCGGGAGACCGGGGTTCGATTCCCCGACGGGGAGTTTGCCCTCTTGTTCTTCCCACAGACAAAACAAAGCAAACTTCAGGTAAAAGGAGTCTTGTCCCGCATCTCTCACGGGGAGGCGAAAGGGTAACAGCGCGCTCTTGATGTTGGCTTTTCACTTTTCTCCTGCACAGTCAGTAATCTACGCAAATGAAGAACAAATGACCATTGGCAGCAATGTTCCCGCACGGCGGGTTTTGTAGAGGGTGAAATCTGGGGAACTTGTTTGCCACAGTGCTTTATCAAAAAAATGGCCGAAATCCTCAGAAGTTGATTGCGTCATGCGAGCGGGGTTTTATCACCCACCAGACTGTTGAGCGGTCAGCAGGCTCAGGTAGGGAGGTCAGGACAATTCACAAAAAAGGGGGCGCGGACAGTGTGCCGAAACCCGGGATCGAACCAGGGACCTTTAGATCTTCAGTCTAACGCTCTCCCAACTGAGCTATTTCGGCACCCTGGGTGGAGAGGTCGGTGAAGAGTGACGCTGGTACAACAATGCTGCAGGTTCAATGCGTAAAATGGCCGAGTAGCCCACGTGCTGCCGAAGATATGGATGATAGGAAAGATACTCTGTCAGAAAGCACAGCAATTTATCTCTGGCAGTTTTCTCTCCTCCAATACAGCCATCCCTCAACAAGAGGTGACTGGAGTTGTCTTTAAATTCAAGTATCACATTGCTGCTCGCTTGTAGTAACTCTGGCCCATTGGAATTCCTCCCAGCACGATCGCTGAGCGACATCGATGTATCCGGCGCGCTGTGGGGCGCTCTGGCAGCCGGCACCGTCTCCTCGTTAGTATAGTGGCCAGTATCCCCGCCTGTCACGCGGGAGACCGGGGTTCGATTCCCCGACGGGGAGTTTGCCCTCTTGTTCTTCCCACAGACAAAACAAAGCAAACTTCAGGTAAAAGGAGTCTTGTCCCGCATCTCTCACGGGGAGGCGAAAGGGTAACAGCGCGCTCTTGATGTTGGCTTTTCACTTTTCTCCTGCACAGTCAGTAATCTACGCAAATGAAGAACAAATGACCATTGGCAGCAATGTTCCCGCACGGCGGGTTTTGTAGAGGGTGAAATCTGGGGAACTTGTTTGCCACAGTGCTTTATCAAAAAAATGGCCGAAATCCTCAGAAGTTGATTGCGTCATGCGAGCGGGGTTTTATCACCCACCAGACTGTTGAGCGGTCAGCAGGCTCAGGTAGGGAGGTCAGGACAATTCACAAAAAAGGGGGCGCGGACAGTGTGCCGAAACCCGGGATCGAACCAGGGACCTTTAGATCTTCAGTCTAACGCTCTCCCAACTGAGCTATTTCGGCACCCTGGGTGGAGAGGTCGGTGAAGAGTGACGCTGGTACAACAATGCTGCAGGTTCAATGCGTAAAATGGCCGAGTAGCCCACGTGCTGCCGAAGATATGGATGATAGGAAAGATACTCTGTCAGAAAGCACAGCAATTTATCTCTGGCAGTTTTCTCTCCTCCAATACAGCCATCCCTCAACAAGAGGTGACTGGAGTTGTCTTTAAATTCAAGTATCACATTGCTGCTCGCTTGTAGTAACTCTGGCCCATTGGAATTCCTCCCAGCACGATCGCTGAGCGACATCGATGTATCCGGCGCGCTGTGGGGCGCTCTGGCAGCCGGCACCGTCTCCTCGTTAGTATAGTGGCCAGTATCCCCGCCTGTCACGCGGGAGACCGGGGTTCGATTCCCCGACGGGGAGTTTGCCCTCTTGTTCTTCCCACAGACAAAACAAAGCAAACTTCAGGTAAAAGGAGTCTTGTCCCGCATCTCTCACGGGGAGGCGAAAGGGTAACAGCGCGCTCTTGATGTTGGCTTTTCACTTTTCTCCTGCACAGTCAGTAATCTACGCAAATGAAGAACAAATGACCATTGGCAGCAATGTTCCCGCACGGCGGGTTTTGTAGAGGGTGAAATCTGGGGAACTTGTTTGCCACAGTGCTTTATCAAAAAAATGGCCGAAATCCTCAGAAGTTGATTGCGTCATGCGAGCGGGGTTTTATCACCCACCAGACTGTTGAGCGGTCAGCAGGCTCAGGTAGGGAGGTCAGGACAATTCACAAAAAAGGGGGCGCGGACAGTGTGCCGAAACCCGGGATCGAACCAGGGACCTTTAGATCTTCAGTCTAACGCTCTCCCAACTGAGCTATTTCGGCACCCTGGGTGGAGAGGTCGGTGAAGAGTGACGCTGGTACAACAATGCTGCAGGTTCAATGCGTAAAATGGCCGAGTAGCCCACGTGCTGCCGAAGATATGGATGATAGGAAAGATACTCTGTCAGAAAGCACAGCAATTTATCTCTGGCAGTTTTCTCTCCTCCAATACAGCCATCCCTCAACAAGAGGTGACTGGAGTTGTCTTTAAATTCAAGTATCACATTGCTGCTCGCTTGTAGTAACTCTGGCCCATTGGAATTCCTCCCAGCACGATCGCTGAGCGACATCGATGTATCCGGCGCGCTGTGGGGCGCTCTGGCAGCCGGCACCGTCTCCTCGTTAGTATAGTGGCCAGTATCCCCGCCTGTCACGCGGGAGACCGGGGTTCGATTCCCCGACGGGGAGTTTGCCCTCTTGTTCTTCCCACAGACAAAACAAAGCAAACTTCAGGTAAAAGGAGTCTTGTCCCGCATCTCTCACGGGGAGGCGAAAGGGTAACAGCGCGCTCTTGATGTTGGCTTTTCACTTTTCTCCTGCACAGTCAGTAATCTACGCAAATGAAGAACAAATGACCATTGGCAGCAATGTTCCCGCACGGCGGGTTTTGTAGAGGGTGAAATCTGGGGAACTTGTTTGCCACAGTGCTTTATCAAAAAAATGGCCGAAATCCTCAGAAGTTGATTGCGTCATGCGAGCGGGGTTTTATCACCCACCAGACTGTTGAGCGGTCAGCAGGCTCAGGTAGGGAGGTCAGGACAATTCACAAAAAAGGGGGCGCGGACAGTGTGCCGAAACCCGGGATCGAACCAGGGACCTTTAGATCTTCAGTCTAACTCTCGCCCAACTGAGCTATTTCGGCACCCTCGGTGGAGCGGTCGGTGAAGAGTGACGCTGGTACAACAATGCTGCAGGTTCAATGCGTAAAATGGCCGAGTAGCCCACGTGCTGCCGAAGATATGGATGATAGGAAAGATACTCTGTCAGAAAGCACAGCAATTTATCTCTGGCAGTTTTCTCTCCTCCAATACAGCCATCCCTCAACAAGAGGTGTCTGGAGTTGTCTTGAAATTCAAGTATCACATTGCTGCTCGCTTGTAGCGCGCTCTTGATGTTGGCTTTTCACTTTTCTCCTGCACAGTCAGTAATCTACGCAAATGAAGAACAAATGACCATTGGCAGCAATGTTCCCGCACGGCGGTTTTTGTAGAGGGTGAAATCTGGGGAACTTGTTTGCCACAGTGCTTTATCAAAAAAATGGCAGAAATCCTCAGAAGTTGATTGCGTCATGCGAGCGGGGTTTTATCACCCACCAGACTGTTGAGCGGTCAGCAGGCTCAGGTAGGGAGGTCAGGACAATTCACAAAAAAGGGGGCGCTGACAGTGTGCCGAAACCCGGGATCGAACCAGGGACCTTTAGATCTTCAGTCTAACGCTCTCCCAACTGAGCTATTTCGGCACCCTGGGTGGAGAGGTCGGTGAAGAGTGACGCTGGTACAACAATGCTGCAGGTTCAATGCGTAAAATGGCCGAGTAGCCCACGTGCTGCCGAAGATATGGATGATAGGAAAGATACTCTGTCAGAAAGCACAGCAATTTATCTCTGGCAGTTTTCTCTCCTCCAATACAGCCATCCCTCAACAAGAGGTGACTGGAGTTGTCTTTAAATTCAAGTATCACATTGCTGCTCGCTTGTAGTAACTCTGGCCCATTGGAATTCCTCCCAGCACGATCGCTGAGCGACATCGATGTATCCGGCGCGCTGTGGGGCGCTCTGGCAGCCGGCACCGTCTCCTCGTTAGTATAGTGGCCAGTATCCCCGCCTGTCACGCGGGAGACCGGGGTTCGATTCCCCGACGGGGAGTTTGCCCTCTTGTTCTTCCCACAGACAAAACAAAGCAAACTTCAGGTAAAAGGAGTCTTGTCCCGCATCTCTCACGGGGAGGCGAAAGGGTAACAGCGCGCTCTTGATGTTGGCTTTTCACTTTTCTCCTGCACAGTCAGTAATCTACGCAAATGAAGAACAAATGACCATTGGCAGCAATGTTCCCGCACGGCGGGTTTTGTAGAGGGTGAAATCTGGGGAACTTGTTTGCCACAGTGCTTTATCAAAAAAATGGCAGAAATCCTCAGAAGTTGATTGCGTCATGCGAGCGGGGTTTTATCACCCACCAGACTGTTGAGCGGTCAGCAGGCTCAGGTAGGGAGGTCAGGACAATTCACAAAAAAGGGGGCGCGGACAGTGTGCCGAAACCCGGGATCGAACCAGGGACCTTTAGATCTTCAGTCTAACGCTCTCCCAACTGAGCTATTTCGGCACCCTCGGCGGGGCGGTCGGTGAAGAGTGACGCTGGTACAACAATGCTGCAGGTTCAATGCGTAAAATGGCCGAGTTGCCCACGTGCTGCCGAAGATATGGATGATAGGAAAGATACTCTGTCAGAAAGCACAGCAATTTATCTCTGGCAGTTTTCTCTCCTCCAATACAGCCATCCCTCAACAAGAGGTGACTGGAGTTGTCTTTAAATTCAAGTATCACATTGCTGCTCGCTTGTAGTAACTCTGGCCCATTGGAATTCCTCCCAGCACGATCGCTGAGCGACATCGATGTATCCGGCGCGCTGTGGGGCGCTCTGGCAGCCGGCACCGTCTCCTCGTTAGTATAGTGGCCAGTATCCCCGCCTGTCACGCGGGAGACCGGGGTTCGATTCCCCGACGGGGAGTTTGCCCTCTTGTTCTTCCCACAGACAAAACAAAGCAAACTTCAGGTAAAAGGAGTCTTGTCCCGCATCTCTCACGGGGAGGCGAAAGGGTAACAGCGCGCTCTTGATGTTGGCTTTTCACTTTTCTCCTGCACAGTCAGTAATCTACGCAAATGAAGAACAAATGACCATTGGCAGCAATGTTCCCGCACGGCGGGTTTTGTAGAGGGTGAAATCTGGGGAACTTGTTTGCCACAGTGCTTTATCAAAAAAATGGCAGAAATCCTCAGAAGTTGATTGCGTCATGCGAGCGGGGTTTTATCACCCACCAGACTGTTGAGCGGTCAGCAGGCTCAGGTAGGGAGGTCAGGACAATTCACAAAAAAGGGGGCGCGGACAGTGTGCCGAAACCCGGGATCGAACCAGGGACCTTTAGATCTTCAGTCTAACGCTCTCCCAACTGAGCTATTTCGGCACCCTCGGCGGGGCGGTCGGTGAAGAGTGACGCTGGTACAACAATGCTGCAGGTTCAATGCGTAAAATGGCCGAGTTGCCCACGTGCTGCCGAAGATATGGATGATAGGAAAGATACTCTGTCAGAAAGCACAGCAATTTATCTCTGGCAGTTTTCTCTCCTCCAATACGCCATCCCTCAACAAGAGGTGACTGGAGTTGTCTTTAAATTCAAGTATCACATTGCTGCTCGCTTGTAGTAACTCTGGCCCATTGGAATTCCTCCCAGCACGATCGCTGAGCGACATCGATGTATCCGGCGCGCTGTGGGGCGCTCTGGCAGCCGGCACCGTCTCCTCGTTAGTATAGTGGCCAGTATCCCCGCCTGTCACGCGGGAGACCGGGGTTCGATTCCCCGACGGGGAGTTTGCCCTCTTGTTCTTCCCACAGACAAAACAAAGCAAACTTCAGGTAAAAGGAGTCTTGTCCCGCATCTCTCACGGGGAGGCGAAAGGGTAACAGCGCGCTCTTGATGTTGGCTTTTCACTTTTCTCCTGCACAGTCAGTAATCTACGCAAATGAAGAACAAATGACCATTGGCAGCAATGTTCCCGCACGGCGGGTTTTGTAGAGGGTGAAATCTGGGGAACTTGTTTGCCACAGTGCTTTATCAAAAAAATGGCAGAAATCCTCAGAAGTTGATTGCGTCATGCGAGAGGGGTTTTATCACCCACCAGACTGTTGAGCGGTCAGCAGGCTCAGGTAGGGAGGTCAGGACAATTCACAAAAAAGGGGGCGCGGACAGTGTGCCGAAACCCGGGATCGAACCAGGGACCTTTAGATCTTCAGTCTAACGCTCTCCCAACTGAGCTATTTCGGCACCCTGGGTGGAGCGGTCGGTGAAGAGTGACGCTGGTACAACAATGCTGCAGGTTCAATGCGTAAAATGGCCGAGTAGCCCACGTGCTGCCGAAGATATGGATGATAGGAAAGATACTCTGTCAGAAAGCACAGCAATTTATCTCTGGCAGTTTTCTCTCCTCCAATACAGCCATCCCTCAACAAGAGGTGACTGGAGTTGTCTTTAAATTCAAGTATCACATTGCTGCTCGCTTGTAGTAACTCTGGCCCATTGGAATTCCTCCCAGCACGATCGCTGAGCGACATCGATGTATCCGGCGCGCTGTGGGGCGCTCTGGCAGCCGGCACCGTCTCCTCGTTAGTATAGTGGCCAGTATCCCCGCCTGTCACGCGGGAGACCGGGGTTCGATTCCCCGACGGGGAGTTTGCCCTCTTGTTCTTCCCACAGACAAAACAAAGCAAACTTCAGGTAAAAGGAGTCTTGTCCCGCATCTCTCACGGGGAGGCGAAAGGGTAACAGCGCGCTCTTGATGTTGGCTTTTCACTTTTCTCCTGCACAGTCAGTAATCTACGCAAATGAAGAACAAATGACCATTGGCAGCAATGTTCCCGCACGGCGGGTTTTGTAGAGGGTGAAATCTGGGGAACTTGTTTGCCACAGTGCTTTATCAAAAAAATGGCAGAAATCCTCAGAAGTTGATTGCGTCATGCGAGAGGGGTTTTATCACCCACCAGACTGTTGAGCGGTCAGCAGGCTCAGGTAGGGAGGTCAGGACAATTCACAAAAAAGGGGGCGCGGACAGTGTGCCGAAACCCGGGATCGAACCAGGGACCTTTAGATCTTCAGTCTAACGCTCTCCCAACTGAGCTATTTCGGCACCCTGGGTGGAGCGGTCGGTGAAGAGTGACGCTGGTACAACAATGCTGCAGGTTCAATGCGTAAAATGGCCGAGTAGCCCACGTGCTGCCGAAGATATGGATGATAGGAAAGATACTCTGTCAGAAAGCACAGCAATTTATCTCTGGCAGTTTTCTCTCCTCCAATACAGCCATCCCTCAACAAGAGGTGACTGGAGTTGTCTTTAAATTCAAGTATCACATTGCTGCTCGCTTGTAGTAACTCTGGCCCATTGGAATTCCTCCCAGCACGATCGCTGAGCGACATCGATGTATCCGGCGCGCTGTGGGGCGCTCTGGCAGCCGGCACCGTCTCCTCGTTAGTATAGTGGCCAGTATCCCCGCCTGTCACGCGGGAGACCGGGGTTCGATTCCCCGACGGGGAGTTTGCCCTCTTGTTCTTCCCACAGACAAAACAAAGCAAACTTCAGGTAAAAGGAGTCTTGTCCCGCATCTCTCACGGGGAGGCGAAAGGGTAACAGCGCGCTCTTGATGTTGGCTTTTCACTTTTCTCCTGCACAGTCAGTAATCTACGCAAATGAAGAACAAATGACCATTGGCAGCAATGTTCCCGCACGGCGGGTTTTGTAGAGGGTGAAATCTGGGGAACTTGTTTGCCACAGTGCTTTATCAAAAAAATGGCAGAAATCCTCAGAAGTTGATTGCGTCATGCGAGAGGGGTTTTATCACCCACCAGACTGTTGAGCGGTCAGCAGGCTCAGGTAGGGAGGTCAGGACAATTCACAAAAAAGGGGGCGCGGACAGTGTGCCGAAACCCGGGATCGAACCAGGGACCTTTAGATCTTCAGTCTAACGCTCTCCCAACTGAGCTATTTCGGCACCCTGGGTGGAGCGGTCGGTGAAGAGTGACGCTGGTACAACAATGCTGCAGGTTCAATGCGTAAAATGGCCGAGTAGCCCACGTGCTGCCGAAGATATGGATGATAGGAAAGATACTCTGTCAGAAAGCACAGCAATTTATCTCTGGCAGTTTTCTCTCCTCCAATACAGCCATCCCTCAACAAGAGGTGACTGGAGTTGTCTTTAAATTCAAGTATCACATTGCTGCTCGCTTGTAGTAACTCTGGCCCATTGGAATTCCTCCCAGCACGATCGCTGAGCGACATCGATGTATCCGGCGCGCTGTGGGGCGCTCTGGCAGCCGGCACCGTCTCCTCGTTAGTATAGTGGCCAGTATCCCCGCCTGTCACGCGGGAGACCGGGGTTCGATTCCCCGACGGGGAGTTTGCCCTCTTGTTCTTCCCACAGACAAAACAAAGCAAACTTCAGGTAAAAGGAGTCTTGTCCCGCATCTCTCACGGGGAGGCGAAAGGGTAACAGCGCGCTCTTGATGTTGGCTTTTCACTTTTCTCCTGCACAGTCAGTAATCTACGCAAATGAAGAACAAATGACCATTGGCAGCAATGTTCCCGCACGGCGGGTTTTGTAGAGGGTGAAATCTGGGGAACTTGTTTGCCACAGTGCTTTATCAAAAAAATGGCAGAAATCCTCAGAAGTTGATTGCGTCATGCGAGCGGGGTTTTATCACCCACCAGACTGTTGAGCGGTCAGCAGGCTCAGGTAGGGAGGTCAGGACAATTCACAAAAAAGGGGGCGCGGACAGTGTGCCGAAACCCGGGATCGAACCAGGGACCTTTAGATCTTCAGTCTAACGCTCTCCCAACTGAGCTATTTCGGCACCCTCGGCGGGGCGGTCGGTGAAGAGTGACGCTGGTACAACAATGCTGCAGGTTCAATGCGTAAAATGGCCGAGTTGCCCACGTGCTGCCGAAGATATGGATGATAGGAAAGATACTCTGTCAGAAAGCACAGCAATTTATCTCTGGCAGTTTTCTCTCCTCCAATACAGCCATCCCTCAACAAGAGGTGACTGGAGTTGTCTTTAAATTCAAGTATCACATTGCTGCTCGCTTGTAGTAACTCTGGCCCATTGGAATTCCTCCCAGCACGATCGCTGAGCGACATCGATGTATCCGGCGCGCTGTGGGGCGCTCTGGCAGCCGGCACCGTCTCCTCGTTAGTATAGTGGCCAGTATCCCCGCCTGTCACGCGGGAGACCGGGGTTCGATTCCCCGACGGGGAGTTTGCCCTCTTGTTCTTCCCACAGACAAAACAAAGCAAACTTCAGGTAAAAGGAGTCTTGTCCCGCATCTCTCACGGGGAGGCGAAAGGGTAACAGCGCGCTCTTGATGTTGGCTTTTCACTTTTCTCCTGCACAGTCAGTAATCTACGCAAATGAAGAACAAATGACCATTGGCAGCAATGTTCCCGCACGGCGGGTTTTGTAGAGGGTGAAATCTGGGGAACTTGTTTGCCACAGTGCTTTATCAAAAAAATGGCCGAAATCCTCAGAAGTTGATTGCGTCATGCGAGCGGGGTTTTATCACCCACCAGACTGTTGAGCGGTCAGCAGGCTCAGGTAGGGAGGTCAGGACAATTCACAAAAAAGGGGGCGCGGACAGTGTGCCGAAACCCGGGATCGAACCAGGGACCTTTAGATCTTCAGTCTAACGCTCTCCCAACTGAGCTATTTCGGCACCCTGGGTGGAGAGGTCGGTGAAGAGTGACGCTGGTACAACAATGCTGCAGGTTCAATGCGTAAAATGGCCGAGTAGCCCACGTGCTGCCGAAGATATGGATGATAGGAAAGATACTCTGTCAGAAAGCACAGCAATTTATCTCTGGCAGTTTTCTCTCCTCCAATACAGCCATCCCTCAACAAGAGGTGACTGGAGTTGTCTTTAAATTCAAGTATCACATTGCTGCTCGCTTGTAGTAACTCTGGCCCATTGGAATTCCTCCCAGCACGATCGCTGAGCGACATCGATGTATCCGGCGCGCTGTGGGGCGCTCTGGCAGCCGGCACCGTCTCCTCGTTAGTATAGTGGCCAGTATCCCCGCCTGTCACGCGGGAGACCGGGGTTCGATTCCCCGACGGGGAGTTTGCCCTCTTGTTCTTCCCACAGACAAAACAAAGCAAACTTCAGGTAAAAGGAGTCTTGTCCCGCATCTCTCACGGGGAGGCGAAAGGGTAACAGCGCGCTCTTGATGTTGGCTTTTCACTTTTCTCCTGCACAGTCAGTAATCTACGCAAATGAAGAACAAATGACCATTGGCAGCAATGTTCCCGCACGGCGGGTTTTGTAGAGGGTGAAATCTGGGGAACTTGTTTGCCACAGTGCTTTATCAAAAAAATGGCCGAAATCCTCAGAAGTTGATTGCGTCATGCGAGCGGGGTTTTATCACCCACCAGACTGTTGAGCGGTCAGCAGGCTCAGGTAGGGAGGTCAGGACAATTCACAAAAAAGGGGGCGCGGACAGTGTGCCGAAACCCGGGATCGAACCAGGGACCTTTAGATCTTCAGTCTAACGCTCTCCCAACTGAGCTATTTCGGCACCCTGGGTGGAGAGGTCGGTGAAGAGTGACGCTGGTACAACAATGCTGCAGGTTCAATGCGTAAAATGGCCGAGTAGCCCACGTGCTGCCGAAGATATGGATGATAGGAAAGATACTCTGTCAGAAAGCACAGCAATTTATCTCTGGCAGTTTTCTCTCCTCCAATACAGCCATCCCTCAACAAGAGGTGACTGGAGTTGTCTTTAAATTCAAGTATCACATTGCTGCTCGCTTGTAGTAACTCTGGCCCATTGGAATTCCTCCCAGCACGATCGCTGAGCGACATCGATGTATCCGGCGCGCTGTGGGGCGCTCTGGCAGCCGGCACCGTCTCCTCGTTAGTATAGTGGCCAGTATCCCCGCCTGTCACGCGGGAGACCGGGGTTCGATTCCCCGACGGGGAGTTTGCCCTCTTGTTCTTCCCACAGACAAAACAAAGCAAACTTCAGGTAAAAGGAGTCTTGTCCCGCATCTCTCACGGGGAGGCGAAAGGGTAACAGCGCGCTCTTGATGTTGGCTTTTCACTTTTCTCCTGCACAGTCAGTAATCTACGCAAATGAAGAACAAATGACCATTGGCAGCAATGTTCCCGCACGGCGGGTTTTGTAGAGGGTGAAATCTGGGGAACTTGTTTGCCACAGTGCTTTATCAAAAAAATGGCCGAAATCCTCAGAAGTTGATTGCGTCATGCGAGCGGGGTTTTATCACCCACCAGACTGTTGAGCGGTCAGCAGGCTCAGGTAGGGAGGTCAGGACAATTCACAAAAAAGGGGGCGCGGACAGTGTGCCGAAACCCGGGATCGAACCAGGGACCTTTAGATCTTCAGTCTAACTCTCGCCCAACTGAGCTATTTCGGCACCCTCGGTGGAGCGGTCGGTGAAGAGTGACGCTGGTACAACAATGCTGCAGGTTCAATGCGTAAAATGGCCGAGTAGCCCACGTGCTGCCGAAGATATGGATGATAGGAAAGATACTCTGTCAGAAAGCACAGCAATTTATCTCTGGCAGTTTTCTCTCCTCCAATACAGCCATCCCTCAACAAGAGGTGTCTGGAGTTGTCTTGAAATTCAAGTATCACATTGCTGCTCGCTTGTAGCGCGCTCTTGATGTTGGCTTTTCACTTTTCTCCTGCACAGTCAGTAATCTACGCAAATGAAGAACAAATGACCATTGGCAGCAATGTTCCCGCACGGCGGGTTTTGTAGAGGGTGAAATCTGGGGAACTTGTTTGCCACAGTGCTTTATCAAAAAAATGGCCGAAATCCTCAGAAGTTGATTGCGTCATGCGAGCGGGGTTTTATCACCCACCAGACTGTTGAGCGGTCAGCAGGCTCAGGTAGGGAGGTCAGGACAATTCACAAAAAAGGGGGCGCGGACAGTGTGCCGAAACCCGGGATCGAACCAGGGACCTTTAGATCTTCAGTCTAACGCTCTCCCAACTGAGCTATTTCGGCACCCTGGGTGGAGAGGTCGGTGAAGAGTGACGCTGGTACAACAATGCTGCAGGTTCAATGCGTAAAATGGCCGAGTAGCCCACGTGCTGCCGAAGATATGGATGATAGGAAAGATACTCTGTCAGAAAGCACAGCAATTTATCTCTGGCAGTTTTCTCTCCTCCAATACAGCCATCCCTCAACAAGAGGTGACTGGAGTTGTCTTTAAATTCAAGTATCACATTGCTGCTCGCTTGTAGTAACTCTGGCCCATTGGAATTCCTCCCAGCACGATCGCTGAGCGACATCGATGTATCCGGCGCGCTGTGGGGCGCTCTGGCAGCCGGCACCGTCTCCTCGTTAGTATAGTGGCCAGTATCCCCGCCTGTCACGCGGGAGACCGGGGTTCGATTCCCCGACGGGGAGTTTGCCCTCTTGTTCTTCCCACAGACAAAACAAAGCAAACTTCAGGTAAAAGGAGTCTTGTCCCGCATCTCTCACGGGGAGGCGAAAGGGTAACAGCGCGCTCTTGATGTTGGCTTTTCACTTTTCTCCTGCACAGTCAGTAATCTACGCAAATGAAGAACAAATGACCATTGGCAGCAATGTTCCCGCACGGCGGGTTTTGTAGAGGGTGAAATCTGGGGAACTTGTTTGCCACAGTGCTTTATCAAAAAAATGGCCGAAATCCTCAGAAGTTGATTGCGTCATGCGAGCGGGGTTTTATCACCCACCAGACTGTTGAGCGGTCAGCAGGCTCAGGTAGGGAGGTCAGGACAATTCACAAAAAAGGGGGCGCGGACAGTGTGCCGAAACCCGGGATCGAACCAGGGACCTTTAGATCTTCAGTCTAACTCTCGCCCAACTGAGCTATTTCGGCACCCTCGGTGGAGCGGTCGGTGAAGAGTGACGCTGGTACAACAATGCTGCAGGTTCAATGCGTAAAATGGCCGAGTAGCCCACGTGCTGCCGAAGATATGGATGATAGGAAAGATACTCTGTCAGAAAGCACAGCAATTTATCTCTGGCAGTTTTCTCTCCTCCAATACAGCCATCCCTCAACAAGAGGTGTCTGGAGTTGTCTTGAAATTCAAGTATCACATTGCTGCTCGCTTGTAGCGCGCTCTTGATGTTGGCTTTTCACTTTTCTCCTGCACAGTCAGTAATCTACGCAAATGAAGAACAAATGACCATTGGCAGCAATGTTCCCGCACGGCGGTTTTTGTAGAGGGTGAAATCTGGGGAACTTGTTTGCCACAGTGCTTTATCAAAAAAATGGCCGAAATCCTCAGAAGTTGATTGCGTCATGCGAGCGGGGTTTTATCACCCACCAGACTGTTGAGCGGTCAGCAGGCTCAGGTAGGGAGGTCAGGACAATTCACAAAAAAGGGGGCGCGGACAGTGTGCCGAAACCCGGGATCGAACCAGGGACCTTTAGATCTTCAGTCTAACGCTCTCCCAACTGAGCTATTTCGGCACCCTGGGTGGAGAGGTCGGTGAAGAGTGACGCTGGTACAACAATGCTGCAGGTTCAATGCGTAAAATGGCCGAGTAGCCCACGTGCTGCCGAAGATATGGATGATAGGAAAGATACTCTGTCAGAAAGCACAGCAATTTATCTCTGGCAGTTTTCTCTCCTCCAATACAGCCATCCCTCAACAAGAGGTGACTGGAGTTGTCTTTAAATTCAAGTATCACATTGCTGCTCGCTTGTAGTAACTCTGGCCCATTGGAATTCCTCCCAGCACGATCGCTGAGCGACATCGATGTATCCGGCGCGCTGTGGGGCGCTCTGGCAGCCGGCACCGTCTCCTCGTTAGTATAGTGGCCAGTATCCCCGCCTGTCACGCGGGAGACCGGGGTTCGATTCCCCGACGGGGAGTTTGCCCTCTTGTTCTTCCCACAGACAAAACAAAGCAAACTTCAGGTAAAAGGAGTCTTGTCCCGCATCTCTCACGGGGAGGCGAAAGGGTAACAGCGCGCTCTTGATGTTGGCTTTTCACTTTTCTCCTGCACAGTCAGTAATCTACGCAAATGAAGAACAAATGACCATTGGCAGCAATGTTCCCGCACGGCGGGTTTTGTAGAGGGTGAAATCTGGGGAACTTGTTTGCCACAGTGCTTTATCAAAAAAATGGCCGAAATCCTCAGAAGTTGATTGCGTCATGCGAGCGGGGTTTTATCACCCACCAGACTGTTGAGCGGTCAGCAGGCTCAGGTAGGGAGGTCAGGACAATTCACAAAAAAGGGGGCGCGGACAGTGTGCCGAAACCCGGGATCGAACCAGGGACCTTTAGATCTTCAGTCTAACTCTCGCCCAACTGAGCTATTTCGGCACCCTCGGTGGAGCGGTCGGTGAAGAGTGACGCTGGTACAACAATGCTGCAGGTTCAATGCGTAAAATGGCCGAGTAGCCCACGTGCTGCCGAAGATATGGATGATAGGAAAGATACTCTGTCAGAAAGCACAGCAATTTATCTCTGGCAGTTTTCTCTCCTCCAATACAGCCATCCCTCAACAAGAGGTGTCTGGAGTTGTCTTGAAATTCAAGTATCACATTGCTGCTCGCTTGTAGCGCGCTCTTGATGTTGGCTTTTCACTTTTCTCCTGCACAGTCAGTAATCTACGCAAATGAAGAACAAATGACCATTGGCAGCAATGTTCCCGCACGGCGGTTTTTGTAGAGGGTGAAATCTGGGGAACTTGTTTGCCACAGTGCTTTATCAAAAAAATGGCAGAAATCCTCAGAAGTTGATTGCGTCATGCGAGCGGGGTTTTATCACCCACCAGACTGTTGAGCGGTCAGCAGGCTCAGGTAGGGAGGTCAGGACAATTCACAAAAAAGGGGGCGCTGACAGTGTGCCGAAACCCGGGATCGAACCAGGGACCTTTAGATCTTCAGTCTAACGCTCTCCCAACTGAGCTATTTCGGCACCCTGGGTGGAGAGGTCGGTGAAGAGTGACGCTGGTACAACAATGCTGCAGGTTCAATGCGTAAAATGGCCGAGTAGCCCACGTGCTGCCGAAGATATGGATGATAGGAAAGATACTCTGTCAGAAAGCACAGCAATTTATCTCTGGCAGTTTTCTCTCCTCCAATACAGCCATCCCTCAACAAGAGGTGACTGGAGTTGTCTTTAAATTCAAGTATCACATTGCTGCTCGCTTGTAGTAACTCTGGCCCATTGGAATTCCTCCCAGCACGATCGCTGAGCGACATCGATGTATCCGGCGCGCTGTGGGGCGCTCTGGCAGCCGGCACCGTCTCCTCGTTAGTATAGTGGCCAGTATCCCCGCCTGTCACGCGGGAGACCGGGGTTCGATTCCCCGACGGGGAGTTTGCCCTCTTGTTCTTCCCACAGACAAAACAAAGCAAACTTCAGGTAAAAGGAGTCTTGTCCCGCATCTCTCACGGGGAGGCGAAAGGGTAACAGCGCGCTCTTGATGTTGGCTTTTCACTTTTCTCCTGCACAGTCAGTAATCTACGCAAATGAAGAACAAATGACCATTGGCAGCAATGTTCCCGCACGGCGGGTTTTGTAGAGGGTGAAATCTGGGGAACTTGTTTGCCACAGTGCTTTATCAAAAAAATGGCCGAAATCCTCAGAAGTTGATTGCGTCATGCGAGCGGGGTTTTATCACCCACCAGACTGTTGAGCGGTCAGCAGGCTCAGGTAGGGAGGTCAGGACAATTCACAAAAAAGGGGGCGCGGACAGTGTGCCGAAACCCGGGATCGAACCAGGGACCTTTAGATCTTCAGTCTAACTCTCGCCCAACTGAGCTATTTCGGCACCCTCGGTGGAGCGGTCGGTGAAGAGTGACGCTGGTACAACAATGCTGCAGGTTCAATGCGTAAAATGGCCGAGTAGCCCACGTGCTGCCGAAGATATGGATGATAGGAAAGATACTCTGTCAGAAAGCACAGCAATTTATCTCTGGCAGTTTTCTCTCCTCCAATACAGCCATCCCTCAACAAGAGGTGTCTGGAGTTGTCTTGAAATTCAAGTATCACATTGCTGCTCGCTTGTAGCGCGCTCTTGATGTTGGCTTTTCACTTTTCTCCTGCACAGTCAGTAATCTACGCAAATGAAGAACAAATGACCATTGGCAGCAATGTTCCCGCACGGCGGTTTTTGTAGAGGGTGAAATCTGGGGAACTTGTTTGCCACAGTGCTTTATCAAAAAAATGGCAGAAATCCTCAGAAGTTGATTGCGTCATGCGAGCGGGGTTTTATCACCCACCAGACTGTTGAGCGGTCAGCAGGCTCAGGTAGGGAGGTCAGGACAATTCACAAAAAAGGGGGCGCTGACAGTGTGCCGAAACCCGGGATCGAACCAGGGACCTTTAGATCTTCAGTCTAACGCTCTCCCAACTGAGCTATTTCGGCACCCTGGGTGGAGAGGTCGGTGAAGAGTGACGCTGGTACAACAATGCTGCAGGTTCAATGCGTAAAATGGCCGAGTAGCCCACGTGCTGCCGAAGATATGGATGATAGGAAAGATACTCTGTCAGAAAGCACAGCAATTTATCTCTGGCAGTTTTCTCTCCTCCAATACAGCCATCCCTCAACAAGAGGTGACTGGAGTTGTCTTTAAATTCAAGTATCACATTGCTGCTCGCTTGTAGTAACTCTGGCCCATTGGAATTCCTCCCAGCACGATCGCTGAGCGACATCGATGTATCCGGCGCGCTGTGGGGCGCTCTGGCAGCCGGCACCGTCTCCTCGTTAGTATAGTGGCCAGTATCCCCGCCTGTCACGCGGGAGACCGGGGTTCGATTCCCCGACGGGGAGTTTGCCCTCTTGTTCTTCCCACAGACAAAACAAAGCAAACTTCAGGTAAAAGGAGTCTTGTCCCGCATCTCTCACGGGGAGGCGAAAGGGTAACAGCGCGCTCTTGATGTTGGCTTTTCACTTTTCTCCTGCACAGTCAGTAATCTACGCAAATGAAGAACAAATGACCATTGGCAGCAATGTTCCCGCACGGCGGGTTTTGTAGAGGGTGAAATCTGGGGAACTTGTTTGCCACAGTGCTTTATCAAAAAAATGGCAGAAATCCTCAGAAGTTGATTGCGTCATGCGAGCGGGGTTTTATCACCCACCAGACTGTTGAGCGGTCAGCAGGCTCAGGTAGGGAGGTCAGGACAATTCACAAAAAAGGGGGCGCGGACAGTGTGCCGAAACCCGGGATCGAACCAGGGACCTTTAGATCTTCAGTCTAACGCTCTCCCAACTGAGCTATTTCGGCACCCTGGGTGGAGAGGTCGGTGAAGAGTGACGCTGGTACAACAATGCTGCAGGTTCAATGCGTAAAATGGCCGAGTAGCCCACGTGCTGCCGAAGATATGGATGATAGGAAAGATACTCTGTCAGAAAGCACAGCAATTTATCTCTGGCAGTTTTCTCTCCTCCAATACAGCCATCCCTCAACAAGAGGTGACTGGAGTTGTCTTTAAATTCAAGTATCACATTGCTGCTCGCTTGTAGTAACTCTGGCCCATTGGAATTCCTCCCAGCACGATCGCTGAGCGACATCGATGTATCCGGCGCGCTGTGGGGCGCTCTGGCAGCCGGCACCGTCTCCTCGTTAGTATAGTGGCCAGTATCCCCGCCTGTCACGCGGGAGACCGGGGTTCGATTCCCCGACGGGGAGTTTGCCCTCTTGTTCTTCCCACAGACAAAACAAAGCAAACTTCAGGTAAAAGGAGTCTTGTCCCGCATCTCTCACGGGGAGGCGAAAGGGTAACAGCGCGCTCTTGATGTTGGCTTTTCACTTTTCTCCTGCACAGTCAGTAATCTACGCAAATGAAGAACAAATGACCATTGGCAGCAATGTTCCCGCACGGCGGGTTTTGTAGAGGGTGAAATCTGGGGAACTTGTTTGCCACAGTGCTTTATCAAAAAAATGGCCGAAATCCTCAGAAGTTGATTGCGTCATGCGAGCGGGGTTTTATCACCCACCAGACTGTTGAGCGGTCAGCAGGCTCAGGTAGGGAGGTCAGGACAATTCACAAAAAAGGGGGCGCGGACAGTGTGCCGAAACCCGGGATCGAACCAGGGACCTTTAGATCTTCAGTCTAACTCTCGCCCAACTGAGCTATTTCGGCACCCTCGGTGGAGCGGTCGGTGAAGAGTGACGCTGGTACAACAATGCTGCAGGTTCAATGCGTAAAATGGCCGAGTAGCCCACGTGCTGCCGAAGATATGGATGATAGGAAAGATACTCTGTCAGAAAGCACAGCAATTTATCTCTGGCAGTTTTCTCTCCTCCAATACAGCCATCCCTCAACAAGAGGTGTCTGGAGTTGTCTTGAAATTCAAGTATCACATTGCTGCTCGCTTGTAGCGCGCTCTTGATGTTGGCTTTTCACTTTTCTCCTGCACAGTCAGTAATCTACGCAAATGAAGAACAAATGACCATTGGCAGCAATGTTCCCGCACGGCGGGTTTTGTAGAGGGTGAAATCTGGGGAACTTGTTTGCCACAGTGCTTTATCAAAAAAATGGCAGAAATCCTCAGAAGTTGATTGCGTCATGCGAGCGGGGTTTTATCACCCACCAGACTGTTGAGCGGTCAGCAGGCTCAGGTAGGGAGGTCAGGACAATTCACAAAAAAGGGGGCGCGGACAGTGTGCCGAAACCCAGGATCGAACCAGGGACCTTTAGATCTTCAGTCTAACGCTCTCCCAACTGAGCTATTTCGGCACCCTCGGCGGGGCGGTCGGTGAAGAGTGACGCTGGTACAACAATGCTGCAGGTTCAATGCGTAAAATGGCCGAGTTGCCCACGTGCTGCCGAAGATATGGATGATAGGAAAGATACTCTGTCAGAAAGCACAGCAATTTATCTCTGGCAGTTTTCTCTCCTCCAATACGCCATCCCTCAACAAGAGGTGACTGGAGTTGTCTTTAAATTCAAGTATCACATTGCTGCTCGCTTGTAGTAACTCTGGCCCATTGGAATTCCTCCCAGCACGATCGCTGAGCGACATCGATGTATCCGGCGCGCTGTGGGGCGCTCTGGCAGCCGGCACCGTCTCCTCGTTAGTATAGTGGCCAGTATCCCCGCCTGTCACGCGGGAGACCGGGGTTCGATTCCCCGACGGGGAGTTTGCCCTCTTGTTCTTCCCACAGACAAAACAAAGCAAACTTCAGGTAAAAGGAGTCTTGTCCCGCATCTCTCACGGGGAGGCGAAAGGGTAACAGCGCGCTCTTGATGTTGGCTTTTCACTTTTCTCCTGCACAGTCAGTAATCTACGCAAATGAAGAACAAATGACCATTGGCAGCAATGTTCCCGCACGGCGGTTTTTGTAGAGGGTGAAATCTGGGGAACTTGTTTGCCACAGTGCTTTATCAAAAAAATGGCAGAAATCCTCAGAAGTTGATTGCGTCATGCGAGCGGGGTTTTATCACCCACCAGACTGTTGAGCGGTCAGCAGGCTCAGGTAGGGAGGTCAGGACAATTCACAAAAAAGGGGGCGCGGACAGTGTGCCGAAACCCGGGATCGAACCAGGGACCTTTAGATCTTCAGTCTAACGCTCTCCCAACTGAGCTATTTCGGCACCCTGGGTGGAGAGGTCGGTGAAGAGTGACGCTGGTACAACAATGCTGCAGGTTCAATGCGTAAAATGGCCGAGTAGCCCACGTGCTGCCGAAGATATGGATGATAGGAAAGATACTCTGTCAGAAAGCACAACAATTTATCTCTGGCAGTTTTCTCTCCTCCAATACAGCCATCCCTCAACAAGAGGTGACTGGAGTTGTCTTTAAATTCAAGTATCACATTGCTGCTCGCTTGTAGTAACTCTGGCCCATTGGAATTCCTCCCAGCACGATCGCTGAGCGACATCGATGTATCCGGCGCGCTGTGGGGCGCTCTGGCAGCCGGCACCGTCTCCTTGTTAGTATAGTGGCCAGTATCCCCGCCTGTCACGCGGGAGACCGGGGTTCGATTCCCCGACGGGGAGTTTGCCCTCTTGTTCTTCCCACAGACAAAACAAAGCAAACTTCTGGTAAAAGGAGTCTTGTCCCGCATCTCTCACGGGGAGGCGAAAGGGTAACAGCGCGCTCTTGATGTTGGCTTTTCACTTTTCTCCTGCACAGTCAGTAATCTACGCAAATGAAGAACAAATGACCATTGGCAGCAATGTTCCCGCACGGCGGGTTTTGTAGAGGGTGAAATCTGGGGAACTTGTTTGCCACAGTGCTTTATCAAAAAAATGGCCGAAATCCTCAGAAGTTGATTGCGTCATGCGAGCGGGGTTTTATCACCCACCAGACTGTTGAGCGGTCAGCAGGCTCAGGTAGGGAGGTCAGGACAATTCACAAAAAAGGGGGCGCGGACAGTGTGCCGAAACCCGGGATCGAACCAGGGACCTTTAGATCTTCAGTCTAACTCTCGCCCAACTGAGCTATTTCGGCACCCTCGGTGGAGCGGTCGGTGAAGAGTGACGCTGGTACAACAATGCTGCAGGTTCAATGCGTAAAATGGCCGAGTAGCCCACGTGCTGCCGAAGATATGGATGATAGGAAAGATACTCTGTCAGAAAGCACAGCAATTTATCTCTGGCAGTTTTCTCTCCTCCAATACAGCCATCCCTCAACAAGAGGTGTCTGGAGTTGTCTTGAAATTCAAGTATCACATTGCTGCTCGCTTGTAGCGCGCTCTTGATGTTGGCTTTTCACTTTTCTCCTGCACAGTCAGTAATCTACGCAAATGAAGAACAAATGACCATTGGCAGCAATGTTCCCGCACGGCGGGTTTTGTAGAGGGTGAAATCTGGGGAACTTGTTTGCCACAGTGCTTTATCAAAAAAATGGCAGAAATCCTCAGAAGTTGATTGCGTCATGCGAGCGGGGTTTTATCACCCACCAGACTGTTGAGCGGTCAGCAGGCTCAGGTAGGGAGGTCAGGACAATTCACAAAAAAGGGGGCGCGGACAGTGTGCCGAAACCCAGGATCGAACCAGGGACCTTTAGATCTTCAGTCTAACGCTCTCCCAACTGAGCTATTTCGGCACCCTCGGCGGGGCGGTCGGTGAAGAGTGACGCTGGTACAACAATGCTGCAGGTTCAATGCGTAAAATGGCCGAGTTGCCCACGTGCTGCCGAAGATATGGATGATAGGAAAGATACTCTGTCAGAAAGCACAGCAATTTATCTCTGGCAGTTTTCTCTCCTCCAATACGCCATCCCTCAACAAGAGGTGACTGGAGTTGTCTTTAAATTCAAGTATCACATTGCTGCTCGCTTGTAGTAACTCTGGCCCATTGGAATTCCTCCCAGCACGATCGCTGAGCGACATCGATGTATCCGGCGCGCTGTGGGGCGCTCTGGCAGCCGGCACCGTCTCCTCGTTAGTATAGTGGCCAGTATCCCCGCCTGTCACGCGGGAGACCGGGGTTCGATTCCCCGACGGGGAGTTTGCCCTCTTGTTCTTCCCACAGACAAAACAAAGCAAACTTCAGGTAAAAGGAGTCTTGTCCCGCATCTCTCACGGGGAGGCGAAAGGGTAACAGCGCGCTCTTGATGTTGGCTTTTCACTTTTCTCCTGCACAGTCAGTAATCTACGCAAATGAAGAACAAATGACCATTGGCAGCAATGTTCCCGCACGGCGGTTTTTGTAGAGGGTGAAATCTGGGGAACTTGTTTGCCACAGTGCTTTATCAAAAAAATGGCAGAAATCCTCAGAAGTTGATTGCGTCATGCGAGCGGGGTTTTATCACCCACCAGACTGTTGAGCGGTCAGCAGGCTCAGGTAGGGAGGTCAGGACAATTCACAAAAAAGGGGGCGCGGACAGTGTGCCGAAACCCGGGATCGAACCAGGGACCTTTAGATCTTCAGTCTAACGCTCTCCCAACTGAGCTATTTCGGCACCCTGGGTGGAGAGGTCGGTGAAGAGTGACGCTGGTACAACAATGCTGCAGGTTCAATGCGTAAAATGGCCGAGTAGCCCACGTGCTGCCGAAGATATGGATGATAGGAAAGATACTCTGTCAGAAAGCACAACAATTTATCTCTGGCAGTTTTCTCTCCTCCAATACAGCCATCCCTCAACAAGAGGTGACTGGAGTTGTCTTTAAATTCAAGTATCACATTGCTGCTCGCTTGTAGTAACTCTGGCCCATTGGAATTCCTCCCAGCACGATCGCTGAGCGACATCGATGTATCCGGCGCGCTGTGGGGCGCTCTGGCAGCCGGCACCGTCTCCTTGTTAGTATAGTGGCCAGTATCCCCGCCTGTCACGCGGGAGACCGGGGTTCGATTCCCCGACGGGGAGTTTGCCCTCTTGTTCTTCCCACAGACAAAACAAAGCAAACTTCTGGTAAAAGGAGTCTTGTCCCGCATCTCTCACGGGGAGGCGAAAGGGTAACAGCGCGCTCTTGATGTTGGCTTTTCACTTTTCTCCTGCACAGTCAGTAATCTACGCAAATGAAGAACAAATGACCATTGGCAGCAATGTTCCCGCACGGCGGGTTTTGTAGAGGGTGAAATCTGGGGAACTTGTTTGCCACAGTGCTTTATCAAAAAAATGGCCGAAATCCTCAGAAGTTGATTGCGTCATGCGAGCGGGGTTTTATCACCCACCAGACTGTTGAGCGGTCAGCAGGCTCAGGTAGGGAGGTCAGGACAATTCACAAAAAAGGGGGCGCGGACAGTGTGCCGAAACCCGGGATCGAACCAGGGACCTTTAGATCTTCAGTCTAACTCTCGCCCAACTGAGCTATTTCGGCACCCTCGGTGGAGCGGTCGGTGAAGAGTGACGCTGGTACAACAATGCTGCAGGTTCAATGCGTAAAATGGCCGAGTAGCCCACGTGCTGCCGAAGATATGGATGATAGGAAAGATACTCTGTCAGAAAGCACAGCAATTTATCTCTGGCAGTTTTCTCTCCTCCAATACAGCCATCCCTCAACAAGAGGTGTCTGGAGTTGTCTTGAAATTCAAGTATCACATTGCTGCTAGCTTGTAGCGCGCTCTTGATGTTGGCTTTTCACTTTTCTCCTGCACAGTCAGTAATCTACGCAAATGAAGAACAAATGACCATTGGCAGCAATGTTCCCGCACGGCGGGTTTTGTAGAGGGTGAAATCTGGGGAACTTGTTTGCCACAGTGCTTTATCAAAAAAATGGCAGAAATCCTCAGAAGTTGATTGCGTCATGCGAGCGGGGTTTTATCACCCACCAGACTGTTGAGCGGTCAGCAGGCTCAGGTAGGGAGGTCAGGACAATTCACAAAAAAGGGGGCGCGGACAGTGTGCCGAAACCCGGGATCGAACCAGGGACCTTTAGATCTTCAGTCTAACTCTCGCCCAACTGAGCTATTTCGGCACCCTCGGTGGAGCGGTCGGTGAAGAGTGACGCTGGTACAACAATGCTGCAGGTTCAATGCGTAAAATGGCCGAGTAGCCCACGTGCTGCCGAAGATATGGATGATAGGAAAGATACTCTGTCAGAAAGCACAGCAATTTATCTCTGGCAGTTTTCTCTCCTCCAATACAGCCATCCCTCAACAAGAGGTGTCTGGAGTTGTCTTGAAATTCAAGTATCACATTGCTGCTCGCTTGTAGCGCGCTCTTGATGTTGGCTTTTCACTTTTCTCCTGCACAGTCAGTAATCTACGCAAATGAAGAACAAATGACCATTGGCAGCAATGTTCCCGCACGGCGGGTTTTGTAGAGGGTGAAATCTGGGGAACTTGTTTGCCACAGTGCTTTATCAAAAAAATGGCAGAAATCCTCAGAAGTTGATTGCGTCATGCGAGCGGGGTTTTATCACCCACCAGACTGTTGAGCGGTCAGCAGGCTCAGGTAGGGAGGTCAGGACAATTCACAAAAAAGGGGGCGCGGACAGTGTGCCGAAACCCAGGATCGAACCAGGGACCTTTAGATCTTCAGTCTAACGCTCTCCCAACTGAGCTATTTCGGCACCCTCGGCGGGGCGGTCGGTGAAGAGTGACGCTGGTACAACAATGCTGCAGGTTCAATGCGTAAAATGGCCGAGTTGCCCACGTGCTGCCGAAGATATGGATGATAGGAAAGATACTCTGTCAGAAAGCACAGCAATTTATCTCTGGCAGTTTTCTCTCCTCCAATACGCCATCCCTCAACAAGAGGTGACTGGAGTTGTCTTTAAATTCAAGTATCACATTGCTGCTCGCTTGTAGTAACTCTGGCCCATTGGAATTCCTCCCAGCACGATCGCTGAGCGACATCGATGTATCCGGCGCGCTGTGGGGCGCTCTGGCAGCCGGCACCGTCTCCTCGTTAGTATAGTGGCCAGTATCCCCGCCTGTCACGCGGGAGACCGGGGTTCGATTCCCCGACGGGGAGTTTGCCCTCTTGTTCTTCCCACAGACAAAACAAAGCAAACTTCAGGTAAAAGGAGTCTTGTCCCGCATCTCTCACGGGGAGGCGAAAGGGTAACAGCGCGCTCTTGATGTTGGCTTTTCACTTTTCTCCTGCACAGTCAGTAATCTACGCAAATGAAGAACAAATGACCATTGGCAGCAATGTTCCCGCACGGCGGGTTTTGTAGAGGGTGAAATCTGGGGAACTTGTTTGCCACAGTGCTTTATCAAAAAAATGGCAGAAATCCTCAGAAGTTGATTGCGTCATGCGAGCGGGGTTTTATCACCCACCAGACTGTTGAGCGGTCAGCAGGCTCAGGTAGGGAGGTCAGGACAATTCACAAAAAAGGGGGCGCGGACAGTGTGCCGAAACCCGGGATCGAACCAGGGACCTTTAGATCTTCAGTCTAACGCTCTCCCAACTGAGCTATTTCGGCACCCTGGGTGGAGAGGTCGGTGAAGAGTGACGCTGGTACAACAATGCTGCAGGTTCAATGCGTAAAATGGCCGAGTAGCCCACGTGCTGCCGAAGATATGGATGATAGGAAAGATACTCTGTCAGAAAGCACAACAATTTATCTCTGGCAGTTTTCTCTCCTCCAATACAGCCATCCCTCAACAAGAGGTGACTGGAGTTGTCTTTAAATTCAAGTATCACATTGCTGCTCGCTTGTAGTAACTCTGGCCCATTGGAATTCCTCCCAGCACGATCGCTGAGCGACATCGATGTATCCGGCGCGCTGTGGGGCGCTCTGGCAGCCGGCACCGTCTCCTTGTTAGTATAGTGGCCAGTATCCCCGCCTGTCACGCGGGAGACCGGGGTTCGATTCCCCGACGGGGAGTTTGCCCTCTTGTTCTTCCCACAGACAAAACAAAGCAAACTTCAGGTAAAAGGAGTCTTGTCCCGCATCTCTCACGGGGAGGCGAAAGGGTAACAGCGCGCTCTTGATGTTGGCTTTTCACTTTTCTCCTGCACAGTCAGTAATCTACGCAAATGAAGAACAAATGACCATTGGCAGCAATGTTCCCGCACGGCGGGTTTTGTAGAGGGTGAAATCTGGGGAACTTGTTTGCCACAGTGCTTTATCAAAAAAATGGCCGAAATCCTCAGAAGTTGATTGCGTCATGCGAGCGGGGTTTTATCACCCACCAGACTGTTGAGCGGTCAGCAGGCTCAGGTAGGGAGGTCAGGACAATTCACAAAAAAGGGGGCGCGGACAGTGTGCCGAAACCCGGGATCGAACCAGGGACCTTTAGATCTTCAGTCTAACTCTCGCCCAACTGAGCTATTTCGGCACCCTCGGTGGAGCGGTCGGTGAAGAGTGACGCTGGTACAACAATGCTGCAGGTTCAATGCGTAAAATGGCCGAGTAGCCCACGTGCTGCCGAAGATATGGATGATAGGAAAGATACTCTGTCAGAAAGCACAGCAATTTATCTCTGGCAGTTTTCTCTCCTCCAATACAGCCATCCCTCAACAAGAGGTGTCTGGAGTTGTCTTGAAATTCAAGTATCACATTGCTGCTAGCTTGTAGCGCGCTCTTGATGTTGGCTTTTCACTTTTCTCCTGCACAGTCAGTAATCTACGCAAA
Organism: Conger conger; assembly: GCF_963514075.1. Classification (NCBI taxonomy): domain Eukaryota; kingdom Metazoa; phylum Chordata; class Actinopteri; order Anguilliformes; family Congridae; genus Conger; species Conger conger. The sequence goes on along the minus strand of NC_083774.1, from coordinate 38,985,041 downwards.
TGAAGAACAAATGACCATTGGCAGCAATGTTCCCGCACGGCGGGTTTTGTAGAGGGTGAAATCTGGGGAACTTGTTTGCCACAGTGCTTTATCAAAAAAATGGCAGAAATCCTCAGAAGTTGATTGCGTCATGCGAGCGGGGTTTTATCACCCACCAGACTGTTGAGCGGTCAGCAGGCTCAGGTAGGGAGGTCAGGACAATTCACAAAAAAGGGGGCGCGGACAGTGTGCCGAAACCCGGGATCGAACCAGGGACCTTTAGATCTTCAGTCTAACGCTCTCCCAACTGAGCTATTTCGGCACCCTGGGTGGAGCGGTCGGTGAAGAGTGACGCTGGTACAACAATGCTGCAGGTTCAATGCGTAAAATGGCCGAGTAGCCCACGTGCTGCCGAAGATATGGATGATAGGAAAGATACTCTGTCAGAAAGCACAGCAATTTATCTCTGGCAGTTTTCTCTCCTCCAATACAGCCATCCCTCAACAAGAGGTGACTGGAGTTGTCTTTAAATTCAAGTATCACATTGCTGCTCGCTTGTAGTAACTCTGGCCCATTGGAATTCCTCCCAGCACGATCGCTGAGCGACATCGATGTATCCGGCGCGCTGTGGGGCGCTCTGGCAGCCGGCACCGTCTCCTCGTTAGTATAGTGGCCAGTATCCCCGCCTGTCACGCGGGAGACCGGGGTTCGATTCCCCGACGGGGAGTTTGCCCTCTTGTTCTTCCCACAGACAAAACAAAGCAAACTTCAGGTAAAAGGAGTCTTGTCCCGCATCTCTCACGGGGAGGCGAAAGGGTAACAGCGCGCTCTTGATGTTGGCTTTTCACTTTTCTCCTGCACAGTCAGTAATCTACGCAAATGAAGAACAAATGACCATTGGCAGCAATGTTCCCGCACGGCGGTTTTTGTAGAGGGTGAAATCTGGGGAACTTGTTTGCCACAGTGCTTTATCAAAAAAATGGCAGAAATCCTCAGAAGTTGATTGCGTCATGCGAGCGGGGTTTTATCACCCACCAGACTGTTGAGCGGTCAGCAGGCTCAGGTAGGGAGGTCAGGACAATTCACAAAAAAGGGGGCGCGGACAGTGTGCCGAAACCCGGGATCGAACCAGGGACCTTTAGATCTTCAGTCTAACGCTCTCCCAACTGAGCTATTTCGGCACCCTGGGTGGAGAGGTCGGTGAAGAGTGACGCTGGTACAACAATGCTGCAGGTTCAATGCGTAAAATGGCCGAGTAGCCCACGTGCTGCCGAAGATATGGATGATAGGAAAGATACTCTGTCAGAAAGCACAACAATTTATCTCTGGCAGTTTTCTCTCCTCCAATACAGCCATCCCTCAACAAGAGGTGACTGGAGTTGTCTTTAAATTCAAGTATCACATTGCTGCTCGCTTGTAGTAACTCTGGCCCATTGGAATTCCTCCCAGCACGATCGCTGAGCGACATCGATGTATCCGGCGCGCTGTGGGGCGCTCTGGCAGCCGGCACCGTCTCCTTGTTAGTATAGTGGCCAGTATCCCCGCCTGTCACGCGGGAGACCGGGGTTCGATTCCCCGACGGGGAGTTTGCCCTCTTGTTCTTCCCACAGACAAAACAAAGCAAACTTCTGGTAAAAGGAGTCTTGTCCCGCATCTCTCACGGGGAGGCGAAAGGGTAACAGCGCGCTCTTGATGTTGGCTTTTCACTTTTCTCCTGCACAGTCAGTAATCTACGCAAATGAAGAACAAATGACCATTGGCAGCAATGTTCCCGCACGGCGGGTTTTGTAGAGGGTGAAATCTGGGGAACTTGTTTGCCACAGTGCTTTATCAAAAAAATGGCCGAAATCCTCAGAAGTTGATTGCGTCATGCGAGCGGGGTTTTATCACCCACCAGACTGTTGAGCGGTCAGCAGGCTCAGGTAGGGAGGTCAGGACAATTCACAAAAAAGGGGGCGCGGACAGTGTGCCGAAACCCGGGATCGAACCAGGGACCTTTAGATCTTCAGTCTAACTCTCGCCCAACTGAGCTATTTCGGCACCCTCGGTGGAGCGGTCGGTGAAGAGTGACGCTGGTACAACAATGCTGCAGGTTCAATGCGTAAAATGGCCGAGTAGCCCACGTGCTGCCGAAGATATGGATGATAGGAAAGATACTCTGTCAGAAAGCACAGCAATTTATCTCTGGCAGTTTTCTCTCCTCCAATACAGCCATCCCTCAACAAGAGGTGTCTGGAGTTGTCTTGAAATTCAAGTATCACATTGCTGCTAGCTTGTAGCGCGCTCTTGATGTTGGCTTTTCACTTTTCTCCTGCACAGTCAGTAATCTACGCAAATGAAGAACAAATGACCATTGGCAGCAATGTTCCCGCACGGCGGGTTTTGTAGAGGGTGAAATCTGGGGAACTTGTTTGCCACAGTGCTTTATCAAAAAAATGGCAGAAATCCTCAGAAGTTGATTGCGTCATGCGAGCGGGGTTTTATCACCCACCAGACTGTTGAGCGGTCAGCAGGCTCAGGTAGGGAGGTCAGGACAATTCACAAAAAAGGGGGCGCGGACAGTGTGCCGAAACCCGGGATCGAACCAGGGACCTTTAGATCTTCAGTCTAACTCTCGCCCAACTGAGCTATTTCGGCACCCTCGGTGGAGCGGTCGGTGAAGAGTGACGCTGGTACAACAATGCTGCAGGTTCAATGCGTAAAATGGCCGAGTAGCCCACGTGCTGCCGAAGATATGGATGATAGGAAAGATACTCTGTCAGAAAGCACAGCAATTTATCTCTGGCAGTTTTCTCTCCTCCAATACAGCCATCCCTCAACAAGAGGTGTCTGGAGTTGTCTTGAAATTCAAGTATCACATTGCTGCTCGCTTGTAGCGCGCTCTTGATGTTGGCTTTTCACTTTTCTCCTGCACAGTCAGTAATCTACGCAAATGAAGAACAAATGACCATTGGCAGCAATGTTCCCGCACGGCGGGTTTTGTAGAGGGTGAAATCTGGGGAACTTGTTTGCCACAGTGCTTTATCAAAAAAATGGCAGAAATCCTCAGAAGTTGATTGCGTCATGCGAGCGGGGTTTTATCACCCACCAGACTGTTGAGCGGTCAGCAGGCTCAGGTAGGGAGGTCAGGACAATTCACAAAAAAGGGGGCGCGGACAGTGTGCCGAAACCCAGGATCGAACCAGGGACCTTTAGATCTTCAGTCTAACGCTCTCCCAACTGAGCTATTTCGGCACCCTCGGCGGGGCGGTCGGTGAAGAGTGACGCTGGTACAACAATGCTGCAGGTTCAATGCGTAAAATGGCCGAGTTGCCCACGTGCTGCCGAAGATATGGATGATAGGAAAGATACTCTGTCAGAAAGCACAGCAATTTATCTCTGGCAGTTTTCTCTCCTCCAATACGCCATCCCTCAACAAGAGGTGACTGGAGTTGTCTTTAAATTCAAGTATCACATTGCTGCTCGCTTGTAGTAACTCTGGCCCATTGGAATTCCTCCCAGCACGATCGCTGAGCGACATCGATGTATCCGGCGCGCTGTGGGGCGCTCTGGCAGCCGGCACCGTCTCCTCGTTAGTATAGTGGCCAGTATCCCCGCCTGTCACGCGGGAGACCGGGGTTCGATTCCCCGACGGGGAGTTTGCCCTCTTGTTCTTCCCACAGACAAAACAAAGCAAACTTCAGGTAAAAGGAGTCTTGTCCCGCATCTCTCACGGGGAGGCGAAAGGGTAACAGCGCGCTCTTGATGTTGGCTTTTCACTTTTCTCCTGCACAGTCAGTAATCTACGCAAATGAAGAACAAATGACCATTGGCAGCAATGTTCCCGCACGGCGGTTTTTGTAGAGGGTGAAATCTGGGGAACTTGTTTGCCACAGTGCTTTATCAAAAAAATGGCAGAAATCCTCAGAAGTTGATTGCGTCATGCGAGCGGGGTTTTATCACCCACCAGACTGTTGAGCGGTCAGCAGGCTCAGGTAGGGAGGTCAGGACAATTCACAAAAAAGGGGGCGCGGACAGTGTGCCGAAACCCGGGATCGAACCAGGGACCTTTAGATCTTCAGTCTAACGCTCTCCCAACTGAGCTATTTCGGCACCCTGGGTGGAGAGGTCGGTGAAGAGTGACGCTGGTACAACAATGCTGCAGGTTCAATGCGTAAAATGGCCGAGTAGCCCACGTGCTGCCGAAGATATGGATGATAGGAAAGATACTCTGTCAGAAAGCACAACAATTTATCTCTGGCAGTTTTCTCTCCTCCAATACAGCCATCCCTCAACAAGAGGTGACTGGAGTTGTCTTTAAATTCAAGTATCACATTGCTGCTCGCTTGTAGTAACTCTGGCCCATTGGAATTCCTCCCAGCACGATCGCTGAGCGACATCGATGTATCCGGCGCGCTGTGGGGCGCTCTGGCAGCCGGCACCGTCTCCTTGTTAGTATAGTGGCCAGTATCCCCGCCTGTCACGCGGGAGACCGGGGTTCGATTCCCCGACGGGGAGTTTGCCCTCTTGTTCTTCCCACAGACAAAACAAAGCAAACTTCAGGTAAAAGGAGTCTTGTCCCGCATCTCTCACGGGGAGGCGAAAGGGTAACAGCGCGCTCTTGATGTTGGCTTTTCACTTTTCTCCTGCACAGTCAGTAATCTACGCAAATGAAGAACAAATGACCATTGGCAGCAATGTTCCCGCACGGCGGGTTTTGTAGAGGGTGAAATCTGGGGAACTTGTTTGCCACAGTGCTTTATCAAAAAAATGGCCGAAATCCTCAGAAGTTGATTGCGTCATGCGAGCGGGGTTTTATCACCCACCAGACTGTTGAGCGGTCAGCAGGCTCAGGTAGGGAGGTCAGGACAATTCACAAAAAAGGGGGCGCGGACAGTGTGCCGAAACCCGGGATCGAACCAGGGACCTTTAGATCTTCAGTCTAACTCTCGCCCAACTGAGCTATTTCGGCACCCTCGGTGGAGCGGTCGGTGAAGAGTGACGCTGGTACAACAATGCTGCAGGTTCAATGCGTAAAATGGCCGAGTAGCCCACGTGCTGCCGAAGATATGGATGATAGGAAAGATACTCTGTCAGAAAGCACAGCAATTTATCTCTGGCAGTTTTCTCTCCTCCAATACAGCCATCCCTCAACAAGAGGTGTCTGGAGTTGTCTTGAAATTCAAGTATCACATTGCTGCTAGCTTGTAGCGCGCTCTTGATGTTGGCTTTTCACTTTTCTCCTGCACAGTCAGTAATCTACGCAAATGAAGAACAAATGACCATTGGCAGCAATGTTCCCGCACGGCGGGTTTTGTAGAGGGTGAAATCTGGGGAACTTGTTTGCCACAGTGCTTTATCAAAAAAATGGCAGAAATCCTCAGAAGTTGATTGCGTCATGCGAGCGGGGTTTTATCACCCACCAGACTGTTGAGCGGTCAGCAGGCTCAGGTAGGGAGGTCAGGACAATTCACAAAAAAGGGGGCGCGGACAGTGTGCCGAAACCCGGGATCGAACCAGGGACCTTTAGATCTTCAGTCTAACGCTCTCCCAACTGAGCTATTTCGGCACCCTGGGTGGAGCGGTCGGTGAAGAGTGACGCTGGTACAACAATGCTGCAGGTTCAATGCGTAAAATGGCCGAGTAGCCCACGTGCTGCCGAAGATATGGATGATAGGAAAGATACTCTGTCAGAAAGCACAGCAATTTATCTCTGGCAGTTTTCTCTCCTCCAATACAGCCATCCCTCAACAAGAGGTGACTGGAGTTGTCTTTAAATTCAAGTATCACATTGCTGCTCGCTTGTAGTAACTCTGGCCCATTGGAATTCCTCCCAGCACGATCGCTGAGCGACATCGATGTATCCGGCGCGCTGTGGGGCGCTCTGGCAGCCGGCACCGTCTCCTCGTTAGTATAGTGGCCAGTATCCCCGCCTGTCACGCGGGAGACCGGGGTTCGATTCCCCGACGGGGAGTTTGCCCTCTTGTTCTTCCCACAGACAAAACAAAGCAAACTTCAGGTAAAAGGAGTCTTGTCCCGCATCTCTCACGGGGAGGCGAAAGGGTAACAGCGCGCTCTTGATGTTGGCTTTTCACTTTTCTCCTGCACAGTCAGTAATCTACGCAAATGAAGAACAAATGACCATTGGCAGCAATGTTCCCGCACGGCGGGTTTTGTAGAGGGTGAAATCTGGGGAACTTGTTTGCCACAGTGCTTTATCAAAAAAATGGCAGAAATCCTCAGAAGTTGATTGCGTCATGCGAGCGGGGTTTTATCACCCACCAGACTGTTGAGCGGTCAGCAGGCTCAGGTAGGGAGGTCAGGACAATTCACAAAAAAGGGGGCGCGGACAGTGTGCCGAAACCCGGGATCGAACCAGGGACCTTTAGATCTTCAGTCTAACTCTCGCCCAACTGAGCTATTTCGGCACCCTCGGTGGAGCGGTCGGTGAAGAGTGACGCTGGTACAACAATGCTGCAGGTTCAATGCGTAAAATGGCCGAGTAGCCCACGTGCTGCCGAAGATATGGATGATAGGAAAGATACTCTGTCAGAAAGCACAGCAATTTATCTCTGGCAGTTTTCTCTCCTCCAATACAGCCATCCCTCAACAAGAGGTGTCTGGAGTTGTCTTGAAATTCAAGTATCACATTGCTGCTCGCTTGTAGCGCGCTCTTGATGTTGGCTTTTCACTTTTCTCCTGCACAGTCAGTAATCTACGCAAATGAAGAACAAATGACCATTGGCAGCAATGTTCCCGCACGGCGGGTTTTGTAGAGGGTGAAATCTGGGGAACTTGTTTGCCACAGTGCTTTATCAAAAAAATGGCAGAAATCCTCAGAAGTTGATTGCGTCATGCGAGCGGGGTTTTATCACCCACCAGACTGTTGAGCGGTCAGCAGGCTCAGGTAGGGAGGTCAGGACAATTCACAAAAAAGGGGGCGCGGACAGTGTGCCGAAACCCGGGATCGAACCAGGGACCTTTAGATCTTCAGTCTAACGCTCTCCCAACTGAGCTATTTCGGCACCCTCGGCGGGGCGGTCGGTGAAGAGTGACGCTGGTACAACAATGCTGCAGGTTCAATGCGTAAAATGGCCGAGTTGCCCACGTGCTGCCGAAGATATGGATGATAGGAAAGATACTCTGTCAGAAAGCACAGCAATTTATCTCTGGCAGTTTTCTCTCCTCCAATACGCCATCCCTCAACAAGAGGTGACTGGAGTTGTCTTTAAATTCAAGTATCACATTGCTGCTCGCTTGTAGTAACTCTGGCCCATTGGAATTCCTCCCAGCACGATCGCTGAGCGACATCGATGTATCCGGCGCGCTGTGGGGCGCCCTGGCAGCCGGCACCGTCTCCTCGTTAGTATAGTGGCCAGTATCCCCGCCTGTCACGCGGGAGACCGGGGTTCGATTCCCCGACGGGGAGTTTGCCCTCTTGTTCTTCCCACAGACAAAACAAAGCAAACTTCAGGTAAAAGGAGTCTTGTCCCGCATCTCTCACGGGGAGGCGAAAGGGTAACAGCGCGCTCTTGATGTTGGCTTTTCACTTTTCTCCTGCACAGTCAGTAATCTACGCAAATGAAGAACAAATGACCATTGGCAGCAATGTTCCCGCACGGCGGGTTTTGTAGAGGGTGAAATCTGGGGAACTTGTTTGCCACAGTGCTTTATCAAAAAAATGGCAGAAATCCTCAGAAGTTGATTGCGTCATGCGAGCGGGGTTTTATCACCCACCAGACTGTTGAGCGGTCAGCAGGCTCAGGTAGGGAGGTCAGGACAATTCACAAAAAAGGGGGCGCGGACAGTGTGCCGAAACCCGGGATCGAACCAGGGACCTTTAGATCTTCAGTCTAACGCTCTCCCAACTGAGCTATTTCGGCACCCTCGGCGGGGCGGTCGGTGAAGAGTGACGCTGGTACAACAATGCTGCAGGTTCAATGCGTAAAATGGCCGAGTTGCCCACGTGCTGCCGAAGATATGGATGATAGGAAAGATACTCTGTCAGAAAGCACAGCAATTTATCTCTGGCAGTTTTCTCTCCTCCAATACGCCATCCCTCAACAAGAGGTGACTGGAGTTGTCTTTAAATTCAAGTATCACATTGCTGCTCGCTTGTAGTAACTCTGGCCCATTGGAATTCCTCCCAGCACGATCGCTGAGCGACATCGATGTATCCGGCGCGCTGTGGGGCGCCCTGGCAGCCGGCACCGTCTCCTCGTTAGTATAGTGGCCAGTATCCCCGCCTGTCACGCGGGAGACCGGGGTTCGATTCCCCGACGGGGAGTTTGCCCTCTTGTTCTTCCCACAGACAAAACAAAGCAAACTTCAGGTAAAAGGAGTCTTGTCCCGCATCTCTCACGGGGAGGCGAAAGGGTAACAGCGCGCTCTTGATGTTGGCTTTTCACTTTTCTCCTGCACAGTCAGTAATCTACGCAAATGAAGAACAAATGACCATTGGCAGCAATGTTCCCGCACGGCGGGTTTTGTAGAGGGTGAAATCTGGGGAACTTGTTTGCCACAGTGCTTTATCAAAAAAATGGCAGAAATCCTCAGAAGTTGATTGCGTCATGCGAGAGGGGTTTTATCACCCACCAGACTGTTGAGCGGTCAGCAGGCTCAGGTAGGGAGGTCAGGACAATTCACAAAAAAGGGGGCGCGGACAGTGTGCCGAAACCCGGGATCGAACCAGGGACCTTTAGATCTTCAGTCTAACGCTCTCCCAACTGAGCTATTTCGGCACCCTGGGTGGAGCGGTCGGTGAAGAGTGACGCTGGTACAACAATGCTGCAGGTTCAATGCGTAAAATGGCCGAGTAGCCCACGTGCTGCCGAAGATATGGATGATAGGAAAGATACTCTGTCAGAAAGCACAGCAATTTATCTCTGGCAGTTTTCTCTCCTCCAATACAGCCATCCCTCAACAAGAGGTGACTGGAGTTGTCTTTAAATTCAAGTATCACATTGCTGCTCGCTTGTAGTAACTCTGGCCCATTGGAATTCCTCCCAGCACGATCGCTGAGCGACATCGATGTATCCGGCGCGCTGTGGGGCGCTCTGGCAGCCGGCACCGTCTCCTCGTTAGTATAGTGGCCAGTATCCCCGCCTGTCACGCGGGAGACCGGGGTTCGATTCCCCGACGGGGAGTTTGCCCTCTTGTTCTTCCCACAGACAAAACAAAGCAAACTTCAGGTAAAAGGAGTCTTGTCCCGCATCTCTCACGGGGAGGCGAAAGGGTAACAGCGCGCTCTTGATGTTGGCTTTTCACTTTTCTCCTGCACAGTCAGTAATCTACGCAAATGAAGAACAAATGACCATTGGCAGCAATGTTCCCGCACGGCGGGTTTTGTAGAGGGTGAAATCTGGGGAACTTGTTTGCCACAGTGCTTTATCAAAAAAATGGCAGAAATCCTCAGAAGTTGATTGCGTCATGCGAGCGGGGTTTTATCACCCACCAGACTGTTGAGCGGTCAGCAGGCTCAGGTAGGGAGGTCAGGACAATTCACAAAAAAGGGGGCGCGGACAGTGTGCCGAAACCCGGGATCGAACCAGGGACCTTTAGATCTTCAGTCTAACGCTCTCCCAACTGAGCTATTTCGGCACCCTGGGCTGAGCGGTCGGTGAAGAGTGACGCTGGTACAACAATGCTGCAGGTTCAATGCGTAAAATGGCCGAGTAGCCCACGTGCTGCCGAAGATATGGATGATAGGAAAGATACTCTGTCAGAAAGCACAGCAATTTATCTCTGGCAGTTTTCTCTCCTCCAATACAGCCATCCCTCAACAAGAGGTGACTGGAGTTGTCTTTAAATTCAAGTATCACATTGCTGCTCGCTTGTAGTAACTCTGGCCCATTGGAATTCCTCCCAGCACGATCGCTGAGCGACATCGATGTATCCGGCGCGCTGTGGGGCGCTCTGGCAGCCGGCACCGTCTCCTCGTTAGTATAGTGGCCAGTATCCCCGCCTGTCACGCGGGAGACCGGGGTTCGATTCCCCGACGGGGAGTTTGCCCTCTTGTTCTTCCCACAGACAAAACAAAGCAAACTTCAGGTAAAAGGAGTCTTGTCCCGCATCTCTCACGGGGAGGCGAAAGGGTAACAGCGCGCTCTTGATGTTGGCTTTTCACTTTTCTCCTGCACAGTCAGTAATCTACGCAAATGAAGAACAAATGACCATTGGCAGCAATGTTCCCGCACGGCGGGTTTTGTAGAGGGTGAAATCTGGGGAACTTGTTTGCCACAGTGCTTTATCAAAAAAATGGCAGAAATCCTCAGAAGTTGATTGCGTCATGCGAGCGGGGTTTTATCACCCACCAGACTGTTGAGCGGTCAGCAGGCTCAGGTAGGGAGGTCAGGACAATTCACAAAAAAGGGGGCGCGGACAGTGTGCCGAAACCCGGGATCGAACCAGGGACCTTTAGATCTTCAGTCTAACGCTCTCCCAACTGAGCTATTTCGGCACCCTGGGCTGAGCGGTCGGTGAAGAGTGACGCTGGTACAACAATGCTGCAGGTTCAATGCGTAAAATGGCCGAGTAGCCCACGTGCTGCCGAAGATATGGATGATAGGAAAGATACTCTGTCAGAAAGCACAGCAATTTATCTCTGGCAGTTTTCTCTCCTCCAATACAGCCATCCCTCAACAAGAGGTGACTGGAGTTGTCTTTAAATTCAAGTATCACATTGCTGCTCGCTTGTAGTAACTCTGGCCCATTGGAATTCCTCCCAGCACGATCGCTGAGCGACATCGATGTATCCGGCGCGCTGTGGGGCGCTCTGGCAGCCGGCACCGTCTCCTCGTTAGTATAGTGGCCAGTATCCCCGCCTGTCACGCGGGAGACCGGGGTTCGATTCCCCGACGGGGAGTTTGCCCTCTTGTTCTTCCCACAGACAAAACAAAGCAAACTTCAGGTAAAAGGAGTCTTGTCCCGCATCTCTCACGGGGAGGCGAAAGGGTAACAGCGCGCTCTTGATGTTGGCTTTTCACTTTTCTCCTGCACAGTCAGTAATCTACGCAAATGAAGAACAAATGACCATTGGCAGCAATGTTCCCGCACGGCGGGTTTTGTAGAGGGTGAAATCTGGGGAACTTGTTTGCCACAGTGCTTTATCAAAAAAATGGCAGAAATCCTCAGAAGTTGATTGCGTCATGCGAGCGGGGTTTTATCACCCACCAGACTGTTGAGCGGTCAGCAGGCTCAGGTAGGGAGGTCAGGACAATTCACAAAAAAGGGGGCGCGGACAGTGTGCCGAAACCCGGGATCGAACCAGGGACCTTTAGATCTTCAGTCTAACGCTCTCCCAACTGAGCTATTTCGGCACCCTGGGCGGAGCGGTCGGTGAAGAGTGACGCTGGTACAACAATGCTGCAGGTTCAATGCGTAAAATGGCCGAGTAGCCCACGTGCTGCCGAAGATATGGATGATAGGAAAGATACTCTGTCAGAAAGCACAGCAATTTATCTCTGGCAGTTTTCTCTCCTCCAATACAGCCATCCCTCAACAAGAGGTGACTGGAGTTGTCTTTAAATTCAAGTATCACATTGCTGCTCGCTTGTAGTAACTCTGGCCCATTGGAATTCCTCCCAGCACGATCGCTGAGCGACATCGATGTATCCGGCGCGCTGTGGGGCGCTCTGGCAGCCGGCACCGTCTCCTCGTTAGTATAGTGGCCAGTATCCCCGCCTGTCACGCGGGAGACCGGGGTTCGATTCCCCGACGGGGAGTTTGCCCTCTTGTTCTTCCCACAGACAAAACAAAGCAAACTTCAGGTAAAAGGAGTCTTGTCCCGCATCTCTCACGGGGAGGCGAAAGGGTAACAGCGCGCTCTTGATGTTGGCTTTTCACTTTTCTCCTGCACAGTCAGTAATCTACGCAAATGAAGAACAAATGACCATTGGCAGCAATGTTCCCGCACGGCGGGTTTTGTAGAGGGTGAAATCTGGGGAACTTGTTTGCCACAGTGCTTTATCAAAAAAATGGCAGAAATCCTCAGAAGTTGATTGCGTCATGCGAGCGGGGTTTTATCACCCACCAGACTGTTGAGCGGTCAGCAGGCTCAGGTAGGGAGGTCAGGACAATTCACAAAAAAGGGGGCGCGGACAGTGTGCCGAAACCCGGGATCAAACCAGGGACCTTTAGATCTTCAGTCTAACTCTCGCCCAACTGAGCTATTTCTGCACCCTCGGTGGAGCGGTCGGTGAAGAGTGACGCTGGTACAACAATGCTGCAGGTTCAATGCGTAAAATGGCCGAGTAGCCCACGTGCTGCCGAAGATATGGATGATAGGAAAGATACTCTGTCAGAAAGCACAGCAATTTATCTCTGGCAGTTTTCTCTCCTCCAATACAGCCATCCCTCAACAAGAGGTGTCTGGAGTTGTCTTGAAATTCAAGTATCACATTGCTGCTCGCTTGTAGCGCGCTCTTGATGTTGGCTTTTCACTTTTCTCCTGCACAGTCAGTAATCTACGCAAATGAAGAACAAATGACCATTGGCAGCAATGTTCCCGCACGGCGGGTTTTGTAGAGGGTGAAATCTGGGGAACTTGTTTGCCACAGTGCTTTATCAAAAAAATGGCAGAAATCCTCAGAAGTTGATTGCGTCATGCGAGCGGGGTTTTATCACCCACCAGACTGTTGAGCGGTCAGCAGGCTCAGGTAGGGAGGTCAGGACAATTCACAAAAAAGGGGGCGCGGACAGTGTGCCGAAACCCGGGATCGAACCAGGGACCTTTAGATCTTCAGTCTAACGCTCTCCCAACTGAGCTATTTCGGCACCCTGGGTGGAGCGGTCGGTGAAGAGTGACGCTGGTACAACAATGCTGCAGGTTCAATGCGTAAAATGGCCGAGTAGCCCACGTGCTGCCGAAGATATGGATGATAGGAAAGATACTCTGTCAGAAAGCACAGCAATTTATCTCTGGCAGTTTTCTCTCCTCCAATACGCCATCCCTCAACAAGAGGTGACTGGAGTTGTCTTTAAATTCAAGTATCACATTGCTGCTCGCTTGTAGTAACTCTGGCCCATTGGAATTCCTCCCAGCACGATCGCTGAGCGACATCGATGTATCCGGCGCGCTGTGGGGCGCCCTGGCAGCCGGCACCGTCTCCTCGTTAGTATAGTGGCCACTATCCCCGCCTGTCACGCGGGAGACCGGGGTTCGATTCCCCGACGGGGAGTTTGCCCTCTTGTTCTTCCCACAGACAAAACAAAGCAAACTTCAGGTAAAAGGAGTCTTGTCCCGCATCTCTCACGGGGAGGCGAAAGGGTAACAGCGCGCTCTTGATGTTGGCTTTTCACTTTTCTCCTGCACAGTCAGTAATCTACGCAAATGAAGAACAAATGACCATTGGCAGCAATGTTCCCGCACGGCGGGTTTTGTAGAGGGTGAAATCTGGGGAACTTGTTTGCCACAGTGCTTTATCAAAAAAATGGCAGAAATCCTCAGAAGTTGATTGCGTCATGCGAGAGGGGTTTTATCACCCACCAGACTGTTGAGCGGTCAGCAGGCTCAGGTAGGGAGGTCAGGACAATTCACAAAAAAGGGGGCGCGGACAGTGTGCCGAAACCCGGGATCGAACCAGGGACCTTTAGATCTTCAGTCTAACGCTCTCCCAACTGAGCTATTTCGGCACCCTGGGTGGAGCGGTCGGTGAAGAGTGACGCTGGTACAACAATGCTGCAGGTTCAATGCGTAAAATGGCCGAGTAGCCCACGTGCTGCCGAAGATATGGATGATAGGAAAGATACTCTGTCAGAAAGCACAGCAATTTATCTCTGGCAGTTTTCTCTCCTCCAATACAGCCATCCCTCAACAAGAGGTGACTGGAGTTGTCTTTAAATTCAAGTATCACATTGCTGCTCGCTTGTAGTAACTCTGGCCCATTGGAATTCCTCCCAGCACGATCGCTGAGCGACATCGATGTATCCGGCGCGCTGTGGGGCGCTCTGGCAGCCGGCACCGTCTCCTCGTTAGTATAGTGGCCAGTATCCCCGCCTGTCACGCGGGAGACCGGGGTTCGATTCCCCGACGGGGAGTTTGCCCTCTTGTTCTTCCCACAGACAAAACAAAGCAAACTTCAGGTAAAAGGAGTCTTGTCCCGCATCTCTCACGGGGAGGCGAAAGGGTAACAGCGCGCTCTTGATGTTGGCTTTTCACTTTTCTCCTGCACAGTCAGTAATCTACGCAAATGAAGAACAAATGACCATTGGCAGCAATGTTCCCGCACGGCGGGTTTTGTAGAGGGTGAAATCTGGGGAACTTGTTTGCCACAGTGCTTTATCAAAAAAATGGCAGAAATCCTCAGAAGTTGATTGCGTCATGCGAGAGGGGTTTTATCACCCACCAGACTGTTGAGCGGTCAGCAGGCTCAGGTAGGGAGGTCAGGACAATTCACAAAAAAGGGGGCGCGGACAGTGTGCCGAAACCCGGGATCGAACCAGGGACCTTTAGATCTTCAGTCTAACGCTCTCCCAACTGAGCTATTTCGGCACCCTGGGTGGAGCGGTCGGTGAAGAGTGACGCTGGTACAACAATGCTGCAGGTTCAATGCGTAAAATGGCCGAGTAGCCCACGTGCTGCCGAAGATATGGATGATAGGAAAGATACTCTGTCAGAAAGCACAGCAATTTATCTCTGGCAGTTTTCTCTCCTCCAATACAGCCATCCCTCAACAAGAGGTGACTGGAGTTGTCTTTAAATTCAAGTATCACATTGCTGCTCGCTTGTAGTAACTCTGGCCCATTGGAATTCCTCCCAGCACGATCGCTGAGCGACATCGATGTATCCGGCGCGCTGTGGGGCGCTCTGGCAGCCGGCACCGTCTCCTCGTTAGTATAGTGGCCAGTATCCCCGCCTGTCACGCGGGAGACCGGGGTTCGATTCCCCGACGGGGAGTTTGCCCTCTTGTTCTTCCCACAGACAAAACAAAGCAAACTTCAGGTAAAAGGAGTCTTGTCCCGCATCTCTCACGGGGAGGCGAAAGGGTAACAGCGCGCTCTTGATGTTGGCTTTTCACTTTTCTCCTGCACAGTCAGTAATCTACGCAAATGAAGAACAAATGACCATTGGCAGCAATGTTCCCGCACGGCGGGTTTTGTAGAGGGTGAAATCTGGGGAACTTGTTTGCCACAGTGCTTTATCAAAAAAATGGCAGAAATCCTCAGAAGTTGATTGCGTCATGCGAGCGGGGTTTTATCACCCACCAGACTGTTGAGCGGTCAGCAGGCTCAGGTAGGGAGGTCAGGACAATTCACAAAAAAGGGGGCGCGGACAGTGTGCCGAAACCCGGGATCGAACCAGGGACCTTTAGATCTTCAGTCTAACGCTCTCCCAACTGAGCTATTTCGGCACCCTGGGCGGAGCGGTCGGTGAAGAGTGACGCTGGTACAACAATGCTGCAGGTTCAATGCGTAAAATGGCCGAGTAGCCCACGTGCTGCCGAAGATATGGATGATAGGAAAGATACTCTGTCAGAAAGCACAGCAATTTATCTCTGGCAGTTTTCTCTCCTCCAATACAGCCATCCCTCAACAAGAGGTGACTGGAGTTGTCTTTAAATTCAAGTATCACATTGCTGCTCGCTTGTAGTAACTCTGGCCCATTGGAATTCCTCCCAGCACGATCGCTGAGCGACATCGATGTATCCGGCGCGCTGTGGGGCGCTCTGGCAGCCGGCACCGTCTCCTCGTTAGTATAGTGGCCAGTATCCCCGCCTGTCACGCGGGAGACCGGGGTTCGATTCCCCGACGGGGAGTTTGCCCTCTTGTTCTTCCCACAGACAAAACAAAGCAAACTTCAGGTAAAAGGAGTCTTGTCCCGCATCTCTCACGGGGAGGCGAAAGGGTAACAGCGCGCTCTTGATGTTGGCTTTTCACTTTTCTCCTGCACAGTCAGTAATCTACGCAAATGAAGAACAAATGACCATTGGCAGCAATGTTCCCGCACGGCGGGTTTTGTAGAGGGTGAAATCTGGGGAACTTGTTTGCCACAGTGCTTTATCAAAAAAATGGCAGAAATCCTCAGAAGTTGATTGCGTCATGCGAGCGGGGTTTTATCACCCACCAGACTGTTGAGCGGTCAGCAGGCTCAGGTAGGGAGGTCAGGACAATTCACAAAAAAGGGGGCGCGGACAGTGTGCCGAAACCCGGGATCGAACCAGGGACCTTTAGATCTTCAGTCTAACGCTCTCCCAACTGAGCTATTTCGGCACCCTGGGCGGAGCGGTCGGTGAAGAGTGACGCTGGTACAACAATGCTGCAGGTTCAATGCGTAAAATGGCCGAGTAGCCCACGTGCTGCCGAAGATATGGATGATAGGAAAGATACTCTGTCAGAAAGCACAGCAATTTATCTCTGGCAGTTTTCTCTCCTCCAATACAGCCATCCCTCAACAAGAGGTGACTGGAGTTGTCTTTAAATTCAAGTATCACATTGCTGCTCGCTTGTAGTAACTCTGGCCCATTGGAATTCCTCCCAGCACGATCGCTGAGCGACATCGATGTATCCGGCGCGCTGTGGGGCGCTCTGGCAGCCGGCACCGTCTCCTCGTTAGTATAGTGGCCAGTATCCCCGCCTGTCACGCGGGAGACCGGGGTTCGATTCCCCGACGGGGAGTTTGCCCTCTTGTTCTTCCCACAGACAAAACAAAGCAAACTTCAGGTAAAAGGAGTCTTGTCCCGCATCTCTCACGGGGAGGCGAAAGGGTAACAGCGCGCTCTTGATGTTGGCTTTTCACTTTTCTCCTGCACAGTCAGTAATCTACGCAAATGAAGAACAAATGACCATTGGCAGCAATGTTCCCGCACGGCGGGTTTTGTAGAGGGTGAAATCTGGGGAACTTGTTTGCCACAGTGCTTTATCAAAAAAATGGCAGAAATCCTCAGAAGTTGATTGCGTCATGCGAGCGGGGTTTTATCACCCACCAGACTGTTGAGCGGTCAGCAGGCTCAGGTAGGGAGGTCAGGACAATTCACAAAAAAGGGGGCGCGGACAGTGTGCCGAAACCCGGGATCGAACCAGGGACCTTTAGATCTTCAGTCTAACGCTCTCCCAACTGAGCTATTTCGGCACCCTGGGCGGAGCGGTCGGTGAAGAGTGACGCTGGTACAACAATGCTGCAGGTTCAATGCGTAAAATGGCCGAGTAGCCCACGTGCTGCCGAAGATATGGATGATAGGAAAGATACTCTGTCAGAAAGCACAGCAATTTATCTCTGGCAGTTTTCTCTCCTCCAATACAGCCATCCCTCAACAAGAGGTGACTGGAGTTGTCTTTAAATTCAAGTATCACATTGCTGCTCGCTTGTAGTAACTCTGGCCCATTGGAATTCCTCCCAGCACGATCGCTGAGCGACATCGATGTATCCGGCGCGCTGTGGGGCGCTCTGGCAGCCGGCACCGTCTCCTCGTTAGTATAGTGGCCAGTATCCCCGCCTGTCACGCGGGAGACCGGGGTTCGATTCCCCGACGGGGAGTTTGCCCTCTTGTTCTTCCCACAGACAAAACAAAGCAAACTTCAGGTAAAAGGAGTCTTGTCCCGCATCTCTCACGGGGAGGCGAAAGGGTAACAGCGCGCTCTTGATGTTGGCTTTTCACTTTTCTCCTGCACAGTCAGTAATCTACGCAAATGAAGAACAAATGACCATTGGCAGCAATGTTCCCGCACGGCGGGTTTTGTAGAGGGTGAAATCTGGGGAACTTGTTTGCCACAGTGCTTTATCAAAAAAATGGCAGAAATCCTCAGAAGTTGATTGCGTCATGCGAGCGGGGTTTTATCACCCACCAGACTGTTGAGCGGTCAGCAGGCTCAGGTAGGGAGGTCAGGACAATTCACAAAAAAGGGGGCGCGGACAGTGTGCCGAAACCCGGGATCAAACCAGGGACCTTTAGATCTTCAGTCTAACTCTCGCCCAACTGAGCTATTTCGGCACCCTCGGTGGAGCGGTCGGTGAAGAGTGACGCTGGTACAACAATGCTGCAGGTTCAATGCGTAAAATGGCCGAGTAGCCCACGTGCTGCCGAAGATATGGATGATAGGAAAGATACTCTGTCAGAAAGCACAGCAATTTATCTCTGGCAGTTTTCTCTCCTCCAATACAGCCATCCCTCAACAAGAGGTGTCTGGAGTTGTCTTGAAATTCAAGTATCACATTGCTGCTCGCTTGTAGCGCGCTCTTGATGTTGGCTTTTCACTTTTCTCCTGCACAGTCAGTAATCTACGCAAATGAAGAACAAATGACCATTGGCAGCAATGTTCCCGCACGGCGGGTTTTGTAGAGGGTGAAATCTGGGGAACTTGTTTGCCACAGTGCTTTATCAAAAAAATGGCAGAAATCCTCAGAAGTTGATTGCGTCATGCGAGCGGGGTTTTATCACCCACCAGACTGTTGAGCGGTCAGCAGGCTCAGGTAGGGAGGTCAGGACAATTCACAAAAAAGGGGGCGCGGACAGTGTGCCGAAACCCGGGATCGAACCAGGGACCTTTAGATCTTCAGTCTAACGCTCTCCCAACTGAGCTATTTCGGCACCCTGGGTGGAGCGGTCGGTGAAGAGTGACGCTGGTACAACAATGCTGCAGGTTCAATGCGTAAAATGGCCGAGTAGCCCACGTGCTGCCGAAGATATGGATGATAGGAAAGATACTCTGTCAGAAAGCACAGCAATTTATCTCTGGCAGTTTTCTCTCCTCCAATACAGCCATCCCTCAACAAGAGGTGACTGGAGTTGTCTTTAAATTCAAGTATCACATTGCTGCTCGCTTGTAGTAACTCTGGCCCATTGGAATTCCTCCCAGCACGATCGCTGAGCGACATCGATGTATCCGGCGCGCTGTGGGGCGCTCTGGCAGCCGGCACCGTCTCCTCGTTAGTATAGTGGCCAGTATCCCCGCCTGTCACGCGGGAGACCGGGGTTCGATTCCCCGACGGGGAGTTTGCCCTCTTGTTCTTCCCACAGACAAAACAAAGCAAACTTCAGGTAAAAGGAGTCTTGTCCCGCATCTCTCACGGGGAGGCGAAAGGGTAACAGCGCGCTCTTGATGTTGGCTTTTCACTTTTCTCCTGCACAGTCAGTAATCTACGCAAATGAAGAACAAATGACCATTGGCAGCAATGTTCCCGCACGGCGGGTTTTGTAGAGGGTGAAATCTGGGGAACTTGTTTGCCACAGTGCTTTATCAAAAAAATGGCAGAAATCCTCAGAAGTTGATTGCGTCATGCGAGCGGGGTTTTATCACCCACCAGACTGTTGAGCGGTCAGCAGGCTCAGGTAGGGAGGTCAGGACAATTCACAAAAAAGGGGGCGCGGACAGTGTGCCGAAACCCGGGATCGAACCAGGGACCTTTAGATCTTCAGTCTAACTCTCGCCCAACTGAGCTATTTCGGCACCCTCGGTGGAGCGGTCGGTGAAGAGTGACGCTGGTACAACAATGCTGCAGGTTCAATGCGTAAAATGGCCGAGTAGCCCACGTGCTGCCGAAGATATGGATGATAGGAAAGATACTCTGTCAGAAAGCACAGCAATTTATCTCTGGCAGTTTTCTCTCCTCCAATACAGCCATCCCTCAACAAGAGGTGTCTGGAGTTGTCTTGAAATTCAAGTATCACATTGCTGCTCGCTTGTAGCGCGCTCTTGATGTTGGCTTTTCACTTTTCTCCTGCACAGTCAGTAATCTACGCAAATGAAGAACAAATGACCATTGGCAGCAATGTTCCCGCACGGCGGGTTTTGTAGAGGGTGAAATCTGGGGAACTTGTTTGCCACAGTGCTTTATCAAAAAAATGGCAGAAATCCTCAGAAGTTGATTGCGTCATGCGAGCGGGGTTTTATCACCCACCAGACTGTTGAGCGGTCAGCAGGCTCAGGTAGGGAGGTCAGGACAATTCACAAAAAAGGGGGCGCGGACAGTGTGCCGAAACCCGGGATCGAACCAGGGACCTTTAGATCTTCAGTCTAACGCTCTCCCAACTGAGCTATTTCGGCACCCTGGGTGGAGCGGTCGGTGAAGAGTGACGCTGGTACAACAATGCTGCAGGTTCAATGCGTAAAATGGCCGAGTAGCCCACGTGCTGCCGAAGATATGGATGATAGGAAAGATACTCTGTCAGAAAGCACAGCAATTTATCTCTGGCAGTTTTCTCTCCTCCAATACAGCCATCCCTCAACAAGAGGTGACTGGAGTTGTCTTTAAATTCAAGTATCACATTGCTGCTCGCTTGTAGTAACTCTGGCCCATTGGAATTCCTCCCAGCACGATCGCTGAGCGACATCGATGTATCCGGCGCGCTGTGGGGCGCTCTGGCAGCCGGCACCGTCTCCTCGTTAGTATAGTGGCCAGTATCCCCGCCTGTCACGCGGGAGACCGGGGTTCGATTCCCCGACGGGGAGTTTGCCCTCTTGTTCTTCCCACAGACAAAACAAAGCAAACTTCAGGTAAAAGGAGTCTTGTCCCGCATCTCTCACGGGGAGGCGAAAGGGTAACAGCGCGCTCTTGATGTTGGCTTTTCACTTTTCTCCTGCACAGTCAGTAATCTACGCAAATGAAGAACAAATGACCATTGGCAGCAATGTTCCCGCACGGCGGGTTTTGTAGAGGGTGAAATCTGGGGAACTTGTTTGCCACAGTGCTTTATCAAAAAAATGGCAGAAATCCTCAGAAGTTGATTGCGTCATGCGAGCGGGGTTTTATCACCCACCAGACTGTTGAGCGGTCAGCAGGCTCAGGTAGGGAGGTCAGGACAATTCACAAAAAAGGGGGCGCAGACAGTGTGCCGAAACCCGGGATCGAACCAGGGACCTTTAGATCTTCAGTCTAACGCTCTCCCAACTGAGCTATTTCGGCACCCTGGGCGGAGCGGTCGGTGAAGAGTGACGCTGGTACAACAATGCTGCAGGTTCAATGCGTAAAATGGCCGAGTAGCCCACGTGCTGCCGAAGATATGGATGATAGGAAAGATACTCTGTCAGAAAGCACAGCAATTTATCTCTGGCAGTTTTCTCTCCTCCAATACAGCCATCCCTCAACAAGAGGTGACTGGAGTTGTCTTTAAATTCAAGTATCACATTGCTGCTCGCTTGTAGTAACTCTGGCCCATTGGAATTCCTCCCAGCACGATCGCTGAGCGACATCGATGTATCCGGCGCGCTGTGGGGCGCTCTGGCAGCCGGCACCGTCTCCTCGTTAGTATAGTGGCCAGTATCCCCGCCTGTCACGCGGGAGACCGGGGTTCGATTCCCCGACGGGGAGTTTGCCCTCTTGTTCTTCCCACAGACAAAACAAAGCAAACTTCAGGTAAAAGGAGTCTTGTCCCGCATCTCTCACGGGGAGGCGAAAGGGTAACAGCGCGCTCTTGATGTTGGCTTTTCACTTTTCTCCTGCACAGTCAGTAATCTACGCAAATGAAGAACAAATGACCATTGGCAGCAATGTTCCCGCACGGCGGGTTTTGTAGAGGGTGAAATCTGGGGAACTTGTTTGCCACAGTGCTTTATCAAAAAAATGGCAGAAATCCTCAGAAGTTGATTGCGTCATGCGAGCGGGGTTTTATCACCCACCAGACTGTTGAGCGGTCAGCAGGCTCAGGTAGGGAGGTCAGGACAATTCACAAAAAAGGGGGCGCGGACAGTGTGCCGAAACCCGGGATCAAACCAGGGACCTTTAGATCTTCAGTCTAACTCTCGCCCAACTGAGCTATTTCGGCACCCTCGGTGGAGCGGTCGGTGAAGAGTGACGCTGGTACAACAATGCTGCAGGTTCAATGCGTAAAATGGCCGAGTAGCCCACGTGCTGCCGAAGATATGGATGATAGGAAAGATACTCTGTCAGAAAGCACAGCAATTTATCTCTGGCAGTTTTCTCTCCTCCAATACAGCCATCCCTCAACAAGAGGTGTCTGGAGTTGTCTTGAAATTCAAGTATCACATTGCTGCTCGCTTGTAGCGCGCTCTTGATGTTGGCTTTTCACTTTTCTCCTGCACAGTCAGTAATCTACGCAAATGAAGAACAAATGACCATTGGCAGCAATGTTCCCGCACGGCGGGTTTTGTAGAGGGTGAAATCTGGGGAACTTGTTTGCCACAGTGCTTTATCAAAAAAATGGCAGAAATCCTCAGAAGTTGATTGCGTCATGCGAGCGGGGTTTTATCACCCACCAGACTGTTGAGCGGTCAGCAGGCTCAGGTAGGGAGGTCAGGACAATTCACAAAAAAGGGGGCGCGGACAGTGTGCCGAAACCCGGGATCGAACCAGGGACCTTTAGATCTTCAGTCTAACGCTCTCCCAACTGAGCTATTTCGGCACCCTGGGTGGAGCGGTCGGTGAAGAGTGACGCTGGTACAACAATGCTGCAGGTTCAATGCGTAAAATGGCCGAGTAGCCCACGTGCTGCCGAAGATATGGATGATAGGAAAGATACTCTGTCAGAAAGCACAGCAATTTATCTCTGGCAGTTTTCTCTCCTCCAATACAGCCATCCCTCAACAAGAGGTGACTGGAGTTGTCTTTAAATTCAAGTATCACATTGCTGCTCGCTTGTAGTAACTCTGGCCCATTGGAATTCCTCCCAGCACGATCGCTGAGCGACATCGATGTATCCGGCGCGCTGTGGGGCGCTCTGGCAGCCGGCACCGTCTCCTCGTTAGTATAGTGGCCAGTATCCCCGCCTGTCACGCGGGAGACCGGGGTTCGATTCCCCGACGGGGAGTTTGCCCTCTTGTTCTTCCCACAGACAAAACAAAGCAAACTTCAGGTAAAAGGAGTCTTGTCCCGCATCTCTCACGGGGAGGCGAAAGGGTAACAGCGCGCTCTTGATGTTGGCTTTTCACTTTTCTCCTGCACAGTCAGTAATCTACGCAAATGAAGAACAAATGACCATTGGCAGCAATGTTCCCGCACGGCGGGTTTTGTAGAGGGTGAAATCTGGGGAACTTGTTTGCCACAGTGCTTTATCAAAAAAATGGCAGAAATCCTCAGAAGTTGATTGCGTCATGCGAGCGGGGTTTTATCACCCACCAGACTGTTGAGCGGTCAGCAGGCTCAGGTAGGGAGGTCAGGACAATTCACAAAAAAGGGGGCGCGGACAGTGTGCCGAAACCCGGGATCAAACCAGGGACCTTTAGATCTTCAGTCTAACTCTCGCCCAACTGAGCTATTTCGGCACCCTCGGTGGAGCGGTCGGTGAAGAGTGACGCTGGTACAACAATGCTGCAGGTTCAATGCGTAAAATGGCCGAGTAGCCCACGTGCTGCCGAAGATATGGATGATAGGAAAGATACTCTGTCAGAAAGCACAGCAATTTATCTCTGGCAGTTTTCTCTCCTCCAATACAGCCATCCCTCAACAAGAGGTGTCTGGAGTTGTCTTGAAATTCAAGTATCACATTGCTGCTCGCTTGTAGCGCGCTCTTGATGTTGGCTTTTCACTTTTCTCCTGCACAGTCAGTAATCTACGCAAATGAAGAACAAATGACCATTGGCAGCAATGTTCCCGCACGGCGGGTTTTGTAGAGGGTGAAATCTGGGGAACTTGTTTGCCACAGTGCTTTATCAAAAAAATGGCAGAAATCCTCAGAAGTTGATTGCGTCATGCGAGCGGGGTTTTATCACCCACCAGACTGTTGAGCGGTCAGCAGGCTCAGGTAGGGAGGTCAGGACAATTCACAAAAAAGGGGGCGCGGACAGTGTGCCGAAACCCGGGATCGAACCAGGGACCTTTAGATCTTCAGTCTAACGCTCTCCCAACTGAGCTATTTCGGCACCCTGGGTGGAGCGGTCGGTGAAGAGTGACGCTGGTACAACAATGCTGCAGGTTCAATGCGTAAAATGGCCGAGTAGCCCACGTGCTGCCGAAGATATGGATGATAGGAAAGATACTCTGTCAGAAAGCACAGCAATTTATCTCTGGCAGTTTTCTCTCCTCCAATACAGCCATCCCTCAACAAGAGGTGACTGGAGTTGTCTTTAAATTCAAGTATCACATTGCTGCTCGCTTGTAGTAACTCTGGCCCATTGGAATTCCTCCCAGCACGATCGCTGAGCGACATCGATGTATCCGGCGCGCTGTGGGGCGCTCTGGCAGCCGGCACCGTCTCCTCGTTAGTATAGTGGCCAGTATCCCCGCCTGTCACGCGGGAGACCGGGGTTCGATTCCCCGACGGGGAGTTTGCCCTCTTGTTCTTCCCACAGACAAAACAAAGCAAACTTCAGGTAAAAGGAGTCTTGTCCCGCATCTCTCACGGGGAGGCGAAAGGGTAACAGCGCGCTCTTGATGTTGGCTTTTCACTTTTCTCCTGCACAGTCAGTAATCTACGCAAATGAAGAACAAATGACCATTGGCAGCAATGTTCCCGCACGGCGGGTTTTGTAGAGGGTGAAATCTGGGGAACTTGTTTGCCACAGTGCTTTATCAAAAAAATGGCAGAAATCCTCAGAAGTTGATTGCGTCATGCGAGCGGGGTTTTATCACCCACCAGACTGTTGAGCGGTCAGCAGGCTCAGGTAGGGAGGTCAGGACAATTCACAAAAAAGGGGGCGCGGACAGTGTGCCGAAACCCGGGATCGAACCAGGGACCTTTAGATCTTCAGTCTAACGCTCTCCCAACTGAGCTATTTCGGCACCCTGGGCGGAGCGGTCGGTGAAGAGTGACGCTGGTACAACAATGCTGCAGGTTCAATGCGTAAAATGGCCGAGTAGCCCACGTGCTGCCGAAGATATGGATGATAGGAAAGATACTCTGTCAGAAAGCACAGCAATTTATCTCTGGCAGTTTTCTCTCCTCCAATACAGCCATCCCTCAACAAGAGGTGACTGGAGTTGTCTTTAAATTCAAGTATCACATTGCTGCTCGCTTGTAGTAACTCTGGCCCATTGGAATTCCTCCCAGCACGATCGCTGAGCGACATCGATGTATCCGGCGCGCTGTGGGGCGCTCTGGCAGCCGGCACCGTCTCCTCGTTAGTATAGTGGCCAGTATCCCCGCCTGTCACGCGGGAGACCGGGGTTCGATTCCCCGACGGGGAATTTGCCCTCTTGTTCTTCCCACAGACAAAACAAAGCAAACTTCAGGTAAAAGGAGTCTTGTCCCGCATCTCTCACGGGGAGGCGAAAGGGTAACAGCGCGCTCTTGATGTTGGCTTTTCACTTTTCTCCTGCACAGTCAGTAATCTACGCAAATGAAGAACAAATGACCATTGGCAGCAATGTTCCCGCACGGCGGGTTTTGTAGAGGGTGAAATCTGGGGAACTTGTTTGCCACAGTGCTTTATCAAAAAAATGGCCGAAATCCTCAGAAGTTGATTGCGTCATGCGAGCGGGGTTTTATCACCCACCAGACTGTTGAGCGGTCAGCAGGCTCAGGTAGGGAGGTCAGGACAATTCACAAAAAAGGGGGCGCGGACAGTGTGCCGAAACCCGGGATCGAACCAGGGACCTTTAGATCTTCAGTCTAACTCTCGCCCAACTGAGCTATTTCGGCACCCTCGGTGGAGCGGTCGGTGAAGAGTGACGCTGGTACAACAATGCTGCAGGTTCAATGCGTAAAATGGCCGAGTAGCCCACGTGCTGCCGAAGATATGGATGATAGGAAAGATACTCTGTCAGAAAGCACAGCAATTTATCTCTGGCAGTTTTCTCTCCTCCAATACAGCCATCCCTCAACAAGAGGTGTCTGGAGTTGTCTTGAAATTCAAGTATCACATTGCTGCTCGCTTGTAGCGCGCTCTTGATGTTGGCTTTTCACTTTTCTCCTGCACAGTCAGTAATCTACGCAAATGAAGAACAAATGACCATTGGCAGCAATGTTCCCGCACGGCGGGTTTTGTAGAGGGTGAAATCTGGGGAACTTGTTTGCCACAGTGCTTTATCAAAAAAATGGCCGAAATCCTCAGAAGTTGATTGCGTCATGCGAGCGGGGTTTTATCACCCACCAGACTGTTGAGCGGTCAGCAGGCTCAGGTAGGGAGGTCAGGACAATTCACAAAAAAGGGGGCGCGGACAGTGTGCCGAAACCCGGGATCGAACCAGGGACCTTTAGATCTTCAGTCTAACTCTCGCCCAACTGAGCTATTTCGGCACCCTCGGTGGAGCGGTCGGTGAAGAGTGACGCTGGTACAACAATGCTGCAGGTTCAATGCGTAAAATGGCCGAGTAGCCCACGTGCTGCCGAAGATATGGATGATAGGAAAGATACTCTGTCAGAAAGCACAGCAATTTATCTCTGGCAGTTTTCTCTCCTCCAATACAGCCATCCCTCAACAAGAGGTGTCTGGAGTTGTCTTGAAATTCAAGTATCACATTGCTGCTCGCTTGTAGCGCGCTCTTGATGTTGGCTTTTCACTTTTCTCCTGCACAGTCAGTAATCTACGCAAATGAAGAACAAATGACCATTGGCAGCAATGTTCCCGCACGGCGGGTTTTGTAGAGGGTGAAATCTGGGGAACTTGTTTGCCACAGTGCTTTATCAAAAAAATGGCAGAAATCCTCAGAAGTTGATTGCGTCATGCGAGCGGGGTTTTATCACCCACCAGACTGTTGAGCGGTCAGCAGGCTCAGGTAGGGAGGTCAGGACAATTCACAAAAAAGGGGGCGCGGACAGTGTGCCGAAACCCGGGATCGAACCAGGGACCTTTAGATCTTCAGTCTAACGCTCTCCCAACTGAGCTATTTCGGCACCCTGGGTGGAGCGGTCGGTGAAGAGTGACGCTGGTACAACAATGCTGCAGGTTCAATGCGTAAAATGGCCGAGTAGCCCACGTGCTGCCGAAGATATGGATGATAGGAAAGATACTCTGTCAGAAAGCACAGCAATTTATCTCTGGCAGTTTTCTCTCCTCCAATACAGCCATCCCTCAACAAGAGGTGACTGGAGTTGTCTTTAAATTCAAGTATCACATTGCTGCTCGCTTGTAGTAACTCTGGCCCATTGGAATTCCTCCCAGCACGATCGCTGAGCGACATCGATGTATCCGGCGCGCTGTGGGGCGCTCTGGCAGCCGGCACCGTCTCCTCGTTAGTATAGTGGCCAGTATCCCCGCCTGTCACGCGGGAGACCGGGGTTCGATTCCCCGACGGGGAGTTTGCCCTCTTGTTCTTCCCACAGACAAAACAAAGCAAACTTCAGGTAAAAGGAGTCTTGTCCCGCATCTCTCACGGGGAGGCGAAAGGGTAACAGCGCGCTCTTGATGTTGGCTTTTCACTTTTCTCCTGCACAGTCAGTAATCTACGCAAATGAAGAACAAATGACCATTGGCAGCAATGTTCCCGCACGGCGGGTTTTGTAGAGGGTGAAATCTGGGGAACTTGTTTGCCACAGTGCTTTATCAAAAAAATGGCAGAAATCCTCAGAAGTTGATTGCGTCATGCGAGCGGGGTTTTATCACCCACCAGACTGTTGAGCGGTCAGCAGGCTCAGGTAGGGAGGTCAGGACAATTCACAAAAAAGGGGGCGCGGACAGTGTGCCGAAACCCGGGATCGAACCAGGGACCTTTAGATCTTCAGTCTAACGCTCTCCCAACTGAGCTATTTCGGCACCCTGGGCGGAGCGGTCGGTGAAGAGTGACGCTGGTACAACAATGCTGCAGGTTCAATGCGTAAAATGGCCGAGTAGCCCACGTGCTGCCGAAGATATGGATGATAGGAAAGATACTCTGTCAGAAAGCACAGCAATTTATCTCTGGCAGTTTTCTCTCCTCCAATACAGCCATCCCTCAACAAGAGGTGACTGGAGTTGTCTTTAAATTCAAGTATCACATTGCTGCTCGCTTGTAGTAACTCTGGCCCATTGGAATTCCTCCCAGCACGATCGCTGAGCGACATCGATGTATCCGGCGCGCTGTGGGGCGCTCTGGCAGCCGGCACCGTCTCCTCGTTAGTATAGTGGCCAGTATCCCCGCCTGTCACGCGGGAGACCGGGGTTCGATTCCCCGACGGGGAGTTTGCCCTCTTGTTCTTCCCACAGACAAAACAAAGCAAACTTCAGGTAAAAGGAGTCTTGTCCCGCATCTCTCACGGGGAGGCGAAAGGGTAACAGCGCGCTCTTGATGTTGGCTTTTCACTTTTCTCCTGCACAGTCAGTAATCTACGCAAATGAAGAACAAATGACCATTGGCAGCAATGTTCCCGCACGGCGGGTTTTGTAGAGGGTGAAATCTGGGGAACTTGTTTGCCACAGTGCTTTATCAAAAAAATGGCAGAAATCCTCAGAAGTTGATTGCGTCATGCGAGCGGGGTTTTATCACCCACCAGACTGTTGAGCGGTCAGCAGGCTCAGGTAGGGAGGTCAGGACAATTCACAAAAAAGGGGGCGCGGACAGTGTGCCGAAACCCGGGATCAAACCAGGGACCTTTAGATCTTCAGTCTAACTCTCGCCCAACTGAGCTATTTCGGCACCCTCGGTGGAGCGGTCGGTGAAGAGTGACGCTGGTACAACAATGCTGCAGGTTCAATGCGTAAAATGGCCGAGTAGCCCACGTGCTGCCGAAGATATGGATGATAGGAAAGATACTCTGTCAGAAAGCACAGCAATTTATCTCTGGCAGTTTTCTCTCCTCCAATACAGCCATCCCTCAACAAGAGGTGTCTGGAGTTGTCTTGAAATTCAAGTATCACATTGCTGCTCGCTTGTAGCGCGCTCTTGATGTTGGCTTTTCACTTTTCTCCTGCACAGTCAGTAATCTACGCAAATGAAGAACAAATGACCATTGGCAGCAATGTTCCCGCACGGCGGGTTTTGTAGAGGGTGAAATCTGGGGAACTTGTTTGCCACAGTGCTTTATCAAAAAAATGGCAGAAATCCTCAGAAGTTGATTGCGTCATGCGAGCGGGGTTTTATCACCCACCAGACTGTTGAGCGGTCAGCAGGCTCAGGTAGGGAGGTCAGGACAATTCACAAAAAAGGGGGCGCGGACAGTGTGCCGAAACCCGGGATCGAACCAGGGACCTTTAGATCTTCAGTCTAACGCTCTCCCAACTGAGCTATTTCGGCACCCTGGGTGGAGCGGTCGGTGAAGAGTGACGCTGGTACAACAATGCTGCAGGTTCAATGCGTAAAATGGCCGAGTAGCCCACGTGCTGCCGAAGATATGGATGATAGGAAAGATACTCTGTCAGAAAGCACAGCAATTTATCTCTGGCAGTTTTCTCTCCTCCAATACAGCCATCCCTCAACAAGAGGTGACTGGAGTTGTCTTTAAATTCAAGTATCACATTGCTGCTCGCTTGTAGTAACTCTGGCCCATTGGAATTCCTCCCAGCACGATCGCTGAGCGACATCGATGTATCCGGCGCGCTGTGGGGCGCTCTGGCAGCCGGCACCGTCTCCTCGTTAGTATAGTGGCCAGTATCCCCGCCTGTCACGCGGGAGACCGGGGTTCGATTCCCCGACGGGGAGTTTGCCCTCTTGTTCTTCCCACAGACAAAACAAAGCAAACTTCAGGTAAAAGGAGTCTTGTCCCGCATCTCTCACGGGGAGGCGAAAGGGTAACAGCGCGCTCTTGATGTTGGCTTTTCACTTTTCTCCTGCACAGTCAGTAATCTACGCAAATGAAGAACAAATGACCATTGGCAGCAATGTTCCCGCACGGCGGGTTTTGTAGAGGGTGAAATCTGGGGAACTTGTTTGCCACAGTGCTTTATCAAAAAAATGGCAGAAATCCTCAGAAGTTGATTGCGTCATGCGAGCGGGGTTTTATCACCCACCAGACTGTTGAGCGGTCAGCAGGCTCAGGTAGGGAGGTCAGGACAATTCACAAAAAAGGGGGCGCGGACAGTGTGCCGAAACCCGGGATCAAACCAGGGACCTTTAGATCTTCAGTCTAACTCTCGCCCAACTGAGCTATTTCGGCACCCTCGGTGGAGCGGTCGGTGAAGAGTGACGCTGGTACAACAATGCTGCAGGTTCAATGCGTAAAATGGCCGAGTAGCCCACGTGCTGCCGAAGATATGGATGATAGGAAAGATACTCTGTCAGAAAGCACAGCAATTTATCTCTGGCAGTTTTCTCTCCTCCAATACAGCCATCCCTCAACAAGAGGTGTCTGGAGTTGTCTTGAAATTCAAGTATCACATTGCTGCTCGCTTGTAGCGCGCTCTTGATGTTGGCTTTTCACTTTTCTCCTGCACAGTCAGTAATCTACGCAAATGAAGAACAAATGACCATTGGCAGCAATGTTCCCGCACGGCGGGTTTTGTAGAGGGTGAAATCTGGGGAACTTGTTTGCCACAGTGCTTTATCAAAAAAATGGCAGAAATCCTCAGAAGTTGATTGCGTCATGCGAGCGGGGTTTTATCACCCACCAGACTGTTGAGCGGTCAGCAGGCTCAGGTAGGGAGGTCAGGACAATTCACAAAAAAGGGGGCGCGGACAGTGTGCCGAAACCCGGGATCGAACCAGGGACCTTTAGATCTTCAGTCTAACGCTCTCCCAACTGAGCTATTTCGGCACCCTGGGTGGAGCGGTCGGTGAAGAGTGACGCTGGTACAACAATGCTGCAGGTTCAATGCGTAAAATGGCCGAGTAGCCCACGTGCTGCCGAAGATATGGATGATAGGAAAGATACTCTGTCAGAAAGCACAGCAATTTATCTCTGGCAGTTTTCTCTCCTCCAATACAGCCATCCCTCAACAAGAGGTGACTGGAGTTGTCTTTAAATTCAAGTATCACATTGCTGCTCGCTTGTAGTAACTCTGGCCCATTGGAATTCCTCCCAGCACGATCGCTGAGCGACATCGATGTATCCGGCGCGCTGTGGGGCGCTCTGGCAGCCGGCACCGTCTCCTCGTTAGTATAGTGGCCAGTATCCCCGCCTGTCACGCGGGAGACCGGGGTTCGATTCCCCGACGGGGAGTTTGCCCTCTTGTTCTTCCCACAGACAAAACAAAGCAAACTTCAGGTAAAAGGAGTCTTGTCCCGCATCTCTCACGGGGAGGCGAAAGGGTAACAGCGCGCTCTTGATGTTGGCTTTTCACTTTTCTCCTGCACAGTCAGTAATCTACGCAAATGAAGAACAAATGACCATTGGCAGCAATGTTCCCGCACGGCGGGTTTTGTAGAGGGTGAAATCTGGGGAACTTGTTTGCCACAGTGCTTTATCAAAAAAATGGCAGAAATCCTCAGAAGTTGATTGCGTCATGCGAGCGGGGTTTTATCACCCACCAGACTGTTGAGCGGTCAGCAGGCTCAGGTAGGGAGGTCAGGACAATTCACAAAAAAGGGGGCGCGGACAGTGTGCCGAAACCCGGGATCGAACCAGGGACCTTTAGATCTTCAGTCTAACGCTCTCCCAACTGAGCTATTTCGGCACCCTGGGCGGAGCGGTCGGTGAAGAGTGACGCTGGTACAACAATGCTGCAGGTTCAATGCGTAAAATGGCCGAGTAGCCCACGTGCTGCCGAAGATATGGATGATAGGAAAGATACTCTGTCAGAAAGCACAGCAATTTATCTCTGGCAGTTTTCTCTCCTCCAATACAGCCATCCCTCAACAAGAGGTGACTGGAGTTGTCTTTAAATTCAAGTATCACATTGCTGCTCGCTTGTAGTAACTCTGGCCCATTGGAATTCCTCCCAGCACGATCGCTGAGCGACATCGATGTATCCGGCGCGCTGTGGGGCGCTCTGGCAGCCGGCACCGTCTCCTCGTTAGTATAGTGGCCAGTATCCCCGCCTGTCACGCGGGAGACCGGGGTTCGATTCCCCGACGGGGAATTTGCCCTCTTGTTCTTCCCACAGACAAAACAAAGCAAACTTCAGGTAAAAGGAGTCTTGTCCCGCATCTCTCACGGGGAGGCGAAAGGGTAACAGCGCGCTCTTGATGTTGGCTTTTCACTTTTCTCCTGCACAGTCAGTAATCTACGCAAATGAAGAACAAATGACCATTGGCAGCAATGTTCCCGCACGGCGGGTTTTGTAGAGGGTGAAATCTGGGGAACTTGTTTGCCACAGTGCTTTATCAAAAAAATGGCCGAAATCCTCAGAAGTTGATTGCGTCATGCGAGCGGGGTTTTATCACCCACCAGACTGTTGAGCGGTCAGCAGGCTCAGGTAGGGAGGTCAGGACAATTCACAAAAAAGGGGGCGCGGACAGTGTGCCGAAACCCGGGATCGAACCAGGGACCTTTAGATCTTCAGTCTAACTCTCGCCCAACTGAGCTATTTCGGCACCCTCGGTGGAGCGGTCGGTGAAGAGTGACGCTGGTACAACAATGCTGCAGGTTCAATGCGTAAAATGGCCGAGTAGCCCACGTGCTGCCGAAGATATGGATGATAGGAAAGATACTCTGTCAGAAAGCACAGCAATTTATCTCTGGCAGTTTTCTCTCCTCCAATACAGCCATCCCTCAACAAGAGGTGTCTGGAGTTGTCTTGAAATTCAAGTATCACATTGCTGCTCGCTTGTAGCGCGCTCTTGATGTTGGCTTTTCACTTTTCTCCTGCACAGTCAGTAATCTACGCAAATGAAGAACAAATGACCATTGGCAGCAATGTTCCCGCACGGCGGGTTTTGTAGAGGGTGAAATCTGGGGAACTTGTTTGCCACAGTGCTTTATCAAAAAAATGGCCGAAATCCTCAGAAGTTGATTGCGTCATGCGAGCGGGGTTTTATCACCCACCAGACTGTTGAGCGGTCAGCAGGCTCAGGTAGGGAGGTCAGGACAATTCACAAAAAAGGGGGCGCGGACAGTGTGCCGAAACCCGGGATCGAACCAGGGACCTTTAGATCTTCAGTCTAACTCTCGCCCAACTGAGCTATTTCGGCACCCTCGGTGGAGCGGTCGGTGAAGAGTGACGCTGGTACAACAATGCTGCAGGTTCAATGCGTAAAATGGCCGAGTAGCCCACGTGCTGCCGAAGATATGGATGATAGGAAAGATACTCTGTCAGAAAGCACAGCAATTTATCTCTGGCAGTTTTCTCTCCTCCAATACAGCCATCCCTCAACAAGAGGTGTCTGGAGTTGTCTTGAAATTCAAGTATCACATTGCTGCTCGCTTGTAGCGCGCTCTTGATGTTGGCTTTTCACTTTTCTCCTGCACAGTCAGTAATCTACGCAAATGAAGAACAAATGACCATTGGCAGCAATGTTCCCGCACGGCGGGTTTTGTAGAGGGTGAAATCTGGGGAACTTGTTTGCCACAGTGCTTTATCAAAAAAATGGCAGAAATCCTCAGAAGTTGATTGCGTCATGCGAGCGGGGTTTTATCACCCACCAGACTGTTGAGCGGTCAGCAGGCTCAGGTAGGGAGGTCAGGACAATTCACAAAAAAGGGGGCGCGGACAGTGTGCCGAAACCCGGGATCGAACCAGGGACCTTTAGATCTTCAGTCTAACGCTCTCCCAACTGAGCTATTTCGGCACCCTGGGTGGAGCGGTCGGTGAAGAGTGACGCTGGTACAACAATGCTGCAGGTTCAATGCGTAAAATGGCCGAGTAGCCCACGTGCTGCCGAAGATATGGATGATAGGAAAGATACTCTGTCAGAAAGCACAGCAATTTATCTCTGGCAGTTTTCTCTCCTCCAATACAGCCATCCCTCAACAAGAGGTGACTGGAGTTGTCTTTAAATTCAAGTATCACATTGCTGCTCGCTTGTAGTAACTCTGGCCCATTGGAATTCCTCCCAGCACGATCGCTGAGCGACATCGATGTATCCGGCGCGCTGTGGGGCGCTCTGGCAGCCGGCACCGTCTCCTCGTTAGTATAGTGGCCAGTATCCCCGCCTGTCACGCGGGAGACCGGGGTTCGATTCCCCGACGGGGAGTTTGCCCTCTTGTTCTTCCCACAGACAAAACAAAGCAAACTTCAGGTAAAAGGAGTCTTGTCCCGCATCTCTCACGGGGAGGCGAAAGGGTAACAGCGCGCTCTTGATGTTGGCTTTTCACTTTTCTCCTGCACAGTCAGTAATCTACGCAAATGAAGAACAAATGACCATTGGCAGCAATGTTCCCGCACGGCGGGTTTTGTAGAGGGTGAAATCTGGGGAACTTGTTTGCCACAGTGCTTTATCAAAAAAATGGCAGAAATCCTCAGAAGTTGATTGCGTCATGCGAGCGGGGTTTTATCACCCACCAGACTGTTGAGCGGTCAGCAGGCTCAGGTAGGGAGGTCAGGACAATTCACAAAAAAGGGGGCGCGGACAGTGTGCCGAAACCCGGGATCGAACCAGGGACCTTTAGATCTTCAGTCTAACGCTCTCCCAACTGAGCTATTTCGGCACCCTCGGCGGGGCGGTCGGTGAAGAGTGATGCTGGTACAACAATGCTGCAGGTTCAATGCGTAAAATGGCCGAGTTGCCCACGTGCTGCCGAAGATATGGATGATAGGAAAGATACTCTGTCAGAAAGCACAGCAATTTATCTCTGGCAGTTTTCTCTCCTCCAATACGCCATCCCTCAACAAGAGGTGACTGGAGTTGTCTTTAAATTCAAGTATCACATTGCTGCTCGCTTGTAGTAACTCTGGCCCATTGGAATTCCTCCCAGCACGATCGCTGAGCGACATCGATGTATCCGGCGCGCTGTGGGGCGCTCTGGCAGCCGGCACTGTCTCCTCGTTAGTATAGTGGCCAGTATCCCCGCCTGTCACGCGGGAGACCGGGGTTCGATTCCCCGACGGGGAGTTTGCCCTCTTGTTCTTCCCACAGACAAAACAAAGCAAACTTCAGGTAAAAGGAGTCTTGTCCCGCATCTCTCACGGGGAGGCGAAAGGGTAACAGCGCGCTCTTGATGTTGGCTTTTCACTTTTCTCCTGCACAGTCAGTAATCTACGCAAATGAAGAACAAATGACCATTGGCAGCAATGTTCCCGCACGGCGGGTTTTGTAGAGGGTGAAATCTGGGGAACTTGTTTGCCACAGTGCTTTATCAAAAAAATGGCAGAAATCCTCAGAAGTTGATTGCGTCATGCGAGCGGGGTTTTATCACCCACCAGACTGTTGAGCGGTCAGCAGGCTCAGGTAGGGAGGTCAGGACAATTCACAAAAAAGGGGGCGCGGACAGTGTGCCGAAACCCGGGATCAAACCAGGGACCTTTAGATCTTCAGTCTAACTCTCGCCCAACTGAGCTATTTCGGCACCCTCGGTGGAGCGGTCGGTGAAGAGTGACGCTGGTACAACAATGCTGCAGGTTCAATGCGTAAAATGGCCGAGTAGCCCACGTGCTGCCGAAGATATGGATGATAGGAAAGATACTCTGTCAGAAAGCACAGCAATTTATCTCTGGCAGTTTTCTCTCCTCCAATACAGCCATCCCTCAACAAGAGGTGTCTGGAGTTGTCTTGAAATTCAAGTATCACATTGCTGCTCGCTTGTAGCGCGCTCTTGATGTTGGCTTTTCACTTTTCTCCTGCACAGTCAGTAATCTACGCAAATGAAGAACAAATGACCATTGGCAGCAATGTTCCCGCACGGCGGGTTTTGTAGAGGGTGAAATCTGGGGAACTTGTTTGCCACAGTGCTTTATCAAAAAAATGGCAGAAATCCTCAGAAGTTGATTGCGTCATGCGAGCGGGGTTTTATCACCCACCAGACTGTTGAGCGGTCAGCAGGCTCAGGTAGGGAGGTCAGGACAATTCACAAAAAAGGGGGCGCGGACAGTGTGCCGAAACCCGGGATCGAACCAGGGACCTTTAGATCTTCAGTCTAACGCTCTCCCAACTGAGCTATTTCGGCACCCTCGGCAGGGCGGTCGGTGAAGAGTGACGCTGGTACAACAATGCTGCAGGTTCAATGCGTAAAATGGCCGAGTAGCCCATGTGCTGCCGAAGATATGGATGATAGGAAAGATACTCTGTCAGAAAGCACAGCAATTTATCTCTGGCAGTTTTCTCTCCTCCAATACGCCATCCCTCAACAAGAGGTGACTGGAGTTGTCTTTAAATTCAAGTATCACATTGCTGCTCGCTTGTAGTAACTCTGGCCCATTGGAATTCCTCCCAGCACGATCGCTGAGCGACATCGATGTATCCGGCGCGCTGTGGGGCGCTCTGGCAGCCGGCACCGTCTCCTCGTTAGTATAGTGGCCAGTATCCCCGCCTGTCACGCGGGAGACCGGGGTTCGATTCCCCGACGGGGAGTTTGCCCTCTTGTTCTTCCCACAGACAAAACAAAGCAAACTTCAGGTAAAAGGAGTCTTGTCCCGCATCTCTCACGGGGAGGCGAAAGGGTAACAGCGCGCTCTTGATGTTGGCTTTTCACTTTTCTCCTGCACAGTCAGTAATCTACGCAAATGAAGAACAAATGACCATTGGCAGCAATGTTCCCGCACGGCGGGTTTTGTAGAGGGTGAAATCTGGGGAACTTGTTTGCCACAGTGCTTTATCAAAAAAATGGCAGAAATCCTCAGAAGTTGATTGCGTCATGCGAGCGGGGTTTTATCACCCACCAGACTGTTGAGCGGTCAGCAGGCTCAGGTAGGGAGGTCAGGACAATTCACAAAAAAGGGGGCGCGGACAGTGTGCCGAAACCCGGGATCGAACCAGGGACCTTTAGATCTTCAGTCTAACGCTCTCCCAACTGAGCTATTTCGGCACCCTCGGCGGGGCGGTCGGTGAAGAGTGATGCTGGTACAACAATGCTGCAGGTTCAATGCGTAAAATGGCCGAGTTGCCCACGTGCTGCCGAAGATATGGATGATAGGAAAGATACTCTGTCAGAAAGCACAGCAATTTATCTCTGGCAGTTTTCTCTCCTCCAATACGCCATCCCTCAACAAGAGGTGACTGGAGTTGTCTTTAAATTCAAGTATCACATTGCTGCTCGCTTGTAGTAACTCTGGCCCATTGGAATTCCTCCCAGCACGATCGCTGAGCGACATCGATGTATCCGGCGCGCTGTGGGGCGCTCTGGCAGCCGGCACCGTCTCCTCGTTAGTATAGTGGCCAGTATCCCCGCCTGTCACGCGGGAGACCGGGGTTCGATTCCCCGACGGGGAGTTTGCCCTCTTGTTCTTCCCACAGACAAAACAAAGCAAACTTCAGGTAAAAGGAGTCTTGTCCCGCATCTCTCACGGGGAGGCGAAAGGGTAACAGCGCGCTCTTGATGTTGGCTTTTCACTTTTCTCCTGCACAGTCAGTAATCTACGCAAATGAAGAACAAATGACCATTGGCAGCAATGTTCCCGCACGGCGGTTTTTGTAGAGGGTGAAATCTGGGGAACTTGTTTGCCACAGTGCTTTATCAAAAAAATGGCAGAAATCCTCAGAAGTTGATTGCGTCATGCGAGCTGGGTTTTATCACCCACCAGACTGTTGAGCGGTCAGCAGGCTCAGGTAGGGAGGTCAGGACAATTCACAAAAAAGGGGGCGCGGACAGTGTGCCGAAACCCGGGATCGAAC
The DNA here is from genome assembly GCF_963514075.1 of Conger conger. Classification (NCBI taxonomy): domain Eukaryota; kingdom Metazoa; phylum Chordata; class Actinopteri; order Anguilliformes; family Congridae; genus Conger; species Conger conger. The sequence goes on along the minus strand of NC_083774.1, from coordinate 38,947,759 downwards.
CAGGGACCTTTAGATCTTCAGTCTAACTCTCGCCCAACTGAGCTATTTCGGCACCCTCGGTGGAGCGGTCGGTGAAGAGTGACGCTGGTACAACAATGCTGCAGGTTCAATGCGTAAAATGGCCGAGTAGCCCACGTGCTGCCGAAGATATGGATGATAGGAAAGATACTCTGTCAGAAAGCACAGCAATTTATCTCTGGCAGTTTTCTCTCCTCCAATACAGCCATCCCTCAACAAGAGGTGTCTGGAGTTGTCTTGAAATTCAAGTATCACATTGCTGCTCGCTTGTAGCGCGCTCTTGATGTTGGCTTTTCACTTTTCTCCTGCACAGTCAGTAATCTACGCAAATGAAGAACAAATGACCATTGGCAGCAATGTTCCCGCACGGCGGGTTTTGTAGAGGGTGAAATCTGGGGAACTTGTTTGCCACAGTGCTTTATCAAAAAAATGGCAGAAATCCTCAGAAGTTGATTGCGTCATGCGAGCGGGGTTTTATCACCCACCAGACTGTTGAGCGGTCAGCAGGCTCAGGTAGGGAGGTCAGGACAATTCACAAAAAAGGGGGCGCGGACAGTGTGCCGAAACCCGGGATCGAACCAGGGACCTTTAGATCTTCAGTCTAACGCTCTCCCAACTGAGCTATTTCGGCACCCTCGGCAGGGCGGTCGGTGAAGAGTGACGCTGGTACAACAATGCTGCAGGTTCAATGCGTAAAATGGCCGAGTAGCCCATGTGCTGCCGAAGATATGGATGATAGGAAAGATACTCTGTCAGAAAGCACAGCAATTTATCTCTGGCAGTTTTCTCTCCTCCAATACGCCATCCCTCAACAAGAGGTGACTGGAGTTGTCTTTAAATTCAAGTATCACATTGCTGCTCGCTTGTAGTAACTCTGGCCCATTGGAATTCCTCCCAGCACGATCGCTGAGCGACATCGATGTATCCGGCGCGCTGTGGGGCGCTCTGGCAGCCGGCACCGTCTCCTCGTTAGTATAGTGGCCAGTATCCCCGCCTGTCACGCGGGAGACCGGGGTTCGATTCCCCGACGGGGAGTTTGCCCTCTTGTTCTTCCCACAGACAAAACAAAGCAAACTTCAGGTAAAAGGAGTCTTGTCCCGCATCTCTCACGGGGAGGCGAAAGGGTAACAGCGCGCTCTTGATGTTGGCTTTTCACTTTTCTCCTGCACAGTCAGTAATCTACGCAAATGAAGAACAAATGACCATTGGCAGCAATGTTCCCGCACGGCGGGTTTTGTAGAGGGTGAAATCTGGGGAACTTGTTTGCCACAGTGCTTTATCAAAAAAATGGCAGAAATCCTCAGAAGTTGATTGCGTCATGCGAGCGGGGTTTTATCACCCACCAGACTGTTGAGCGGTCAGCAGGCTCAGGTAGGGAGGTCAGGACAATTCACAAAAAAGGGGGCGCGGACAGTGTGCCGAAACCCGGGATCGAACCAGGGACCTTTAGATCTTCAGTCTAACTCTCGCCCAACTGAGCTATTTCGGCACCCTCGGTGGAGCGGTCGGTGAAGAGTGACGCTGGTACAACAATGCTGCAGGTTCAATGCGTAAAATGGCCGAGTAGCCCACGTGCTGCCGAAGATATGGATGATAGGAAAGATACTCTGTCAGAAAGCACAGCAATTTATCTCTGGCAGTTTTCTCTCCTCCAATACAGCCATCCCTCAACAAGAGGTGTCTGGAGTTGTCTTGAAATTCAAGTATCACATTGCTGCTCGCTTGTAGCGCGCTCTTGATGTTGGCTTTTCACTTTTCTCCTGCACAGTCAGTAATCTACGCAAATGAAGAACAAATGACCATTGGCAGCAATGTTCCCGCACGGCGGGTTTTGTAGAGGGTGAAATCTGGGGAACTTGTTTGCCACAGTGCTTTATCAAAAAAATGGCAGAAATCCTCAGAAGTTGATTGCGTCATGCGAGCGGGGTTTTATCACCCACCAGACTGTTGAGCGGTCAGCAGGCTCAGGTAGGGAGGTCAGGACAATTCACAAAAAAGGGGGCGCGGACAGTGTGCCGAAACCCGGGATCGAACCAGGGACCTTTAGATCTTCAGTCTAACGCTCTCCCAACTGAGCTATTTCGGCACCCTCGGCAGGGCGGTCGGTGAAGAGTGACGCTGGTACAACAATGCTGCAGGTTCAATGCGTAAAATGGCCGAGTAGCCCATGTGCTGCCGAAGATATGGATGATAGGAAAGATACTCTGTCAGAAAGCACAGCAATTTATCTCTGGCAGTTTTCTCTCCTCCAATACGCCATCCCTCAACAAGAGGTGACTGGAGTTGTCTTTAAATTCAAGTATCACATTGCTGCTCGCTTGTAGTAACTCTGGCCCATTGGAATTCCTCCCAGCACGATCGCTGAGCGACATCGATGTATCCGGCGCGCTGTGGGGCGCTCTGGCAGCCGGCACCGTCTCCTCGTTAGTATAGTGGCCAGTATCCCCGCCTGTCACGCGGGAGACCGGGGTTCGATTCCCCGACGGGGAGTTTGCCCTCTTGTTCTTCCCACAGACAAAACAAAGCAAACTTCAGGTAAAAGGAGTCTTGTCCCGCATCTCTCACGGGGAGGCGAAAGGGTAACAGCGCGCTCTTGATGTTGGCTTTTCACTTTTCTCCTGCACAGTCAGTAATCTACGCAAATGAAGAACAAATGACCATTGGCAGCAATGTTCCCGCACGGCGGGTTTTGTAGAGGGTGAAATCTGGGGAACTTGTTTGCCACAGTGCTTTATCAAAAAAATGGCAGAAATCCTCAGAAGTTGATTGCGTCATGCGAGCGGGGTTTTATCACCCACCAGACTGTTGAGCGGTCAGCAGGCTCAGGTAGGGAGGTCAGGACAATTCACAAAAAAGGGGGCGCGGACAGTGTGCCGAAACCCGGGATCGAACCAGGGACCTTTAGATCTTCAGTCTAACGCTCTCCCAACTGAGCTATTTCGGCACCCTCGGCGGGGCGGTCGGTGAAGAGTGATGCTGGTACAACAATGCTGCAGGTTCAATGCGTAAAATGGCCGAGTTGCCCACGTGCTGCCGAAGATATGGATGATAGGAAAGATACTCTGTCAGAAAGCACAGCAATTTATCTCTGGCAGTTTTCTCTCCTCCAATACGCCATCCCTCAACAAGAGGTGACTGGAGTTGTCTTTAAATTCAAGTATCACATTGCTGCTCGCTTGTAGTAACTCTGGCCCATTGGAATTCCTCCCAGCACGATCGCTGAGCGACATCGATGTATCCGGCGCGCTGTGGGGCGCTCTGGCAGCCGGCACCGTCTCCTCGTTAGTATAGTGGCCAGTATCCCCGCCTGTCACGCGGGAGACCGGGGTTCGATTCCCCGACGGGGAGTTTGCCCTCTTGTTCTTCCCACAGACAAAACAAAGCAAACTTCAGGTAAAAGGAGTCTTGTCCCGCATCTCTCACGGGGAGGCGAAAGGGTAACAGCGCGCTCTTGATGTTGGCTTTTCACTTTTCTCCTGCACAGTCAGTAATCTACGCAAATGAAGAACAAATGACCATTGGCAGCAATGTTCCCGCACGGCGGGTTTTGTAGAGGGTGAAATCTGGGGAACTTGTTTGCCACAGTGCTTTATCAAAAAAATGGCAGAAATCCTCAGAAGTTGATTGCGTCATGCGAGCGGGGTTTTATCACCCACCAGACTGTTGAGCGGTCAGCAGGCTCAGGTAGGGAGGTCAGGACAATTCACAAAAAAGGGGGCGCGGACAGTGTGCCGAAACCCGGGATCGAACCAGGGACCTTTAGATCTTCAGTCTAACGCTCTCCCAACTGAGCTATTTCGGCACCCTCGGCGGGGCGGTCGGTGAAGAGTGATGCTGGTACAACAATGCTGCAGGTTCAATGCGTAAAATGGCCGAGTTGCCCACGTGCTGCCGAAGATATGGATGATAGGAAAGATACTCTGTCAGAAAGCACAGCAATTTATCTCTGGCAGTTTTCTCTCCTCCAATACGCCATCCCTCAACAAGAGGTGACTGGAGTTGTCTTTAAATTCAAGTATCACATTGCTGCTCGCTTGTAGTAACTCTGGCCCATTGGAATTCCTCCCAGCACGATCGCTGAGCGACATCGATGTATCCGGCGCGCTGTGGGGCGCTCTGGCAGCCGGCACCGTCTCCTCGTTAGTATAGTGGCCAGTATCCCCGCCTGTCACGCGGGAGACCGGGGTTCGATTCCCCGACGGGGAGTTTGCCCTCTTGTTCTTCCCACAGACAAAACAAAGCAAACTTCAGGTAAAAGGAGTCTTGTCCCGCATCTCTCACGGGGAGGCGAAAGGGTAACAGCGCGCTCTTGATGTTGGCTTTTCACTTTTCTCCTGCACAGTCAGTAATCTACGCAAATGAAGAACAAATGACCATTGGCAGCAATGTTCCCGCACGGCGGTTTTTGTAGAGGGTGAAATCTGGGGAACTTGTTTGCCACAGTGCTTTATCAAAAAAATGGCAGAAATCCTCAGAAGTTGATTGCGTCATGCGAGCTGGGTTTTATCACCCACCAGACTGTTGAGCGGTCAGCAGGCTCAGGTAGGGAGGTCAGGACAATTCACAAAAAAGGGGGCGCGGACAGTGTGCCGAAACCCGGGATCGAACCAGGGACCTTTAGATCTTCAGTCTAACTCTCGCCCAACTGAGCTATTTCGGCACCCTCGGTGGAGCGGTCGGTGAAGAGTGACGCTGGTACAACAATGCTGCAGGTTCAATGCGTAAAATGGCCGAGTAGCCCACGTGCTGCCGAAGATATGGATGATAGGAAAGATACTCTGTCAGAAAGCACAGCAATTTATCTCTGGCAGTTTTCTCTCCTCCAATACAGCCATCCCTCAACAAGAGGTGTCTGGAGTTGTCTTGAAATTCAAGTATCACATTGCTGCTCGCTTGTAGCGCGCTCTTGATGTTGGCTTTTCACTTTTCTCCTGCACAGTCAGTAATCTACGCAAATGAAGAACAAATGACCATTGGCAGCAATGTTCCCGCACGGCGGGTTTTGTAGAGGGTGAAATCTGGGGAACTTGTTTGCCACAGTGCTTTATCAAAAAAATGGCAGAAATCCTCAGAAGTTGATTGCGTCATGCGAGCGGGGTTTTATCACCCACCAGACTGTTGAGCGGTCAGCAGGCTCAGGTAGGGAGGTCAGGACAATTCACAAAAAAGGGGGCGCGGACAGTGTGCCGAAACCCAGGATCGAACCAGGGACCTTTAGATCTTCAGTCTAACGCTCTCCCAACTGAGCTATTTCGGCACCCTCGGCGGGGTGAAGAGTGACGCTGGTACAACAATGCTGCAGGTTCAATGCGTAAAATGGCCGAGTAGCCCACGTGCTGCCGAAGATATGGATGATAGGAAAGATACTCTGTCAGAAAGCACAGCAATTTATCTCTGGCAGTTTTCTCTCCTCCAATACGCCATCCCTCAACAAGAGGTGACTGGAGTTGTCTTTAAATTCAAGTATCACATTGCTGCTCGCTTGTAGTAACTCTGGCCCATTGGAATTCCTCCCAGCACGATCGCTGAGCGACATCGATGTATCCGGCGCGCTGTGGGGCGCTCTGGCAGCCGGCACCGTCTCCTCGTTAGTATAGTGGCCAGTATCCCCGCCTGTCACGCGGGAGACCGGGGTTCGATTCCCCGACGGGGAGTTTGCCCTCTTGTTCTTCCCACAGACAAAACAAAGCAAACTTCAGGTAAAAGGAGTCTTGTCCCGCATCTCTCACGGGGAGGCGAAAGGGTAACAGCGCGCTCTTGATGTTGGCTTTTCACTTTTCTCCTGCACAGTCAGTAATCTACGCAAATGAAGAACAAATGACCATTGGCAGCAATGTTCCCGCACGGCGGGTTTTGTAGAGGGTGAAATCTGGGGAACTTGTTTGCCACAGTGCTTTATCAAAAAAATGGCAGAAATCCTCAGAAGTTGATTGCGTCATGCGAGCGGGGTTTTATCACCCACCAGACTGTTGAGCGGTCAGCAGGCTCAGGTAGGGAGGTCAGGACAATTCACAAAAAAGGGGGCGCGGACAGTGTGCCGAAACCCGGGATCGAACCAGGGACCTTTAGATCTTCAGTCTAACGCTCTCCCAACTGAGCTATTTCGGCACCCTCGGCAGGGCGGTCGGTGAAGAGTGACGCTGGTACAACAATGCTGCAGGTTCAATGCGTAAAATGGCCGAGTAGCCCATGTGCTGCCGAAGATATGGATGATAGGAAAGATACTCTGTCAGAAAGCACAGCAATTTATCTCTGGCAGTTTTCTCTCCTCCAATACGCCATCCCTCAACAAGAGGTGACTGGAGTTGTCTTTAAATTCAAGTATCACATTGCTGCTCGCTTGTAGTAACTCTGGCCCATTGGAATTCCTCCCAGCACGATCGCTGAGCGACATCGATGTATCCGGCGCGCTGTGGGGCGCTCTGGCAGCCGGCACCGTCTCCTCGTTAGTATAGTGGCCAGTATCCCCGCCTGTCACGCGGGAGACCGGGGTTCGATTCCCCGACGGGGAGTTTGCCCTCTTGTTCTTCCCACAGACAAAACAAAGCAAACTTCAGGTAAAAGGAGTCTTGTCCCGCATCTCTCATGGGGAGGCGAAAGGGTAACAGCGCGCTCTTGATGTTGGCTTTTCACTTTTCTCCTGCACAGTCAGTAATCTACGCAAATGAAGAACAAATGACCATTGGCAGCAATGTTCCCGCACGGCGGGTTTTGTAGAGGGTGAAATCTGGGGAACTTGTTTGCCACAGTGCTTTATCAAAAAAATGGCAGAAATCCTCAGAAGTTGATTGCGTCATGCGAGCGGGGTTTTATCACCCACCAGACTGTTGAGCGGTCAGCAGGCTCAGGTAGGGAGGTCAGGACAATTCACAAAAAAGGGGGCGCGGACAGTGTGCCGAAACCCGGGATCGAACCAGGGACCTTTAGATCTTCAGTCTAACGCTCTCCCAACTGAGCTATTTCGGCACCCTCGGCGGGGTGAAGAGTGACGCTGGTACAACAATGCTGCAGGTTCAATGCGTAAAATGGCCGAGTAGCCCACGTGCTGCCGAAGATATGGATGATAGGAAAGATACTCTGTCAGAAAGCACAGCAATTTATCTCTGGCAGTTTTCTCTCCTCCAATACGCCATCCCTCAACAAGAGGTGACTGGAGTTGTCTTTAAATTCAAGTATCACATTGCTGCTCGCTTGTAGTAACTCTGGCCCATTGGAATTCCTCCCAGCACGATCGCTGAGCGACATCGATGTATCCGGCGCGCTGTGGGGCGCTCTGGCAGCCGGCACCGTCTCCTCGTTAGTATAGTGGCCAGTATCCCCGCCTGTCACGCGGGAGACCGGGGTTCGATTCCCCGACGGGGAGTTTGCCCTCTTGTTCTTCCCACAGACAAAACAAAGCAAACTTCAGGTAAAAGGAGTCTTGTCCCGCATCTCTCACGGGGAGGCGAAAGGGTAACAGCGCGCTCTTGATGTTGGCTTTTCACTTTTCTCCTGCACAGTCAGTAATCTACGCAAATGAAGAACAAATGACCATTGGCAGCAATGTTCCCGCACGGCGGGTTTTGTAGAGGGTGAAATCTGGGGAACTTGTTTGCCACAGTGCTTTATCAAAAAAATGGCAGAAATCCTCAGAAGTTGATTGCGTCATGCGAGCGGGGTTTTATCACCCACCAGACTGTTGAGCGGTCAGCAGGCTCAGGTAGGGAGGTCAGGACAATTCACAAAAAAGGGGGCGCGGACAGTGTGCCGAAACCCGGGATCGAACCAGGGACCTTTAGATCTTCAGTCTAACGCTCTCCCAACTGAGCTATTTCGGCACCCTCGGCAGGGCGGTCGGTGAAGAGTGACGCTGGTACAACAATGCTGCAGGTTCAATGCGTAAAATGGCCGAGTAGCCCATGTGCTGCCGAAGATATGGATGATAGGAAAGATACTCTGTCAGAAAGCACAGCAATTTATCTCTGGCAGTTTTCTCTCCTCCAATACGCCATCCCTCAACAAGAGGTGACTGGAGTTGTCTTTAAATTCAAGTATCACATTGCTGCTCGCTTGTAGTAACTCTGGCCCATTGGAATTCCTCCCAGCACGATCGCTGAGCGACATCGATGTATCCGGCGCGCTGTGGGGCGCTCTGGCAGCCGGCACCGTCTCCTCGTTAGTATAGTGGCCAGTATCCCCACCTGTCACGCGGGAGACCGGGGTTCGATTCCCCGACGGGGAGTTTGCCCTCTTGTTCTTCCCACAGACAAAACAAAGCAAACTTCAGGTAAAAGGAGTCTTGTCCCGCATCTCTCACGGGGAGGCGAAAGGGTAACAGCGCGCTCTTGATGTTGGCTTTTCACTTTTCTCCTGCACAGTCAGTAATCTACGCAAATGAAGAACAAATGACCATTGGCAGCAATGTTCCCGCACGGCGGGTTTTGTAGAGGGTGAAATCTGGGGAACTTGTTTGCCACAGTGCTTTATCAAAAAAATGGCAGAAATCCTCAGAAGTTGATTGCGTCATGCGAGCGGGGTTTTATCACCCACCAGACTGTTGAGCGGTCAGCAGGCTCAGGTAGGGAGGTCAGGACAATTCACAAAAAAGGGGGCGCGGACAGTGTGCCGAAACCCGGGATCGAACCAGGGACCTTTAGATCTTCAGTCTAACTCTCGCCCAACTGAGCTATTTCGGCACCCTCGGTGGAGCGGTCGGTGAAGAGTGACGCTGGTACAACAATGCTGCAGGTTCAATGCGTAAAATGGCCGAGTAGCCCACGTGCTGCCGAAGATATGGATGATAGGAAAGATACTCTGTCAGAAAGCACAGCAATTTATCTCTGGCAGTTTTCTCTCCTCCAATACAGCCATCCCTCAACAAGAGGTGTCTGGAGTTGTCTTGAAATTCAAGTATCACATTGCTGCTCGCTTGTAGCGCGCTCTTGATGTTGGCTTTTCACTTTTCTCCTGCACAGTCAGTAATCTACGCAAATGAAGAACAAATGACCATTGGCAGCAATGTTCCCGCACGGCGGGTTTTGTAGAGGGTGAAATCTGGGGAACTTGTTTGCCACAGTGCTTTATCAAAAAAATGGCAGAAATCCTCAGAAGTTGATTGCGTCATGCGAGCGGGGTTTTATCACCCACCAGACTGTTGAGCGGTCAGCAGGCTCAGGTAGGGAGGTCAGGACAATTCACAAAAAAGGGGGCGCGGACAGTGTGCCGAAACCCAGGATCGAACCAGGGACCTTTAGATCTTCAGTCTAACGCTCTCCCAACTGAGCTATTTCGGCACCCTCGGCAGGGCGGTCGGTGAAGAGTGATGCTGGTACAACAATGCTGCAGGTTCAATGCGTAAAATGGCCGAGTTGCCCACGTGCTGCCGAAGATATGGATGATAGGAAAGATACTCTGTCAGAAAGCACAGCAATTTATCTCTGGCAGTTTTCTCTCCTCCAATACGCCATCCCTCAACAAGAGGTGACTGGAGTTGTCTTTAAATTCAAGTATCACATTGCTGCTCGCTTGTAGTAACTCTGGCCCATTGGAATTCCTCCCAGCACGATCGCTGAGCGACATCGATGTATCCGGCGCGCTGTGGGGCGCTCTGGCAGCCGGCACCGTCTCCTCGTTAGTATAGTGGCCAGTATCCCCGCCTGTCACGCGGGAGACCGGGGTTCGATTCCCCGACGGGGAGTTTGCCCTCTTGTTCTTCCCACAGACAAAACAAAGCAAACTTCAGGTAAAAGGAGTCTTGTCCCGCATCTCTCACGGGGAGGCGAAAGGGTAACAGCGCGCTCTTGATGTTGGCTTTTCACTTTTCTCCTGCACAGTCAGTAATCTACGCAAATGAAGAACAAATGACCATTGGCAGCAATGTTCCCGCACGGCGGTTTTTGTAGAGGGTGAAATCTGGGGAACTTGTTTGCCACAGTGCTTTATCAAAAAAATGGCAGAAATCCTCAGAAGTTGATTGCGTCATGCGAGCGGGGTTTTATCACCCACCAGACTGTTGAGCGGTCAGCAGGCTCAGGTAGGGAGGTCAGGACAATTCACAAAAAAGGGGGCGCGGACAGTGTGCCGAAACCCGGGATCGAACCAGGGACCTTTAGATCTTCAGTCTAACTCTCGCCCAACTGAGCTATTTCGGCACCCTCGGTGGAGCGGTCGGTGAAGAGTGACGCTGGTACAACAATGCTGCAGGTTCAATGCGTAAAATGGCCGAGTAGCCCACGTGCTGCCGAAGATATGGATGATAGGAAAGATACTCTGTCAGAAAGCACAGCAATTTATCTCTGGCAGTTTTCTCTCCTCCAATACAGCCATCCCTCAACAAGAGGTGTCTGGAGTTGTCTTGAAATTCAAGTATCACATTGCTGCTCGCTTGTAGCGCGCTCTTGATGTTGGCTTTTCACTTTTCTCCTGCACAGTCAGTAATCTACGCAAATGAAGAACAAATGACCATTGGCAGCAATGTTCCCGCACGGCGGGTTTTGTAGAGGGTGAAATCTGGGGAACTTGTTTGCCACAGTGCTTTATCAAAAAAATTGCAGAAATCCTCAGAAGTTGATTGCGTCATGCGAGCGGGGTTTTATCACCCACCAGACTGTTGAGCGGTCAGCAGGCTCAGGTAGGGAGGTCAGGACAATTCACAAAAAAGGGGGCGCGGACAGTGTGCCGAAACCCAGGATCGAACCAGGGACCTTTAGATCTTCAGTCTAACGCTCTCCCAACTGAGCTATTTCGGCACCCTCGGCGGGGTGAAGAGTGACGCTGGTACAACAATGCTGCAGGTTCAATGCGTAAAATGGCCGAGTAGCCCACGTGCTGCCGAAGATATGGATGATAGGAAAGATACTCTGTCAGAAAGCACAGCAATTTATCTCTGGCAGTTTTCTCTCCTCCAATACGCCATCCCTCAACAAGAGGTGACTGGAGTTGTCTTTAAATTCAAGTATCACATTGCTGCTCGCTTGTAGTAACTCTGGCCCATTGGAATTCCTCCCAGCACGATCGCTGAGCGACATCGATGTATCCGGCGCGCTGTGGGGCGCTCTGGCAGCCGGCACCGTCTCCTCGTTAGTATAGTGGCCAGTATCCCCACCTGTCACGCGGGAGACCGGGGTTCGATTCCCCGACGGGGAGTTTGCCCTCTTGTTCTTCCCACAGACAAAACAAAGCAAACTTCAGGTAAAAGGAGTCTTGTCCCGCATCTCTCACGGGGAGGCGAAAGGGTAACAGCGCGCTCTTGATGTTGGCTTTTCACTTTTCTCCTGCACAGTCAGTAATCTACGCAAATGAAGAACAAATGACCATTGGCAGCAATGTTCCCGCACGGCGGGTTTTGTAGAGGGTGAAATCTGGGGAACTTGTTTGCCACAGTGCTTTATCAAAAAAATGGCAGAAATCCTCAGAAGTTGATTGCGTCATGCGAGCGGGGTTTTATCACCCACCAGACTGTTGAGCGGTCAGCAGGCTCAGGTAGGGAGGTCAGGACAATTCACAAAAAAGGGGGCGCGGACAGTGTGCCGAAACCCAGGATCGAACCAGGGACCTTTAGATCTTCAGTCTAACGCTCTCCCAACTGAGCTATTTCGGCACCCTCGGCGGGGTGAAGAGTGACGCTGGTACAACAATGCTGCAGGTTCAATGCGTAAAATGGCCGAGTAGCCCACGTGCTGCCGAAGATATGGATGATAGGAAAGATACTCTGTCAGAAAGCACAGCAATTTATCTCTGGCAGTTTTCTCTCCTCCAATACAGCCATCCCTCAACAAGAGGTGTCTGGAGTTGTCTTGAAATTCAAGTATCACATTGCTGCTCGCTTGTAGCGCGCTCTTGATGTTGGCTTTTCACTTTTCTCCTGCACAGTCAGTAATCTACGCAAATGAAGAACAAATGACCATTGGCAGCAATGTTCCCGCACGGCGGTTTTTGTAGAGGGTGAAATCTGGGGAACTTGTTTGCCACAGTGCTTTATCAAAAAAATGGCAGAAATCCTCAGAAGTTGATTGCGTCATGCGAGCGGGGTTTTATCACCCACCAGACTGTTGAGCGGTCAGCAGGCTCAGGTAGGGAGGTCAGGACAATTCACAAAAAAGGGAGCGCGGACAGTGTGCCGAAACCCGGGATCGAACCAGGGACCTTTAGATCTTCAGTCTAACGCTCTCCCAACTGAGCTATTTCGGCACCCTCGGTGGAGCGGTCGGTGAAGAGTGACGCTGGTACAACAATGCTGCAGGTTCAATGCGTAAAATGGCCGAGTAGCCCACGTGCTGCCGAAGATATGGATGATAGGAAAGATACTCTGTCAGAAAGCACAGCAATTTATCTCTGGCAGTTTTCTCTCCTCCAATACAGCCATCCCTCAACAAGAGGTGTCTGGAGTTGTCTTGAAATTCAAGTATCACATTGCTGCTCGCTTGTAGCGCGCTCTTGATGTTGGCTTTTCACTTTTCTCCTGCACAGTCAGTAATCTACGCAAATGAAGAACAAATGACCATTGGCAGCAATGTTCCCGCACGGCGGGTTTTGTAGAGGGTGAAATCTGGGGAACTTGTTTGCCACAGTGCTTTATCAAAAAAATGGCAGAAATCCTCAGAAGTTGATTGCGTCATGCGAGCGGGGTTTTATCACCCACCAGACTGTTGAGCGGTCAGCAGGCTCAGGTAGGGAGGTCAGGACAATTCACAAAAAAGGGGGCGCGGACAGTGTGCCGAAACCCAGGATCGAACCAGGGACCTTTAGATCTTCAGTCTAACGCTCTCCCAACTGAGCTATTTCGGCACCCTCGGCGGGGTGAAGAGTGACGCTGGTACAACAATGCTGCAGGTTCAATGCGTAAAATGGCCGAGTAGCCCACGTGCTGCCGAAGATATGGATGATAGGAAAGATACTCTGTCAGAAAGCACAGCAATTTATCTCTGGCAGTTTTCTCTCCTCCAATACGCCATCCCTCAACAAGAGGTGACTGGAGTTGTCTTTAAATTCAAGTATCACATTGCTGCTCGCTTGTAGTAACTCTGGCCCATTGGAATTCCTCCCAGCACGATCGCTGAGCGACATCGATGTATCCGGCGCGCTGTGGGGCGCTCTGGCAGCCGGCACCGTCTCCTCGTTAGTATAGTGGCCAGTATCCCCGCCTGTCACGCGGGAGACCGGGGTTCGATTCCCCGACGGGGAGTTTGCCCTCTTGTTCTTCCCACAGACAAAACAAAGCAAACTTCAGGTAAAAGGAGTCTTGTCCCGCATCTCTCACGGGGAGGCGAAAGGGTAACAGCGCGCTCTTGATGTTGGCTTTTCACTTTTCTCCTGCACAGTCAGTAATCTACGCAAATGAAGAACAAATGACCATTGGCAGCAATGTTCCCGCACGGCGGTTTTTGTAGAGGGTGAAATCTGGGGAACTTGTTTGCCACAGTGCTTTATCAAAAAAATGGCAGAAATCCTCAGAAGTTGATTGCGTCATGCGAGCGGGGTTTTATCACCCACCAGACTGTTGAGCGGTCAGCAGGCTCAGGTAGGGAGGTCAGGACAATTCACAAAAAAGGGGGCGCGGACAGTGTGCCGAAACCCGGGATCGAACCAGGGACCTTTAGATCTTCAGTCTAACGCTCTCCCAACTGAGCTATTTCGGCACCCACGGCGGGGCGGTCGGTGAAGAGTGACGCTGGTACAACAATGCTGCAGGTTCAATGCGTAAAATGGCCGAGTAGCCCACGTGCTGCCGAAGATATGGATGATAGGAAAGATACTCTGTCAGAAAGCACAGCAATTTATCTCTGGCAGTTTTCTCTCCTCCAATACGCCATCCCTCAACAAGAGGTGACTGGAGTTGTCTTTAAATTCAAGTATCACATTGCTGCTCGCTTGTAGTAACTCTGGCCCATTGGAATTCCTCCCAGCACGATCGCTGAGCGACATCGATGTATCCGGCGCGCTGTGAGGCGCTCTGGCAGCCGGCACCGTCTCCTCGTTAGTATAGTGGCCAGTATCCCCGCCTGTCAAGCAGTGGCCAGCCGTGTGTAGGTGTAGAGCTCTACGATGGTCACCACGGCTCGAATCCGCCCTTTGCCAAACCATGACATAAATAATGGAAACTATTTCCTTGTAGAATTGTCCCATAATCATGTTTGTTGTGTCATTAGATCTCCAGCTCCATTTCACTATGGATAGGAAATCCTTTCTGCCATCATTCTACTTAATAGTTATCTCAAATACAATTAAGGTATTTGGCTCTGTCCCCCACTGTTCACTCTGAACAATATGGGATATGCAATTTGTTTTAAGTACATTGTTTTTAATGGCTGTTATTGTAACTCTGTAAATGTTTTAATTTTTTAATTTTATTGTTTCAAATTGTTAAAATTAGGGATACGTTACGGCCCCCTGCTCTGTGCTACTTATTCTGGCGATACTTCACAGGTGCCTTGTTGGCGGAGCACCAGGTCATTTGCGCAATTGGAAGCACCTGTGACCAGATGTTAAAATGTACCTGACTCTTGTCTGAAGGAGGGAACTCTCTTCCCACGTACCTGTTGGTTCTTTTTGGGTTTGCATTAGACAACATTGCTTCAGCATACTTTTCACACATCCACTCACTCACACTACTGATGCAACTGACTTTCACACTACACATTTTTGTTAACTGGTTATTTCAAATAAATTTGACCTTGTTTTTTAAATGCGTCAGTGTGCGTCTCCCTCTTTGTCACGGCCAATGAGCCAGGTCGTGACAGATAATGAAGTACATCATTTAATATCTTCTAATCCTGACAAACTTTACATTCAAATTAATAATATCAAGCAGGAAATAAAATGAAAGGCAGGCAGCTGGTTGGATTGGGTAAAAGTTTTTATGGCAACTGAAGGAGAACAATATTTACAACTTGTCTACTATCCATGCACACAGATACAGACAATTGCCAAAATATCCACTCACTGAGAACTTTATTAGGAACACCTGTACACCTACTTAGTCATGCGATTACCTAATCGTGGCAGCAGTGCAATGCATAAAATCATGCAGATATGGGTCAGGAGCTCCAGTTCATGTTCATATCCACCAATAGTGATTTTGACTGTGGCATGATTGTTGGTGCAAGGTACGAGTATTCCTGTAACTGCTGATCTCCTGGGATTTTCATCCACAACAGTCTCTTGAGTTTACTCAGAATGGTGCGAAAAACAAACAAACATTCAGTGATCGGCAGTTCTGCAGACGGAAATGACTTGAGGATGAGTGAGGTAATGGAGAAGGTACAGACTGGTCTAAGCTGACAGGGAGGTGACAGTAATGCAAATAACTGCACATAACATCAGTGAACAGATCTCTGAACACACAATGCGTCAAACCTCTAAGTGGATAGACTACAGCAGCAGAAGACCTAATACATCTAATAAATACCCAATAAAGTGAGTGTATATTTTCAAATAGAACATGCAAAATATGTAACTGAGGTGAAGGGTATAGCTCATTAAAGTACAGAACCGTATAAACATATTTACACTTACACAATGAGGCAACATAAAAGTAGTACAGTAGTATGTATGTGAAAATAGCAGTGTATAACAATATGTGGAAAGTTCTACATTAGATGTAGAACTGACATTACATCACTACTGACATTAGATCAATGATTGCAATTTATTACATACACAAAAAAAGATTACAATGTTATATAGAGTGCCATCTGTAATGTTTAGGACAAAGACATTTTTTTATTTGGCTCTGTTCTCCACAATTTTAGATTTGTAATCAAAAATGCATATTCTCAGGAAATATTGAAGGGCATGTTTACAGACTTTGGTTTCACCATATTGAAATTACAGTGTGTTTTATATATAGTAACAATAAACATCATATTTTTCTCAGCTTTTTCTTGCCTTTGGTTTGTATTATTGTTGGCATTAAACATGAGGGCCAGAATGTCCAAATTCCAATGAATGTCAAGGAAGCCATTATGAAAAATTAAAATAAAAAGTCTGTAATATCTGCTTTGTTATGCCAAACCTTAGGTGTAACAAAATCAACTGTTTGGAACAGCATTAAGGAGAGAGAACATGTAATGGGGCATAGGGCATGGCAAGCCAAGTAAGACCTCTACAGCTGATAGCTGAAGAATTCTCATCATAATGAAGAAAAATCCCAAACATGTGTCCAACCGATCAGAAACACCCTTCAGGAGGCAGGCGTGGATGTGTCAGAGACTACTGTCCACAAAAGACCACAGTCATGTCTCAGTGGGTCACAGACTTCAACCAGTCATGCAGACAGAAAATATGCAGTAAACATGACTGTAATTTACATCACATAAATATGTCCCAAACATTATGGTGCCCTGAAATGCGGGATTATGTATAAAAAGTGCTGTCATGTCTACATGGTGAAACCAGAATGCATAAAAATACCCTTTAATAAAATATGAGAACTTCGAATCGTTTGTTTATGAATATAAAATTGTGGTGTACTGAGCTAAATTAATGTTTTTATCCCAAGCATTACGGAGGGCATTGCATATTACAATTCTTATGAACATATAAACACAACAACAGCAACAAAAATATCAACGAATAACTATATATTGTTGTTTGTAACAATATTAGCATGGTGGATATGCATAGGTATTAAAGGAGACTGGGCTTGGGACTGGGGCAGTTGGAATAGCCAGGGCAGGAGGGAAGGTGAAGGCTGGGTCTCCTGAGGTACTGGTATTGTTCCGATTTTGCCAAGGACTTCACAGACCTCTTCGGATGTACATCTGCGCCTACCTGGGAGAAAATATAGACGCCTCCACATGCTGATCACCTGGAGATATCAAAGTAACGTTAGTTATCAAATGTATGAAAGTAACCAAGAGACCTATACTAATTATACTGTGTGCCTAATTATACTGCAATGCCTGGCATTACAGTCATTGTTGTACTAAACAAAGAAAAAACAGAACAAAAAGTATATGTATTTACTGTACATTCATATAATTTAAGGTAACATGGGTGTAAATATTGTATAATATAATAATTGTGGAAACTGCTCTATTATTTAAGTACTTAGCTGGGCAACTACATAATATGGGCAAGTTAACAACAACAACAATAATAATAATAATAATATATTAATGGAAAATAAAGGAACATATACCAAGATGTCTGAATGACAGTAAGTTAGGCCAATGTCAATAAACAATTGCCAGTGAAATACGAGCAACAATAATACATTTTATGTCTAAACCTTCACGAATCAAACGTGTATACAAATTGTCAATACTATTAATGACGGTGATATTTTAAAACCGTAATGTGATAGCATGTTAATGTAGCTGGCTACGACGTTGAGAAGCAGACATGCAGAGACATTATCCCGTTTACCTGTAATTTTCCCACATAAAAAAACGAACAATTGGAACATTCAAAATAACAATAATACATCGGGAATACCTCAACAACATGAATATCATTCGAGGACCCGTTAATGCCAAAATAATTATCTAAATAAGACTTACCAAAAGGAGCCCATGGATAAGAACTTCCGTTGAAAATGAATGGGAAAAGTTAAGGAATCCGCGCTGTAAGGACGTCATTGGTTTTTCTCGGAACAGCGCCGCGATATCAACGTGCGGCCAAGAATATATCGCATCCGAAGTGATAAGAACTTCCTTTGAGAAGGAATGGGAAAAGTTAAGGAAAGTTAAGCTTAACTATCCGCGGCTTCGGAGCAGTTGACCGGGGTTCGATTCCCGGCCAATGCAGGTTGCCTGGCTTTTCGTCTCTTTGCAAAAGAGTAAAGGAATGTTGGTGGATAACTTCAACATTAGTACCCCTTGACGGGTAAAAGAGTGGCTGTGCTCATTGCTTCACAAAACAAGCACGTTTGTCTGGCCCTGAAGGTGGGTAACATTTAAATGACAACATCCTCACATATATTTATTTGTGACTATTTGAATGGACATACATACGATTAATTGAATAAGGTGAGGACATGAAATCCTTCAAGAAACTGTTTACTTTTGGAAGCACATTTACACAAGTAAATGGGCCAGTAATACAAAAAGGTGTGAATGGTCCAGAATAATTCTGGAGATGAACAGTTAATGTTGCTCGATGCATTCAATGCAGTTTTCACTTTAAAACAAGGACTTCAATAATTGGTTGTAAAGCCAGAAAGAAATAAAAACCTTCAAAACATGTAGCATGATGTCTTTGAATGCAGAAATTCTCAAACAACAGCACTGCAAGGACACCAACCCCCAGAATTACTGCCTTCACGCAAAGATGCCGCAGCTGACTCATATGGGAGGGCTCGTCCGGGATTTGAACCCGGGACCTCTCGCACCCGAAGCGAGAATCATACCCCTAGACCAACGAGCCCAAATGGGAGGCTCAGGGATTGATGTGGAACTCCAGACGTTTAGTAATGGAAAGATCCCATTGTTCTAAGCGATTCGTGATGGCAGTGACAATAATGACAAACTTTCCTGCAGGGCTTTGGTGGTGTAGTGGTGAGCATAGCTAATTGCTTCACAAAACAAGCACATTTGTCTGGCCGTGGCAGAATAATTCTGGAGATGAACAGTTAATGTTGCTCAATGCATTCAATGCAGTTTTCACTTTAAAACAAGGACTTCAATAATTGGTTGTAAAGCCAGAAAGAAATAAAAACCTTCAAAACATGTAGCATGATGTCTTTGAATGCAGAAATTCTCAAACAACAGCACTGCAAGGACACCAACCCCCAGAATTACTGCCTTCACGCAAAGATGCCGCAGCTGACGCATTTGGGAGGGCTCGTCCGGGATTTGAACCCGGGACCTCTCGCACCCTAAGCGAGAATCATGCCCCTAGACCAACGAGCCCACATGGGTGGCTCTGGGATTGATGTGGAACTCCAGATGTTTAGTAATGGAAATATCCCATTGTTCTAAGCGATTCGTGATGGCAGTGACAATAATGACAAACTTTCCTGCAGGGCTTTGGTGGTGTAGTGGTGAGCATAGCTAATTGCTTCACAAAACAAGCACATTTGTCTGGCCGTGGCAGAATAATTCTGGAGATGAACAGTTAATGTTGCTCAATGCATTCAATGCAGTTTTCACTTTAAAACAAGGACTTCAATAATTGGTTGTAAAGCCAGAAATAAATAAAAACCTTCAAAATTTCAAAACATGTAGCATGACGTCTTTGAATGCAGAAATTCTCAAACAATAGCATTATGAGGACACCAACCCCCAGAATTGCTGCCTTCATGCAAAAAAGTCGCTGCTGACACATTTGGGAGGGCTTGTCCGGGATTTGAACCAGGGACCTCTCGCACCCGAAGAGAGAATAACACCCCCGGACAAACAAGCCCACATGGGTTGCGGTGCGTTTGATGTGGAACTCCAGACGGTAAGTAATGGAAAGATCTCATTGTTCTAAGCGATTCCTGATGGCAGTGACAATAATGACGACAGTTAGTACAGGGCATTGGTGGTATAGTGGTGAGCATAGCTGCCTTCCAAGCAGTGGCCAGCCGTGTGTAGGTGTAGAGCCCTACGATGGTCACCACGGCTCGAATCCGCTCTTTGCCAAACCATGACATAAATAATGGAAACTATTTCCTTGTAGAATTGTCCCATAATCATGTTTGTTGTGTCATTAGATCTCCAGCTCCATTTCACTATGGATAGGAAATCCTTTCTGCCATCATTCTACTTAATAGTTATCTCAAATACAATTAAGGGATTTGGCTCTGTCCCCCACTGTTCACTCTGAACAATATGGGATATTCAATTTGTTTAAAGTACATTGTTTTCAATGGCTGTTATTGTAACTCTGAGAAGGTTTTTTATATTTTTTAATTTTATTGTTTCAAATTGTTAAAATTAGGGATATGTTACGGCCCCCTGCTCTGTGCTACTTATTCTGGCGTTACTTCACAGGTGCCTTGTTGGCGGAGTACCAGGTCATTTGCGCAATTGGGAGCACCTGTGACCAGATGTTAAAATGTACCTGACTCTTGCCTGAAGGAGGGAACTCTCTTCCCACATACCTGTTGGTTCTTTTTGGGTTTGCATGAGACAACATTGCTTCAGCATACTTTTCACACATCCACTCACTCGCACTACTGATGCAACTGACTTTCACACTACACATTTTTGTTAACTGGTTATTTCAAATAAATT
The DNA here is from genome assembly GCF_963514075.1 of Conger conger. Lineage (NCBI taxonomy): Eukaryota > Metazoa > Chordata > Actinopteri > Anguilliformes > Congridae > Conger > Conger conger. The sequence goes on along the minus strand of NC_083774.1, from coordinate 38,927,603 downwards.
TGACCTTGTTTTTTAAATGCGTCAGTGTGCGTCTCCCTCTTTGTCACGGCCAATGAGCCAGGTCGTGACCGATAATGAAGTACATAATAATATCAAGCAGGAAATAAAATGAAAGGTAGGCAGCTGGTTGGATGTTGGGTAAAAGTTTTTATGGCAACTGAAGGAGAACAATATTTACAACTTGTCTACTATCCATGCACACAGATACAGACAATTGCCAAAATATCCACTCACTGAGAACTTTAATAGGAGCACCTGTACACCTACTTAGATGTAGAACTGGCATTACATCACTACTGACATTAGATCAATTATTGCAATTTATTACATACACAAAAAAAGATTACAATGTTATATACAGTGCCATCTGTAATGTTTAGGACAGAGACATTTTTTTTTTTGGCTCTGTTCTCCACAATTTTAGATTTGTAATCAAAAATGCATGAAGGGCATGTTTACAGACTTTGGTTTCACCATATTGAAATTAAAGTGTGTTTTATATATAGTAACAATAAACATAATATTTTTCTAGGCTTTTTCTTGCCTTTGGTTTGTATTATTGTCATTAAACATGAGGGCCAGAGTTGTTCCAATGAATGTCAAGGAAGCCATTATGAGACGTCTGTTTTGTTATGCCAAACCTTAGGTGTAACAAAATCAACTGTTTGGAACAGCATTAAGGAGAGAGAACATGTAATGGGGCATAGGGCATGGCAAGCCAAGTAAGACCTCTACAGCTGATAGCTGAAGAATTCTCATCATAATGAAGAAAAATCCCCGAACATGTGTCCAACCGATCAGAAACACCCTTCGGGAGGCAGGCGTGGATGTGTCAGAGACTACTGTCCACAGAAGACCACAGTCATGTCTCAGTGGGTCACAGACTTCAACCAGTCATGCATACAGAAAATATGCAGTAAACATGACTGTAATTTACATCACATAAATATGTCCCAAACATTATGGTGCCCTGAAATGGGGGATTATGTATAAAAAGTGCTGTCATGTCTACATGGTGAAACCAGAATGCATAAAAATACCCTTTAATAAAATATGAGAACTTGCACTTTGAATCGTTTGTTTATGAATATAAAATTGTGGTGTACTGAGCTAAATTAATGTTTTTGTCCCAAGCATTACGGAGGGCATTGCATATTACAATTCTTATGAACATATAAACACAACAACAGCAACAAAAATATCAATGAATAACTATATTGTTGTTTGTAACAATATTAGCATGGTGGATATGCATAGGTATTAAAGGAGACTGGGCTTGGGACTGGGGCAGTTGGAATAGCCAGGGCAGGAGGGAAGGTGAAGGCTGGGTCTCCTGAAGTACTGGTATTGTTCCGATTTTGCCAAGGACTTCACAGACCTCTTCGGAAGTATATCTGCAGCCTACCTGGGAGAAAATATACATGCCTCCACATGCTGATCACCTGGAGATATCAAAGTAACATTAGTTATGAAATGTATGAAAGTAACCAAGAGACCTGTACTAATTATACTGTGTGCCTAATTATACTGTAATGCCTGGCATTACAGTCATTATTGTACTAAACAAAGAAAAAACAGAACAATAAGTATATGTATTTACTGTACATTCATATAATTTAAGGTAACATGGGTGTAAATATTGTATAATATAATAATTGTGGAAACTGCTCTATTATTTAAGTACTTAGCTGGGCAACTACATAATATGGGCAAGTTAACAACAACAACAACAACAACAACAATAATAATAATATATTAATGGAAAATAAAGGAACATATACCAAGATGTCTGAATGACAGTAAGTTAGGCCAATGTCAATAAACAATTGCCAGTGAAATACGAGCAACAATAATACATTTTATGTCTAAACCTTCACGAATCAAACGTGTATACAAATTGTCAATACTATTAATGACGGTGATATTTTAAAACCGTAATGTGATAGCATGTTAATGTAGCTGGCTACGACGTTGAGAAGCAGACATGCAGAGACATTATCCCGTTTACCTGTAATTTTCCCACATAAAAAAACGAACAATTGGAACATTCAAAATAGCAATAATACATCGGGAATACCTCAACAACATGAATATCATTCGAGGACCCGTTAATGCCAAAATAATTATCTAAATAAGACTTACCAAAAGGAGCCCATGGATAAGAACTTCCGTTGAAAATGAATGGGAAAAGTTAAGGAATCCGCGCTGTAAGGACGTCATTGGTTTTTCTCGGAACAGCGCCGCGATATCAACGTGCGGCCAAGAATATATCGCATCCGAAGTGATAAGAACTTCCGTTGAGAATGAATGGGAGTTGACCCGGGTTCGATTTCCGGCCAATGCAGGTTGCCTGGCTTTTCGTCTCTTTGCAAAAGAGTAAAGGAATGTTGGTGGATAACTTCAACATTAGTACCCCTTGACGGGTAAAAGAGTGGCTGTGCTCATTGCTTCACAAAACAAGCACGTTTGTCTGGCCCTGAAGGTGGGTAACATTTAAATGACAACATCCTCACATATATTTATTTGTGACTATTTGAATGGACATACATATGATTAATTGAATAAGGTGAGGACATGAAATCCTTCAAGAAACTATTTACTTGTGGAAGCACATTTACACAAGTAAATGGGCCAGTAATACAAAAAGGCGTGAATGGTCCAGAATAATTCTGGAGATGAACAGTTAACGTTGCTCAATGCATTCAATGCAGTTTTCATTTTAAAACAAGGACTTCAATAATTGGTTGTAAAGCCAGAAAGAAATAAAAACCTTCAAAACATGTAGCATGATGTCTTTGAATGCAGAAATTCTCAAACAACAGCACTGCAAGGACACCAACCCCCAGAATTACTGCCTTCACGCAAAGATGCCGCAGCTGACGCATTTGGGAGGGCTCGTCCGGGATTTGAACCCGGGACCTCTCGCACCCTAAGCGAGAATCATGCCCCTAGACCAACGAGCCCACATGGGTGGCTCTGGGATTGATGTGGAACTCCAGACGTTTAGTAATGGAAATATCCCATTGTTCTAAGCGATTCGTGATGGCAGTGACAATAATGACAAACTTTCCTGCAGGGCTTTGGTGGTGTAGTGGTGAGCATAGCTAATTGCTTCACAAAACAAGCACATTTGTCTGGCCGTGGCAGAATAATTCTGGAGATGAACAGTTAATGTTGCTCAATGCATTCAATGCAGTTTTCACTTTAAAACAAGGACTTCAATAATTGGTTGTAAAGCCAGAAATAAATAAAAACCTTCAAAATTTCAAAACATGTAGCATGACGTCTTTGAATGCAGAAATTCTCAAACAATAGCATTATGAGGACACCAACCCCCAGAATTGCTGCCTTCATGCAAAAAAGTCGCTGCTGACACATTTGGGAGGGCTTGTCCGGGATTTGAACCAGGGACCTCTCGCACCCGAAGAGAGAATAACACCCCCGGACAAACAAGCCCACATGGGTTGCGGTGCGTTTGATGTGGAACTCCAGACGGTAAGTAATGGAAAGATCTCATTGTTCTAAGCGATTCCTGATGGCAGTGACAATACTGACCAGCTTTTCTTCCGGGCATTGGTGGTGTAGTGGTGAGCGTAGCTGCCTTCCAAGCAGTTGACCGGAGTTCGATTGCCGGCCAACGCAGGTTGCCTGGCTTTTCGTCTCTTTGCAAAAGAGTAATGGAATGTTGGTGGATTATTTCAACATTAGTACCCCTTCACGGGTAAAAGAGTGGCTGTGCTCATTGCTTCACAAAACAAGCACGTTTGTCTGGCCGTGAAGGTGGGTAACATTTAAATGACAACATCCTCACATATATTTATTTGTGACTATTTGAATGGACATACATACGATTAATTGAATAAGGTGAGGACATGAAATCCTTCAAGAAACTGTTTACTTTTGGAAGCACATTTACACAAGTAAATGGGCCAGTAATACAAAAAGGTGTGAATGGTCCAGAATAATTCTGGAGATGAACAGTTAATGTTGCTCGATGCATTCAATGCAGTTTTCACTTTAAAACAAGGACTTCAATAATTGGTTGTAAAGCCAGAAAGAAATAAAAACCTTCAAAACATGTAGCATGATGTCTTTGAATGCAGAAATTCTCAAACAACAGCACTGCAAGGAGACCAACTCCCAGAATTACTGCCTTCACGCAAAGATGCCGCAGCTGACGCATATGGGAGGGCTCGTCCGGGATTTGAACCCGGGACCTCTCGCACCCAAAGCGAGAATCATACCCCTAGACCAACGAGCCCACATGGGAGGCTCAGGGATTGATGTGGAACTCCAGACGTTTAGTAATGGAAAGATCCCATTGTTCTTAGCGATTCGTGATGGCAGTGACAATAATGACAAACTTTCCAGCAGGGCTTTGGTGGTATAGTGGTGAGCATAGCTAATTGCTTCACAAAACAAGCACATTTGTCTGGCCGTGGCAGAATAATTCTGGAGATGAACAGTTAATGTTGCTCAATGCATTCAATGCAGTTTTCACTTTAAAACAAGGACTTCAATAATTGGTTGTAAAGCCAGAAAGAAATAAAAACCTTCAAAATTTCAAAACATGTAGCATGACGTCTTTGAATTCAGAAATTCTCAAACAATAGCATTATGAGGACACCAACCCCCAGAATTGCTGCCTTCACGCAAAGATGCCGCAGCTGACGCATATGGGAGGGCTCGTCCGGGATTTTAACCCGGGACCTCTCGCAACCGAAGCGAGAATCATACCCCTAGACCAACGAGCCCACATGGGAGGCTCAGGGATTGATGTGGAACTCCAGACGTTTAGTCATGGAAAGATCCCATTGTTCTAAGCGATTCGTGATGGCAGTGACAATAATGACAAACTTTCCTGCAGGGCTTTGGTGGTATAGTGGTGAGCATAGCTAATTGCTTCACAAAACAAGCACATTTGTCTGGCCGTGGCAGAATAATTCTGGAGATGAACAGTTAATGTTGCTCAATGCATTCAATGCAGTTTTCACTTTAAAACAAGGACTTCAATAATTGGTTGTAAAGCCAGAAAGAAATAAAAACCTTCAAAATTTCAAAACATGTAGCATGACGTCTTTGAATGCAGAAATTCTCAAACAATAGCATTATGAGGACACCAACCCCCAGAATTGCTGCCTTCATGCAAAAAAGTCGCTGCTGACACATTTGGGAGGGCTTGTCCGGGATTTGAACCAGGGACCTCTCGCACCCGAAGAGAGAATAACACCCCCGGACAAACAAGCCCACATGGGTTGCGGTGCGTTTGATGTGGAACTCCAGACGGTAAGTAATGGAAAGATCTCATTGTTCTAAGCGATTCCTGATGGCAGTGACAATACTGACAAGCTTTCGGTCCGGGCATTGGTGGTATAGTGGTGAGCATAGCTGCCTTCCAAGCAGTTGACCTGAGTTCGATTCCCGGCCAAAGCAGGTTGCTTGGCTTTTCGTCTCTTTGCAAAAGAGTAATGGAATGTTGGTGGATTATTTCAACATTAGTACCCCTTGACGGGTAAAAGAGTGGCTGTGCTCATTGCTTCACAAAACAAGCACGTTTGTCTGGCCGTGAAGGTGGGTAACATTTAAATGACAACATCCTCACATATATTTATTTGTGACTATTTGAATGGACATACATACTATTCATTGAATAAGGTGAGGACATGAAATCCTTCAAGAAACTGTTTACTTTTGGAAGCACATTTACACAAGTAAATGGGCCAGTAATACAAAAAGGTGTGAATGGTCCAGAATAATTCTGGAGATGAACAGTTAATGTTGCTCAATGCATTCAATGCATTTTCACACATATTGCTTCAGCATACTTTTCACACATCCACTCACTCACACTCCTGATGTAACTGACTTTCCCACTCCACACTTGTCCAGTTTATTTTGTTAACTGGTTATTTCAAATAAATTTGACCTTGTTTTTTAAATGCGTCAGTGTGCGTCTCCCTCTTTGTCAAGGCCAGTGAGCCAGGTCGTGACAGATAATAAAGTATATAAAGTATATAATTTATTCTCTTCTAATCCTGACAAACTTTACATTCAAATGAATAATAACAAACAGGAACTTCCACCTCACGCTCACGACTCTTGTCTGTTCTGGCTCCAGAGTGGTGGAACTAACTGTATCTCTTCCCATCTTCAAGCGCAAACTGAAGACACACCTCTTCAAGCAGCACCTCTCCCTATCCCTCCCTACTTCCCTGTAAACCTTAATTGTTGTCTTTCTGTTATTTACTTTCTTTGTATCAGGATGTTTTAGTTTGGCTAGGTAAGAAGTGTTTGGCTAGTTAAGGGGTATGTTCAAACATTTGCGTGTTGCGGAAAAAACAAATAGGCCCTGGTCCTTATCTTTGTTATACAGGTAGAAGTTGAAATTGTACTTCCCTCTAGGGCCTTTCAGCACACTTATCCTTGGTTATGGGTATGCACTTTGTTGTACGTCGCTCTGGATAAGAGCGTCTGCCATATGCCATTTATCTAATGTAGTGTAATGTAATGTAAATAAAATGAAAGGCAGACGGCTGGTTGGATGTTGGGTAAAAGTTTTTATGGCAACTGTCTGAAGGAGAACAATATTTACACCTTGTCTACTATCCATGCACACAAATACAACAATTGCCAAAATATCCACTTCATGAGGAACACCTGTACACCTACTTAGTCATGCGATTTCCTAATCAGCCAATCGTGTGGCAGCAGTGCAATGCACGCAGATACAGGTCATGCTCATATCAACCATCAAAATTAACTGTTTGGAACAGCATTAAGAAGAGAGAGCTCAGAGCTTCATAGCTCACACTGGTGAGCTCAGTAATGGGGCAAAAAGCATGGCAAGCCAAGTAAGACCTCTACAGCTGATGGCTGAAGAATTCTCATCATCATGAAGAAAAATCCCCAAACACGTGTCCAACCGATCAGAAACTCTTCAGGAGGCAGGCGTGGATGTGTCAGAGACTGCTGTCCACAGATGACCACAGTAATGTCTCAATGGGTCACATACATCAGGCAGTCATACATACAAAAAATATGCACTAAACATGACTATCATTTAGATCAAATAAATATGTCCCAAATATTATGGTGCCATGAAATGGAGGATTACATATAAAAAGTGTTGTAATGATTACATGGTGAAACCAGGATGTATAAAAATACCCTTTAATAAAAGATGAGAATATTAATTTGTTTACGAATATTAAATTGTGGGCGGCATGGATGGTGCAGTGGGTAGCACTGCCGCCTCACAGCAAGGAGGTCCTGGGTTCAAATCTCGGCTGGGGCCTCTCTGTGCGGAGTTTGCATGTTCTCCCTGTGTCTGCGTGGGTTTCCTCCGGGTACTCCGGTTTCCTCCCACAGTCCAAAGACGTGGGTGTGTGGGGGACTGGCGACCTGTCCGGGGTGTGTTCCTGCCTTTCGCCCGGTGTGTGCTGGGATGGGCTCCAGCCCCCCTGTGACCCTGATCAGGATAAGCCGGTTCAGATAATGGATGGATGGATGGATATTAAATTGTGGTGTACTGAGCTAAATTAATGTCCCAAGCATTAAGGAGGGCATTGCATATTACAATTCTTATGAACATGTAAACACAACAACAGCAACAAAAATATAAGTGAATAACTATGTATTGTTGTTTGTAACAATATTAGCAGGATTGATATGCACAGGTATGAAAGGAGACTGGGCTTGGGACTGGGGCAGTTGGAATAACCAGGGAAGGTAACAACTGGCACACACACGGCCCATCTCCCAACAGTCAGATGCTGCCACAACTGCTGGGTCTCCTGAAGCTTCTCAGGACTGGTGTTATTGTTCTGATTTTGCCAAGTACTTCATTGACCTCTTGGGAAGCACATCTGTAGCCAACTGGTAGGCTTTTATGCAATTATACTGTGTGACTGGCTTTATATATGCAATAACATGTACCACTGGGCACGCTGCTGAGGTTTCAATCAAATATTCTCTTTGAATCAACAACCAAATAGATTATTTTCAGAGTGTCGCAGGATTTAAAGAGTTGATTAATTTCAGAATTGAGCTTTTTTGGCTTTTGCCATGCAATGTTCCTGAGTTGGCCGGTTTGTTTTCGTGCTTTTTAATTATAATTCATATCTGGTTCTTGTTTTCCATTACAGTTATTCCTTTCGTGATCCCCTGTGATGTCTGTGTCTGAATGTTTCTGAGTCACTCCCCTGTCTGTGCTTCACTATTCGGGTGCATCCAGTCTGCATTTCTGTCTCCCCCTGTTATTGTATCATTACCCTATTATGTTTTCCACCTGTTGTCTATTTGTTTAGCCCACCTTTCTCCAGAGCCCCGTCTAGATTGTAACCTTCCCTCATGTATTTAAACCTCAGTCTCCGCAGTGTTCATCGTCAGAACGTTGATCGTAATTCAGAACCAAGAAACTTGTACGCCTGTTTTTTTCGAGATTCATAATGACAACCCTTTGCCTTGTTTTCCGAGTTTGCTTTGCCCTCTTGTTTTGTCTGCCCTTCTGATTATTTGGTTTTTGCAACGACTTCGACTTTGATTTTCACCTTGTCACATGATCTCTTGGCTGTGAAATTGGACTGAATAAAGACTGAATTAATTCCTAGAAAGTAACAAGACACATGATTGGTACATTTTAAGTACATATAGCAATTAAATACTTACCTAATTGATTTCTAGAAATTAATCAACTCCAGCATTCCTCTGTAAATAATCTATTTGGTTGTTGACTCAAAGAGAATATTTGATTGAAACCTCAGCAGCGTGCCCAGTGGTACATGTTGTTTGAAGTATTTTTTTAACCTTTTTTTACCAGAAGGTAATGTAATACCCTACCAACACCATGTCCAACTTCCTGTCCCTGGTCCAGTCTCCTGCTTCGTGCCCCACAGAATTGCACTTAGCCACTGGTTGTAGGCTAATTAAAACCAGCATGGCTGTTAACTGTCTACCATAAACAAAAACAAACGATCAGAGTCGTATTTGATTTTACTGCGTCGTACCGAGGCACATCCCTCAAAACAGAGCTCCCGCAGGGCCCAGATCTGTCCAACACACTCCTGGGAGTCCTGCTCAGATTCTGTCAAGAAAAGGTGGCCATGATGGCGGATATCGAGGGGATGTTCCACCAAGTAAAAGTCCGTCCAGATCATGTGGATTATCTGCGGTTTCTATGGTGGCCCGATGGCAACACTGACATGAAACTGGAGGAGTATAGAATGACAGTCCATCTGTTCGGAGCTATATCATCCCGAGCTGCGCCAACTTTGTGCTTCAGAGGACTGCGGACGACAACAAGGACAAATATGATGAAGAGGCAGTAACTTCAATCAAGAAGAACTTTTACGTTGATGATTGTTTGAAATCGGTAGCCACAGTAGAGCAGGCCGCAATGCTGGTAAAGGAACTCAGAAATGTCTGTGCTGAAGGAGGGTTCAAGTTGACAAAGTGGGTCAGCAGCAGTCGAACAGCGCTTGCTTCAATCCCAAAAGAAGACAAAGCAAAACAGATGAAGGAACTGGACCTGGATTGTGAAAGGCTTCCAGTTGAAAGAGCACATTGGAACATTGAGAACGACATGTTCACCTTTCAGATCAACGTGAAAACCCAGCCACTTACCAGAAGAGGTCTTCTCTCGATGGTCAGTTCAGTGTACGATCCATTTGGCTTTCTATCTCCATTCGTGCTGAAGGCAAAACTGATACTCCAAGAGCTTTGTCGCTTGAAATGTGGATGGGATGACGCTATTCCACAGCATTTGTCCAAACCATGGATGAAATGGCTAACTGAACTAAGCCAGCTTTCCACTCTCCAGATCCTTCGTTGCATGTGAGCTCTGCACAAAACCCAGCAGACGATGTCTCAAGGGATTCAAATGTGGAGGTCTTCTTGAACAACACAAGATGGCTGAAGGGTCCTGACTACCTGTCCAAACGAGTGGCCAGAGATCCCTAAGGAGGTCATGAACTCCCTTTCCTCCAGTGATGTCGAGGTTTGAAAGGAGTTGATCATCAGCAGTATTAGTGTGGAAGAAAAGAAACCTATGACCAGGCCCATTGAATACTTTTCAGACTGGACAAGACTTAAGAAAGCTCTTGCATGGATGCTCAAACTGAAAGGAGTGCTCAGACAGTTGAGTAAAAGGAGACATGACATCGGTGAACAAACTGATGGAGAAATTCAAGAAGACTCTTGGACTCCAAAGTCTCACAGTGAAGGACTTGGACGAAGCAGAGAGAGATCTCATCGGCTACACACAAGAGCAACAGTTCAAGGAAGAAGTTGGCCTTTTGAAGGAAGGCAAGAGATGTACCAAGACAAGCTCAATCAGGAAAGTGGACCCAGTTATGGAGAACGGAATCCTCAGAGTTGGTGGACGGCTAAGCAAGACCGCTATGCCAATGGACTTGAAACATCCCATGATCATCCCCAAGGACTCCCACATCTCCCAGGTTCTGTTGAAACACATTCACGAGCAAGTGGGCCACTCTGGCCGAAACCACATGCTGTCTAGACTAAGGCAGCACTACTGGATACCTTGTGCCAACTCCTTGGCAAGAAGAACAGTCAGGAACTGTGTATTCTGTCGACGCCTGCAAGCCAGAGTTGGTGAGCAGAAGATGGCCGACCTTCCCCAAGATTGCGTCCTACCAGATCTGCTCTCTTTAACTCATGTGGGTGTCGACTATTTCGGACCCATAGAGGTCAAAAGAGGTCATGCTTATGTCAAGAGATGGGGAGTCATCTTTACCTGTCTCGTGAGCAGAGTGGTTCACCTTGAAGTTGCGAGTCACCTCGATACAAATTTGTGCATCAATGCAGTCAGAAGATTCATCTGCAGAAGAGTATTTGATCAGATCAAGGCACCAATTTTGTTGGAACACAGAAAGAGCTTGGAGAAGCACTCAAAGAGCTGAATCATGACAAGATCCAAAAGGCTCTGTTGACTGAAGGAATAAAATGGAAAATGAACCCTCCCTCAGGAGCCCATCATGGAGGCGTCTGGGAGAGGCTCATCAGACTGGTAAAGAAGATCTTCAGTTCTGTGGTTAAAGAGCAGACATTGGATGATGAAGATCTACAAACAGTTTTGTGTGAAGTGGAACTGATCATGAATGACAGGCCGATTACAAGTGTCTCAAATGATCCCAACGACTTGGAGGCTCTCACGCCAAATCACCTGCTGCAGTCCAAAGGGAAACCAGTTATGCCCCCTGGACTTTTCCGGAAAGAGGACCTATATTGCAAGAGGAGATGGAAACAAGCTCAATACATTGTAGACCTCTTCTGGAAAAGATGGATCCAAGAATATCTGCTGCTCATGCAGGAGAGGAATAAGTGGAACCACCCGAAAAGGAACTTTTCACCCGGTGATCTTGTTGTCATTGTGGATGACATGGCCCCCCGAAACTCGTGGCTAATGGGACGCATAATGAAGACATTGCCAGACAGTAAAAGCTTTGTGCGAAGTGTCCTCGTCAAGACAAAGACCAATGTCCTACAAAGACCCATCAGTAAACTATGTTTACTGATAAAAGCCACGGGCTGAAAAGAGACTTAAGAATGCCCCTTTTTGTGTTTTTACGTTGTTTTGATAGTTTGGCTCCACAATGTTTTTGAAGAAGTAATTGTTCTGTCAACAATTAGGGGCTGGAATGTTGGAGCCAAAAAGATTTGTGTTGCTATTTCATAAGACTTCCTATTGAGCTATAGTTACAAGTCATGCTAGACAAACTTTTATTTTGAAAGTTGGGCCTTCCCAACAGGAGAGCGAGAATAAGAAGAAGTGATTGTCAGTTGGACAGGGAAACGTGTGGAGGCGACAGTTTTTCAACCCCACTCACACACAAACAGATAGATAGCTGGATTCTCTCGAAGTATATTTTGTTTTTGGAACTTTGAACATATACACTGATAATACACAACATTTTGAGGAATACTTTCATTCATTGAATGGCCCAACACTGCTTGGCTGGACCTAACTGAAGAGAATCAGCTAACAAGGAAGGTGCGTTGAAACAAATTCCACACATGCCGGGTTGGTGGTTAAATTGAATGTTTTTGATAGCCATCACACACCCTGTTATGTTTTCAAAGAAAGGTCAGCATGTCTATAGGATTAGAAACCACATCACTGTCTTTCTTCATATATCTTGCACACAACAGTCATCTGTTATTGGGAGATATGAATGTTATTACATTTAAGCCCCTTGGTCAGTTATTGGGCATGGTCTGTCAAAAGTAGGTGATGCAAGATAACCACAGCATGAGATGAGATTTTTCATCACATGCTCAGAAAATGCTTTCGACATCTCCACAGCATGCATTAGTTAAGATTAGCATGGCGGGAATCCAATTTGCATCTCTAATGTGAGGGAGCAGCACTGGCACCTTAATCGAAAAAATCTAAGACGCTGCTTTCTCGACCCTTCGAAGCTGGGAATCGCAGTTCAGTTTTTGACAGTGACTAAGCAACACCAGAATCTGGCAGTGTCACTCAGTGCCTCTTGGTCTTGCAGTGTCTGTTTCTATCGCTCGATATCAGCTCGATATCAGACACTGTGGGAGCTGAGAATTACGCCTGTAGACATTTTATTGTTGAGGTATCGACCTTTGGGCACACTCAAACTTTGTGTTGTGACAAGTTTTCAAAACGTTACAGCATATATCTGCTCCAGAAACTGCAGGAAAAAAATACTTGGATGACAAAAACATGTAAAAGTATTATTTATTTCAGCATTGTAGAATATATGGTTTTATATGACCCAGGTATGAGATCAAGACCAGACTAATCCTACAGGGGACACACATGAAATGGCAATTCGTCAGAGGACATACTGTATAATGTCAGAAAGAACAAAGTAATTCTAGATTCATCACTAGGTCCAGATGGAATCTGTGGACTTTTTTGGGGTTTTTTGCAGTGTTTCCAGAGGAAAATCAGCGGAAAATCTGCAGTATAATACATTAATCAATGTGTTTTGAGCAAATTTGGCTGCGAAAAATGTGTCAATTCAAACCGAGATGACCATAGTGTTACAGGAAGTAAAAAAAAAGAAAAGAAAATGTAGTCAGAATTCAACATTTCAAACATTCAACCAAATGTTCTATATTATGACAGACTTGTCCATTTAAGCATAATGGAACGAACGTGTGGTATATCGTGGATATTGGCACAGTTACCGTTGCACCCCTGAGCTGTGCCAATATCCATGATATAAGTTTGAGCTTGATCGATCGCCAACGTTTGCGAAAACAGAACCTCTCTTAATTTACTCATTTATTTCCCTACTATCCATCCATCCACGCATCCATTATCTTAACCTGTGTATCCATGGAGGAAACCCACACAGACACGGGGAGAACATGCAAACTCCACACAGAGAGGCCCCAGCCAACCGGGATTCGAATCCAGAACCTCCTTGCTGTGAGGCAGCAGTGCTACCCACTGCACCATCCATGTTACCACTTATTTCCCTACTATAGCGGAGAATAAAAGTTAATCCCATAAAAAAATTCCACCACTACGTTTACATGGAAAACATCTTTTAAAATTACTCCACGTTCGTAGATAACTGTTGTCTACTTTGTAAACAAAATGGAGGTAACTTAACATCATCATCATCGTGCCACTAGTAGCCTAAATGAGTGAGTTTAAAGTGTCCTTTGATTTGGAAAGGAGTAGGAACAAAAAATATATAACTTTTAGGCAACATCCTCGGATCGAAATACCAGCAAGACCACCAAACCCCGGCAAAGCAAATTATGACTCACAATGACACTATGAGTTATTTAAATAACAGTTACCTGCACATTATTTGGCAGTGTCCCGATAAACGTCTACAACAAAAATAATTTACTTGTGTGTGTCAGTGTCTGGTGTAACGTAAACTAGTAAGCTAGCTAACATTAATGCAGTGGGGATACATTATTGTAAGAACATTGCTTAGCTAAGGTTAGTGCAGTGGGGATACATTATTCCTACAAACATTAATGCTGTTGCTTCGATAGTGGAGCGGGGATACATTATTGCGAGCTAATGTTCACAATGCCACTAGCTGTGCCAATATCCACGATATACCACAGGTTCTCGTTCCATAACACCTAAATAACTTATTATTATGGTGCGCATATTCTCAGACTTGGCTGAAAGTTCAGTCTAAAGTTTTGCAGGCGATGGTCGGATACGGGGCATATAATCAAATAGCAGCAGGGTGACTTTTTGTATTAATTTGAGCAGTCGGATAAAATTGCTTTTTCCATCTTGATGTTTGACATCAATCATCATAATGGGATTTTATCATCTCATCTTTATACCTGAGTGAAACAGCAACCAACCATACCGACCACCTAGCAACACCTTAGCAACACCTTAGCAAATATCTAATATCTAGTAGCACCTGAGTAATCTATTTTCTTCAGAAACTGCACTTTTCTAGTTCTTTATGTTTTATTCTTTATTCTCCACAGTTTTTGGCACCTAACTACTTTGGCATACACCTTGTAAGGAAAACAGGGAGGTCCCCCAAACTGAAAATTATGCTTCAAATCAGCAGTCAGACTGAACCCAGAATCTTTCAGTGATTACTTGTTGCCTGCCCATAGACATACAAGTGAAACTCGAAAAATTAGAATATCGTGCAAAAGTTCATTTATTTCAATAACTCAACTTTAAAGGTGAAACTAATATATCATATAGACTCATTACATGCAAAGTGAGATATTCCAAGCCTTTATTTCTTATATTTTTGATGATTATGGCTTAAAGCTTATGAAAACCCCAAATTCAAAATCTCAGAAAATTAGAATATTGTGGAAAGGTTCAATATTGTAGGCTCAAAGTGTCACACTCTAATCAGCTAATTAATCCAAAACACCTGCAAAGGGTTCCTGAGCCTTTAAATTGTCTCTCAGTATGGTTCAGTAGAATTCACAATCATGGGGAAGACTGCTGACATGACTGTTGTGCAGAAAACCATCATCGACACCCTCCACAAGGAGGGAAAGCCTCAAAAGGTAATTGCAAGAGAAGTTGGATGTTCTCAAAGTGCTATATCAAAGCACATTAATAGAAAGTTAAGTGGAAGGAAAAAGTGTGGAAGAAAAAGGTGCACAAGCAGCAGGGATGACCGCATCCTGGAGAGGATTGTCAGGAAAAGGCCATTCAAAAGTGTGGGAGAGCTTCACAAGGAGTGGACTGGGGTTGAGCTGGAGGTGATGCATCAAGAGCCACCACACACAGACGGATCCTGGACATGGGCTTCAGATGTCGTATTCCTCTTGTGAAGCCGCTCCTGAATAACAAACAATGCCAGAAGCGTCTTACCTGGGCTAAAGAAAAAAAGAACTGGTCTGTTGCTCAGTGGTCCAAAGTCCTCTTCTCTGATGAGAGCAAATTTTGCATCTCATTTGGAAACCAAGGTCCCAGAGTCTGGAGGAAGAATGGAGAGGCACACAATCCAAGATGCTTAAAGTCCAGTGTGAAGTTTCCACAGTCAGTGTTGATTTGGGGAGCCGTGTCATCTGCTGGTGTTGGTCCACTGTGCTTTATTAAGTCCAGGGTCAACGCAACCGTCTACCAGGAAATTTTAGAGCACTTCATGGTTCCTTCAGCAGACAAGCTTTATGGAGACGCTGACTTTATTTTCCAGCAGGACTTAGCACCTGCCTACACTGCCAAAAGTACCAAAACCTGGTTCAATGACCATGGGATTACTGTGCTTGATTGGCCAGCAAACTCACCTGACCTGAACCCCATAGAGAATCTATGGGGCATTGCCAAGAGAAAGATGAGAGACATGAGACCGAACAATGCAGAAGAGCTGAAGGCTGCTATTGAAGCATCCTGGTCTTCCATAACACCTCAGCAGTGCCACAGGCTGATTGCATCCATACCACGCCGCATTGAGGCAGTAATTTGTGCAAAAGGGGCCCAAACCAAGTACTGAGTACATATGCATGATTATACTTTTCAGAGGGCCGACATTTCTGTATTTAAAATCCTTTTTTGATTGATTTCATGTAATATTCAAATTTTCTGAGATTTTGAATTTGAGGTTTTCATAAGCTGTAAGCCATAATCATCAAAATTATAACAAATAAAGGCTTGAAATATCTTGCTTTGCATGTAATTTGTCTATGTAATATATTAGTTAGCTATTTGTAATATATTAGTTTCACCTTTGAGTTATTGAAATAAATGAACTTTTGCACGATATTCTAATTTTTCGAGTTTCACTTGTATGTCTATGGGCAGGCAACATACATTCATTATTTATTTTAGTTTCGTAGATGGTAGTGCTTGTCTGTACAAGCAAATGGACACAGGACAACAAATATCAATAATAAGACAATTTATTAATAAACTGCATCAGTGATGTGTTACAAATTAATTAGTCCTATCAAGATATACAGCACACAACATTAACTAAACTAATTCCATGATAATAACCCATTGTGAGATCTTAAATAAGCTAGGTGTAATATACTTATGTAGTATATTGTAGAAACACAGACGAGGTGAGTGGTACATTTATGACTGTCTTTACTGGAACTCTGCAAGACACATACGGGGTACGTGCAAGTACGGATTCCCCAGAGGGACACACAAGGCAGTACGGCTTGCCGAAGTGGAGCATCTATCTCACGCATGTTTGGTATGAATTTTGAAAGATATGTGACAAATCCTAGGAAGCGGCGAACGCCTTCCTTGTTCGGTGGCGGCATGCACCTTACTGCTTCAGTCTTCGCCGGGTCTGGTTTTAGACCTTCTGCAGTTATCAGATGACCTACATATGGCATTGATGACTGACGGATGTGACACTTGCTAAAGTTAAAACTTAGATTGAAGCTTGTCGCTCTCTCTAGAACTTTGTGGAGTATTTAGTCATGTTCTTTTCTCGTAGGTGCTGCGACAAGAATGTCGTCCATTACACCAGTTGCTCCAGTGATTCCCTCTAACATTCGATCCATGATGCGCTGAAATATTTTGGGTGCACATTTTACACCAAATGGTAGTCTCAGCCATCTGAACCTGCCTATTGGGGTGTTGAATGTTGTGAGAAGCGATGACGCCTCATCTAACTCTATCTGCAAGAAACCGGACTTCGCATCTAGTACTGAGAACACTTTGGCACCGGGCATGTTTGACACAACCTCTTCTATGGTGCGCATAGGATAATGTTCCCTTTTGATTGCGTTGTTTAAGTCACTAGGATCTATGCAGATTCAAATTTTGTCCTTGCATGTTACAACAACCATGGAACTGACCCATTCTGTGGGTTGGTCTACTTTGGCGATGTGACCATTCGCGACCATTTCGTTTAGCTTCTCTATTATTTTGGCTCTCAATGCGACTGGCTGTCAGCGCACAGGATGAACAACGGGCTTTGCTTCAGGATCAATCTTAATTGTGTATTTACCTGGCAAAGTTCCTGTTGTGCGTGTCAGCTCTGGATAGTTCTCTAGACCAACTGGTCTACATGTGTTCTGGTTCACAGTGTTGTTCTTAGCAGTGTTCCTTTTGTCCACACCGTTACCATTCTGTAGCGACTCTAGCCTTACACTTAGGCCTACAGCCTCAGCTGTAGCGCCACTGAGCACATTTTCTTGTGCAATGTTAATTAATTCAAATTCTGCTTTTATTACGCGGTTTTTGTATTCAATTGGGAGATCCACTGCAGCGACTGGCTTCAGCTTGTGGTTTGAATAGGTCCAGAGCACTCTGTTAGACTGTTTTAGCTCACCTGAGTGCATAAGTAGCTGATAGCAGTCCAGAGTCAATGTATTGCACTGTACAATGTATTGTATTGCATCTATTCTAAATTGCACTTCCTCAGACAGAACACTGATATTCACAATCCACTTATCATCAGTCACACTTGCTACTGTAGCATTCTCTTGTGCTAGGCTTATGTCCAGAATGTCCTCCTGCTCGTCACTCTCTGGGTCAGCTGGCTCCACATTCAGAGAGCTCATTGTACGATATCGACAGACTGCTGCCCAATGATTTGCTTTTTTACAGACTGAGCATTTAGAACCTTTAGCTGGACAATTTCCCTGAGTCCTTACATGTTTGAGGTCTTTTCTGCATTTAAAGCAGTAATTCCTTTTATTTTCAATGGCATGCTGCTCTTGCACATGTGGCTTTTTAAATGTTTGCTTTGCACTGCTGAAACTTGTGCACTTTCCTCTCTAACAAGTCTCATTTGTTTCTGCGACATTTCGAATTGCTGAGGAATTTCAATAGCTTTGGCTAGAGTTAGGTCTTCGCCTTTATCCAAAAGTCTCTCTTGTACTCTTTTCTCTCTAACTCTGTCTATTATAGCATCGATAAGCATGACGTCTGAGTCAGCATACTCACAGTCCATCAGAAGCAGTTTCAGGTCTTTGACAAAATGGTCGAAACTCTCTGTTCCGCTTTGTTTTCTTTGTTTGAACCAATGTCTTGCGATCCTTTTATTTTTTCGTGGTCTTATGTAACCGGCAAATTTATCTAAAACTTTTGCTGGGTCGTCTTTTTCTCCCTGCGCCCAGTCAAGCGTTTTGTAAATTTCTCTGCCTTGTTCGCCTATCCACGTTCCTAAGCAACCGGCTTTCTGATTATCACAGTGCGGCGAGAGGACCAGAAAAAATGAGACCCACATGGCTGCAGAATTGCTCGTATTCTTTATTTTTTATCCAATCTTTTCCCCTTTTTGGTAGCCAATTGGACCCCATCTGATTCAATTAGAGCTAGTATTAGATACACCGCCCACACCCCATCCCTCGGCAGCCAACGGGAGAGCAACACCGCCATCTCACCTCCCAAGCTGTAACCATGATTCCAAGGTGCCAGATCTACTAACCCTGCCAAGTCCCTCCCTCTGGAGCAGCAAGCCAATTATTGCTGCTCCATTATTGCTGCTCCACATGAGCCAGCCAAACTTGGCTTTTTGGCAGGACCGTGAATCAAACCCCGGTCCCCGGTGTGGAACTGCAGCGGCTTAGCCTGTTGCACCACCACGGCTTTGAATTGCTCGTATTCTTGATACAAATATGCGGCATCCCAGTCAATTTTTGGGTGTTCGAACTGCGTGGTCATAGCTGCGGGTTCTACTGTTCTTGACAGCGATTATTCTGACACCATGTAATATACTTATGTAGTATATTGTAGAAACACAGACGAGCCGAGTGGTACATTTATGACTGTCTTTACTGGAACTCTGCAAGACACATATGGGGTACGTGCAAGTACGGATTCCCCAGAGGGACACACAAGGCAGTACGGCAGCTCAAAAGCGAATGCCATTCAAGATAAAAAATAAATGATTAGCTGGCACAGTAAGGACAAACAGGAGATCACAATGTACACCTGGGTTTTTGTCTAGGAACCTAACCAAGTAACTAATCATATTCGATGTCTTTAGGAAACCTATAAACAAATACACATTTTAGAAATCTAATAACACAAAAACATGAAATCAAATTAAAGTGCTGGTGGTATGGGTATGCCCAGAATTATAGCATGAAACAGATGCGAATGTAAAGACAACAGGTTTTTTAGAGTGTGTTTACTGCCTCTGTTAGATAATGTCCGAACCACACTTGCTTTCAAAACATAAAAATCGCCAGCCTTGTCGTTTTGCTATTCTGGAACCACTATACATGAAAAATGTTTTGGCAAGGCAAACACAAGGCAAACACAAGTGTGTTTGCTATTCAAAATCTAATAAAAATCAGTTTGGTAGTTTTTATTAAAAAGATGAGTGAAAATATCTGCATTTTCGTAAGACTTTTTTTGTGCTCGTCTACAAACTTTTTAAAGCGTTGTACAGTTTCTCACCAAATTAGAACACGTCCTACTTTTAAACGGACTAGTGCCTTAACATTACCATTAGCGAACAATAGCTATCATTGTTTTCTTGTCGCTAGTAACATTACATTCCTGTTCAGCTTCACAAGCGAATATCAACCCCTGCTGAAAAAACAGCTTGAACTAGGTTTTGAAACAGCTGGTTGACCAGTTAGACCAGCTCCATAGCCTAATCCCAGAATCCCAATGTGTCCAATCAGAACACAGTGTACTGTAACAGTTTCATGTTCTTGGCTATAGTCAGTTGCATCTCACATACGCTAATTCAGAAACATTTCTGTAGATCAGTGAAATATAGGCTATCCTTTATGGCGCTTCATATGTCAGTTATCGTATTGACAAACAATTATTTCCCATTGTAACATCTGTAACAAATGTATTGGTAATATATATGGCATTTGGAAACGGTTGGTTGAATAAATTAATCCATGCATGTTTATGTAGGCTACTGAAATAATTGTAGTTGCTGTGCTTGTTAACAGTCATGATGATTTTATGTAGGCTACAATCAAATACATAAACCCACTTCCCTGTTTTAATTGCCTAATTTGTTTGTTGGATATGACCCACAAAATCAAACTGACATTTTCCAATCTGGGTAGGATGCCATCTCCACTTTCTGGATCTGGACAGTGCCAGATTTTGTGGGTTGGGTTTTCATAGTAACCTATATGGGTGTGAGCATGATGAAGTCACCCAGAAATGTGAAAAGACTTCCACTGAAACATACACTTTCTGGCTAATGGGACGCACCCATTGTCATGACAGGCTATTTCTGACCGCTTTCTAAATGGCAGTTAGCTCAGCTAACATTAGCTATTGATAGCTAGCTAGTTTGTTAGTTACTAGTAGCTAGCAATACAACTGTACAAAGCTATAATTAAGCTAGTCAACTTAAATAAATATATATGTGTTACCCCAAGTAATGTGTTACTTACCTAGCTAGCTAGCTATATATACTTCAGGCTTAAGTTGCCCTGCTGCTCTAGGATCTGATTTAACATTATGTCTGACCCTGGACCAATGGGTAACATACTTTACACCACAAAAACAGCATCTCTGGTTAGCCTTTAGCTATTCTAGCCGTCAAATCTCTATCGGTGTCTCTTGTTGGGATAGCTAGCTAGCTCCCTGCTTAGCTAGCTAGTCTATATTGGTTTGGTGGTAAAGTAACGTTAACATTACTAGCTAATTGCCTTCGCTAGCTAGCTATGTAATGTTAAATATGACAATGTAGCTATGATGGCAACTCCTAGCTAGCTAGCTACGTTATAAAGTCCTGTAAAGCGTATACATGAAACCAACAACAGCAGTAGACTAGTTGTCACCGCCAAACTACAAAACAACATTGCCTTAATGTAACGTTACCTACAAATTTGCAGCTATCAACAGCTAGCACATCCTGGCATGAGGCATCTTCTCTGTGCATACCCATAACCAGGGATAAGTGTGCTGAAAGACCCTAGAGGGAAGTACAATTTCAATTGCTACCCGTACAACAAAGATAAGGACCAGGGCCTATCAATTTTTTTTTTTTTTTTAACAAACAAACAAACAACAAAGCAAAAGTGACCAAACTTAACTATCCAAATGTAGCATGGTTAGCTCAGCTAGTTCGCTAGTAAGCACGGACGGTGCAGTGAAAAGCGAAGGCTGGTAGCAGATTACCTCGACAACACTCCCCGATGACGTAACCCTCAAATTCAAAAGAACGTTGTTGCCCTTGGCTAGAGACGAGTTTGTCTTTAGCTGACTGGTAACGCGTTCGTTCAACAAATATTTGGACAAGTGAGCGGCTGAGATTCAAATCCCACCTCGGACTCAGGCAATTTCTCACCTGTTACACAAACACTGCTTACCTAGCCAACTAAAAATACCGAAACACAAAGACAACAATTAAGGTTCACAGGGATGGGAAGAGGTGCGCCTTCAGTTTGCGCTTGAAGGTGGGGAGAGATTCTACAGTTCTGACCTCAACTGGGAGTTCATTCCACCACCGTGGAGCCAGAACAGACAGTAGTCGTGAGCGTGAGGTGGAGGTTCCAAGCGGCCTGTGGAGGCTGAACGAAGAGGTCTGGCAGGGGTGTAGGGGCTGATGATTTTTTGTAGGTAAGCTGGGGAAGACCCCTTACCTGCCTGGAAGGCTAGCACCAATGTTTTGAATTTGATGCGAGCCATGACAGGCAGCCAGTGGAGGGAAGTAAGCAGGGGGGTGACGTGTGAGTATTTGGGAAGGTTGAAGACCAGACGAGCTGCTGCATTCTGGATAAGTTGGAGGGGTCTGATGGCGGACCCTGGGAGGCCAGCCAAGAGGGAATTGCAGTAGACCAGGCGGGACAGAACCATCGCTTGGGCCAGGAGCTGGGTCGAGTAGGGGGTGAGAAAGGGGCGGATTCTCCGTATGTTGTATAGGAAGAACCTGCCTGACCGGGTCACCGCCGCATAGCTAGCAAAATAGGCAGAGCTAGCTAGTAACTGTCTTTGATCATGCTGTAACATTAGCTAATTTGAACAGTAAAGTTAGACAAACTTCATCTCATGTGGTTGGTTGGTCATGTGGCTAGCTAGCAAACATTTATTTAGCTAACCTGTGTAGTCAGCAGCTATTGATATTGTGATGGAGCTGTCATTTTTTTCTGTAGTTGCACTCTGGGGTGAAGTTGCCCCATAGGATCTAGGATCAGATTTCCCTCCCCAAATTCTCACCTTCACCATTAGTAAAAAAGCAACACACCCTTGATCACAATGAAAAGAAGTCCTACTTTCTTGTTTTTATTCTTGTTTTTTTTTATTTTTTACTTTGGGCAATTTTGCTATGGCAAGCTGGAAAGAAAAAACGTAACATGCTTACACAACCCTACAGAAATTTCACCACATGCAGTGCAATGTCATTCCAATGGAGGGAAGAAGGGTGAAACTGATGTAGGATTACATGGATGCATTTTTAAATACGGTGGGTGGTCTTTATCTTTAGAAAATTCTACATGACTTGGAGCACGTGTCAAGATGTGATCATGAACACCAGTACATACCAAGATATTTAAATAACAAAACAATGCACCCCCTGGCCTAATGATCTTACAAGATTTCTATTTTCATTTAAAAATGTAATTTTTTAATGCAGTTCACTTATGTGTAATTATACAAGCAGATATATGAAATATGTGTTTATAGATGAGTTTATACAGTTTAAAGCATTTTTAATAAAAAACAAAAACTGGTTAAAGCCAGTGGGTTTAATGTCGTGGCTGATATGTGACACTTTACTGATTAGATGTGTTTATGTCAGCGGTCACACTAATGCAGTACTCTGCATTATATACACAGGAGAAAAAAAATTACAGTAATAATTGTATAATTGTATCTTGCGTTCCAAACAAGAAGATATTTTGAGTTTAACTTTGTCGCATTAAAAGGTGCTGATCTGAGAGCTACAGCAACTGCAACTGAACCATTAAACTGGAAATAACTGAAAAGACGTTGAACATAACGAGTACTCATTAAAGAAAGTAAATTCAAATTTCACCCCAAAATGATATGGTCTTAGCTGTTATCTTTGTTCCTATTAGCTAAATGAATCTATATTGCATATTACATTCTGTACTGGTCTTAATATCAAAATCAATGGAAAAAATATGACCTAGCTAACTTCAGCCCAAACACTTTCCTATCTTTAAGATTCATTTGTCATTGAGCAAAGTAATGTATGTATGGAAAAGATCCTTTTGAATGTGAATTCATTTTGCCATTACACTATTTTCGAGATAAGAAATCAGTTGATAATTGATTGGTGAACTATTGCTTTCATTACATTACATTACATTATTGGCATTTGGCAGACGCTCTTATCCAGAGCGACGTACAACAAAGTGCATACCCATAACCAGGGATAAGTTCGCTGAAAGACCCTAAAGGGAAGCTTTCAGGCTGCATCTTAAAAATATAAATGCTAGTGCAGTTCTGGGAACATTTATTTCATAACTGATTTAAAGTGTGTGTGTAATGTCTACAGTCAGGTCCGGAATTACTGGCACCCTTGATACAAGTGAGCAAAAAAGACTGTATAAAATAAACAACACAGATAATGAGCTATATTTTATGTCCAAATATATGGGAAAACTATATACTTTTATCCTAATACAATTGTTCTCATTTTTCTTTTGTTCTTATTGAGTAATACTATTTTATATGAAAAATGTAGGTGTCAAAATTATTGAGACCTTATTTAAGTTAATCTCAGTCTTAAGGAACTGTATTGTGGCCTTCCATCACTTCCTGTTTCCCTAGTGTATAAAAATGAGCTAACACACATGTAAAATCCCTTTGTCATTCATCACCATGGGGAAAGTCAAAGAACTGTCAAATCAAAAGAGACAGATGGTTGTTGACCTACACAAGTCAGGTAATGGGTACAAAAAAATACATAAACGGCTAAACATACCACTAACCACTGTTAGGGCAATAATCAAAAAGTTTCAAACATCTGGAACAGTTGCAAACGCAAGTGCATGTTGCCCCCACACACAGTGAGGAAGATGGTGAGGGAGGCAAAGAAGAACCCAAGGACCACAGTTTAAGAACTGCAGACTTTTGTTGCGTCTTGGGGTCACAAAGTCTCAAAATCAACCATAAGACGCCACCTCCATACCAACAGGCTCTTTGGAAGGATTGCACGAAGAAAGCCCTTACTGAGAGCAACCAACAAATTCAAGCCTCTGGATTTGCGAAACGCCATTGGAACTATGACTGGAACAGGGTGCTATGGTCAGATGACTGGAGCAGGGTGCTATGATCAGATGACTGGAACAGGGTGCTATGATCAGATGACTGGAACAG
The DNA here is from genome assembly GCF_963514075.1 of Conger conger. NCBI lineage: Eukaryota > Metazoa > Chordata > Actinopteri > Anguilliformes > Congridae > Conger > Conger conger. The sequence goes on along the minus strand of NC_083774.1, from coordinate 38,902,912 downwards.
GGTGCTATGGTCAGATGACTGGAACAGGGTGCTATGGTCAGATGAGACCAAAATTGAACTTTTTGGCCATGTACACCGTCGGGATGTTTGGCGTCAAAAAAGGGATGCAGAGAAGGAAAAGCACCTCATACCTACCGTCAAATATGGTGGTGGATCATTGGTGCTTTGGGGCTGTTTTGCTGCCAGTGGTCCAGGGGCTCTTATTAAGATCAATGGCATAATGAATTCCACTAAGTCCCAGGACATTTTAGCCAAAAACCTGGTTGTTGCCAGGAAGCTGAGACTTGGCCATAGGTGGACCTTCCAACAAGACAATGACCGCAAACATACTTCAAAATCAACACAGAAATGTGAATTTCACATTCACATTCTGTGAAAACAAAATCAATGTTTTGCAATGGCCATCTCAGTCTCCGGACTTAAACCCTGTCAAAAACATGTGGTCTGAATTGAAGAGGGCAGTCCATAAGCGCAAACCTAAGGATATGAAGGATCTTGAAAGGTTCTGCATGGAGGAATGGTCCAAGATCCCTCCAAAATTTGTTCTCCAACCTTATTAAACATTATAGAAACAGGCTCAGTGCCGTTATCCTTGCCAGGGGAGGTTGCCCCAAGTACTAAACTAAACAGGGGAAAGAAATTCATCATTTGAAAAATTTTGGTTGATTCCATTGAATCATTAAAAAAGTAAAATATTTTCCACATGTTGGAAAATTATTATTTATCTGAGTAATGGTATTATTTGTTTTCTACAGTCTTTTAAAAAAAATTTCAATAATTCTGGAGATTCTGTTCCATGTTGACATGATTGCATCATGTAATTTCTGCAGATTCGTCAGCTGCACATTCATGCTGGCTAGGTTTTTTCCAGTTTTCAACTGTCTAATTTTGGTGAGCCTCTGCCCACTGCAGCCTTAGCTTTCTGTTCTTGGCTGACTCACTGTGTTCTGAGATGCTTTTCTGCTCACCACAATTGTACAGAGTGGTTAAATGAGTTACCATAGCATTTCAGTCAGCTCAAACCAGTCTGGCCACTCTCTGTTGACCTCTCTCATCAACAAGGCATTTCCGTCTACAGAACTGCCGCTAACTGGATGTTTTTTTTTTGTTTTTCGCACCATTCTGAGTAAACTGAGAGACTGTTGTGCGTGAAAATCCCAGGAGTTGTAATAGAAATACTGCTGGCACCAACAATCATGCCACAGTCAAGCTCACATTTTTCCCCATTCTGATGATTGATGTGAACATTAACTGAAGCTCCTGACCTGTATCCACATGATTTTATGCATTGCACTGCTGCCACACAATTGGCTGTTTAGATAATTGCATGAATAAGTATGTGTACAGGTGTTACTAATAAAGTGCTCATTGAATGTTTATTGTTCCCAGGAAAATAAAAATGATGTAAAAGCTTTGATAAAACAGATTCCTCTACCCTTCCCCCAAACAGCAATTGGCTTGCAACCTTGTTCTGGGTGTAATTGGCCACTTCCTGTTCCCCTTCCAATAGTGCAAATCTCTTTGCAATTTGTGCAATGTTTGGAGTAGGTCACAGTAGCCATGTGTGGTCTTATTCAAAGATTTGCATTTTATTGCTATGTATCCACATGCAAAACAAACAACCCCATTTGTCTCTTTTCTATGGAAATGCCTTCATTGTCTTGCTATGTGTTCAGTCTCCCCACATGCATCGCAGACAATTGCTCCACCCGAGGCCCCTCTCCCCACCCGAATCTCCTCTCTCACATTACCCCACCCGAGTCCCCTCTCCCCACCTGAATCCCCTCTCTCTCATTACCCCACCCGAATCCCCTCTCCCCACCCGAATCCCCTCTCTCACATTACCCCACCCGAGTCCCCTCTCCCCACCCGAATCCCCTCTCACATTACCCCACCCGAGGCCCCTCTCCCCACCCGAATCTCCTCTCTCTCATTACCCCACCCGAGTCCCCTCTCCCCACCCGAATCCCCTCTCTCTCATTACCCCACCCGAATCCCCTCTCCCCACCCGAATCCCCTTTTTTTTATTTATCTCATATTTAGATTTTGCGATAAACAACATTTTTTTCTAGTGTTTTTTTGCTTATCTTTACCAAGGGAGCCAACAATTGTGGAGAAAATTGTAGTTACCAAACCACTATATCTGAACACCTGTATCATTTTATTACACAAATGACACAAAAATGCCTTGTGATACTATGCACATTTATCTTAAGCAAACACCAGTTGCTTTTTCTTGCTGTTTTTTCTACATTGTTTCTAAGACTTCTAAAGAGATATTTTCTGATAAATGTACACAAATCTTTATGTGTAATTTGATGTTAATGTTTTGAAAGCTGCAGATACTTTATTTCCATACTTACTGTTCCTCTCAGTTTGTCATGCTCTGTTGTCATCACCAAGCTCTGATTATGACTCTACTGTGCAAGGGGTGAGGCGAGGTCTTGTCCATTGATTAAACCACTTCACTGCAGAATACCTCCCCCATCACAATAAAACGAGGGTGTGAGGCTGCTGCAGAAAACAAAGTACCATTTTGGAACTGATCCACATTTCATTTTAACTCTGTAGCTGTGAAGCAACTGAATGACCCTGGGAGGACAGATCATAATCATCATAAAGTTGTTTTTGTCGTTATCATTACACACACATATTACACTCACACAAACACCCACACACACACTCATATACAAACACACACACTCACACACTCTCTCTCTCACACAAACACACACTCACACACTCTCTCTCACACAAACACACTCACACATATACACGCTCTCTCCACTCTCTCTCTCACACACACATACTCATATACACACACACACACACACACTCACACACTCTCTCTCTCGCACAAACACACTCACACATATACATGCTCTCTCCACTCTCTCTCGCTCGCTCACACACACACACACTCATATACACACACACTCACACACTCTCTTTCTCACACAAACACACTCACACATATACTTGCTCTCTCCGCTCTCTCTCTCTCACACACACACAGTGAATCTCAGTGAAATCCTGTGAAAGCTGATTGTCAATGAGGAGGTGAGTGCTATGAGCTAGGGCAGAGGAGAGGATAGAGATGCATTGCGCAGGAGGAGGTAATATTCCAGCAAAAATGGAATTGTCCTCTGTAGGGGACATGATAATCTAGTTTTTAACAAAAAAATAATTCTATGCTACATAGTCTGTCATCCAAGACACTTAAAATACAAATTTTTTCGGGCAATAACTACGCTGTAATATCATGATTGTGTCATCCTGTTTTAAGTGCTGTTTTATAGTACCTGCCATTTGTCTGTAAATGATTTTGTAAAATGTAATTTCATTCAAATTCTATTTCAACTGATAGTCTAAACATAATTCAAATGTAATAATCCAATTAAAATAAAAAGGTTTGGGCTGCGGTGGCTGACAGCTAAAGTAACGGACTTTGATGCTGGCGTCAGTTTATTGCAGTTGCATACCAAGGACCGGCGTTTGATTTCCGGTCCTGCCAAAGCTGAGTTTGGCCGGCTCTCATGGAGCCGCATAATAGGCTTGCTGCTCCGAGGGAAGGACTCGGCAGGGTTAGTATGATCACCGGGTACAGCAGAGCCCCTACAGCAGAGCCCCTACAGCAGAGCCCCTACAGCAGAGCCCCGGGTACAGCAGAGCCCCGGGTACAGCAGAGCCCCTACAGCAGAGCCCCTACAGCAGAGCCCCTACAGCAGAGCCCCTACAGCAGAGCCCCTACAGCAGAGCCCCTACAGCAGAGCCCCTACAGCAGAGCCCCGGGTACAGCAGAGCCCCGGGTACAGCAGAGCCCCTACAGCAGAGCCCCTACAGCAGAGCCCCTACAGCAGAGCCCCTACAGCAGAGCCCCGGGTACAGCAGAGCCCCGGGTACAGCAGAGCCCCGGGTACAGCAGAGCCCCTACAGCAGAGCCCCGGGTACAGCAGAGCCCCTACAGCAGAGCCCCTACAGCAGAGCCCCTACAGCAGAGCCCCGGGTACAGCAGAGCAGCAGTCACAGGCCATGAGATGGGACGAAGTCGTGTTGTTCTCAGGATCGCTAGATCCATCTGGGCCCCTGAGGGACGGGGTCATAAGCATCTGGGCCGCTGAGGGACGGGGTCATAAGCATCTGGGCCGCTGAGGGACGGGGTCATAAGCATCTGGGTCGCTGAGGGACGGGGTCATAAGCGGTGTACCCCCAGCTAACGCTAATTGGATTAGATAATGTACAATTGGCTACCATTGGGATTGGGAGAAAAAGGGAAAGGTTACTTATTTAATGTTAGTTTTTTTGCTACATTACCAACGCTGACTTTAGGGAGCCAATCCGGGTGCAACTGTAAGGGGAAACGCTGTGGAAACTGGAACAAATTCATTTTGGGCAGTTTTGTGCAACATTTTACACAATCTCCCGACATTTCTTAACACATTTGAGTCTGCATCCAAGTAGTTTCCTTTTGTGAAACCATTCTCTTGCAAAACATTTTTAAACGTTTTCTATGGGGTGTGGGTGGGTGGTAGTCTTTCTCAAAAGCGTAGAACATAATAAACAACCTTGAGAAAAACAATGCGAATACCAAGTAAGTGTAGATCTTGTGAGGATGTGGGTTCGGAGGACCAAGCGCGGTCGTGAAGGGGCGCTTTTATGAACAGTGAGAGAGTGCGGTCCAAGGCCTGGGTACAACTGTGCAAGGGATCTTAAAGTTTCCCACGTGAGGCAACCACTAGTTAAATGCAACTAAGTAAGGAAAAGGTTCCTCGGCAAACTGCCAGCACAAAGCTACTCTGAAAAAGGGAGCAAGAATAAGAGTGCCTCGTGCTCCTCTAGTAATCACAGGAGCACACATCCGAGGCAAGGTCCTCTAGTAATCCCAGGAGCGCACATCCAAGGCAAGGAGCAACAGCTAGAAACAGGTGGAGTATGGCGTACAATTCAATGCTGTCAGGCTTACAGCCCTGAGTAAGTAGGATGTTCTAAATGACATGTAGCCCTACACACAGCACACAGGTCAATACTGTGTGCAGAGTGGCTGCAGTGCTACACACACCACTGTGTATAGCAGGTTGTTCAGAGGGACACACTGTCTTAAACATAGCTCAGGGAACAGTAAGGTGTTCAGACTGCCTTATAGCTCGACCCACTCTGCTGTGTTCATTGTGGCACACAGCACCGTGTTGATTGATTTAAGAAGTGCAGTCTTCTGATTAATGCAGCTTTGTAAATAACAAAAGGACAACGCCTCCTATTCCACTACTGGTGAGGTTAACCCGCTCTACCAATGATGACAAAGCGGCTAACTGTATATGTGGCTTTGTGAATACTAGACAAGTGACACAACAAACCCAGAGCAAATAAAGCTCTCTGCTCTTCTTATAGTGACAGAGGGGCTCAGTTATCAATATTTTGTGTATGTGTGATTGGAAACAAACTAACAATTTGCGCTGGATTTATGAAACAGGAGTAGACACAGCATTTTTTCGTATCCACGTGTGTATGTTGATAAATACCAATCAATCGTAAACAAAAATCACACAAAATGTATAATTAGCAGACATTGACAACCAAAAATACCTTATAAAGATCATGGAGATCCATTTCAGGTAATTTTCATAGAAAAAATACTGTGTAGCCTACATATGATCAGATTTTTATTTATTTATCATTAATATCACTGTGTGTGCTACAGCAACTTTGTAACTTGTCTTTGCGAACATGAAAATATATATTGAAACCTATTTAGGACTTAAAATCTTGTTGTGTTTTTATAATAACCTTAAACTTGAACTCACTCTTATTGATCGTTGTCTATTCTGTTCAAAGACAGACACGGAAATTAAGTCCTGGTGGAGAAACATAACGCGATGGGCCAAACCTGATGAAGATCCACTGGGATCGAAACGTTGTCTACAATAAAGGTGTGTAAGGAGCATATCAGTGTGCAGGCTTCCTTCATTTCATCCAAACTAACATCTAAACATTGGTAATTAGTCTATTTTTGTTTATATAGGCTAAAGAAATATGTGTATATGGCACTGGAATGCTGCATTGACCTAAAACTTAAACTCATGAAGCATGAATTAATCAGGATTACCATAATGAAACATCACCAATTTTAATGTTGAATCCTGTTGTGTTTTTATATGATATGAAGAATTATAATATTCAATTTAAAATAATTTAGCCACTCAAAATAGAAATAATATATTAATTAATTAAATAATAAACGCACAAAGCACGCTTTACAACCATGCACTTTCATTTCTGAGCCCAAGAACAGCTGAGACCACTTGTGGTCATTCGGCTCCGATGAAAAAAACCGACATCCGAAAACCTTTTTTTTTTATGATGCATTTTCACAATTATTTAATTTAATTTCACAATTAATTATATTCCAGTGAATTTGGTCGGCTCACATTTTGATAAATTAGGCCCAGAGCTACTAAACCGAGGCGAGCACAGAAAGCACACCACACTGCTGCAGTAATAAGGCAGCACCATTACAGAGAAAAACACAGGGCCAAAACTGTATCCCAAATTAAAGGGTGTTTATGCGTCTCTATTTGTACTTTGTTTGGATAAATGACTGAAAGAAAAAGATAGAACGAAGTGAAAATGAAAGGAAATGAGCAAGGCAGACTCCGCCTCCAGATTCAGATGATTTTGAATTCGGACACTAGAATAAGATGGCTGACAGCCAATCTAGTTTGGTGAATAGTGAGCCATTTTGGACACAGTGCATTTAGTTTCCAGTTCTGTATACCATTTCATGTTTTTAGTTTACCCTTATTCCAAACCATGCGCACCTGATGTGTGTTAATGTTTCATTGCACTCACCTGAATCCCATTGTATCTCGTTACTTGTGTATTTAAGCCTACCTGTTTCTTTTTCCTGTGCTCATGTCTGCTTTCTTGCAGCTGTTCCCTAAGTTGCTGCTTCCTGCCTGTGCCTGCTCACCTGCTCCCTGGTTCCTGTGATCATGTCCCATCCTGTCTCCAGCCCTCAGCCTCCTCTCCTCTTCCAAGCCCCTTCCCCACTTCTGCCTGCCCCCTTCGGGACTGACTTCCTGGTTTTGATCTTCGCCTGCCCCTGTACTATGTATCTCCTCATCCTGTGCTGTTCCTGATTACTGACTCTTTCCTTGGACTGTATGACTGTATGATTATGAATAAAGTTCCCTTTCTCCCAGTTTCTCAGTTTCAGTCTCCAGTTTTCTGATCTGAGATACTGAAATAATGTGGTGTTCTGTATTTGTATTCTATTCATGCTGCACATAAAAAAAGTTACTCTGGAAATAAACTCTGGTATGTGGACGAAACAAACTATCAGGGGAAGGATGATATAAGGAGTGTTGGATGTTAGATTTCCATGCAATTTGTTGTCTTTATGCAGCGTGACTTCTGAATGAAAGAGAATAGAACGAATATAAATAGCTCAAACAACAAAGCATTACTTCAGTCCAAACACTGCCTTCACTATTACAGCTCTGAAATATTTCCTCAAAAACATGACGTTACATTAGTGATTGCAGTCAGCCTCTCACCTTTACAACATTCTAGAATTATAAATGAAAGTTGTTGCCCAAAACACCAGTACAAGACATTAAAAACTCAGATTACCATGATCCACCAAGGTACTTGGTTACCATCCTTGTATTTTTTGTTGAATAGCTACCAAAATGACTGGGATGGTCTTTGAATTTAAGCAGAACACATTTGTAAGAAATACACAGCAGCTTAATTTAAGCAGGCATGCCCGTCAAAGATACATGGAAGACCTGCCAAAGGAACCCGATAGAGATACTGAAACAAGCAGTTCATGCTTCACAACCTACAAATTTGTCTGAATTAGATCAGTTCTTCTCAGAGGAGTGGGCTAAAAGTCCATCCAAGTGATGTGATATCAAATTATAGGATGCATTGAGTCGCAATTATTGTTGCCAACATGGTTGAATCTAATTACGTTTAAGAGGGCAATTACTACTTCACAGGGTTGATTTGGATTTTTAAATAAAATAAATGAATTAGTCATTTAAAAATATGTTTGCTCAGGTTCCCTTTGATTCATATTACATTTTATCTCAAGATCTGAAACCATTCGGTGTGATGAATTGTGCAAATTTGCTTATTTAATATGCAATACTAGAGGACAGCCAGATGGAACACACTGGAATGGGTGGGAATTCATTGTCATGGTTGGCTACGGCGGGATACGCCAGGCTCTGCTGTGTGTAAAAATCACCCGTCTTGTTACCATAGAGACAACAAAACCGTCATAGAAGGCCTTTTCCACGGTATGAACGCAAAAAAACACTTGTCGACGGTAGTTAGACAAGTAGAAATCGGAACAAGAGGACTGGCATGGAGTGGTTCGGTCTGCGTAGGGATCATCTCACAGTCCAATGGTCTCGCAACCCAGAATTCACCCGGATGGCCAAGTCAATTAGACCGTCTAAAGTCTGAGGGAGTTCACAGGTGGTGAATTTGTCTTTCTTTTATCTGCATAGGAAGTCCATGTAGAAGCATGTCATAGAGAGATTCCTTATTCCAGCCAGCCGGTTGTCAAAGTGTGAAACTCAATAGAAAAGTCTGATACTGAGCTGCTTTGCAAATGATCATAAGGTTGTGAAATGTCTTCCTTATGATACACCCGTAAAATGAATTAATGATTTTCACCTTCAAAGCTAAAGTTTATGTACGCTCTGAACCCTACTGACAGGCATCTTAAACATTGAATTAACTGCAATTCCACTCTATATCCTCGGTCCCCTGACCTTGTGAGATAACATGTTGATTAGCGATTTCTCTTCTGCTCCTGTTACATTTGGAACTCACACACAGACTGTCCAAAGGCCCCCAAATCAATTGAATTTGAATGGCAAGCAAGTATTATTCTGAAAAGCAACTCAGTGTCTTGGCAACTGAGTCACCCAGCCATTAGTAAAAGAAAATACCCAAGTCATATTGTGTGTCCTACAGTGCAGTGAAAGTATTTGAACAATGACACAGTCTCTGTTATTTTGGTTCTGTACTCTACTCCAGCATATTGGTAATTAAATGATGAATATGAGGTTAAAATGCAGACTGTCAGCTTTAATTTGAGTATATTTACACCCATATTGGGTGACCGTGGAAGTGGGTGATATAATGAAATAAACGATATAACGATATAAATATCGGCTGGACAATAGAGGAGTGGCATAATTGGCTCACTGCTCTGAGGGAGGGACTCAGCAGGGGCTAGTAGGATTGCCGTGTACAACAGCCTTGGAATCACGGTCACAGGCTATGAGACGAGGCGGCTTGATGAGGCGTGTTGTTCTCAGGATCACTAGATCCATCTGGGCTGCCGTGGGAAGGGGTCGTAAGTGGTGTATCCCCAGCTAACGCGAATTGGATTATATAGGGTACAATTGGCTACCAAATTGGGAGAAAAAAGGAAAAGATAAAACATTTTTAAAAAGTAAAATTGATTTGCCAGCGTTTTTGCTGTGGTTCTATTGTGTTTCTATGCCCACCAGCCATGAGCATCTGTATCCACTGAAATACAAAAGATGTTCCACTGTGTTTGCGCATCGGTAATTTTCTTTACTAATATTTAGAGTAATTATGGCTTTTGGGAACAAACCCCCAAGGGTTACCTTTCCAAAGAGACCAGGATTGTGCCTGTAGTCAAAAGGCTTCAATAATGGTAACCATTTTCAAGCTTGTATTAAGGAAAGGGGTGATATTTAAGACACGTAACTGACCACTTTGTTCATGTCCTATGTCACTCTGGTAAGCAGAAATAGCTCCTTGGCTGTTATTTAAATATTATTAGCCTGTGCAGCAAGAAATCCTTTTGTTCAGAATGACAAAACTTTACGCTATTTGCATCTTGCACCCAGCTGTTCATTCTGCTTCTGTTAGTTAGTTCAGTTACTTATTATATTTATTGTAACAATAATTATGTACGGCATACATCTGTGCACGCAACAACTTCCTCTACCGAAACATGCTTTTCAGAAAGTAACATTACAGCTTTATGAAGTACCACAATGTGACTTGTGAATAAAATAAAGAATTTCTTAAAGAATTAAGAAAAATATCCAGACAAAGTTGTTCAATTAATGCAGTCAATCTAATAATATATCCACATTCTACTGACATTGTCTAAAATCGTATAATACTTAAATTATTAATTTAAAACTGTGCAGCTGCACAGCTGTTCTTTTTCTTATTAAGCTGCGTGTGGTTTCATAAAGAGACATTAACCAATTGCTCACCATTTACACCGTTCACTGTATACAACTCACCGGGCACTTTTAGGTATTTATTAGACTTTTTTTTTTACTTCTACTGCTGTAGCCTATCCACTTATATTGTGTGGTCAGAGATGCTCTTCTGCATACCACTGTAATGTGTGGTTATTTGTGTTACTGTCACCTGCCTGTCAGCTTTGACCAGTCTGGCCATTCTCCTCTGATGTCTCTCAAGGTGTTTCTGTCTGCAGAACTGCTGCCCACTGGGTTTTTTTTGTTGTTGTTTTTTTTGCACCATTCTTTGCAAACTCTAGAGACTAGTGTGTGTGAAAATCCCAGGAGATCAGCAGTTTCTGAGATACTCAAACCACCCTGTCTGCCACATTTTTTCCCCATTCCAGTGGTTGATGTGAAAATTAACTGAAGCTCCTGACTCGTTTTTACATGATTGTATGCATCTTGTATGCAGATTTTATGCAGTGCTGCCACACAATTGGCTGATTAGACAATCTCATGAATAAGTAGGTGTAATAAAGTAAAAATATTCCTAATAAAGTGCTCTGTGAGTATATAATATCCGCCTAGTTGGACGAGCCCGGAAAACCTCCAAAGGGAGGCGCCCAGGAGGCATCCTGATTAGATGCCGAAACCACCTCAATTGGCTCCTTTCGACGTGAAGGAGCAGCGGCTCTACTCCAAGCTCCCTCCGGATGTCTGAGCTCCTCACCCTATCTCTAAGGCTGAGCTCAGCCACCCTACGGAGGAAGCTCATTTCGCGATCTCGTTCTTTCGGTCACTACCCAAAGCTTGTGACCATAGGTGAGGGTTGGGACGTAGATCGACCGGTAAATCGAGAGCTTCGCCTTCCAGCTAAGCTCCCTCTTCACTATGACGGTCCGGTGCAACGCCCGCATTACTGCTGACGCTGCACCGATCCGCCTGTCGATCTCACGCTCCCTTCTACCCTCACTCGTGAACAAGACCCCGAGATAGTTGAACTCCTTCACTAGGGGGAATGACTCGTTCCCAACCCGGAGGGAGCAATCCACCGTTTTCCGGCAGAGAACTATGGCCTCGGACTTGGAGGTGCTGACTCTCATCCCGGCTGCTTCACACTCGGCTGCAAACCGCTCCAGTGCGTGCTGAAGGTCACGGTCCAATGAAGCCAGCAGAACCACGTCGTCCGCAAAGACGCAATTCTGGGGTCACCAAACCGGACACTCTCCTCACCTCGGCTGCGCCTTGAGATCCTGTCCATGAATATCACAAACAGGACCGGTGACAAGGGGCAACCTTGGTGGAGTCCCACACCCACTGGAAACGTGCTTGACTTTGTGGCGAGGATGCGGACACAGCTCTCACTTTAGTTATACAGGGACCGGATGGCTCGTAACAACGGCCCCGGTTCCCCATACTCCCGCAGTACCCCCCACAGGGTTCCCTGGAGGACATGGTCGAAAGCCTTCTCCAAGTCCACAAAGCACATGTGGACTAGATGGGCAAACTCCCATGACCCCTCCAGCAACCCCGCTAAGGTAAAGAGCTGGTCCACTGTTCCACGACCAGGACGGAAGCCACATTGCTCCTCCTGAATCCGAGGTTCGACCAGCGTCCTTTCCAGCACCCTAGAGTAAACTTTCCCGGGGAGGCTGAGGAGTGTGATTCCCCGATAATTGGAGCACACCCTCCGGTCCCCCTTCTTGAAAATGGGGACCACCACCCTGGTCTGCCATTCTGCGGGTAGTGTCCCTGACCTCCATGCGACACTGAAGAGGCGTGTCAGCCAAGACAGCCCAACAATGTCCAGAGCCTTCAGCATCTCAGGGCGAATCTCATCCACACCTGGCGACTTGCCACTGAGGAGCTTTTTGACTACCTCAGCAACTTCCGCCAGGGATATAGGTGCAGATTCCCCCGAGTCTTCGGGCTCTGCCTCTTCCACAGAGGACGTGTTGTTCGGGTTCAGGAGCTCCTCGAAGTGCTCTTTCCACCTCCCGACAACATCCCCAGTCCACGTCAGCAGTTCTCCTCCCCTGCTGAAAACATCCTGAGACAAGCCCTGCTCTCCCTTTCTGAGTCGTCGGATGGTTTGCCAGGACTTCCTCGAGGCCAACCGAAAGTCCTTCTCCATAGCCTCCCCAAACTCCTCCCATACCCGGGTTTTTGCTTCAGCGACTGCCGAAGCCGCAGCCCTTTTGGCCACCCAGTACCTGTCTGCTGCTTCAGGGGACCCCCGGGCCAGCCAAGCCCGAAAGGCCTCCTTCTTCAGTTTGACGGCCTCCCTCACCGCATGGTTGGGTAAAGCACCCGACGCTCACCAGACGCTCGCCGACGAGCTCCCCGCCCAGGTCTGGCTCCAGAAGGGGGCCCCGGTTTCCCTTTTCCGGGCGAGGTACCTGGGTATCTGTGAGGCCGTGTCATGGAGTCTTTGAATCGCTCTTAGTCTGGCCCCTCCCCCAGGACCAATTTAATGGGGGCTAGTGCCCCCGACAACATAGCTCCCAGGATCACCAGGACACACAAACCCCTTCACCATGTTAAGGTGGCGATTCCTTGGAGAGGACACCCCCCCCCCCAAATGTATGACATTTCTGACATGCAAATATTATGTAAATAAGAGAAAAATGTATTTGGCTCCTACAGTCTGTATAATGTCCTGAAAAAAGGGAGCTGGCCCAGTGGAAATCTCGGCTTACATGAGGCAAGTTGAACAATGTGGAAAAAAATCATTGTTGTTGAGCTCTGGGCCCAGTTTACTAAAGCAGGATTACTTGGCTGGATAAGTGCACTGACTTAACTCAAGGGAACAGTTAGCCCTGAGCCTCGTATTCCTCTTAAGGCATCTTCTGTTGAAATCCAGAGAGAAAAAAGCATATATCGTGATATATGTATCGTATTCAATCACTTCCTTATTGCAGGTGTAAGAGAGATCTCAATATTTAGTCTTGATTTTAGGAAGCCTATCCCTCCCATTCTGCATTATTGCCATCGACTCCCCATAATATGTGTGTAGGACTGCTTTATTTTTGTATGTGTGTGTGTGTGTGTGTGTGTGTGTGTGTGTGTGTGTGTTGACCGACACACAAAAGAACAGATTTTGCCCACCTTCTCAAAATCCTTTTTGTCCCCATTCCCCGTAAGAGGAAGACCATTTCCTCCTGCATTTCCTGTCACTTTAAGTGTTCTGACTTCTCAGGCTGTTAACTAAATAAACTGAACAGTTTAAATTTGTTTTTCATTGATAGGTGTTATCATTCCTGTTATAATTATTTTTGTTATTATGCCTATTATTTTGGTTGTTATTGTTGTTACTGTTGTTTTTTTATTATAATAAAGACAGTAATTATTATAGTATAATTATAGTTCCTGCATAATTTATCATTGTTATCATCATAATAGTTTGTCCATCTAACAGTGAAGGGAAAGGCAGTGTCAACCAAAGTTCACTGTAACTTATGAGACTGTCTCATTCCAGGGTTTTGTCCTGGCATTTACTCGAAAGGTATTGATCGCAATGTCTTTCTATCGATCACAGAAAAAAAGTCTTGCCCAGACCATGGATTCATGCTGAATTAATCATCATCCTCAGCCTTGGAAAACCACAGGTTACAAATAGTTAATCTAATTGTTTCTAGTTTTACTCAAGGTTAAATAAGATATGACCTGGGAGAAAGTAGAAGTATATCAACTAAATTTGTTGTATACAAGTAGGCCTATTATGCCTTTTGAAGAATGTAAAGTTGAATTTTCATTAGAAAACTTTCTACCTTGAATATCTAACACTTTTTGTTATTTCCTAGTCAGACCCAACTTTGGCATTGTAAATTTCAATAAATAATCTGTTTTGCTTGTTCAGTTCTTAACCAAGACATTTTATTTCAAATTTGGATACCGTACACCAAATGGCACTGATTTAGGAAGCCATATGTTTTATTGTGAATTATGCTTCTCTTTGAAATTATTAGTTTTTTATTTATGTCTTTTATTCCTTCGCCCAATGTATGCTGGGATAGGCTCCAGCCCCCCTGCGACCCTGTTCAGGATAAGTGGGTTAAGATAATGGATGGATGGATGGATGGGTGCATCTAGTTAATTTGCTAGTTCTTGGTTAAGTCCAGGTAGGTCTACACGTTTAAGGAAGAAGTGAGTATTTACTAGATTTGGTTCATAGTCCGAGGTGTATAATTTGCTGGAATGTATTATTTATCTCAGTAGGTGTAGTCATGGGTTCCCCCACTGAGTTCTTCATGACTGAGATAACAGAACTGTCTTTATTTCGCTTGAGTTGGTTTGCCAGATATTACTTGATTTTTTATTGTGTTCAAAATTCTCATTTTTAAGTCATTGTATTAGGAACGGGGTCTTTTTGTTTATGATATTGTTTAGTTGAGAAATGGTTACTGCTTATTCATTCTTTACATCTTCTGTGGGATTATAATCATACATGTTATTTAATTCTTTGAGGTTTTATTCTAAATTCTTTTCAAGCTCATGTTCTTTTTTTCTTGTGATGAGTATGAAATTATTTTTCCTCTCAGTACTTCTTTAGCAGTTTCCCAAAGTATTGAGGGTGAAATTTCTGGAGAATTGTTTATTTCCATGAAGGATGCTCATTCTTTAGTGAAGAAGGTGTTAAAATCAGCATCTTTAAGCAGCGAGATATTGAAACATCATCACACAGGGGACCCAAGGGCATGGTCGCTGATTATGACGGGGTGGATTTTAAAGTCTGAAATATCAGGTATGATTGAGTTACTAGTGAGGAAAAAGTCTATGCGAGAGAATGATTTATGAACTGGAGAGAAGTATGTATATTCTCTGGTTGATGGGTTTTTTAATCAGCAAATATCGCCAAGACCAAAATTACTCATGTACTGCTTTCAGTGTTTTGGTGTTGTGCCAGTTTCTAGTATTACCTGTGTGGCTAGATCTGTATAAAATCATTCATGCACTGCTTCAGTGTTTTGGTGGTGTGCCAGTTTCTAGTATTACCTGTGTGGCTGTTTAAAGTGGCGGTGTTGAAGTCACCTCCAATTATTATTGAATTTGAAATATAATTTAGAGAAGAAAATCAATATTGGGGGCATATATGTTTGTGTAACAGGTTACAATGTTCTGATGACTAACAACACCCTAACTAGTGAATAGGCTAGGTTAACATGCATTCAGGTATCTGGTTTGCTGACACACATATCAATCATTTCTGGGGGCCTATAAATAGGCTGCAGCAACTAGGTACAAGGAAATGCCTTACCTGTTGGGGTTCTTGTTCTTCCCTCCTTGTGTGTGGGTTCCTGTCTGGCTTCAAGGTATGTTGCAGTTTGTTCTGTGTTGCTGGCAGCCACGTAATGTTCCATGTAGGCCTGATGAAAAATTGTTATTGTAGGTCACCATAGACGGATCCTTCAGGATCAGTAATTGTAGCGTTATGGATTAATGTTATTCTTTTGTTTATTAGAATTGATATGTCTCTGTTCTTGGAGTTGTAGTTCGATGAGAATACTAGAACAAATTGGGGGTTTTTAACTTCTGAGGCTCAGAGTCTGTTCGGTCAGTTTCTTGTATGAGGCATATGTCTGCCTCTAATTTGGTGAGGTAATTTAGAATTTTACATTTCTTTGCTTGTGAACTAATTCCATGGACATTCCAGCTCAAGAATTTGATTGACATATTTTAGGTGGGTTAAGGTCCGTTTTCCTGCACAAGAGATTGAATGAATTTCCCAATTTTACAGTTTCTTTCTTACTCCCAGGTTTAAAACATAAATTGACAGCTAGGCATAGATGGGTACAGAGACAAACACCAAACAGTGACAGAGAATCAAATATAGAGAGTGTGATAGAGAGAGAGCTGTGTGTGCATGTGTGTTTGTGAGAGTGAAAATGAATGAATGAATGAGAAAGAAAAAGAAAAAAGTCTGTATTGCAGATAACACTAAATGCTACCAGCAATGGAATGGGCTGGCTACACATTACATTACATTACATTATTGGCATTTGGCAGACGCTCTTATCCAGAGCGACGTACAACAAAGTGCATACCCATAACCAGGGATAAGTTCGCTGAAAGACCCTAGAGGGAAGTACAATTTCAACTGTTTTTTTGGGGGGGTTTTTTGAACAAAGAAACAAACTAACAACAGAGCAAAAGTGACCAAAGTTAACTATCCAAACACTGCTTACCTAGCCAACTAAAAATACCGATACACAAAGCAAGTCACAGAGACAACAATTAAGGTTCACAGGGAGGTAGGGAGGGATGGGGAGAGGTGCTGCTTGAAGAGGTGTGTCTTCAGCTTGCGCTTGAAGGTGGGGAGAGATTCTACAGTTCTGACCTCAACGGGGAGTTCGTTCCACCACCGTGGAGCCAGAACAGACAGTAGTCGTGAGCGTGAGGTGGAGGTTCGGAGAGGGGGAGGTGCCAAGCGGCCTGTGGAGGCTGAACCAAGAGGTCTGGCAGGGGTGTAGGGTCTGATGATTTTTTGTAGATAAGCTGGGGAAGACCCCTTAACTGCTTGGAAGGCTAGGACCAATGTTTTGAATTTGATGCGAGCCATGACAGGCAGCCAGTGGAGGGAAGTAAGCAGGGGGGTGACGTGTGAGTATTTGGGAAGGTTGAAGACCAGACGAGCTGCTGCATTCTGGATGAGTTGGAGGGGTCTGATGGCGGACGCTGGGAGGCCAGCCAAGAGGGAATTGCAGTAGTCCAGGCGGGACAGAACCATCGCTTGAAGCAGGAGCTGGGTCGAGTAGGGGGTGAGAAAGGGGCGGATTCTTCGTATGTTGTATAGGAAGAACCTGCAAGACCGGGTGACCGCCACAATGTTCTCGGAAAGGGACAGTCTGCTGTCAATCACCACGCCGAGGTTCCTTGCACTGGGTGACGGCGTGAGTGTGGTATCCCCGAGGGAAATGGAGAGATCCAGATGAGGAGAGGTATTAGCAGGGATGAATATCATTTCAGTCTTGCCTGGGTTGAGCTTTAGATGGTGGTTGTCCATCCAGCTCTGGATGTCCCTCAGATGCCCATTGCTGACAGGGCAGACAGGAGGATGGAGTGATCCACAGTGTCGAAGGCAGCAGAGAGATCTAGAAGAATGAGGACAGAGGAGAGGGAGGCTGCTCGTGCGGCATGGAGTGACTCACTGACGGAGAGGAGCGCAGTCTCTGTCGAGTGGCCCGATCTGAAGCCAGACTGATGGGGGTCTAGCAGGTTGTTGTTAGAAAAGAAAGAAGAAAGTTGAGTAGAAGCGGCTCGTTCTATAGTTTTAGAAAGGAAAGGAAGAAGAGATACCGGGCAGTAGTTCTGGATGATGGAGGGATCCAGAGTAGGCTTTTTTAGCAGCGGAGTGACGTGGGCCCTCTTGGAGGATGCTGGAAAACAGCCAGAAGACAGGGAGGAGTTGACAAGGGAGGTGACAAATGGGAGAATGTCAGGTGTGATAGTTTGGAGAAGAGAAGAGGGGATAGGGTCAAGGGCACAGGTTGTAGGGCGGTGGGAGAGCAGGAGTTGAGAAACATCAGAGTCTGTACACAGTGTTATGTTAGGAGGTTAGGGTGTTATCATGGTCATTGCAAGCTTTAAAATATTTCAAAGAAGCCTGGGTGTGGTGTCACAGTCCCGAAATAAATGTCTGTCAACGTACAGTTTATCCACCACTAGGGAGACACCCTTGCCCTGATCTCTATGTTTTTTAAACATTGGCCATGGTATTTTGTGGCACTCATTTACTTCCCAAGGAAACTGATCATTGAGACCAAACGTTGTGCCTCTCAGTTCCCGTCCTTTGGTTTTCACCAATTCCTTTTGC
Source organism: Conger conger (assembly GCF_963514075.1). Lineage (NCBI taxonomy): Eukaryota > Metazoa > Chordata > Actinopteri > Anguilliformes > Congridae > Conger > Conger conger. The sequence continues at coordinate 38,884,852 of NC_083774.1, read as the reverse complement.
TTGTAGTGTTCGAACTTTGCAACAATCGCAACAAAATAATTTGATTAAAACTGCATGTATACAGAGCGGTGAAAAGTCTTCACAGTAGATAAATCTAACTTCATGTGACAAATAAAACAAAGACAAAACAGAATGTGGTAAATAGTTGGAATTTATATAGCACCTTTTTCCAAAGCACTGTACGATTGATGGTTCTCATTCACCCATTCACAGACCAATGGCAATTGGTTGCCATGCAAGGCAACAAGCAGCTCATCAGGAGCAATTGGGGGTTAGGTGTCTCACTCAGGAACACTTAAACACACCCAGGGTGGGAATCGAATCGGCAACCCTCCAACTGCCAGAGGACTTACCACCTAAGCTAATGTCGCCCTCCATAATTTATATGAACAGAAAAGAGAGAGACCGATAAGCCTGAGTATTACCCCCTTCCACTTTCAGTGCCACAAGAACAACGAAAACCAACTAGAAACTCAAATGTTGTAAATGCTTAGCATGGAACCATCACCAAAATAAAAAGGAAAATGCTTCTGCTTCAAAAATCCAACTGCTAACACAACAAATTAAACATAGCTTAGAAAAAAGCAATGCAGAATGCTCATTTTTGGTGATATTGTCATCAAATTTGAAACGGGATTTGTCTAGTGTTGTGGCTGTGGCTCCATTGTGAGCCAACTGGTTACAGCAACACGTATCTGAATCCACAAATATGTTTTTGTTGCAAAAAACTGCCATTGTGTTTGAGCCTATGTATCTTTGTTTTTTGTAATATTTAGAGTACAATATTACTCTCGGAGAAAAAACCTCCCAGGGTTACCTTTCAGCGGGGGTTGCTGGGTGGCTATATTCTGATTTAAAATCTTTTTTAATTTATAAAAATCCAGATCTGAAGGAATCTGAATCGGAATTCAGTGGATTCTCCGCTGGCTGTGTCCTTAGGGAATTGGAGGGGTGATGACGGTGGCCAGTAACTGACAGTTACTGTCGATAGCTTTGATTTGCCAGCCTTCACAGATCCTTTCTGCTCCTGAAAGAAAGACCTGCATCTCTACAGACACATACAATAATCCACACAGTTCCCAAATGGACAATAAAAAAATCCCCTCTCAGAGACACAGTTAAACAGAAATGAGAATACTGCCATTTATCACAGCCAGTCCGTATCGGTCCATGGCTAAATCACTGTTAAACAGTGAATCTGGTTCCCAATTCTGAGAATTCCAAATAAAAGTGCATGTAAATTTGAATGATTTGTGTTACACAAATGAGTAATATAATTATATGTAACAGTCTTTTAGATAGATTGATAGATAGATAGATAGATACTTTATTCATCCCGAGGGAAATTTTAGAGCCCAGCCCAGTTAAGGTCATGGTAATGAAGGAATAATCATTTTGTGATAATAACCAGAGTGTGATTATGAATGTGTGTGCACTGTATATGAGTGGATGCGTGTATATTATGTGTGGGAATAGTATGTGTGTGCGTGTACTGTATGGGACTCAATGGGACTATTTCCTGGTAAAATAAAGGTTAAATTAATAAAATATGTATGTTTCCTAACGTGTAATCATACTTACGTGAATTCACCCATTGTGTCTCGTTGCCTGTATATATGGGCCTGGCTTTCCTGTATTCCTGTGTTCCTGTGTCCTGTTACCTGCTCCTGTGTTCCCGGTTCTGTTATCCCATCCTGTCTCCAGCCCTCAGCCTCCTCCCCTTCTCCCAGCTCCTTCCTCATTCCTGCCCCATTGGACTGACTCTGACTCACTTTGGACCTCGCTCCACCTGCTCCGCATTGCTGGTCTTCTGACCATCGCCTGTCCAATTACTACGAGCTGCCATGTCTGTGTTACTTCTGTTTGCTGGCTATTGAACTTGCCTGCCTGTGACAGAACAATCTGGCCAACATAGAACCAGTGGACTCTCGTCACAGCCTAACCTGGAGAATCTCCATCATCAAGGCATTCCTTTGGGACAGCAAAAAATAGAGAGCCGCTCATTACGGCGTGCCATCCATCTTCTGTGGTCAGGTGTCTAAATAACTGTCCTGGCTCGTTGCTGTCTCTCAGACCAACCCATTGCCAGGGGATTTCTGAACCCCGTCTGCCCTCACCAGAGTGCTAACCTGGAGAGCCGTGATCCGGCCATGCTTTTCTAGCTCAGTGCTCGCTTGTGTTCAAACTGCAGCCCTCTTCGTTCCACACCGAGAGGGCTAAAGTCTCGTATATGAGCACCCTTTTTTTGTACGTGAGCTGGCTGGCTCCCACTGCACAGTAATAATGTTACTGCTGATATTTTTGGAAGATTCTACCAGTATATTTCTTCTGCTGGGCACAGGGCTCATGCCTAAACCCAAAAGACACAGTTAAACAGCTCTGCCTGGGCCCAATGTTGCAAGCAGTGGTAGGCTACTTCTGCCGGCTTCATACCCAGCTGTGATGTGGACATGTTAGGAATTGTCAGCTTCAAACACAGTAAAAGTTGAAATGATTTGAACCCTGGTGGCTCTCTTAATTTTGAGTGCTATAGCAGGCTTATCGTTGCTGCCATGTTGCATCGACGCACCCTCCATAGGAATTGAATGGCATGATGTTAAGCGTTTTGACACTGATCATGTGAGAGCCATTATCATGTTCTATAAGAACTGTGTCATTTATTTATGGTTGGCGCCCCTCTAGTGGTCACAGGGGTCATTGCGTCCTTTATTTTGTTTTTCTTAAGTTTCATTTCTCATGAGAGCCCCCATACATGCGGTCACGTTTTAGCTGCACAGTTCTACCTTTCCACTTCTTTGTACAATCGTGTCTTGGAAAGTATCGGTTGTAAGTACGTCATTTGCAGTAGCATATTAATGCGTTTTGAGCACTTTGTGTTGTTTATGCAAGTGAACACTGGCCTCCATTATATGTTTGCCAAGCTAATGCTAGTTTCCTATTAGTCTCTGTGCATTGACATGTGCTATCTTCACTGTTGTTTTTAGTTAAGGTTAGCTTCGTGATAGCGCTAGCACCGTTTCAATTCATATGCCCAGGAAATGTCTTGGTTCATATCTCTGATGTGCAGTGTTACGGTATATATATACAAATGAGCACAAGCTACTTACGAATATCTACAAGTTATTTACAGCTAGTTACATATCATTTAAAAGTGATATACTGTGTAGTACTTTCATGTTGTTATTTATTTTATATACATGTGATGTCATATAGCATCGTGTAATTGGTCTTGATCTTTTTTGTATCATTTCAGTTTTACAAACTAAATACGTTTTGAGAGAAAGGAGAGTAAAATACCCTTCAAACTTTACTCCACCTCCGACTGTCTCTTGCCTATTGTTCGCTGTCTGTCTATTTGTGTATCCAGCACACACATTGGGGACAGAACAGCCATAGTGAGTCTTAAAGTCACATCTGTTTTCATTCCATTCATCCAAAGGTGACAGTATAGCACCAGCAGACAGAAAGAGAAATCCTGAGCCTCCACAACCTCATTTAGAACTGTGACTCAGCCAGTGGGCATTTCTGAGTAAATTAATACTTTAATAAAACAGGTTTACATCTCTGATTAATTCCTGATCTCTGAAAAATTTAATGCATTACCGAAGCATAATAAATGCAACCAAGTTTGCAGTAAGGATCTCATTAAGGATGCATTTTACTCTGCTCTGGAACAGAGATTTCTGTTAGCTAGGGGCAACGATCAAATATTTAGCTTGCATATAAGTCACAATGTTTAATTAAATTAATGTTTTATAAAATTAATTTTTTAAACTTCAGGGCAGCGGTTTCTTAAGTGCACACAAAGATACATTTGTCTATCAAACACGAACAATAAGCAAAAAGCTTGAGATGTAAATTGATCCGTTGGAAGTTTAAGATTGATTGGATAAATCCTGCTGGTTAATAAATAATCATTCTCAAAGTGAAAAGTGAAATCTCGTAGTGCGTGTCCATAAGAAAAGTAATAATAATAATAATTGTCCACCGGGCCTAGTCGAAACAGTGTAAATTCATGAACGAATTAAGTTCCCAGGGATTATAAATAATCAAAGGCGCATGGAAAAACGTATCATATATTCCGGTAGAGGTAGGATGGAAAAATAATATAAAATAAAGAAAAATTGTATTTGATCTCTTACAGAATATAACCGGGAAATGGATTGTGGAAAAAGAACAAGTGGAAGCCAGTGAATCACAATCCCCAGTGACAGCCCTAAAGGAGGGGTTGGCAAACGAAACAGATACACCCAGTTATCCCATAGAATTAGGAGGGTATCGTAATCATATAGTGAATACTTTGTTTGCCTTGGGAGATAAGAAGAGGTTATTTAACACCTGCAACCTCGAATACCACCCACTAGATTCCTGTCTAAACTGTGAGATAACCGTGAAGTTTGGGCAGGGGGCCAGGGGCCTGTATGGTTGTCTCTTCAGCCCGTGCTTTGTCTCGAACAAGACTGAATGCGTCAATATCATCAACCTAGAAAATCACAGAGAAAAATTTGAAATCTTAGAGCATACAATAACTGTATATCCAGACATTCCAAATTACCCATTGCCAGAAGGAATATTCACACCCCTACAATGTATCGGCACAGTTAGGTTCTATCGTTATGATAAACAAAGAGGAGATGTTGTAACAATGCACAGAAATGTATTTCCTTATATCTACGAAGACCTTGAAGGGAAACAACAGACTAGATATATAATCAAGAGAAACAAAATACCCGCTCGGCAGCTGTAAAAACATTCGAATGGGGAGAACTATGTGGGGGAGGGGTTTGTATTATCTGCGTGTTATTTTATCTTTAAAGACGGTTTGGGGTATACCCCTGAAGGAGAAGTACCGAACGAAGACAGGAGGTGGCGATACGAAGAGAAAGGTCTTTCTGGATCGCCAGGCTCTCCTTGATGGAAGGGATAGCTTCCTGGTCTCGAGATGCAGTTACGAGGTTGAAGGGGGTGAAGTCCCGAGGAATCGGTGCATCATCTGCTTCGAAGATGTGAGAGACATTGCCCATTTCACGCTGCGAGGAGGCATGCGTGGATGCCTGGAATGCGTCTGCTTCAACATGAAGACAACGCTCAGGAATGGACAGGACTTTGGATACGAGGCTCCTGTAGAGGAGTGGCTTTTGGGACTAATGCATCATTGTTTTGTTCTTTTATTTTTTGTTTTTATATTAGCACACTGCGGATGTGCAACTGTCTAAAATGAGGTGGCTAACGATGGAGTGAGGCACGAAACAGGCACATTAATGTTGGATAAGCTTGCTATGTGTGTGACTTAGAAGCCGCAAAAGAGGGAAATTATATAGAATATTGTCCCTAGTTATTCTATGTTTATCTTATGAATCAGTATGATTATCTTATGCTATTCTTTTTTTTTAAAGATATTTTTTAGGCCTTTTTCAGCTTTATTGGACAGTATATAGTATAGAGAGACAGGAAGAATGGGAGCAAGAGAGAGGGGAAGACATGCGACAAATGTCGGACGGTCGGATTCGAACCGCCGACGTCGCGGCTCGCAATGAGCATGCGGTCAGAGCTCTACAGGCTGCGCCACCGAGACGCCCCGATTATCTTATGCTATTCTATGTATCAGGATGGACAAAGTAGACAAATTAAAAATTTTTCCAGCATGACCTTGGAGGAGATTCAACATGCTGAGCGAGCAGTCGGGGAATACCCCAACCCTACAGGAGAGGAGCACAATGCCTGGCTAAAGCAAAAAGATAAGGAAAACGGAAGGGATGTCAATACCAAAAGAAGATTAAGAGGCTTTAAGGGCCTTCCTGATTATAATCTGATAATTAATTGGATAGATTCAAAGGACTGACTGTAGAGGAGTTGGGGGATGATTTACACTCAGCTATTAGCTGGATGTCCTTTGTAGATCCCTTAAGGTGCCACAAAAAAGGGCACCTGAAGAGTGTATTGAGATGGTGGCAGGCACTAACTTCTGGCTTGCATGAGGTCAAGGTGTGGAGAAAGTCAAGGAGAGACTATGAAATTGAGACAGACACCAGTGATGAATAGGTTCCTTAAAAAAATATCTATGGGCTGTTGAAGAGAGAGCAATGCAGGACAGCTGTAGTCAAGCTGGAGTGGCGCACTCCCTCTGCGCGCCACTCCAGGATATGGATATGGAGAACGGAGTGACGTACGCGGTGCGGACTCAGCCCAAGAGTTGTGGCAACAGGACTGATGTCGAAAGAGCAACGCAGAACAACTATAATCAAGCTTGAGTGGTAATTATAATCTATATTACTTGTAGAAGTAGGAAAAGTAATACATAGAAGTTCAACGTTATAAGTTTCCTTTCATTTTTATGTCTTTTATTTTTTAGTAAGATACTATAGAAGGTAGCATTGTTAGGTAATTTAAAGTTATAAGTTTCCTTTTATTTTTATGTCTTTTATTTTTCATTAAGATACTATATAAGGTAGAAAAATGTAGAGAAGTTTTTAGAGTTTAGATGAACATAATATTCTAGGAATAGTTTCTTTTAAACGTCCAGAAGGGGGAGCTATAGGATAAGGCTAAGGCCAAAGAGGATGGGTATTTGAGGGGTGTACCTTGAATTTAACATCTGGTGGAAAGGTAAATTAGAAAGAGCTAAAGGGGTATATGGAACTTGCATGTGATTAGCAAACTGAAAGATGATGTTTAACCTGTCAGCTGTATAACTCTATTCTTTTGATTGATTATAATAAAGTATATCTTACTATAATCATATGTGATAAAGTTTCTTTTAGAGGAATACAGTGAATACAGGACATCGTATACCAGATTTGCATCACACCCTTCACTTCGAGACTGGGCTGGAAGTTCAGTAGAACTTACCAGTACTCCAGGACGTTCGGAGTACTTAAAGCTCTGAGCTCGGCAAGGGGTCCGTGGCTCACGACAGTAGAACCTATGCACTTGTAAGTCGCTTTGGATTAAAAGCGTCTGCCAAATGACAAAAATGTAAAAAAATGTAAAGGTACAATTGGTAATATATTTGTGTTAAAATATTGTTACAAGACCATTGTAAATCCCTTCCTATCATTGAAAAAGGCCCACTAACATGTTGACTCACCCTCTACCTATATTTACAGTCTTTAATTTTGGGTTTCAAAATATGCAGTTGACCGGCACTCTGTACCAAAACATCTATAGCACAGCCAATGGCATTTCAACTTCACCGTGTTCACAGTGTTATACAGTGCTGTGGTTTGAGTGCATTTGTTGCTGCAATTCCTCTCTTGACCATTAGAAGTCCATAAATTACCTATTGTACCTTTAATATCTAAGTTCACAGTTGGCAAGGTGTTATTCTCTATAAAGGCTTCACCCTTTCTTCTACAAACATACCTTATGTGCCTTTGGTGGCAGTCAAAAAGTTAAATTTTGGTTTTGTCAGTCCAAAACACATTTTTCCAAAAGGTTTCAGGAGTTTGCTCTGACATCTCTGCCATGCAGGTCTTTGTTGTTTTAAGTATGTTGTATTATTGTCCTGTGAACAGCTAGACTTGTGTTTGCAACTCTTTTTTGCAGTTCCTTTGCAGTGATGTGTGGGTTGTTCTGAACATTTCTCACCAGGTCTCAGGCCATTCTCTCTGAAATCTTTCTTGGTCTTCCAGACCTTGCCTTGACTTCAACTGTTCCATTTAACTTCCATTCTTTAATACTGTTTCTGACATTGGAAATAGGTTTTAAACATTGAGAGTTTTTGTAGCCTTCTCCTTCTTGGAAATAAACCTGCAGAGTTCAGCCCTGGAATTATACTCACCTCCTCCCTTGTTAACTTCACCCCGAATAACTCTGTGCTCCTGTTACGCTTGACCCCTAATAACTCTGCGCTCCTCTTACACTTCACCCCTAATAACTCTGTGCTCCTGTTACACTTGACCCCTAATAACTCTGTGCTCCTGTTACACTTCACCCCTAATAACTCTGTGCTCCTCTTACACTTGACCCCTAATAACTCTGTGCTCCTGTTACACTTGACCACTAATAACTCAGTGCTCCTCTTACACTTGACCCCTAATAACTCTGTGCTCCTGTTACACTTGACCACTAATAACTCAGTGCTCCTGATACATAGCAACAATAATAACTCTGTGCTCCTGTTGCACAGCAACACTAATAACTGTGCTCCTGTTACACAGTACCACTAATAAATCTGTGCTGTGCAATTAACCAACAGAGTAACACAAAACATTAAACAACCACAATAGATGCTTCAGCAAAAATGCCAACTCAACACGACAATTACCAACCGAAAAGTGAAATCTTGTGGATATAGACCTAGAAAAACACCAGTACTCCATCCCTGGTGAACTGCACTGTTCATCTGTCCTTAGCTTACATGAATTGAACACAGAAAGCAAAAATGTGCAAAGCTGTATTATTATGCAAGCTGTGAGCATAGATGTCATCAGTAAATATTGGAGCAAATCTACCGTCTCCAGTGAGTGCCTGGGGTGCTCATACAATTGCATACATAACCGATCGATCCTAGAGGCAGAGCACACAAATTGGGCATCACATACACCAGTAACTGCTTTCATTAGAACAGTGCAGGGGATTTGCATTGGGCCACTAATGACATTTAAAAAAATGTTTTTTTCTGATTTTTCCCTTTTTCAGTAGCCTAATTTACCCTCCTCTAATTCAATTTAGTGTTAGTTTTAGATACACTGTCCACACCCCACCCCCTGGCAGGCCGAGGAAGAGCAACACACCTTCTTCAAGACGTCTCATCTCTCTAATCGTGTCTGTGGTTCCAAGGCGTCCGAGGCGCTTATTGTGCAGCGATCTACTAACCCTGCCAAGGCCCTCCCTCTGGAGCAGCGAGCCAATCAATGCCGCTCCACGTGAGCCGGCCAAACTTGGCTTTTGGCAGGACCGAGAATCAAACCCCGGTCCCTGGTGTGCAACTGCAGCAAACTGCAACCACAAGTCTGCTGCATTTTAGCCTGTTGCACCACCATGGCCCCCGCTAATGACATTTGATTGTACTTGCACACGAAGAGTGCGCCGAGAACAGGGCCTTCCGAATGGGATTTTTGTCCCTGGAAATGAGAACTTGAGGAAACACCTGCGGACACTAGTAGCACTGCAGACCTCCTCCGAGGGACTTGACAGTGAGCCAGCCCCTTTACTGCATGCAGCCGCTTGCAATTTAGGCCCCTACAGTGGAGACTGTAGACGTGTATCCATACGCATAGGTTTGTTTGTTTATTTATTTATGTTCCAGGGACAGTGTACATTAATCAACATTTCAGTTTCCACATCAATGTAAATGTGCCAGAGTTAGCTAATGAGCTAATTTTCATCTGTAGTCCTTGGGCAGGTCGTTACAAATGAGTAGCCTTATGTTATCAATACAATGCTTTAGCAAGCAGTACAATTCAACACAATACCGTACAATAAAATACAATACATAAATACATTACAAAAGTGACAGATATACTGTACATAAAAACAATGACAGTATGTAGACGCAGTGCCAGAGATGAGGTAGGATGATTATCCATGATTGCAAGTTGGTTTGCTTTAAGCCATATCGTAAGTTTATGTTTAAAGGTTAGGTAATTCTTAATTCAGCAGGAAGACTATTCCAGTAGTGGGTGGCTCTGACTGAGAAGACTGTTTGTCCAAACTTGCAACATCTGTGTTGTACAACACAGCCTCTGGCAGTTGCCCTTGTTGCCCTGCCGCTGCTGTCCTTCTGCAGTATGAAACAGCACCTGATGTCACCGAGAGAGACATCAAAGGGAAGGAGGAGCAGGGAGGGTGGAATCAGGGGTGGAATGCTCAGGGAGTGCTCAGGGAGCCCAGAATGCTGGGGCAGATGGGGTGGCTCGTGTAGCTCTGGAGAGCCTTGGGATGGCACCAGGGACGGGGCCGGGGCCAGGGCCTGGTGCATAAGTATGGCCCATCTTTTTGATAGGCTTCTTAAACCTAAGAGTAGAATCCAGAATAAGACATTATCTTTTTACATTTTTTGTCTATTTACACAAATGTCCCTTTATTGGTGAAATACCATTTTTCCTATGTTCAAAGTGAGACAGGAGTCATTCAGCCACTTGTGAGCAGCCTGCACTGTATCTTTTCCATGGGTATATAGGACTGGGTCAGCAGCATACATAAGGATCTGCTCTTCATCACATACAGAGAGGAGATCACTCATAAGGATCTGCTCTTCATCACATACAGAGAGGAGATCACTCATAAGGATCTCCTCTTCATCACATACAGAGAGGAGATCACTCATAAGGATCTGCTCTTCATCACATACAGATAGGAGATCACTCATAAGGATCTCCCCTTCATCACATACAGAGAGGAGATCACTCATAAGGATCTGCTCTTCATCACATACAGATAGGAGATCACTCATAAGGATCTCCCCTTCATCACATACAGATAGGAGATCACTGATGTATAAACTGAATAACAGCAGCCCTAGAATTGCGGTACTCCCGTGGTACAGGGTTTGATGGGGATCGGTCATTATTCTTCTGGACACACTGAGTGCGACCTGATAAATATGTGTATACATTGAGAGTTTGTATTGAGACAACCTAGAGAGGAGTATTTGATGATTGACCCTACCAAAGGCCTTACGCAAGTCAAGAAAATCTGCTCCTACCACCCCTCCTTTGTTTAGATTAGCCGAATTAGCAACATGCATTTTCGGATGAATGTTTTGTTCTAAACCCAAACTGCTTGGGGTTTTTACTATATGGTCTACTTGGTTTGTGAAGATCAAATTCAGCAGTGTTTTGGATGTCAATCTGGTTGGGCTAATTACCATTTGGGTAAATAGCCTGAGCCTGACCCGCAAGGTCGGTGGTTCGATCCCCGGTGTAGCCACAATAAGATCCACACAGCTGTTGGGCCCTTGAGCAAGGCCCTTAACCCTGCATTGCTCCAGGGGAAGATTGTCTCCTGCTTAGTCTAATCAACTGTACGTCGCTCTGGATAAGAGCGTCAGCCAAATGCCATTAATGTAATGTAATGGGTCAACTGAAATGTATTGGAAATATCCTTTAATCCTTTTTAGTGTTTTGTCTAGCCAGTTTAATTAGAATCCCCCATGATAAGCACTTCTTTGCATGCACATTGTTTAAGAATATCAGATCAATGATCAAACACATCCTTAGCAGTTTTTGGTTGATACAATACAAAAAACATTTCAGGGGATAGTGTAATGGTGACTCCAACACACTTCAAGCTGTTTTCAGAAATATGTGAAATGAAGGAAGGAATGGCTTCCTTAACATAAAATTTGTTCTCTCCTGTCTAAAGACATTATAACCTGGAATGCAACACCTATTGGAGTTGTTGGAGTTAAGTTTCAGGGAGACTCTAATAATCCAAATTAGAGTTCATCAGTAGTTGTTTGAGTTGTTCAGTTTTTGAGACCCCGCTCCTTATAATTAAAGGAGCACTGTCATGCTTGTATCAGTTGATCATAAACTTCCAGATTGTACAGGAAATTGTGAAAAATGCACCTGGTGCTTTGTGGTGGAGAAATGTATGACCGGGTCATAAAAACCCCATTGTGCTGTGGCAGACTGGAAAAAAGTTACATTACTCTGTTGTTGCTTTAGTTCTGCAATCAATTTGCCACCAAATCTGTCTTTTGTCAAGCAGGAAAAGGGGTGACTGAAATCACCCATAATTCTCTGTCCATTACACGCTGAAAGAAAGGACTCTACAGGCCTCTTACTGTCAGGAAAACATTTCCACCTAAAAGCTATCCGTCTGTTCTTTTTTTTTAATCCAATTAAAGGATAAGGTGTATGTGTGTGCTTGTGCGTGTGCATGTGTGTATGTATGTGTGTGTTCATGTGTGTGTGTGTGTGTGTATGTGTGTGTGCATGTGTCTGTACGAGTGCATGTGTGTGTGCATGTGCGTGTGCATGTGCGTGCATGTGTGTGTGCATGTGTGGGTGTGTGCATGTGCATGTGTGTGTATGTGTGTGCATGTGTGTGCATGTGTGTGTGTGCATGTGCGTGCATGTGCGTGTGTATGTGTGTGTGCATGTGCTTGTGCATGTGCGTGCATGTGTGTGTGCATGTGTGTGCATGTGCGTGTGCATGTGTGTGTATGTGTGTGTGCATGTGTGTGCATGTGTGTGCATGTGCGTGTATGTGTGTGTGCGTGTGCATGTGTGCGTGTATGTGTGTGTGCATGTGCGTGTGCATGTGTGTGCATGTGCGTGTGTGCGTAGGTATACATATATGATGCCTGGTAGTACAGTATCAACCCCACTCGCAGGTAGGGTAGCAGGTGTGGCTCATAGCCAAAAATAGCAGCTGCTACCCATTGTCTAAATTGGTGTAGCCCATAAAGGCCAACTCCTTAGAGCCACATTCTGAACCCAGCCGCTGTGGGCTCCTGACCTCCAGCCCTCTGTACAGCCCAATATTTACCCCCTTACCCCCTTGTATTTACACATTTTGTTTTTGAAAGTTGCATTTCTCATTTACAAAAGTATCCTCCTCAGACTCAGGCCTTCAGCATGAGACCGCATTTCTAACATTCCCCATTCCTCCACGCAAATTTGCTCCAGCTCTGCCATCTTTTTGGAGGTCTTGGCTTTGGTCATGCGCCGTGTGTTTTGGGTCATTGTCCTCTTGGAACAAATATCTTGACATATAACAGTGGCTTGCAAGCGCCTCACACACAGACTGCCCCATGACTTAAGAGATCACACTAATACCTGTTCCTTATCTCTGGATAGAGGAGGGATTTATCCATATCTAATTCTCTCCTCCATGGGCTCCCAAATCCCATCCAGCCCAGTACGAGATAGCCTCCCTTTCCTGTACCTCTTCTATTACATCAGCTAAAAAAACTGTGTCATCTGTAGGTTTGAGCTCCTGTTTGTGTGCGATAAGGGCTTAATTCACCACAATGCAGAAATTGGGGTGAGAGATGTGATGTAAAAATGTACCGATTGGTCATTTTCTCTTCATGCCTGCAGATAGTCGACTCAGAAGAGATTAAACCGCCTCCTTCCTGGTCTCCAGCGGACACTCCCCACCGTACCCAGCCAAACAGTCTCATTCCTGGTATCCAGCGGACACCCCCGACCCTCAGCAGCGCCTCCACCCGCTAGGGCTGCACAATATATTGTATATCTGTCATCATCGAGATACGAACATTCAAGATAAACACATCACAAAAGACTGCTTCTGAATACTGAATAGTATTTATTAAAATTGATGTTCTGTTAAATTGATTTCTTGTTCCTGTGCAATTTGTTTAATAAAAACATGTTGAAAATAATGTAGTTGGTTTTTTTATTCAGTGGGCATAGGCTTTTCATTGTCTGGGGTGTATGTTAGTGGTGTGCCTAAAGCTGAAAGACATTAGATCTATACACACTTCAATATGTGTTTATTTATCACAAGTCATATCATCATCACAATATTCAACGTGATCACATTATTGCATATTTTCCCCATAGCATTTGAATTTCAAAAGGAAAGCCAGAGCTCTGACATTTCTGTGAAAGATTCATGGCAGCACAGCACCACTGGTGCAGTCCTTGGGAAGGCTGACTGATGTAGCCTGGGGCACCTTCACTGTTCAAACCCAACTTTTGTAGCTAATTGTCCGTCACGGCAATCTACCTGCACAGCAACGTGACGTGTCACGTTTTATGTCAGTCTCGTGCTTTAGCCAAGAGACATCTGCATGTAGCAGAAACCTCTCACTGTTTTACCCGCATGACCCATGATGGTCTGAATGCTGCAAGCGCATTGGTACCAATCGGGAGGAGGCGGTTGACTTTGCAGTTTTTAATGGTATATGGGGAGGGAGGAGGATGGAGGGGTGATTGAACCTGTGGCAGAAACAAACCCAGCACAGAGCCAGGGCGTAACCCGGTGCAGACCCAGTGTCACGTCCATGCCCTTTGCCCATTGTTTTTTTCCGTTTTGTCTGTCTCCCTGTGCCTTTCTCTGTTTTCTCTCGGTTTTGGCGTTTTCGGTTTCTTGTCTGGTGTCAGTGTCTTGTGTCCCACTTTGCTGTCCATAAGTCTGTTCTGTCATGCTTTGTATTGGTCCATTTCCTGAGCGTTTCAAAATTTTTGTCGCTTTCCATACTTCTTTTAGTCTGTTCCTTTCATTCCTTTTACCTGTTCCCTATTTAGTGTCTCTGCCTCCCACTCCTTATATGCATTTACTTCCTGTCATTCTATCATGTCTCTCACCTGCGTCTCGTTGTCTGTTAATACGTTTTTGCATTGAAGCACACCCGTTTGCTCTTTTCCGTTGCTAGTTCGTTTTCCCCGTCTGTTTTTCTGTGCATCGTTTTTTTGGATTTTTTGTTTGTACTTACGCTTGTGTGGACTGCCTTCTGGTTTTTTTTTGTGTCCCCGGTATCTTGGGCAAGCAGTATGATTGATCTGGGTGCCGTGTGTTTTTGGGCCAGTTTGATCTATAACAGGGGAGTATTGGTACCCTTGTATTCTTCCAGAGGTGTCAGATGTTCCCCCTGTTGCTTATTTCATACTTTATTTAGGCATATGGGGATGGGATATGAGATGGGGGGGGGGGGGGGGGGGGGAGTGGCATAGGAGAGGGGAAGGGAGGGGGACACAAGTGATGGGGAGAGACACCAAACATAACAAGACATACGTTCAAGACAGTACAAAGACAACTACAACACTAAAGACTTGGCTGTAACAAGAGAAGAGGTTAGCATCAAGATGAACCAAATATTCACTAAAGTGGTATGTGTGTATACGCGCATGTACGTGGGCGTGAGCAGGTTTGTCACTTCCTGTGGAACGTTGGTGGACGTGAGGGGCGCGACAGGGCGCGGCTGGCCCCGCCAACCAGTCGGGCCCCCCGCGCACACCCCGGCCGGGTCCCGGGGCCCCTGCCCCCAGGCGGCCACAAGCCCGACCACGCGGGGCCGGCGGCGGGGGCAGGCAGACGGGAACGCCACCCCCCCCAGCCCACCACAACAAGCCGGGTATCTATTATTTGGGTAAATGGTATGAAGTGGTTACCTTGAAAAATGTGCTCCAGATGTCTAATTCCCTTATCATACCAAGTTGTAAAGTTAATTTTTTTTTTATTTTGTAGTATGTCAGGGTTGTTCCAGATGGGTGTGAGTCTGCATGGGACCAATGAGGACCTGTTTAATTTAAGAAGTTCCCACCATGCTGTCAGCGAAGAGCTAATGCTGATACTCTTGAAGCAGCAGTGATGTTTGATGATGGGACTGATGAATGGTAAATCCTGTATTAGGATGTCATTACATAGTGATTGTTCAATATCCAACCAGCCACAATCTTGTTGATTTTGCGTCATCCATTGTACGATATATTTTAGTCTATTGGCCAAAAAATAATTATAGAAATTGGGAAGCTCAAGTCCACCCCTATTTTTGGCCTTCTGTAATGTTTTTATGCTTATCCGCGGTGGTTTAGATTTCCATAAGAATTTAGTCATTGCAGAGTCTAATGATTTGAACCATGCCCTAGGAGGTTTATTGGGGATCATTGAGAAAATATAGTTGATTTTTGGCAGAATTGTCATTTTGATTGTAGCTACCCTTCCCATGAGTGATATGGGCAGAGAGCTCCAGCGAGTGAGGTCATCTTCTATTGTTTTGAGTAGGGGAGCGTGATTTAAGCGTATTAAATCAGATAGTTTGTCTGAGATGTTGATGCCCAGGTATTTGATGTTCCCGGATTTTAGTGGGATGGCTGCGCTTAAATGGAAGTCATGAGCAATAGGAAGGGCTATTGATTTGTTCCAATTTATAGAGTAATCTGAGATAGATGAGAATTTGTCTATGAGTGATAATGTTGCAGGTAGAGAAGTGTGTGCGTTTTGGAGAAAAATTAATATGTCATCTGCATATAAGCTAATTTTATGGCTCATGTTTGCTGTTTGAATCCCTTTAATGTTCACATCCTGTCGAATTGCGGCTGCCAGTGGCTCAATAAATAAGGCAAATAATGAGGGAGAGAGTGGGCATCCTTGCCTGGTGCCCCTCCCAAGGTTGAAGTTTGGAGAGGTTTGGTCATTTGTTTTGATACATGCCCTAGGTCAGGGGTGTCAAACTCAAATACACAGTGGGCCAAAATTTAAAATTAAACAAAGCCGCGGGCCAACGTTGAACAAATTAACCTTTTAATATGGACCCAAACAAGTTTTGCTTTAACATTGAATATGGAACAAGCAACGCTTATATAACTTCGAATTTCAAATTTAAAAAAAAAACATATCAATGGCATATTAAATAAAATTTAAATAAAAATTGTATGCCTCTTTTCTATTTGCAGCCTTCTGAGGTAAATATCAAAATAAACTTTTTCCACAGGCTAATAAATTTGAAATTAAAAAATAACAACAATGAATGAATCAACCATTCAGGCCTTGGAGTAGCAAGAAAAAGTGCATAAAGAAAACGTTAATTATTGCTCAGTTTGCGACGCACTGATCTAATCTGATGTGCCCAAGCCAGATACCTGGCATCTTTTCTTGGATGCTAGTTCATCAATGTCTGGGCTCAGGCTCTGAGCTGAGGAAACCCTCAGTATCGAACGAAGGTGTTCATCAGTCAGACGTCTCCTGTGAGATGTTTTCGTCATCTTCATCAAGGAGAAAAGTTGCTCACATAGATAAGTGCTGCCAAACATGGAGAGCAATTGAGCAGCTTGGGTGCGGAGCTGAGGCATTGTGTCAGGGATGAACTGTGGAAACTGTGCGGCGCCAACAGCATCATACTTTGACTTCAGCGTGTCATTACACTGGAGTTCAATCAGCTCCATTTGGAGGTTGGTTGGTGCGTTTTCCATATCAACTGCGAAGGGATTACTAAGCAGTTCAAATCTACATTTCTGTACATCAAAGTCGGTAAATCGCCGGCTAAACTCAGTGCCGAGTACACTGAGTTTTTCAGCAAACTGCGCACACGGCGGTTCCATCAATGTTAAATGCTGGACCCCGAGGGCACCGAAAAACAGGCAGATTTCACTGCCATTCCATTGTTTACATTTATGGAGATCAAAAATGGTGACGCAACAATAGCTTTAACTGGTTTACTTCACGCGCTCATACATGGCAGTTGATGGCAGTTCGAACTGTCAAAATTGTGACTGTAGCCAGGTCAATATTTTTGCTGGGTACTCGGTATGTCCAGCCTTATAAGTCCAAAGTCCCTGGTTACTTTTTAATAGTTTCAATGGATTTTGACAATAGACATGTCAGACTTCAATCATGCCCAAAACATAGATATTTTTAAATCCCTGTTAAAAACCCACCTTTTTAGTGAGGCCTTTATGTCAGACATAAATGGGGAATCCAGATGATGTACTTGTATTTAATTTAATTTAATTTAATTTAATTTAATTTTATTTTATTTAATTTTATTTTATTTAATTTTATTTCTTTTTATCTCATTTCATTTTATTTCATTTTATCTTTAATTTTATTGCCTGGTTTTGTTTTGTACAGCACTTTGGTCAACCATGGTTGTTTTAAATGTGCTTTATAAATAAAGTTTATTATTATTAAGTTTATTATTAACGCTCTCGAGCGTGCGTCAAAGTTTAGGTAGCAAATAACAGTGCTGTATCCTTCTGACGTCATTTACATAGCTACAGAACGGTCCAATCACGCCGAATCACTGATAGAAACAGGATGAATTTATGACGATTCAGATAATGTATAACTTTTAAAGATTGAAATAAATCCTATGGTGGGATTTTTGCCATTTATGGACGGTACGACAGAAAATTCTGGTGCCGTCGAACTTAATCGAATGCTTTTATTTATATCGTTCGAATGACCAAGTGCCGTTAAAAAGCAAATTGTATGGCTTTGTGCTATTCGCGTATGCTAGCTACATCATGCTAACATCGTACAGGGACCAGTAAAGGCTTAGAACACACTAGCACTTAGTTATTGTAAGTTTGATCACCTCTACTGTGAAGTAAAAAAGTGGACAAATTACGTTTTCTGTGAGAAATGTATTGGCGAGCTCACGTGCACACACAGCGGTCTACATTCTAAAGCTCCACTTTGCCCTCCCTAAAACAAGACAAACAGGTCTGTCTTTTACATATGTAAACAGATATTCTGCCTCCCACCTGTCCAGAAAAGTTCTGTTTTCTGCCTTTCTTTTCGACATTTTTGGGAAGGGGTAACACGGTGACAGTTGTAGTATGAGGTCGCGGCGTTGTCTGGGAGAGAGGCACGGGGAGGCGGGGTGAGCGGGGGCTTTCCTGCCGAAGCACGGATCGCTACTGACACAGAGGAGAGGGCATGTCTGGGTCCTGTCCTGATTGACGCACCAAAACAACAGCAGAGCATTATGGGATATGTAGTATTAGCGGTGAATACGCTGTTCGCTTAATACCGGCGGGCCAGCTCTAATAGTAATTTGATATTGCCTCGCGGGCCAAATATAATTACACTGCGGGCCAAATTTGGCCCGCGGGCCAGAGTTTGACACCCATGCCCTAGGTGAATTGTATAGTATTTTAATCCAATTTATGAAGTTGTAACCAAATCCGAATTTTTGTAAGGTATTGAAGAGGAAGTTCCAGTTTACTCTATCAAACGCCTTTTCTGCATCCAATGAGACAATTACGGCTTCTGTATTTTTAATGTTGCAGTGGTCTAT
This sequence comes from Conger conger, assembly GCF_963514075.1. NCBI lineage: Eukaryota > Metazoa > Chordata > Actinopteri > Anguilliformes > Congridae > Conger > Conger conger. The sequence continues at coordinate 38,866,194 of NC_083774.1, read as the reverse complement.
CAGATCAATTAGTCTCCGTGTGTTGTTAGTAGATTGACGGCCCTTGATAAATCCAGTTTGGTCTTGGTGTATTAAATGAGGTGTTACTTTTTCGATTCTACTTGCCAGTGCCTTGCAAATAATTTTCAGGTCGGCGTTTATGAGTGATATTGGGCGGTAGCTAGATGGGAGTGTAGGGTCTTTGTCTGGCTTAAGGATGAGGTTTATATTTGCACAGTTCATGTTAGGGGAAAGTCTGGAGGTTTCTTTAACTTTGGTAACCATTCTATGGAAGGTTGGTGCAAGCATAGGCCAGAATGTTTTGTAGAATTCTGCTGGGAAGCCGTCTGGGCCTGGTGCTTTCCCATTGGGCATGTGTTCGAGGGCCTCCTGGAGATCTGTTATTGATAATGGTAATTCCAGCATTATATTTTGCTCATCATTAAGTTTTGGCAAGTTGATAGTATTCAAAAATTCTTCTATGTCTGTATTGGAAGGATTGATATTGGATGAGTACAATTTCTTATAAAATTCCCTAAATATATTGTTGATTTCTTCTGGGTCATGGGTTGGTCTTCCAGTTGAGTCTGTAACTGAGGTGATCAATACTTTTTCTTTGTTTTGTTTCAACTGATTGGCTAAGAATTTACTTGATTTATTACTATGTTCAAAATTATTGAGGCGTAGTCTTTGTAGGTGAAATTGTATTTTCATATCTATTAGTTCTTGATATTTTATTTTAAGTTTCCTTAACTCGTCTAGTAGGTGTTCTTCTTGAGAGGTGGCGTGTGCCATCTCCAGGGCTTTAATTTTCTGTTCTAGTTCTAATTCAAGTGCTTGGTCCCTTTTTTTCTTGTATGACGAGTATGAGATTATTCTACCTCGCATGACAGCCTTTGCTGTCTCCCAGAGAACGCAGGGTGAGGTGCCGGGAATGTCATTGATATGTAGAAATGTTGTCCATTCTTTTTCGAAAAATTTTATGAACTGTTGGTCTGTGAGTAATGATGTATTGAATCTCCATTGTCTAACTGTTGGTGTTTTCGTTTTTTCCGTGATTGTCATAGTAACTGGTGCGTGATCACTAATCGTAATGGGGTGAATATGTGTTTCAGATATAGCCTTGGTGAATGAATTACTGGTTAGAAAGAAGTCACGGCGGGAGTAAGAATGGTGGACCGGCGAGAAGAAGGTGTATTCTTTGAGCGTTGGGTGACAAGAACGCCATACATCGCACAGACCGAAATCTTCCATGTATTGCTTTATTGTTTCCGTGGATTGCCAGTGACGATTATTAGCTGCTCTACTTTGTCGGTCAAGGTCAGGATAAAGAGTCAGGTTGAAGTCCCCACCCATTATAAGTGGTGTATCCGAGTGTCTGACTAGTAACGTGAATAGGTGGTGGAAGAAGGATGGGTCATCAATGTTTGGACCATATATATTTGCAATACATATTTCTGTATTAGTTCTATGTATTGATATTTTGATTATTATGAATCTACCCTCTGGGTCTATGAGAGTGTCCTTACAAGTGATTTTTTTTAATTAATTAATATTGCTACTCCTCTTTGTTTGGAGTTAAAGTTAGCTAAGTAAACATGGGGGAATTGTGATGATTTAAGTGTATGCTGTTCTGTTTTGGGGATGTGAGTTTCCTGTAATAAGACGATGTCTGCTTGTAATGTTGTTAAATATTGTGAAATTTGACGTTTTTTTTAAAGTGAGCCGGTTCCTCGCACATTCCAATTGACAAAGCGCAGTGAGTTCATACTAGACATAATTCTTTAATTAAATCTGTAAGCGGTGTGCGCGTGTTTGTGCGTGAGTGCGCGCGCGTGCCTACATGTGTGAGTGTGTGCATCGAGTGCTTTCTAAGCAGAGTATTATTGAATTTTCCTATAAGTACGTTACAGCAACAAAAATAATGACAGCAACAGAGATAATGACAGTAAGAATAACAATGACAAAAATAACATTGAGGTAACACAGATCCTAATGATAGGGGATCATTCGGAGGGGGTGCGTATTCCTTCATTCTCAAGCTATTGAGCTGTGCGAACTAAGCGTGCGTGATTTAAACAAGCGTGAAGCATACCTGGCTTAGCCTACATCCTGTGACTGATAATTATGATGACTTACCTCGGTCCGAAGGCCACCATACTTACCTCAGTAGAGCCACGGAGTGACTCTCTCATCGCGATATAATTGCCCATTCACATATAGCTTGTCAACCTTGATGACCGCGCGGGATCCTTCGGAGATTAGCTTTTTTCTCATGGGAAATAATACTCTCCTACGTTCCAGAATTTCTTTCGGGAATTGGTCGTTCACGCTAAAGTTGGTTCCTTTTAGCTCCCTGCCTCTGGATTTCGCCGGCTCCTTTTGCTTATAATGCTCAAATTTCGCCACTATTGGCCTCGGCCGTTGACCTTCATGCTTCTTCCCTCCGAGGCGATGAACCCGGTGAAAGCTGATATTGCTGACAATGTCGATAGGGAGTTTGAGTTGTTTTTGCATGAACTCTTTGACTGTTGCTTCCGCGTCCTCTTCGGTGTACTCTGGAATTCCGAAGAAGACCAGATTCTCCCTCATACTGCGCGTTTGACAGTCTAGTATGGATTCTTTGATATGTTTATTTTCTCCAGCGATACTCCTCATTCCCTCAGATAGGGTCTTGACGGTATCCCGGAGAGACTTATTTTCGGCCGATAGCACTTCTACCTGGTGTTGGCTGAACTCGAGTGACTCTCGCAGTGCTTTGAATTCTTGGTGGAGGATTTCCACCAGAGCTAGTCGGGCATCCAAGCTGGACAGCTTTTTGTCGATTGAGCATAAAATTTCTTCATGCTCTTTTGCTGGCGAGGAGTCGGTGTTGGACGAGCATGCGGAACGGGATCTCTTCGAGGCGGGGGTCTCCGATTTGTTACGTCTCCCCATGACGAGACGCTGGAAACACTCGTCGATGTACTCTTGAAGGCTTCCAACTGTTTCCTCGTCCAGGATGTAATAGCAGTTGTTCGAATTGTCGGAGAATTAATGCCGGTGAGTTTTATAAGCTATAGCTAGGTTTTTTATTGGTTTGTTTGTTTTGTTATTTTTTTAAGATCAGATCGAAGCCGCCATGTTAGATTACACGCTTGCTTACACGCTCGCTTCCTGCTTCCTGCTTCCTGCTACACGCACATCCTGTCCGAGTGCCTTCTGGTTTTTGAATTCGGCCTGTTTTTCAGACTATGCTTCTGTTTACCCTAGATAAACAGTACTGTGCAAAAGTTTTAGGCAGGTGTGAAAATGCTGTAAAATAAGAATGCTTTCAAAAATAGAAATGTTAGTTTATTTTTATGAATTAACAAAATGCATGAACAGAAGAAGTGAATGAACAGAAGAAAAATCGAAGTAAAATCAACATTTGGTGTGACCACCCTTTGCCTTCAAAACAGCATCAATTCTTCTAGGGATACTTGCACACAGCCTTTAAAGGAACTTGACAGGTACAGTACTGTGCAAAAATGTTAGACAGGTGCGAAAAAATGCTGTAAAATAAGAATGCTTTCAAAAATAGTTTCTTTTTATCAATGAAAAAAATGCATGAACAGAAGAAGTGATTGAAGAGAAGAAAAATCTATATAAAATCAATTTTTGGTGTGACCACCCTTCGCCTTCAAAATAGCATCAATTCTTCTAGGTACAATTGCACACAGTTTTTGAAGGAACTCGGCAGGTAGGTTGTTCCAAACATGGAGAACTAGCCACAGTTCTTCTGTGGATTTTGGCAGCCCCAAATTCTTCTGTCTCTTCATGTAATCCCAGACAGACTCAATGATGTTGAGATCAGGGCTCTGTGGGGGCCATACCATCACTTCCAGGACTCCTTGTTGTAGGAACTACAACTTCCACATTCCGACAGGACAATTCCGCGACGTCCACCCCGCATGACGTCTAGCTTAGTTCAGCAATAAACATTCCCGTATAAGAGCAAGACACATTCTTGGGATCTCTCTTCCCTTTCTTCATTCCCTTCCTCGACGCACCCTTTTTGGCCATTCGCTTCAGCTCATCTGCTCCGAGACTCGGACAGATGCTGAATGCTGCACAGCGCACTACCAGGCCTACGGACACACCTAATTACCTCACGGTAACTTCGTGGCCTATAGCGAGTGGAAACTGGTGTATGCGGAACGCTACATCAGTTTACCCCGGCAAAGCTCATCAAAGAACAACAGCAACAAACTTTTCCACCCGGAAAAGGGACCAACGAACATCCTTCCAGCAACCGAGCGGACCAGACGACAACGCGTGGCTAAGACGCCCCAGCCTGCGCATCTCTCCAGGACACACATTCACAGCACCATCGCGGCTCCTACAAGGACAGCACGTCTTTTGGATCCAATGAGTATGGACTCAGTAAGAGAACAAACATTCAGGCATAGCCTGTTTTTGTGAATCTGTGTTTCCATATTTGCCGTCTTATCATTGGAATGTATTTTGTTAGCTATATATGTACGTGAATTGATTTGCCGTCTTTTGCGCATATATAGAGTAAACTACGCAAATAGTCTAACACACCCAGAACTCTAGCTTACCCAAGCTAGCTACTCCCACTTTTACCTTTCCTTTGTTCAAGCGACACACGCGCTTGCGTGCGCCCACACGCGCACACACACACCCAACTAAATTTCCTTACTAACTTCCCGTTAGTTTATCTGTTCTGTGTTTTACGTTTGTTTAATAAATATATTTTATTAAACCCCGGTGTCCATTTTGGAATCACATAGACATGAGAGCAGAGAGTGAAAGCAGTCTTTCGAAGAACTTCCAACCTTCAGGTTATCGGTATGTTTAATCATTAATATTGGTTATTTTAATTATTAATTAAAATACTAAATTTGTGGTTAGACACTCATTCTTGTACCGCTCTCCAGGCTTCGGCAAACAAACTGCCTTCTGCTACAGCCAAATATTTTGACTCATCAGTCCATCAGTCCATTTTTCTGCACCCCAGTTCCTGTGTTTTCATGCATAGTTTGCTTGGCCTTTCCACATCGGAGGTATGGCTTTTTGACCGCAATTCTTCCATAAAGACCATTTCTGACCAGACTTCTCCGCACAGTAGATGGGTGTACCTGGGTCCCACTGGTTTCTGCCAATTCTGATCTGTCCACTGCTGGACATCTTCCAATGGCAAAGTAGCAGTAAGCATGATGTGTCTTTCATCTGCTGCACTAAGTTTCTGTCATGGTGGGAGGTAATGACCCAGTGTGACCACCAGAGGGCTAGGGCTCATTGTTTTCACCTGGGCTTCATTAGCGCCAGGGGAATTCTCCCACGGAAGAGTATTTAAGGCCGGTACTGACAGTCTTTCAACGCTTTTGTGTTCAACTGTTCGCTCCTGCGCAAAGCCGGTAAAAGCCCACGGTAGACTCTGTTCGCTCACGAGTCAGGTACTGTGCTGGTGTGTAATTCCAATTTGTTAAAAAGATTAAAAAGGGTAAGGAAGGCATTCAGCTGGCTAGTGTTGCGTTTCGCTGACGCCTTCCTCAAGGGTCTTAGTTTTCTTTTTCTTTTGGGCTTGTGTGAGCCAGTGATAGAGGGACGTTGTCCCCGGTAATGTATTTTGGTTTGTGTTTCGTCCTGAGCTGCGTCTCAAGGGTTTTATTTTTCGTGCCTAGTATTTTTTCGCTAGGTTGTACTTTCTTTTGATTCTCTGTCTGCAACCGTCAGTGCTCACCTTTTAAGCACTTGCGGTTTTTGGCAAATGGGCATACACCTGATAGAAGTTTGGTTTGGTGTTTCGCCCTGTTTTCTAAGGGCTGTTTTATGTTCTCCAGCCATTTGGGCTTTATTTCTGTTTTATTCAAAATCACATTCGGGTTAGTTTCTGTTCCTCCCCTGTTTCGGGAGAAGGTCTTATTTTCTGTTTCTGTGTATCCCTGTCGCTTAGAAGGGTTTTACCCTTAGTCGCATCTGGCTCTCCGCCCAGCCCCGACCTCACAGTTTCCTTGGCCGACCACTGCATCCATGGTCCTCAACCTATTGCCTATTTCTTTGTGCTTCTTCAACAGAGTTTGGACAGCACATCTGGAAACCCCTGTCTGCCTTGAAATGTCTGCCTTGGAGAGACCTTGCTGATGCAGTATAACTACCTTGTGTCTTGTTGCTATGCTCAGTCTTGCCATGGTGTATGACTTCTGACATTAAACTGTCTTTAGCAACCTCACATTGGAAGCAGAGTTTGGCTGTTCCTCACCCTCCTACACAGCTGTTTCTGTTTCAGTTAATGGTTGTGTTTCAACCTACATATTAAATTGATGATCATTAGCTCCTGTTTGGTATTATTGGTTAATCACACACCTGACTATATGCCTCCAAAATCCCTGACTTTGTGCAAGTGTACCTAGAATAATTGATGCTGGTTTGAAGGCAAAGGGTGGTCACATCAAATATTGATTTGATTTATATTTTTCTTCTGTTCACTCACTTTGCATTTTGTTCATTTGTAAAAATAAACTATTAACATTTCTATTTTTTGAAAGCATTCTTATTTTACAGCATTTTTTCACACCTGCCTAAAACTTTTGCACAGTACAGTACCCGTCTGCCTGGATTACGACCTCTGCCTGTTTTGGGATTATGTTCTTTGTCTACCCTTTGTCAAAGAAGCCTGTCATATTCTACTTATCCCTGAGTCTGTGCATGGTTCTTCTGTCCCACACTGACTGAACAAACTAGCCGGAACCAGCAGATATGAAGAAATTCCCCTGTAGAATCTGGGAGGGGATTATGGAGTTGGCCATTCAAGTAGTCTCGGCGGGACTGGTTGCAACATTGGCAGACCCATCTCTCAGCGCTGCGCCAGGTCCAGCTTCCTGTTCCGCATCCTGCTCTGCCCCAGACCCAGCTTCCAGAACCATGCCAGGTCCATCTCCCTGTTCCATCTTGGATCCAGTCTCCTGCTGTGCTCCAGACCCAAATCCCTGCACTGCATCAGGCACAGTTTTCTGGTTCTGTCCCTGATCCAGTCTCCTGCTTCATCCCTGTCCTGGTTGCCCATGCCGCTCCAGGCCCAGCTTCCCGCACCGCCTTTGGTCCAGTCTGTAGTTCCTCTTCCGGGACAGTTTCCTGCACTGCACCAGGGCTTCCCCAGTCTCCAGCGCTTCCCCAGACCCGGTCCCCGTGTAACCTAGTGCAGACCCAGGGTGGACCTGCAGCACAGCTGTGCAGCCCAGAGCATATTCACAGAGTGCGAGGCTTATTCACAGAGTGCGAGGCTTATTCACAGAGTGCGAGGCTTATTCACAGAGTGCGAGGCTTATTCACAGAGTGCGAGGCTTATTCACAGAGTGCGAGGCTTATTCACAGAGTGCGAGGCTTATTCACAGAGTGCGAGGCTTATTCACAGAGTGCGAGGCTTATTCACAGAGTGCGAGGCATATTCACAGAGTGCAAGGCATATTGAGCTACACATGCAATTCACCTCACACCATTCAATGCTGTTTTCAGGGTGTGAATGCTGGAACTCTTACCACGCCACTGGATAACCCTCCTATTATGTTCAGATTTTATGCCCGGTTTTACGTTTGGGGTCAAATTGAGCCTTACAGTTGAAATAAACACAAAAAAATTTAGATAAGAAAATGTTGACACGTAGTGTAGCCTTCTTATTGTCTCCAATGACTAGCTTTCTATTAAAAAAAAAAGAAAAATCTGTGAAAAACATCTCATAGAGTCTAAGGAACAGTACATGAAAGTTTGGCGCCTGTATGGGAAAGTGCCACCAGAATCATTAACCAAAAATCAGAAATAAAAATTTAAATGGTTGTATATTTTTTATACAGTCACAAAGGGTCACTGCACAACACATTTTCATGCCAGGTTGGTACAGGACTTTGCATATCATTATGTTTATTGCATGTTTCTGATTTAATCCCAGCAAATTTGAAAATTTGAAAAATCATACTAACTGGTTTTTAAGGGATGTCAAACACTGAATGGGGTCAAATTGACCCCAAAAATAATTACTGCAGACGAGTCCCACATTCCCTTCTGCAGCAGTGGAAAACATATATTTAATAAGCTGCTAAAATGCATTTAGAAACACTGAGGAAGTCCTCATTTTCATATTGTCGTTGTAGAAAATAAATTCAATAAGTAAATAAATAGCCCTCTCGCTCCATAAATATGTATTGTATGCAAATGGCAGTGTATCAGTTTTAATGAAAAACAAAAGGAAGCCAGAACCATGTTTTACAGAATACTGTCAGATTCGATTTTGGTAACAATTAGAAAATATGAAAAAAAAAGGGAAAATATAAAATCTACCCGAGGCTGCATGCCCTGTTGGTCCTCCACATTCTTCTTTGCTGGTGCATCACTTGTATCTTTGCAAATTAAGATACAGTTAACGTCCGTTCAATGGTCACCAAAACAATTTGATTGATGTGAAATGAACCAATATTTATAGAGAAAATGACAAATAACTGCACAACGTCCCTGTGTTTGGAAGATCGTGTTAGCTCATGATGGTCGAACACCTATTAAATCTGTTATGCAGGCTGAGGCAAGTAAGCCTTGCCTGGTTCATAGTCTCTGGTTAGCAACAGCTTCCCCACCACAATGTCACAGTGGATCAGCATTACCATCACTGTATGCTGAAATGCTATGTTATATGTACCGAGGGGCCACATTGGCTCAGGCAGTAAGAGCAGTTGTCTGGCAGAGGGTTGCCGGTTCGATCCCCCGCTCAGGCTGTGTTGAAGTATCCCTGAGCAAGACACAAATGCTGCTGACGAGCTGGTTGGTGCCTTGCATGGCAGCCAATTACCGTTGGTGTGTGAATCGGTGAATGAGAAGCATCAATTTTACAGCAGTTGGATAAAGGCGCTATATATTTATTAGTTACGCCATTTATTATTTACCAAGTTTTTATGACAATGGAAGGAATTAGACTTAAAGCTGATCTATAAGTAATTTTTTATTCATTCGTCACGAAAGTTACACTGTTCGGAGCATAGTCAGCTAACTCGGTGAGTTTACGTTACCATTAAGCCAGCTGGTGCAAGAAATAATAGTTAGTTGTTGGAGATCAGATACTATTTCTTCAAGCCGACAGCCTTACATTATGTTGTTGAACTCCTCGTTTGGGCATCCGGTCACAAAGTGCTTTGATAATGACAAACATTGAAATTGTGAATAAAAATAATGACTTGGAAGAAATACAAAGTAAACCAATTAACATTACGGTACAACTATTGCTAACGTTAGCCTCTGATCATTTTTCCGAAGTCATCATCCGGTCAAATCCCGTCTTGGTTTTCTGGCGAAAACTCTACATTTCTACATTTGATTGAAAACTAAAGCTTTACTAGATGACTCGGACATAGCTAGCTATATCCTGGCAAACCCTATATTGGGGTTAGTGCTTGTAGGTATACAGTCGGTATATTTTCACCGTTTGTAGAGTCTTAAGATAATTTTTTGTTTTATCACTGGTGGGTTTGGTGACACATTTGAATCGCCATTGTATCGTTTACATTCTGCCTGCTGTCACTGTTAGTTAGGTCATTTCGACAGCCAGCAGTCTAAAGTTAGTTAACAAATACTGTATGGACTAAGAGGATTAAGAGTGAATGGCTGCATAAACAAATGTTTTTTGGAAACAGTAAATTTGAAAATAGCTATGTATTCTCGGTTACTTGGACTCCTGAAGGTGCTGGACAAGGTGCAAATGTGTACCTACATTTGTGAATGTATGCAAGTGAGATCGTCAGTAGTGTTTATACAACTGTGTAACCTAGCATTCATATAGTATGCATATAGTGCAAATGAAAATAGACGAGAAACGTTACTATATTCTAATAAAATTTGCATTTCAGTACAACAACAGATGACTTGTAGGCATCATATTGGAATCATTTTTGCACTTTACATTAAGATACAATTGTTAGATATGTGGTAAAAGGTCAATAACCACTAAATTGCTTAGCTAGCGCATTTTTGTTGCCAGTAAGATGTAAATTAATTGTCATTTATCAGCCATTTCAACTTCTGAAATCACAAGTTGATATATGTAACCGGGTGCATAAATGTAAGGTTCAACCTAAAGTACGCCCAGTCACACAATATAACAGAGGCCCCCTTTACAGTTTGATAATAACAAGACAGAGACGTGGTCTAAGTTAAATGCAATTACTTTATTAAATCAATTCTGATGCTGGAAGGCAATAATGAGGTTAAGACAAATGCTCATATTCGTATAAAAATATATTTATTTTGAATGTCAATTTCACCAGAATAAATAGGAATAAAATAGACTGATGTAAAGCTTAAGGATGGTGGGTGACGACGCTGATGGGATGGGGCATACTCACCTTCACCTTCCCAATGTGTAGTTACAACCCAGTGCTCTCTCACAGCAAGCCTTACTACAAACAAGGTGATACTATATGTGATTCAGGTGCCATTAACACTTACACACTAACACGTGAGGAGGGTACCCCTATTGACTAACCCCGCCACCAATCAGCACCGAGCCCACCATACAACAAGAGACAAGTCCTAAAAGTCCAAGAAATAACCTAACTACAGCCTACCTATACCAGTTGCTTCAATACATGAAAATAAAGAAAATAAAGAAAATAGTAAAGTAAGTAAAGGGCGCCTCTAAGAAGCCACACCAAGAAGACTCCAGGCACGGAGGTGTAATATAGGCTACACACCACGCGCACCAGCCGCTGCGCACCTTAGGTCGTCCGGCCAACAACTAGTCTATAGCCGTGCAACACGGGACACTAGCGAACGTACTCAACAGCAGGCGGGTTCCGCCTGCCTGATAAGCGCAACCAAACGAACTTCAAATAAAACAGCGAGGCAAAACAGCAGTGACTATTGCACCTACAAAGTGAAGAAAGTCACTGTTAATCTGGTATTTTATAATTAAAATCCAATCAGAATATACATACAGCAAAACGGTACATTACCAAACAATCCATGGAATTCTAAGTTGCGCAAGTTGTTACTTCCATGTTTCGGAGAAGACTCCGCAAACAGACGCATCTTAATAAATGAATTAGAAGAAAATAACATTACTGTCGATAAATGTCAAGTAATTACAACTATAGAAATATAGCCCACCTACCGAAATCAGGGGACACAGCTAAATCGCGACGAATTACCCAACAGATAACAGACGGCAAGCTGCAACCAAAGCATTGTGTTAATCTGCGGTGTTCCTAACCCACGCAATATTATCAGGGGGAAAACAGAATAGATGTTCTCTTACCTCTCATGGTAAGGCAGGCAGACATGAGGAGAGGACGAGACAGGAAACAGGAAATCAATCAGAAAGATCACAGGAAGCGAAAGGAAAAACATTTAAAAGGTAGGGAGCCAAGAGATTGGTTCAAAAGATGAGGTCCTGCCGGTGCCACTCCCCCACCCCAATTACTGCACCATTAGGGACAACAGCGAGTCTAACTTGCCTTGTCACATATAGATTTTTTCTGCCATAATGCATATGCTGACAGGGTTTAGTGCACATCTCTGTGACGTTGTTCAGAATCCGTGTTAGACGGCAGAAACCCATTGAGACAACATTATTAAGTGAGCGTTCTAATGATGTGTTCTAATCACATATTTGTGAATGCACGTCAACTATATGATATTTTAGCTTTCAGAAAATAAGCAAATGATCCCATCTACTTGCCAGTTTATTTTTTAAGCTGCCACTTCCCTGTGTTCTGTTCGGCAATGCAATACTCTCCTCCTTCCATGGCTTTAAAAACTAAATACACATGTTTTTAAAATAAAAACTTGACTCACTGTGCTAGATGGCTATGCTATTCAGCAACGTAATGGTCGAGGGATCGGCCTGTGACACCTCATTTTGTAGCTCATTTTTGTAGCATTTATTTACATTTACATTTTTACATTTTAGTCATTTGGCAGACGCTTTTAATCCAAAGCGACTTACAAGTGCATAGGTTCTACCATAAGTCAAAGCATCACATCCAAAAACTAGTACATGAAATATACATGAAATGCTGTTCTAAACATAGTTGTCATCATAAGTAAAGCCCCGGACACACGAAACCGAGCTCTCACCGATGTCCGACGGCTCCGACGCCGATTCAGCCCTCCAAAACACGCCGACGGAGTGTCGGCGTGCGGGACACACTGGAAAGACTCGGCCGACAGGGCACCACCGACGTCCGACGGCTGACCGTCGGTTTTGTGTGTCCGAGGCTTTAGACAAGGATAGGGATATCAGAAAGGAGGGGCAGAGGAAATCAGGAGGGAGGACTAAGGTAGAGTTTGAAAAGGTGGGTTTTGAGTCTGCGTCGAAATAGGGGGAGGGATTCTGCTGTCCTGACAGTGGTAGGCAAGTCATTCCACCACTGAGGAACCAGAACGGAAAACAGGCGTGAACGTGCAGCTCGACCGCCAGGTGCACGTAGAGAGGGAACCGTAAGGCGACCAGAGCTGGCAGACCGGAGTGGTCTAGCTGGGGAGTAGGGAGTGATCAGGGATTGTATGTAAGGTGGGGCAGTCCCCTTAGCAGCCTGAAATGCCAACACTAGGGCCTTGAAACGGATGCGTGCGGCAATAGGAAGCCAGTGGAGGCCAATGAGAAGCGGGGTGACATGAGCCGACCTGGGCTGACTGGTGATCAGGCGGGCTGCAGCATTCTGGACCAGCTGGAGGGGCTTGATGGCGCACGCTGGGAGACCGGCTAGGAGGGAGTTGCAGTAATCTAGGCGGGAAATGACGAGCGCCTGGACTAGGAGCTGGGTGGCTTTCTCAGTCAGGAGATGACGGATACGGCGTATATTATACAGAAAGAACCTGCAGGTTCTGGCAGTGGAGGATACTTGTGGAGCCAGGGTGAGGCAGTTATCAAGAGTCACCCCAAGATTCTTTGCCGTACGGGAGGAGGAAACTACAAAGTCCTCAACAGTCAATGAAAGGTCGATTGACGGAGAGGACTTAGCAGGGATGTAGAGAAGCTCAGTTTTGGCAAGGTTGAGCTTCAGATGATGGGAAGTCATCCACGCAGAGATATCAGCCAAGCAGGCAGAGATCCGTGTGTTGACTTGGGTGTCGGGGGGGAAGGAAATGAAGTTGGGTGTCATCAGCGTAGGAATGATAAGAAAAGCCATGGGAAGAGATAACAGAACCAAGAGACATGGTGTATAGCGAGAAGAGGAGAGGCCCAAGAACCGAGCCCTGTGGGACTCCAGTTTGTAGGGGGTGAGGGTCGGAGACTGAGCCCCTCCAAGTCACCTGGTAGGAGCGACCAGAGAGGTAGGAGGAAAACCAAGCGAGTGCAGAACCTGTGACACCCATCCCAGACAGCGATGAGAGCAGAATCTCATGGTTGACTGTATCGAAGGCGGCCGACAGGTCGAGGAAGATGAGGACAGAGGAGAGGGATTTTGCTTTAGCAGAGTGGAGTGCCTCAGTGACCGCGAGCAGGGCGGTTTCAGTGGAGTGGCCACTCTTGAAGCCAGACTGGTTGGGGTCATGGAGATTGTTCTGGAGAAGATAAGTGGACAGTTGGGAGCAGACCGCCCGTTCCAGAGTTTTAGCGAGAAAGGGAAGAAGAGAGACAGGCCGGTAGTTGTTCAGGGCAGAGGGGTCAAGGTTTTTTGAGCAGGGGAGTGACTCTGGCCCTCTTCAGGGAAGAGGGCATGGTGCCGGAAGAAAGGGAGGTGTTGATTAGAGAGGAGAGAAAAGGGAGAATGTCATCGGATATAGATTGTAGGAGGGGAGAGGGGATGGGTTCAAGAGGACAGGTGGTCGGGCGGTGGGATGTAAGGAGTTTCAATGTGTCGGCGTCAGAGAGGGGAGAAAAGGAGGTTAGGGAGTTGGGGAGGGTAGGAGGGTCAGCAGGGGGGTTGGGAGAAGGAATTGCGAATAGCATCGGACTTCTTTTCAAAGAAGGAGACAAAGTCATCAGGTGTGAGTGATGAGGGGGGTGGGGGGGGGGGGGGGGGGGCCAGAAGAGAGGAGAAAGTTGAAAACAGTTTGCGGGGATTAGAGGCGGCCGCGTTAATTTTCGAGTGAAAGAAGGAAGATTTAGCTAGAGAGACAGAGGAATGGAAAGATGATAAGAGGGCATGGAAGGAAGCCATATCACTGGGGAGACGGGACCTTTTCCATTTTCTCTCCGCCGCCCGCAGTTCGGTTCGGACAGCTCATAGAGCATCAGAAAGCCAAGGACTGGGGGGGGAGGCCCAAGCTAGTTCGGTGGTGAGGGGACACAGAGAGTCAAAGGAAGATGAGAGGGAGGACATGAGAGTTGTAGCCGCATCATCGGGAGACAGTCGAGAGAAAGACTCCGCAGATGGTAGGGAGGAGAGGATTGTAGATGAGAGGGTGGAGGAAGACAGGTGGCGTAGGTTCCGTCGACAGGTGACAGTGGATGGTGGGAGAGATGGATGGGTGTAAGAGGAGAGTGGAAGAGAGAAAGAGATGAAGGAGTGGTCAGATATATGGAGTGGTGTTACAGAGAGGTTGGTTGTTGTGCAGCTCCTTGTGAAGATGAGGTCAAGAAGGTTGCCTGCTTTGTGGGTAGGAGGGGAAAGAGTGAGGGTAAGGTCAAAAGAAGAGAGGAGGGAGAGAAAGGTAGACTGGGTGGACTCTGAGTTGAGGTTGAAGTCACCCAGGAGGATCAGGGGGGTGTCATTGACTGGTGAGCAGCTGAGGAGGATGTCCAGTTCCCCAGAGGACCCGGGGGGCGATAAACAACAATAATAAACAGTTTGCATGGCAAAGTAACAGAAACCGCATGATTTATGGATTTGCGTCACATATACTCTCTGTTCCAATACTTTTGCTTACCTAAAAAGTGGGTGATCTGATACCAAAGGTGCTATGTTCTAAGTAGTTTAACACATCTAGGTGTAAGTACCAGGAAATAAGAGCTTAAATTCTGAACTTTTGTTTTATGTTAATTTTTTTATCTCAATCCCAAATTAATTCAGTGTATTGCACAAACAAAGGAATTGGCCTTGCTGTTCCAATATTTTTGGAGGGGACTGTAAATTTGAATGAGCCAAAAACCCAGTAGGTTTGTAAACCACAGTCCGTCAATAAGGAGGTCAGATGAGGGCAGCAAGAAGCTTAAGCATCTGGGATCCCATTGAATCGCAGTGAATCAATGAAGCAAAAGCCTCTCAATTGCACAATTATTGACATTAACACCTCCTTCATTAGGCTCCACAGTGAAGGAGAGCAGAGTAACTACACTGCTCTGAGGAATAGCTGGTACATTAAATCTTCAGATAGCCGCACGTAATTGCTTTCACTTGTACTGTGAAATAAGCTCCAATTGATCTTAGGCCTGTTGGATTCGGATAGGCTTCTAACATCCTTGCTTTTTCTATCATGAACAATGTGAGAAGTTGTTTTTGCTAATTGTGGGCCTGGAGGTAATATGAAGCTACCTTTCACAGAAACAATCCGGGAATACAGTGCATCCGGAAAGTATTCTCAGCGCTTCACTTTTTCCACATTTTGTTATGTTACAGCCTTATTCCAAAATTGATTAAATTTATTTTTTTCCTCACAATTCTACACACAATACATACCCCATAATGACAAAAGTTTTTTTGAGATTTTAGCAAATTTATTAAAAATAAAAAACTAAGAAATCACAGCCTTTGCTCAATACTTTGTTGATGCACCTTTGGCAGCAATTACAGCCTCTTTGAATATGATGCCACAAGCTTGGCACACCTGGGCAGTTTCACCCATTCCTCTTTGCAGCACCTCTCAAGCTCCATCAGGTTGGATGGGGAGCGTCGGTGCACAATTAACCTGCTTCAGTAATGAACCTAATGAACCCGGTACCATAATGAACCCGCTTCAGTAATGAACCTGCTTTCTTAATGAACCCGTTTCCCGCAGACCGCTCCCACAAAAGTGACTTGTACGGAGAGGTTTACGGTATTCCCTGTTTGGTGCTGCTAAGAACAGACTCATATCAACAAATCAAAGGGCATTGATTGGATATAGCAACTCTGCCTACTGCAGGATTCATGAAGCCACATTGCTGTATTTATTTTCATTTCACCTTCATTTGATCATCATCGATCATGATTGCAAGCATAATTATAACACAATTATTAATTGTGCAAAACTATATCAAAGTTATTAATAAGTGAGTGCGGTAATGCAGTGAGACACATAAATAATAAATGCAGAGGACCTTTGTGTGCTGCCTGGATTTCTCTGTGATATAAATTATACCTGGCTTGTTTCCACGGTGAAATACCTCCTACTGCCTTTCATGGCTTGCATCGGCTTTCTGTTATAAATGAATGAAGATGCTAGTTACAGCTTCTCCATTCTTCTCCACCCCTCCCTGTCTAACTCACCCTATCCATTTCCTCTTGTCTACTGGGAATAATGGTTTTAGAAGTACGGAAAGGCCTACAATTATATTTCCCCAGGGATTCCGTTGCTTGTAGGATCACATTAATTATGCCGATTCTCTTGCTCCTCGCACCCCACTCTCACATAAAATGCAAAATCTGAGGTACCTGGGGCCTCAAGTATGAGTTACATTTTAAAGTAACTTGTGCACTTTATATGTAATATATGATTCTACCTTCTTGCATGAGATTCAGAACTTTTATTATACAGTCCCCACCAAAAGTATTGGAACAGCAAGGTAAATTCCTTTGTTTTTGCAATACGCTGAATACATTCGGGGTTGAGATAAATAAATGAAAATGGAGTTTAGAATTTCAGCTTGTATTTCCTGGTATTTACACCTTGAAATGTTAAACTACTTTAAAATTAGAAGACGTCTACAGTGAGCACCATAATTTATTGGACAGTGACACAATTATTGTTATTTTGGTTCTGTACTCTAGCACTTTGAGTTTGAATGGTTACAATCACAATGAGGTTGAAGTTGCAGACTGTCAACTTTAATTTGAGGGTATTTCCATCTTGGATGAACTCTTTAAAAATTATCGAACATTTTGTACATAGCCCCCCCCCCCATTTTCAGGCATCATGTCAGGCACCAGAGCACTGAACCCAAGAGCGAGACCACAGAAGTCAACTTTAAAGTCTTTATTAACTTCAGAGCAGTTCAGACTGGAAGGTGTTGATAACCAGCAAACAGTAATGGCAAAGATTAGGCAGTTTGTAAACGAGAGTCCTGACAACAAGGATAATCCAGAGAATGGTCGAGGTCTCAGGCAGAGGTTCGAAAACAAACAGACAGATCAAACAAACAAAATCCAAAATCTAAATCTGAAAATCTTGAGTCCAAACACAACGGGTCAAATCAGAGGGGAAAAAAGAGGGAAATCCGAAAAACTGAAGTCTAAAATAAAACAGGTCAGACAGGAGATCAGACAGAAATAAATGCTGGAGAATATGGCTATAGCACATCTGAGGCAACAAGTGAGACAAAGGGGTTTAAATACACAGATAACGAGAGTGTAATGCTTCTGTATCTGCCCTGTCTGTATTAGTGTTTATTATTATTTATTCTTGTTATTTATTCATTATCATGCATCCCTAGTTATTGTTTCTCATTACAGTTTCACATTCGTGATCCCCTGTTATGTCTGTGTTTACCCGCCCAAGTCACTCCCCTGTCTGCATGTCCCACTATTCAGGAGTTTGCGGTAGTTCCCGGGATTTCAACATTCCTTCCAATCTCGCAGTTCTTACTTCCTGCTTCTCTCGGTAGTTAAATGTCGCATTATTCTTACTAACTACTACTAATCTGCGGTGGCCTGTAGCGTAGTGGTTAAGGTAAATGACTGGGACACACAAGGTTGGTGGTTTGAATCCCGGTGTAGCCACTATAAGATCCGCACAGCTGTTGGGCCCTTGAGCAAGGCCCTTAACCCTGCATTGTTCCAGGGGAGGATTGTCTCCTGCTTAGTCTAATCAATTGTACGTCACTCTGGATAAGAGCATCTGCCAAATGCCAATAATGTAATGTAAATCTAGATATTTTACAGTACTAATCCGATTAATTCACTTACTGTCTGTCTAACTAACTAACAGTCACATTAATTCGGTAGTTTAGAATTATCACGTAACTAATTCACTAACCCAATCTCTTAGTTTTATAACTCCGCCTCCCTCCCTGATTACTTACTCTGACTATCATTACGTCTTCAATCTATGTCTACTCCCTAATCCGGAGCCGTATGTTTTACATTTGTCAACGTGCATCCAGTCCGCATTTTCGTCTCCCCCGTTATGGTGTTATTACCCTTTTATGTTTCCCCACCTGTTATCTATTTGTTTAGCCCACCTTCTCCCCAGCCCCGCCTAGATTGTCACCTTCCCTCATGTATTTAAACCTCAGTCTCCGCTTCATCCCTTGTCAGAACGTTGATCATTTATAGTGCCGGGTTCCTTGTACGCCTATTCTTGAGATTCCTGAAGACACCCCTTTGATTTAGATTTCTGAGCTTGCCTTGCCCTCTGGTTTTGTTTGCCCATCTGCTTTCTTGGTTTTGATTATTTGCTTTGTTTTGTGACTTCATTTTCTGCCTTAGCCCTTTTGTACCTTCGCCCTTTGATTACCTGGATTTTGACCCTTTGCTTGTTTACCCGACTATTCCTTTGCTTTTTGTTTTTGGTTTTGTCTTGGATGCCTTGGCTTTTGAACTTGGAAATAAATATCACGTTTTTGGAATATCCTGTGGTCTGAGTCTGGGTCCTCAGTGCCGTACAAAACAGAAGGGATAACAATCAGGTGTGTGAAACAATCAGGAAGTGAGACACAGGTGAAACAAATGACAGTGAATGAATGAAGATGAAAATACCCTCAAATTAAAGCTGACAGTCTGCACTTCAACCCCGTTGTCATTGCATCCTTTCAAACTCAAAAAGTGCTAGAGTACAGAACCAAAATAACGAAAAATGTGTCACTGCCCAGTGAATTATGGTGCTCAGTGTTTCAGGTCAGGCCAATGGTTACCTGAAAATGTATTGTAACTTGTTAGCAAACATAAATGAGAGCCAATGAAACACGACTGGCAAACAGTCTCCAAAACACACATCTTTTTTGTTGTTCTTAAACCCCTTCAAAATGCTATCCTTCTTTGGCTATATACTGCCTATAATTAAAGTAGAAGGCATTAAAAACAATGTGTGTGTTTCTCTGTAAAGCATAACATTCAGATAAACTTTAATATTCCTCACAGACCAGTATTCTGAGGGTGTGATTGTGAACTCTACAACCAGGGACTCGACATGTGCAAGGGGCAGGAATTGGGATGGGCAGCAACACATGTGCACTTTCTGAGGCTCATACCACATGATCACAGATACATAGATGGCAAAACATGCATAATCCATTGTTCTGCGATTGTATGGTAATGCCTTGGAGTCTTGAAGAAACTGTTGTCTGTGAGCCAAAATTAGAGTTAAACAGGGGCTCAGTTTACAGTCTATGATCACTTCCCACTTCATCTACTAGTACTGGCTTTAGAAATTTTTTTAAAAGGCATTTGTTGAAATCTCTTGACAGGCAGACTTGATGGACTCTGTTCCAGCCAATAGCAAGGCAGAAGAAAACACGTACCGATGTGTTTAGTTTGGGCATTCCTCACAACCCTGCCTCTCTGGGACATTTCTGTCATTTCCAATCTCTCACTCTCTCTCTGTTCTAAAATGACTGTCACAAGTATTGTTCCTTTTCTGCCATTTGTTCTGTCGATACAGGAGTGATTCAAACATCTGGTTAACATTGCACTCCATCTTAAACATCTGGCTAACATTGCACTCAATCTCAAACATCTGGCTAACATTGCACTCCATCTCAAACATCTGGCTAACATTGCACTCCATCTCAAACATCTGGCTAACATTCCACTGCATCTGAAACATCTGGCTAACATTGCACTCTGTCTGAAACATCTGGTTAACATTGCATTCCATCTCAAACATCTGGCTAACATTGCACTCCATCTGAAACATCTGGTTAACATTGCACTGTCTCAAACATCTGGCTAACATTGCACTCCATCTCAAACATCTGGTTAACATTGCACTCCGTCTGAAACATCTGGTTAACATTGCACTCAGTCTCAAACATCTGGCTAACATTGCAAAATGATTCTCTCATCATGGGGCCAGATCAACTGTTCCGTTTCAAGGAACTGGTCATGTAGCGCATTCTCTATCATTTCCAGATGGGAGAAAATAGTTTGATTAACAACACGCTATATTTGCCTAGTGCCCACCTGTTGTTTTAAATGCCTTCAGTTCCACAGCCATCTCCTTTTGGAAGAGGACTGCATACTTAAATTACCTTCAGTCAAGTCTCATCAACTCAGGCACCTGGTTGACAAGATTTCATTACTGTTATGATTCACTTGGATCATCCATCCATCCATCCATTATCTCAACCCACTTATCCTGAACAGGGTCACAGGGGTGCTGGAGCCTATCCCAGCATACATTGGGCGAAAGGCAGGAATACACCCTGGACAGGTCGCCAGTCCATCGCAAGGCACACACACTCACACACTCATACACTCATCCACTCATACACTCATGCACTCATACACTCATACCCACGGGCAATTTAGACTCTCCAATCAGCCTAACCTACATGTCTTTGGACTGTGGGAGGAAACCGGAGTACTCGGAGGAAACCCACGCAGATAGGGGAGAATGCGGCTAAGTTGTAACAAATTGTAACAAATGCATTTTCTTTTCTCATTCCGGCAGGGCTGGGGGGCAGGGCTGCTTCCTCAGCACAGGAGACTTGAGAAAAAAACAGGGTACAATAGGCCCAAAAATATATAAAATAGAATATAAAATAAAAATAAAAACATCCATGAAGGATATACTCTTTTATACGTTTTTTTGACCTGGAAAATAATGCAGATATTAAGTATTTGGCACCAACAGCATGAATACATAAACCATAAACAGTGTAAACAGTCCAGGCTGGTGGCGGTGGTGTAATGGTGTGGGGAATATTTTGTTGGCACATTTTGGGCCTGTTAATACCGATTAATCATCACTTGTATACCACAGCCTAGAGTATTGTTGCTGACCATGTGCATCCTTTCATGGCCACAATGTACTGATCTTATAATGGCTACTTCCAGCATGATAATGCACCATGTCACAAACCAAAAGTCATCTCAAACTGGTTTCATGAACATGAAAATGAGTTCAATGTTTTTCAGTGGCCTTCTCTGTCCGATTCATTCTGAATCCAATAGAACACCTTTGGGATGTGGTAGAACGAGAGATTCGCAGCTGTCAAATCTTGCTGAAATTCATGTCAACATGGAACAGAATTTCAAAGGAATCTTGTGGAATCCATGCCAAGAAGAATTGAGGGTGTTTTGAGAGCAAAGAGAGGCCCTACCCAGTATTATTATAGTGTTCCTAGTGAAGTGCTCAGTGAGTGTAGTGCAGAATCTCATTTAACATGGGTATTTTTACAATGTGCATTCATACAGGCTTGCTGTACACTTCTGCAAAACAGAAAATCTCTCCTTCCAAGACTAAGCAGGACCCACCCTATGTTAGATGCCTACTGGAAATTTGATGAAATGGGGGGGAGGGGTTAAAACATTTACATCTTTGCTTCAATATATTAAAAAAATAATTAATCCTAATTAACTGCCCAAAGAACAGAATAGCAATTTGGTCACTAATATTTCAAGTCCCGCTGAATTAAAACACTATTCTGACTGCGGCAGTAAATCAAACCTTAATGCTGCAGTATCTAGTTACAGCACTGGATTAATAGGCAGCCTTTACCATTTCTCTACCAAGTAGTGACTGCACTGGTTCTACCCAAACCACTCATTTGTATCATACTTAAAATGTCTTGTGGAATAACAGAATGGTGCTTTTTCACTGTGATGGACCGTTTTACCCTGTTAAAAATCTCCCAGAGCATATAGTGGCGGTTCTTTACCATTCAATCATCGCCTGAGCAGGAGCCAGACTGTCCAATGGCATTATTGATCAGAGGCGGTTCAGGCCTTGGCTTGTGGCCTAGTTTAGGACTGTTTCCTGGCTTTAAATTGACCAGCCTTCCCCTGGTCCCTGGCGGGTTGAATCTGGGGCATGCCACTTTTCTTTCCCAATCAATTTCTCTGTTGCTTTTTTGTCCTTCTGTTTTCCCCCTCTTCTCCTTGTGAATGCTTTTGCTGGTTTCTAGGGTGGGAATATATATAGGTGAAAACAGAAAGGAAGCTCGCCTGTCTGGTGAAGACACCCAGCAGACATAAATGACAGCAGCATAAGAGACATCAGCACAGACCCGAAAACCGGACACAATAAACCAAAATGAAAACCGGTTCAATAATGTGCAAAATCTCGTTTTGATTCCTCTGTGGCCACATCAAACATATAACTGTATACTATGTATATAGTGTATACTATGTAGGTGTTGCAGAGCATATCCTTCCCTGGTTGAAACTCACAAGGCTGGATGCACACATATGAGATTACTCCTTTGTTGCGGCAGACAAACACCATTTTGTTTCAGCGGGGACATGCTAAATCAGGCTGTTTGTTGACAGTATCAGGATACCATTATCCTAATGAGAGGTGTATTCATTTCCACAATCCGTAACAAACCTTTAAGTGCCATGGAGGGCCACAGCAGCCGATTTCCTCCTCTCTGGTTGGTGGTGAGCAGATGCAGTGATTGGTTGGAATAAAAAGCTGCATACTCTCACTCAGTCCTCCATGCCTTAGCCACTAGGCTACAGTCTGCCCCAGAATCCGGGCTAGAGCTCCATATTGCTTGATGACAGTACAGAGTGCTCTAAAGTATGAATATCACATATCCATAATAAGCCAGTCTCTGATGAGGCTTGAGATTATTCTTCCTCTGCCACATGCTGAGGGTCTATCTCATTTCAAATGGAGTTCTGCATGTCCACCCGGGGTGCACAGCAAGGGCCGATCTTGTTCCAACTTCTGCTCTAAATTATTTAATTGACTCAATCATATCTTATCTGACACGTGCATGAGTGTTTGCTACAGCTGCAGAATGCAGGTCTATCCTAATGATTTTACTGTGCTCAAGTACAGGCTTGAACCAGGGTAATTCATAGACCTGTCAGCAAATCAAATTAAAAACAAGGCAATTGGTTGGAACAAAGACCAGTAAGCAGACTGGCCCTCAAAGACTTTTGCACCTGTGATGTACACACACACACACACACACACACACACACACAAGCAAACCTGACACACATGCATGCAGAACACCAAGGCCATAATGGCACTGTACATAGATGGTAACATCAAGACTCCACTACATCTGAATAAGGAAACAAACAAACACACACATTGCAAGACAAACACGCAGGGACAAACGCGCACACACACACACACACACCCTAAGGCCACAAGCACTGTTTGTAGATGGTAACATACTACACCAATATATCTTGTGTAAAGTTGTGCTACAGGCTATGTAGTCAGGTTTAAACAGAAGAGAATGGCTACTCATGCAGTCCTGATAGGAATGACTAATGCAGTAGGTGTGTAAATTGTGCTGGTATTTTGTGATGGTCACACATTGCTGGTTTAAAGGCAGGATCTGGCCTGTGAAGCTAAAGTGAGACCAGTTGAGCCCACATTTCATTCAGCTGCCACCCGCACTGGCTGCGAGCCCGCACGTTCAGATCACACTACACGCCAACAGGAGGTTGTGATCAATCACCAGCCTGGGGCAACGAATCTCTAGCCAAACGTTTCCACAACATCCCCCGGGAGGGAGGAGGGGCAGAATCGTGAACCACAGCGCTAGTCCCAGTCAGTGCGTTAGGTAACACTTTATTTTACAGCCCATTAATTACCTCATATTTGCTGAGCAATTACACAGCTACTTGTACTTTTATTGCAGTGGTAAGTACTATGAATCAAAGTCAAAGTAAATACAATGTCAATATGTTTTACAGTCCATTTCATAGTACTTACCTCTGAAATCAAAATAGTTTCCTAATACGTACCTGGTGTGTTCCAGACAGCGGTTGTGAAACAAAAAGATACTGCTGAACAATTTAAAATTAACATTCCATTTAGTTTGCTACCAAGAACTTCTGAATACAAATTGAAGCAACTTAGTGGCATTATAACAGCCAAATGATCAAATTCAAAGTAAAATTAAGTTATTTCAGTATCATCATTGTCAGCAGACATTGTTGTTCACTGCACACTAGCTTTTCAGACTGTTAGCCAATGTTCATAGAGAACAGAATTTTCACTTAGGGATGTGACAAATCATCAGTTTTTAAAAATAGTTACCATCACATTTTGAAAACGGTTAACCGTGTAGCCGATATTACGGGGTCTTCTTCTTCTTCTTTCGTGTGTCATCATCAGATGTCCAGCTCAGTAGCGTACAGCCACGCCCTCGTCTCAGGTCCCACATCGAAGAGGCCGGCCTTCAAGGGTGGTTTATACAGGGGACAGGTGGTGACTATGTGGTCAGCGGTCTGGGTGGTTTATACAGGGGACAGGCGGTGACTATGTGGTCAGCGGTCTGGGTGGTTTATACAGGGGACAGGCAGTGACTATGTGGTCAGCGGTCTGGGTGGTTTATACAGGGGACAGGCGGTGACTATGTGGTCAGCGGTCTGGGTGGTTTATACAGGGGACAGGCGGTGACTATGTGGTCAGCGGTCTGGGTGGTTTATACAGGGGACAGGCGGTGACTATGTGGTCAGCGGTCTGGGTGGTTTATACAGGGGACAGGCGGTGACTATGTGGTCCGCGGTCTGGGTGGTTTATACAGGGGACAGGCGGTGACTATGTGGTCAGCGGTCTGGGTGGTTTATACAGGGGATAGGCGGTGACTATGTGGTCAGCGGTCTGGGTGGTTTATACAGGGGACAGGCGGTGACTATGTGGTCAGCGGTCTGGGTGGTTTATACAGGGGACAGGCGGTGACTATGTGGTCAGCGGTCTGGGTGGTTTATACAGGGGACAGGCGGTGACTATGTGGTCAGCGGTCTGGGTGGTTTATACAGGGGACAGGCAGTGACTATGTGGTCAGCGGTCTGGGTGGTTTATACAGGGGACAGGCGGTGACTATGTGGTCAGCGGTCTGGGTGGTTTATACAGGGGACAGGCGGTGACTATGTGGTCAGCGGTCTGGGTGGTTTATACAGGGGACAGGCGGTGACTATGTGGTCAGCGACCATTGCCGGCGTGGCAGTTCCTCTCCTTTAATGCGGCCTCCCGGGTCCTGGATGTGACAGTGGAGGTGTGGGGCCCGGTCCACTCCTGCTTCCAGGCTGCCGCCAGCCATGCCTCTGTAGACAGGTCCTCAGGGATGGACCTGAGCAGCTCTTGTGCCGCCTTGTTGTATGAATGGCGGGACTTGAGTCTATTTAGAGGCAGCACTGTTGTGGTGGTGTTGTGCAGGATATGCCAGTCATGTCTCCGGGCTTTCCTTGCTAGGGCGAGGGTAGCAGCCCCTCGTCGGAGACCAGCTGGGGCAATTCCCACTAGTACTGGCAGGTGGAACACGGGGGTGGGCTTCAGGCAGCCAGTTATGGTCCGAAGAGCGTTGTTTATAGCTATGTCGACCTTCCTGGCATGTGGGCTTCTGCACCAGGCTGGGGCACAGTATTCAGCTGCGGAGAAGACCAGGGCTTGCGTGGAGATTCGAAGCACCTTGGCGGATGCACCCCAGCTAGTACCGGCGAGACGTCGGATTAGTGAGACCCTTGATGACACTTTGGCTGTCACTTCTTCAAGGTGTTGTTTGAAGGAGAGTGTCCTATCCAGGCGTACACCAAGGTACCGCGGGGCTTGCTGGAACTCCAGGCGCTTGTTGTCGACGAATACATCCAGTTCCCTTTTTGCTTCGCTGTTGAGGTGGTAAGCTGCTGACACTGTCTTGTCAATGCTAAGCTGTAGGCGCCATTTGCGCAGGTAGTCTGCCAGGATCCCCATGTCCTGGTTTAGGCCGTCTTCCATCGCCTCCCATGTTGGTCGTCGCATCATGATGGCCAGGTCAGGGATGTTATCTCTGGCTGATCGTAGATGTATATGTTGAACAACATCGGTGCAAGGACAGACCCCTGCGGAACGCCATTCCTCAGCCTCCTGAGCCTGCTGCATTGTCCATCACTGGTCTGTAAGGTGAAGCTGCGGTTCGTCAGCATCTCCATGATGAACTTCACCATATGTCGGTCGGGGATGGTCTTTAGTAGCTTTAGGTGGAGTCCACAGTGCCAGACGGTGTCATAGGCAGCTGTGAGATCCAGCAACACTACTCCAGCCTTCTCTTTTTGCTGGAAGCTGTCCTCAATATCTTGAGTGAGCAGTGTCACTTGGTCGACCGTTGACCGTCCGCGAAGGAAACCGGCCTGTTCCTGTGGGAGTTGTGGGTCCACTACTGGCTCGATGCGGATCATCCTCTCCAAGATCTTGAATGGGATGCAGAGCAGTGAGATGGGTCTGTAGGACTTAGGGTCTTCAGCAGGTTTGTTTGGCTTTGGAAGGGCTATGACAGCAGCGTGGCGCCAGATCTTCGGGAGCTTGGACCTCCGGAAGCATGCTGAGTAGAACGAGCAGAGCCATGCGGATGTTTTTGCACTCTGGTGGGTCACAAACTCAGCGTGGATGTAATCATGGCCTGGTGCCTTCCCTTGTTTGAGTTTGCTTATGGCCGCCTGGAGCTCAGCTATTGTGATGTCTCGTGATAGGTTAGCATCCACACTGGCTGCCCTACACAAGGAGGATACCTCGTGTGATGTTGTGCGGGCAAAGTTTATATCTGCACCTGGGAAGCAGCCGTTTTTAAGGAGCTGGGACGCGATGGCATTTGCTGTTACTGGGCACTTGGGGGCCGATGTTGTTCTGCCTGTCAGCTGGTTGATTGTCCGCCACGCCTTGCGACTAGAGTGGGCGGCCTGTAGCGTAGTGGTTAAGGTGAATGACTGGGACACGCAAGGTCGGTGGTTCTAATCCCGATAAGATCCGCACAGCCGTTGGGCCCTTGAGCAAGGCCCTTAACCCTGCATTGGTCCAGGGGAGGATTGTCTCCTGCTTAGTCTAATCAACTGTACGTCGCTCTGGATAAGAGCGTCTGCCAAATGCCAATAATGTAATGTAATGTAATGTAGAGTTGGTGAAGTCAATTGACTCCACAACTTCAGTCCACCTTGTCCTTCGGGTGGCGTCCAGCTTCTGCGGGAGTGCCGTTGCAGACTCATCTTCCCTGGAGCTTGCCTGCTGGTGGACATGCAGGAGGCAGCTGCACTCTTCATCCCAGCCCGGGATGTAGTTTGCGTTATAGCCTCGGGGAATGGTTTTCCTTGCGGCCCCAAGGAGTACTTCGCAGTAGGCTGCGTACCCGGTGTCCACATCGGCAGTATCTGGGTCTGGGAGGCAGACTGATTTTCTTTCCGTCTCCTCAGTGAATGACTGCCAGTTTGCCTTTCGAAAGTTCCATCTCCTGACGGGTTTCCCTGCTACTGGCTGCACCACAGACGGAACTTTTATGATGGACAGTCGATGGTGTGAGCGGGGGAACCTTTCCAGAACTCGTCTCACCGGCTTTTGGGCCGTGTGACACACAGCGAAGGCCAGGTCCAGGTTGGTGTGGGTATTCCAACGTGCGGCAAAGAAGCTTGGAGGTTCTTTTGGGTCAAACAGCAGCGCCGCATTGGCGCTGGAGGCCCATTGGCTTAATGTCTCTCCGTTTGGTGTTGTATGGCTGTAACCCCAATCTGTGTGTTGGCAGTTGAAGTCCCCTGCATAGATGGCGGGTGCAGGTGCCAGCGGGAGTGATGCCATGGTCAGCGTTGTTGGTGGGGGCTTGTAAACATTGACAACCGATGTGTCCTGCGCTTTAGTAGACAGCCACTCGATGCTCGAGCCTGGTGGAGATTGGCCATTGGCTGTCCAGCTAAGGTCATTCCTGACAAAGGTTGCGGGGTCATATCTTATTTATGAAAAAAAGAAAGAAAACGAAAACTGGAGTTGCTAAGCGACAAAAATGTAATTGCATTTTAAAACTCTTAAAATTGTTTCATTTAAATGTCAACAGTGTTTTTTCCCAGGACAGTCCTGTTTTGACTTATTCTCAAAAATGACCTAAATGTCCTGTATTTTCATGTCTGGTGAGTTGCATGGTTATTCTTAATGTTTACTAGCTGTATTAAGTGTGTTCTGTTCATTTACAGCACAATAGAGTGAATTCCGTGCTTTAGAATAGCCTACATATACAACTTGCTACAACTACCAAACTAATCAATCATAATTTTGTGCACCTTGTATGCCGTCGCTCTAAGCAACAACGACCACAATTTTTAGCTGAGCGGGAAGGAAGTGTTGGAGGTTGCAGCAATGTAGTTAAATGTCACAAAAGCGAGCGTGTTTGTTTACTTAAGAGCTTCAGAAAGAGTTCACACTTCTCAAAAAACACTCACACTAGTGGATAAGGGTATGGTTGTTCGTCAAACGTGTGGAGCTCATTTTTTGGTTGCTCACGGAAGCACCAAGATGCTGAACTAAGTAAGTCTACTAGTCCTAGTGTGTCAGAATTTTTTGTGCGACAAAACACAGAGGCAGATAAAATATACGCCAGTGAATGACTGTTAGCTTACCATTTGGTGCTGCAGGTTACCATGGTTACCATGCTGCATGGACGCCGCTGCAGGTTACCATGGTTACCATGCTGCACGGACACCGCTGCAGGTTACCATGGTTACCATGCTGCACGGAAAATGGATCCAGGTCATAGTTCATAGTTCAGGTCATAGTTATTCAACACATTAAAGTTGCAAAGATGCAAACAACAAAACTATATTAGGTACATTTAATCTGCCTAAATGAAATCCGAGGTGATCGTTTGCAACGTATAGCTCCATTATCAGAACAAGAACTGCATGATGATTTGGAGAAGTACTCGTTTCTAACACTGAGCATGGACGCATCGAATCACAAGGATACAAAGCTATTCCCTGTGCTCGTGCACTAGTTCATTCCCAGTAGTGGGAGAAACACAAAAGTCTTTGCATTCTCTTCTTTGTCCAGCGAAACATCTGATTTGCAGTGTGAATTTCTTGAACAGGTAATTGTGAAGCATTCTCTTTAATGCCAGTATTTAGATTAATAACGAAGAGTAAAATTAATATGATGTTAATATTTTGCAAAAAGTTTTAGCAGCCACTATGTATTTTAAATAGATTTCAGTTGGATATGTTAGTTTCGATATTATGTCCTGTATTCAGCCTCTGGGAATATGGTCACCATATATTTACATTGTGACATCGTGCTCACCATCTGTAGTTTAAGCTGTCCAGGTAACCCTCCTATTATGTTTGGGATCAATACACCCCATTAAGTGTTTGACATCTCTTAATGACAAGTTAACCTTTTTTATGTCCCTGCACCAGCGACAGCCATGGCCGGAGACATAACGTTTATCATCTGTCTGTCGTGCATTCATCCGTCCCATTCTTTTGAACGCAATATCTCAGGAATGCCTGAGGGAACATCTTAAAATTTGGCATAACGTCCACTTGGACCATGGATGCACAGACTTGAATTTGCTGGTCAATGGTCAAGGTCGCTGTGACCTTACAAAATGTATTTTTGGCCATAACTCGCTAATCCATATGCTAACCTAGGGTAGGTCATGCCTGACAAACCTGTTTGTGTTTCCGTGTGGTGACAGTCATGGTGTGTTTCAGTCACAGTGACAGCTTTTTTCAGTGCAGTCACAACTTGGCCATGTGTAACTTCATGTAACTGTCTCTATCCACCTCTTTCCACAGTCCCATATCCTCTCTCAATTAGATAGTGTGCAGGGAGGTCAGATACATGATATTGCTTTTCATGGTCCTGCAGCTGTCCGACAGCCACTACCCATTACATGTCATTTGGCAGACACTCTTATCCAGAGAGACTTACAGTTGATTTAGACTAAGCAGGAGACAATCCTCCCCTGGTGCAATGCAGGGTTAGGGGCCTTGCTCAAGGGCCCAACAGCTGTGCAACTCTTATTGTGCCTACACCGGGGATCAAACCACCGATCTTACCGGTCCAGGTCCCAGTCATTTACCTTAACCACTACGCTACCGCCTGCCCTTTCTGCGAGTGGGGCTGTTGCTGTCCGTAGCTCTCCTGGTTAGCTGGAAAATCTGCAGGGCTGAAGGGACAGCCCCGGGTCTCATTGTGGGCCATTCTGAAAGCATTAAGAAAAAAACCAGGAGGAATGCATGTGAACAAAGAACCTCTTTCTTCTCAGGCAGCAGTCCTAGCCTCTGCACCAGTGTGCTGCCCACTCTTTTGTTTCTGTCATCTGTAAATACAAAGACTGTTAATTCTGCAGATGAAATCCCTGAAAACCTGAAAACACATGGTTTTCAGGTTGCCAGATCTGTAAGTGTCAAGTAGTGAAACTGACAGATAACACAAATGATTTTTGAATGTTAACAATGGATGTGTACACAGAGAAAATGGATCCAGGTCATAGTTCATAGTTCAGGTCATAGTTATTCAACACATTAAAGTTGCAAAGATGCAAACAACAAAAGGATTTTAGGTACATTTACAGCAAGAAAATCCTGTGGAACCACTGTCCACAATTTACTCCAATGGACTTTTTTAATGTAAATGTTTGAAATGAGTTTTGTTAAAATAAACAACATCACTCAATAATTTTGATGTACCTTTTAATGAGAAATATGTCCTCTACATTGGTAACAAGATCAAATCATGTTAAATTTCAGAGATTCTTTTAACCGTGGAGGGGGGGAGGCACCCTGCAGTTTCTCCATTAACAGAATGCCCAATAATCCTGGATCATTCATTAAGGCCATTTATTGAAAGCTGCCATCAGGTTTTTCATAATGGGATTTAAATATTTTGTAAAATTATCCAGGAAGTACACAATTTAAATTTAAATCAACAGGCCCTAGGAAGAACGCTGTCCAATTATTCTAACAGATTTTACAGAGGATATCAGATATTAGCCGTAGGAATGAAAGGCATAATGATTTCAATACGCACCGGTCTAGCATTGACAAAATGAATACTTTATTTTAGCATAATTAGAGGGACGGCAAAGAGATTGTGAACGACACAAACCATTAACGCCATGCAGCACAGTGATAGGGCACATGGCATTGATATGTTAATAATCCTCCCCATCAGGGTACCGTCTGACACACAATGACAGTTTGACTTTCATCTCTGAATACGATTACATCAGTTTGTCAGCAGCCTGAATATTTCAGTATTATGTCAGCTCTCCAGGCTGTGCTAATACGTAAAATACCCTGCTGTTGAATGGGCCATCTTTCTTCATCAAGCGTTCATCACGGTATTCATCCCACAGGTATGGGAGGCCTGTATCCTGTATGGGAGGCCTGTATCCTGTATGGGAGGCCTGTATTCTGTAGCGTAGTGGTTAAGGTACATGCCTGAGACACGCAGGACGCCCAGTTTTAGAACCCTGGCTACGCCACTACACATCACGTATATATTATTTTGAGATACAATGGTTAGAGTGTGGGAATTTGCAAATGCGCATATTGCTGAATATTGAAACAAAGCCTGAGAAGTTGCAGTAGACACGGAAGAAATGCACTTACTCATGATGTCCAGTCATCCATATGCCATTGTGTCATGCTTTACAGTTGCCGTTCTCACACATGCCAGAGAATAATTATGACCTTGTTTCAAAGTTCTAAGGTTTCTGTCAATATGTTTGTTTCATCTGTATGGTAAAATCTCATAAATTGAATCATCCAAATAGAAAGGAAAGTTCATATGATCTTGCTGATGTCGCCGGCACTGACCGCCAACCCCAGAGGATTAATGCAAATATTTAATCAGCGAATCATGGATGCATTAAAACATGCTGACGTGGTCAAGAGGTTCAGCTGTTTTTCAGACCAAAGGAAGAAATGTGATCGAATTGACTTTGACCGTGGAATGATTTTTGGTGCCAGACAAGGTGGTTTGAGTATCTCAGAAACTGCTGATCTCCTGGGATTTTCATACACAACTGTCTCTGGAGTTTGTAGAGAATGGTGTGAAAAACAAAAAAAGATCCAGTGAGCAGCAGTTCTGCGGGCAGAATCGTGTTGTTAATGAGAGAGGTCAGAGGAGAAAGGCCAGACTGGCCGAAGCTGACAGGAAGGTGACAGTCACGCAAATAATCATGCATTACAACAGTGGAATGCAGAACAGCATCTCTGAACAAACCTCTAAGTGGATTCATAGGTCTAAAAAATAATAATGAATACCAAATAAAGTGCTCACTGTCTGTATATAGGGGTGTAACCAGGGCCTAAAAAATACAGAGGTCAAGAGAATACATTTTATGGTGTAAATGTTGGATACTGTGTATGCCTCAAGATTATGCTTAAATTTCAGAAAATATTAAGGACCATTCATTCCTCTCCACAGTAAACTGCAATACAGGCTTTAGAAATGGAGATGAAGAAAAATAACAACAAGGACATGACCTCAATGATCATTACAGCCATAAAGAAAATGCACACCCACTGTACCTTCATTTGTGAGAGTGCAACTAACTGTGAAACTCCCGGGGCATTTTTAGAATTTTTATTCTCCTGAGACCAATCCATTTCTGTCCACGGTAGGGGACATAGACCAATCCATTTCTGTCCACAGTAGGGGACATGAGTCTCTGGTCTACTATGTGGAAAACATACACAAGGGAGAATAATCACTTCTACTGGTTGCATACCTGTAGAGTGATTGAACATTTGTCTTAAATAACTTAAATAGCTGTGGAATTTATCAGTAGATTAGCTTTGATTTGGTATTGCTTGTGAGCAATTGTAGGCCATTTAAATAGGCGTGTCAGAGCGACGCTAGCGTATATTAGACTGGCGAAAGTTGTCCTTAGTCAGTAAGTGCATCATTCTGACCAGGTGTTTAGTATCGCTGCGGGTTTTCCTCTGGACGCGGTAACGTTGATTTTTTTAAATTGCTCATTTGAACAGCAAGGGTTAGGACTTGAGCCAGGTTGTTTGTCTATTACCTGTTAATCACTTCTACTGGTTGCATACCTGTAGAGTGATTGAACATTTGTCTTAAATAACTTAAATAGTTGTGGAATTTATCAGTAGATTAGCTTTGATTTGGTATTGCTTGTGAGCAATTGTAGGCCATTTAAATAGGCGTGTCAGAGCGACGCTAGCGTCCCAGTTTGTGATGTTATGTTTCACCCCATCCCAGTCTGCTCTCTCCCTCGAAGACCCCCCCTGCGACGTGGGCCTCCACGGCGTCGGAACCCCTCAAACCTCAGCTATCCCCCGCTGACCCCCTGTGAGGACTTTGCTGTCACAGGGGGACTATGGAACTGCCAGTCTGCCACTCATCCCTGCGTATGCCTCCCTCCAGTCCCTACAATTCCTTGCCCTCACGGAGACCTGGATCACACCTGACAACACCGCCACTCCCGCTGCCCTCTCATCCTCCTTCTGCTTCTCGCACACTCCCCGGCCTTCCGGCCGTGGCGGTGGTACTGGTCTTTTAATTTCCCCCTCGTGGAAATTCTCTGTTCTCCCCCTCTCTGACCTGTCCATATCCACTTTTGAATTCCATTCTGTTGCAGTATCCTACCCTACTAACCTTTTCATTGCAGTTATCTACCGTCCTCCAGGGCCCCTGGGAAACTTCCTTGATGAGCTAGACACCCTTCTCAACTCCTTCCCTGAGGATGGCACCCCACTGATTCTCCTTGGAGACTTCAACATCCACCTAGAAGCCTCCCAGTCTGCTGCCTTCCTACCGCTAATCCACTCCTTCGGCCTCTCCCTGCAACACTCTCCTCCAACCCACAAGACGGGCAATGTCCTAGACCTTGTCTTTGTGAGGAACTGCTCATGCTCCGATTTCACGGTTACCCCTCCCTAAACAATGATATATCCCTAAACAATGTATGCTTAGGACCAGCTCTATGACACACATCATATGAACAACATGTAATATACGGTATTGGAACATGCTAGCAGTTCTATTAATACATCATAGACAAAACACAAGCGTTGGTTAATGTTGGTCAGAAAAACCATGCACAGATAAAATCTGAATTATGCAAATTCAAATTATACTTGTCTCCTGCTAATCTGAATTATACTTGTGTGCAAAGTGGCCTGTAGGTTGGTGGTTCGATTCCCGGTGTAGCCACAATAAGATCCGCACAGCCGTTGGGCCCTTGAGCAAGGTCCTTAACCCTACATTGGTCCCGGAGAGGATTGTCTCCTGCTTAGTCTAATCGACTGTACATCGCTCTGGATAAGAGTGTTACACCTATTCAGGCATTGTCTTAATGCACACTCCAAAAACTGCCGCTGAAATTAAATCAGGCAGTTATGCCACATCATTCATATCCATAGAGCGCAGTTTGGGTCCATCAACTCTGGCGAATCCTGCTAGACGGCCTTGTGTATGAGGAATCCTTCCAGCGACAACTGCTGACAACTTATGAGAGCTCTCAAATTATTTAACTACATGCTTAACAGCAGAAAAATGTCAGGCCTGTTCCCCATTCCATTTAACAATCCCCATTTTAAAAGGCCCTGTGCACCACAAATGTGATGCTAATTGTCAGGGTGTTCATTGGGAACTGGCTGGTGTCTTATGTCTGTGCTCCTGTCAAAAGCCGAATAGAAGAACCAACCATTATCCATGACCTGCGGTAGCTTCTTGTCAATGTGCTTCTTTCTGAAAGTATATAATGCCACATGTCGCACTACGATGAGACAGAGACGTGGTCTGACCGTTTTCAGCCTTGGTTTTGATGAGTTCATAGGTATGGTCTCTATGTGTAGTTAGGCGTGTGCGTATTGCTGGGTTCTGAGGTTCGGTCTGTATGTGTAGTTAAGCTCATGTGTATTGATGAATGGTTTTGTATAACAAGTGATGCTTGACTTAGTCCTCAGGGTATACGTTGCACAAAAAAACTTTTTTCTATGCAGTGAACAAACAACAGTGAACACCAACAGTCAAGCCTGATTTAAATCAATAAACTGTATTATAAACTAGGTAAATTCCATATAATAAATAAATCAAATGTGTTATAAATTAGGTAAATTTAAAGGTACAGTAGGTAAGATTTTTGTGTTAAAATATTGTTACAAGACCATTGTAAATCCCTTCCTATTATTGAAAAAGGCTCACTGTGTAATGTTCCTGTATTTGTCCTGTGTGTATTTATGTTTATTCTTGTTATTTATTCTGTTTTCCATTACAATTCTCATTTGTCATCCCCTGTTATGTCTGCGTCTGAATGTTTACCAGTCTAGTCACTCCCCTGTCTGCGTGTCCCACTATTCAGGTGGTTACGGTAGTTTTCGGGTTTTCAACATTCCTTCTAAAACTTGCGATTCTTACTTCCTGCTTTTTCTTGGTAGTTAAATGTTGTAAAGCACGATTCTTACTCACTACTACTAATCTAGGTTTTGTACAGTACTAATCCAATGAATACACTTACTGTCTGTCTAACTAACTAACAATCACTTTTATTGGGTAGTTTAGAAATATTCACGTAACTAACTCACTAACGCAATCTCTTAGTATTTATTTCTGCACTGTTCTGTAACTCCGCCTCCCTATGCTATCCCTGATTACTCGTTTAGTTTCAGTGCAGTGTTCGCACCTGTCTCTAACTATCACTACGTCTTCAAGCTATGTCTACTCCCTAATCCGGTGCCGTATGTTTTACATGTTTTGTTACATGCATCCAGTCCGCGTTTTCGTCTCCCTCCCATTATGTTATTACCCTATTATGTTTCCCCACCTGTTGTCTATTTGTTTAGCCCACCTTTTTCCCAGCCCCGCCTAGATTGTCACCTTCCCTCATGTATTTAAACCTCAGTCTCTGCATTGTTCTTTGTCAGAACGTTGATCAGTTTTAGTGCCGAATACTTCGTAAGCCTAACTCTTGAGACTCTTGAGAGTCTTGATAGACACCCCTTTGCCTTTTGATTTCCGAGCCTGCCTTGCCCTTTTGTTTTGTTTGCCTTTCTGCTTTTCTGGTTTTTGACATTTTGCTTTGTTTTCTGGTTTTGATTCTTGCCTTCGTCCTTCTGTACTTTAGCCTGATTTTCAGGATTTTTGACCCCCTCGCCGGTTTTTCGACTATTCTTTTGCCTTTCGTTTTTGTCATTGTATTCGATCTCCTGGCTACGATTTCGGACTATTAAACAACGATTTTGGATTATCCTGTGGTCTGCGTTTGGGTTCTCAGAGCCGTACATAACACACTGACATGTTGACTCACCCACCCTGCCTGTTTTTGACAGCTACAAATTCCTTTTATATCTTTACGTGTTCAGTCATGCATGTTTAGCTAAATTTTTATTTCTCTCAAATTGTAAGAAACAGTTCCATTGTTTGGGCAGACTGTCATATCTTAGTTATATAGCCAACTAGTTACATAGCCAAATCAGTTGATTCCTCATAATATAGTTGATTGGCTAAACGGAAAACTTCAATTAGACCAAAAAATATAAATACTGTTGTGTAGTCAACATTACATAAAGTCACCTGTTCGGTGAACATTTTGTTACTAGAACACTACCCACACCTCTCTCTTTGGCCCTTCTCTTCACCTCATCTGCTCCGACACTCGGACAGAGGCTGAATTCTGCACAGCACACCACCAGGCCTACGGACACACCTAGTATACCTTGTGGTAAATTAGTGGCTTATAGTGAGTGGAAACTGGTGTATGCAAACTGCTACATCAGCTCACCAACGAACTACAGAAACAAACTTTTCCACACAGAAAATGGACCAGCGGACATTTTTCAGAACTGAACAGACCAGACGACAACGCGTAGCCTGTGGGAACACCCCATTACATTGCGCACCTCTCCATTACATTATTCACAGCACCATCGCGGCTTCTACTGGGACAGCACATCTTTTGGATCCAGCAATGCGTATGGACTCAGTAAGACTAAACAACAAACATTCAGGCATAGCCAGTGTTTAGCTTAGTCTCAACTAATTTTGTGAAACTGTTTTTATAGTTGCTTTGTGTTATCGTTTAAATGCCTTCGGTTAGTTCGTTATGTGAATAGATTCACCATCATTCCCATATGCATAGAGTAAGCAACGCAAGTAGTCTCTCTTTCTCACAGCTAACACTAACACTCCCACACTACCCAAGCTAACTACCCAAGCTAGCTGTTCCCACCTTTCTTTTGTTAAAGGAACATGCACACACACATTCCTAAGATACCTTATCCTACTAACTTCCCGTTAGTTCAACCCCATATACTGTATGTTCTGTGTTTGTACATCTATTTAATAAATATATTTTATTAAACCTGGTGTCTGTTTTGGTCAGTCTTTAAAAGAACTTCCAACCTTCAGGTTATCGTTATGTTTAATCATTTATATTGGTTTTCAGTTATACTGCTACATAACATTAATTGGCGCCCTGGTTTCGTAGAGAGTAAAATCCTTGTTATTTTCGGCGGCCTGTGCAAGGACCCTACACTTTAATATTATAAATGAGCAAAAGTATTCAAACAGTGAGTATTCAGGCAAATGAAAGTAAATAACAAATTTGGTAGCATATCCCTCGCTTGCAATAACTGCATCAAGCCGGCGACTCATTGACATCACCAAACTGTTACATTCTTATTTTCTGATGCTTTTTCCGGTTTTTACTGCAGCCTCCTTCAGTTTTGGACTTTGGCAAAGTCCAAGACGTCTTTCTTCATACCTGACCACCAGAACCTTCTCTGAATAAATGTGGTAGTGCGTGAGATCCCGGGATGGCAAGAGAGAAGAGAGGAGTGTCCCCATTGTAACACCTGAGATCTGGCTGCTGGTGGTACATATAGGCGGTTCTCTGGACAGTTACTGGGACCTGCTTCGCCGTTCTGAGCATTGAGGACAATGTCCTCGATTTCCAGCTGTATAGCATTGACGAAGCAGTTGGTAGGTAGGATGGTGTCCGGTTTCTCCTCCTTGCTAGAGGGTTCGAACCATCTGGATAGGGCGTCAGGCTTGACGTTCTTGGATTTGGGACAGTAGGCAAGTGTGAAATTGAATTGAACCGTGAGAAGAATAATGCCCACCGGGCTTGGCGAGAGTTGAGCCTCTTGGCGGTTTGCAGATACTCCAAGTTCTTATGGTCGGTCCACACCAAAAAGGGGACTTGAGCTCCCTCCAGCCAGTGCCTCCACTCCTCTAAGGCCAGTTTGACTGCCAGAAGTTCCCGGTTGCCGATGTCGTAGTTTTCTTCTGTGGGTGATAGGTGGCGAGAGAAGAAAGCACAAGGATGGATCTTATTGTCTTTGCTGGCGCGTTGTGATAGGACAGCCCCTACCCCCATGTTAGAGGCATCCACTTCGACTACGAATTGTCTGGTAGGGTCTGGGTGGATCAGGATAGGGGCTGTGGTAAATGGGTCCTTGAGGTTGAGAAATGCCTGATTGGCCTTATCGTTCCATTGGAAGGTTCTTTTGTTGGAGGTGACTGCAGTAAGGGAGGCAGCAGTGGTACTGTAATTCCGGATGAATCGGCGGTAGAAGTTGGCAAACCCCAGGATGTCGTCAAGGTAGACAAATAGGAATTTATTGATCATGTCCCCCAGCACGTCATTGACAAGGTTCTGGAAGACGGCAGGTGCATTCGTTAGCCCAAACGGCATCACCAAGTACTCCCAATGGCCAGTAGGGGTGTTGAATGCTGTTTTCCTCTCAGCTCCCTCGCGGATACGCACCAGATGGTAAGCATTGCGTAAATCTGGTTCGGTGAAGATGGTAGCCTCCTGTAGCTGTTCAAACGCTGAGGCCATGAGGGGGAGAGGGCAGCGGTTCTTGATGGTGATGTCATTCAGGGCTCGGTAGTCGATACATGGGCATAAGGATCCATCCTTTTTGCCCACAAAGAAGAATCCTGCTCCAGCAGGAGATGATGAGGGACAAATGATGCCTGCAGACAGAGACTCCCTCAGGTATTTCTCCATGGTCTCAGTCTCAGGATGGGACAAGGAGAACAGCCGTCCTCTGGACAGGGTGGTTCCTGGAAGGAGATTAATGGCACAATTGTAGGGTCGGTGCAGGGGCAGAGATGTGGCTCGGGATTTGCAGAAGACCTCTCCAAGGTCCAGGTACTCAGGCGGGATCTCTTCCAGATCCGGAACTTTCAAGGGAATCCTTCTCGAGACAGGAATGTGGGCTTGGCGAAGGCAATGAGCAGTACAGAATGGGCTCCAGCCCAAAATCTCATGCCTCTCCCAGTCCATCTCAGGGTTGTGTTTCACGAGCCAGGGGTTGCCCAGGACGATGGGAGAATGTGGGGAATCTATGATATGGAGCACCAGCTCCTCTTGATGGTTGCCGGGAATCAGCATCTTAAGGGGAATGCTTGTGTGGGTGATGCTGGCAAGTCTCTGACCACTGAGTGAGTTGGCAACCAGGGACTGTGACATCCGGTTAAGTGGAATGCCTCACCTGGTGGCCACCCCGCGGTCCAGGAAACTTGCTTCAGCTCCGGAATCAATAAGGGCGGAGATCTTCCTCGTCTTCCCCTCCCAGGAGATGGTAGCAGGAAGACAGGTGTGGTGTTTGGGGGAGACTTCAACAGGAGTCACACCCACTAGTGCTCCCCCGCTGACTAGTGGGCATTGGCTTTTCCTGGGCATGACGAGACGAAGTGCCCCTCCTGACCACAGTAGAGGCATAGCCGGCCTCTCATCCTCCGCTCCTTCTCCTCACGGGTCAGCCTGGCACGATCCACCCTCATGGGTTCTACCTCTCCGGTGTGGGTAGGATGTTCCTCCCGGGATGGGGGACCGGACCAGACTCTGGAAGTCTCCCCTCGAGACCGAACAGCACGAACTGGGCTCCGGAAACGGCGACGGTCACTGAGGCGGGAGTCCACCCCGATGGCCAAAGCGATGAGCCCCTCCAAATCATCGGGTAGTTCCCGGGTGATTTCTATTGAAAACAACAGCCAATCAGAGAAAATAGTGAATTACACCAGTAATGTGATGGGGCTTCTGGCAAATCAACCCTGATTGCAAAATCATTTAAGGCAAAAATTAATGTAAACAAACATGACATGCCAAAGATGGTGTATTGCCAGGTGGTCTTGCGGGATGAGGTGTGATACCACAATCTGAGGTGCTGGGTTCTTGTGCCCATTTCACAAAATTTGAATATACTATTGGATAATTCAGTTTGTACATTTTGAATTCTATAAATAACTTCCTACCAGTCATGATAAATGCTATATTTTAAAGGATTCCTGCAGTGTTTTATTTATAAAGAACACCACTTTCTCTCATAATGCAGTCAAGCAGTCGCTGCATGGAGTGAATAATCGATTCTGGAGCCATCGATGGGCCTAGTAACATTGCATGAAGAAGCAATCCCTTAAGCAGCTTCCTAAGGTATAGTTTGGGAAACAAGCCTATAAAAGTAAACAACTTTAGTGACGTATACTTTACTTACGTAAAATGCTAAGAGACACCGTTAATGGGAAACGCAGCCCTGCTCCAGAACTTTTGTAGCTAATTTCCTGTCCGATGTCTGTTACTCAGTACGCCAACGGTTTCTTTCTTTTTCAGGACGTTCCAAGTTGCTGTACAAGCTATCCCCAATACTTGGGCAAATGATTTCTTGTTTTTCTAACACATGTTGGTTGGTTTTCTAACACAAATGCAGTCTTCACAGGCAAAACCCAATGTGAAAACCAAGAGTAGACATTCAGAACTATTCACTGCTTAACCAATCAATCAGGACACATCTGGGCAATAAGAAACACCTGTCAGTTCCAATACTTTTTCTCACCTAACAATTGAGAGGTCTGATGTGGTGATATGTTCTAAGTTGTTTAACAAATCAATATAAAAATACCAGGAAATAAAAGCTGAAATTCGGATCTACATCATTTGACCTCAAACCCAATTATGTTCAGTGTATAGCAAAAACAAAGGAATGGACCTTGTTGTTCCAATACTTTCGAAGGGGACTGTATATAGCAAAAATAACAAATTGTTTGTTATGACCATACTTTTGGCAGGCACTGTATAAATAGCAGAATGCCCTCAGGAAAGAATCTTCAAACAGCTCCAGTCCCCACATTACATTACTGTTGGGTAAAGCCAAAAATGTACAGAAAATACACCTTGAAGAAAGGAAAAACACATTTCTCCAAAATCTGCCAAGAATTAATATTGAAGGTCACACAATAAAAGGCTTTGTGAAAGAGAGCATTAATATCAAATGGACACCAGTTCCTTTATGAGTTGAAATTATCTGATGGCAACCAGGCTGTTTGCAAAGACTTTCAGATGCCAATTAAAGACACTGTTCAAAAAATAAAAAGACATCCAGAATGCCTTTTTCAAAATGTCTTTTCCACAACTGCTCATAATTAACTAAATCATAACAAATCGTTATTGTTGGTAATTAACCAGTCAGTAGCCTATCAAAAACAATGCAGGCTATGCATCCTTACATCAACTGATCAGCTTTCATTACAACTAAGAATGACTCAGTCAGAAGACACGATAAAGAGATAAGGACTATTTGGAAGAGGGAAATCAGTCTTTGTTAATGATAAGCTCTGGTCTGGGGCAACAACCACTGTCTCTTTACCCACAGACAAGAGAGCCTCTCTTTGATCAGACATACATACTATTAATTGAATAAGGTGAGGACATGTAATCCTTCCAGAAACTGTTTTCTTTTGGAAGCACATTTATACAAGTAAATGGGCCAGTAATACAAAAAGGTGTGAATGGTC
Source organism: Conger conger (assembly GCF_963514075.1). NCBI lineage: Eukaryota > Metazoa > Chordata > Actinopteri > Anguilliformes > Congridae > Conger > Conger conger. The sequence continues at coordinate 38,824,473 of NC_083774.1, read as the reverse complement.
CAGAATATTTGGGGAGATGAACAGTTAATGTCACTCAGTGCATTCAATGCAGTTTTCACTTTAAAACAAGGACTACAATAATTTGTTGTAAAGCCCCAAAAAATGCAAACCCATTTAAATTTGAAAACATTTAGCATGTTCTCTATGAAGGCAGAAATGCTCAAACAAGATGTAGTCCCTTTCCTTCATGGTATTGAGCTAAACACTTTCATCACACAATGTAACATAGACTTCCCATGCCCACGATAGTCATGAACCTTAAGCAAATTAATGAAAACTGTCAGGATTCACTGCTTTTCTTGTAGTTCACTTCCTGAGTTTTAGATTGCGGGGCCGAGCACATCAGCCTCTTTGGAGGCCTGGGTTCGAATTCCTCCGCTGCCATTTTAACTGCAAAACGTGCATCATTCCACTTAACTGCAAAACATGCATAAGAGGTAGCCACATGAAACAAGCATGTTCTCATGCACAAAGTGTGTTCTTAACACAAACCTGCCATTCTGTTTCTCAGTGTTGCAAGGACACCAACACCCAGAATAGCTGCAAAGACAATGTAGCTGACAGACATTCGGGAGGGCTCGTCTGGGAGTTTAACCCAGGACCTTACGCGCCCAAAGCCAGAATCATACGCCTAGACCAACTAGCCCACAGATATATCTGTGTGATTGAAGTGGAACACCAGATGGTTAGTAATTGAAAGATCCCATTGTACTAGGCCATTCCTGATGGCAGTGACAATAATGACATGCTTACCTGACGGGCATTTTTACGATCATATTGGTAAATACGTGTGCTGTATTGCAACTTCTCTCTGTGTTTGTCTCAATATCCAGTAATGCGAAAGTGAAAATTCCCTGCTTTCAGCAAAAAAATTGACCATGTTAATCTCACTACCACGATTGTCCCACACCATATAAAATGCAATGGCAAAGTTTACCTTTACATACAAACATATCAAATAGTACAGAGACCTGTATTGGCATAAAAGTAAAATCACTAGACCAGTCGCCTAAGGTAAAATAGACCCGCATATTATATTGCATGACCAAAATTCTCAACAGGAGCATATTTACAGATTCAATGCCAATCAAGTCTATCAGGCTGAAGCCATAGGGAAGAGGGATGAAAACATGAAGAATTATCATTTTAACCGATGCATTTAAAAAACTGACACACAATCGACCATGTAAGCCCCGCGCTAACACAACGACGGAATTTAGCGAGGGCATGCACAGGCTAAGAAGCTGAATTGTAGTGTGGCATTTATACAGAATACATGCTGCTCTTTAGCATGCAGGTCTTTGTTAATATATTATGGGTCTGTTAATCAGGTCATGCCCCCCCCCATTTGTTCAGCCTCCTGTTTCTGTAGTTACGCAGTGGCAGGCTCAGTGATGATACTCTGCCGTTCTACATCCCCCATGTCCCCTGAATAATGGCCTTTTAATCCATCACCACTGCTTGGCCTGAGGCACCCGGGCCTTTCCTCTTCTGAACAGGTCGGAGAGGCTCGTGCGCTGCATTTTATTGTCCTCGGCACAGCCGTGCAACAATGTGAAAACCATGTATTCTGTGTGAGACTTCCCCCAGTTGAAGCTGAAGTAGCCCCTGAGACCCACAGGAATACTCTCAGAATTAAAGGTACGAAAACTGCCAAAAAAGGTACAAATGCTTGTCTCTGGGGCGAAAGGTACATGAAATTCTACCCCTAGCCAGCAATATCATTCATTTTTACCTTTTTTGCTTGCAAAGTGAAGAACAAAACCGTACCACCACTGTCACTTTAGTGTGTAGGATGAAACCTCTGCAGGTGGGCTGCTGGTCTGGTGGTGAGCGTCTGGGCAGATAAGCTGCTAGAGCCAGAGGTGGACAGAGGGGAGTAAATGGTAGCTGGTGTCTGTGTTCCCCTGTGTTGCCTCGCTGGCTGTGCCTGTGTTCCCCAGTGCTGCTGTGCTGACTGTAGCTGTGTTTCCCCAGTGTTGCTGTGTCTGTGTTTCCCTGTGCTGCTGTGTCTGCGTTTCCCTGTGTTGCTGTGCCTATGTTTCCCTGTGCTGCTGTGTCTGTTCTCCAGTGCTGCTGTGCCTGTGTTTTCCAGTGCTGCTGTGCGACAGTTTAATGTGAAGTGTACCTCTATGTATTAGTTTACATAATGTTTTTTTTTTAAGAAATTGAACAACTGTGAAGTGAATAGTTTGAGTAAAGAACACCCACTATAATGAGTTGCTTTTAACAGCAGTTGAATCTGTTGCATTATTTATGTATTCGAGATTGATTTGAACTTTGTGTTACCTGTGCTATACTGCAACAATGCAAATGCCCAAAGCTCCCAGACTTGTTTCATACTGAAGCAAATTCTGTTTTCTCTTGCAAGAGAATCCAAAGAGATGTAATTGACATGGTTATGTAGGGAAATATAGATAATATAACATACTTCATATAAATATATAAAAAAAACAAAAATGCTGATTTTATCTAAAAGAATGCACCTGTGGCCTTTTTCCATGCTTCATTACTTGTTGATTTTGTGGATGTTTATGGTATTGGTTGCCAGCCCAGTTTAAATATACATGGAGTCTGACTCTTATTTTGGTATTTTTGCTCCTGGGCCTCAGTGTGCCCATCTTGGGAAAGAGCCGGCAGCCATTCCCCAGGCCTCCTGGTCCATACGGGCGTCCTGGTCCATACAGGCCTCCTGGTCCATACGGGCCTCCTTCATCTCTTTCCCCCGCTCCCAAGCTCCCGCTCCTGCCGAACCTGTCCCAGGTGAGGGCATTACTGGGTCACATAGCAACACAAAAGCACAGATCGTATAAGCAAGTCACCGAGCAGCATTGGGCCCATGCCCTCGCCAGCTTCAGCCTTGCATAGTATTCGCAAAACCCGGAAGTAGTCGACCACAGGCATTTTGCTGACATAGAATAAATGTGTAATGACATTCATTGAAGGGCCACAGTCAAGAAAAGTAAAAGCAAATATAACAGGTACAGCAAAGAGAAAATGCAAAGATAATATCCACCTTACTGGCGGTGTTGACCCCTATGCTGTGGATAAATCAGAATGGCTTCAGCGAACTCACTCATTAGATGAATGTATGTGTGTGTGGAGAGACCGTACTGTACACAAATGACTAAAACTCCAAACCCCACCTCTTCCCATGGCACATTGTAAACACACAGCCATGTGCTTTAAACAAGCTAACTTTAGGCATAAATGTAAGGACGGAGGATGCGGTCACGATTTTGTGGACATGGACATTATTTTTACTTTCACTTTTTCTGGTGGTGATTCTTATTATTGTTATTTATTCACTTTTAAACATGTTTACTAGCCAGCTAGCCAGGTACTGTGATGGTGATGTTGCTTGCGCTGGATTTTTTAGATTGCTGTAATGTAATGATTTTTCTGGTCAAATGACTTGCAATCTGAAGTGGTCTGAACACACTTAATGTGTGAGGGTGACTGAAAATCCTTGAGGTCTAGCCTTCTTCACCTACGTTTAACTACTCAACAGTTTATCTGCTGTAGCTAGCTAGCTAGCTAGCAAGCAATCTGAACTGGTGCCCTTTGACCAGCAGGATTACTGAGCTAAATAAACCCATAATGCCCCATGTCAAAGCATGAATGGTGGCACTTTGTATGGAGTGAGCTTTCTACCGGGGTCTGACTCACTGCATTCTCCAGTCAGGTTTGTTAAAGAAATCAATCGTACTTAAGTGCAGTGTTTTAATGATCATGTTAAAGAATACATTTTTAGCTCTTAAAATGGTGAAGTAGCAGAATTGAAATAACTTTAAGCCTGTTTATCATAATGTTAACCTGAGGTGGTGGTTGGTAGCCTAGCTCGCTACTTTAGGCTGACTGTACTATAGTGGACGTCAGACCGATAGCAAGGTACGGGGTAGATAGTTCTGACATTACTTATCGACAGCAAGGTACGGGGTAGATAGTTCTGACATTACTTATCGACAGCAAGGTATGGGGTAGATAGTTCTGACATTACTTATTTTTGAAACATACCAATAATCCATGCAATTGAATGTGTATTGAATAACCAGTCCCAGTGACCAGTCCCTGTCCCTTCTCCCTGACTGACGCGCCGCACAGTTTTCTGCTGCTGGAGTATCGTTATATGGCATCGTATAGCAATTTCTACTGACCCTTCGGTCTGTCAAAAATGTTGTTTGCTACAAGAGAAAATACAGCTCGTCCCGCCTTCTCTCAAAGCTTCGATCTCAACAATCTGGAATCAGGGGACTCGCATCGAATGGACAAACTGGACATGTCAGCTGCAGCCTACCTGACCTGACGCAAGATAACAAGCTAGCCAAAAAATAAACCCTTTTTTTAATAATAACAATTCCTTACATTCATATGCACTTTTCTCATAATACAAAACATTTTTTCAGTGTTAAGTATGAGGGGCTGTTTAGGAAATATTCCAGAATTTTGTTACACAAACACATATGAAACACGTACGCATTCACATGTGAAACTCTCACACATGCATTCATACTACTGAAAACTCACACACATGTATGTGAAACGCTCACACAGATACACATGAAACGCGCGCATTCATACACATGAAACGCTCACACAGATACACATGAAACGCTCGCATTCGTACACATGAAACGCGCGCATTCGTACACATGAAACGCTCGCATTCATACACGTGAAACGCGCGCATTCATACATTCACACATGAATGTGCAAGACATTTCATATGTATATGTGCGAGAACATTTCAGTATATCCGGAAGTCATTTCACTATATCCGGAAGTCATTTCACTATATCCGGAAGCCTTCCTTTTTTTTTTTTTAATTGTGAAGGCGCGCTTTCACGTCACCGTCACCGAGTCATGGAGAATTTCAACCGGGATCATGTGGTGACCGAGGCTGTGGGCTTACTGAACACCATTTTATCATCCCCCGGTGTGATAAATAACATCACAGCGTCGATACATAACAACTCCACTGCATCACCTACACCCTCAACTGCAACTCAGTCAGCTGAAACTGAGCTTAGATCCCTGTTTCGACCTGACCGCCGAAGGATGGAAAGCGCTAATGCCGCAGCTCGAGCTCAGCAAGACTCACCAGCACCACTTGCCGAGTCTGCCCGTTACAACACACAGCTCATTATAGTCGCTGGGGATCAAAGCCACGGCAAAGGTAAGCCCCCCCAAAATTTGTTTAAGTTCCAGTTGTAAAGTAACAGACAGCATGTAACTGGCTATCTAGTTTGTTTAGTGATAATAGACCTCATTAGCTGACTAGTTTAGTTAGCTAGCAAACCAATTCAGCCAATCCAGGAGATGTCACATGTCTGCTCATAGTAACAGACATTAGTTAAAATTATTTCACTGACGAGGACAACACAACAACATCTCAAAATACGCGTATTATGTTTATGTGGGTGGCGCTCTGTATGGAGTTTGCATGTTCTCCCCGTATTTAGATAATATGTGTGTAACCCAGCATAAATATTATGCATTGGTATAATAAATAAGTATTTAAAAAAGGGTCAATGTTTAGTTAAAAACATGTTTATAAAAAGTTAATAGTTCCTTTACAGGGCATAAAATTTGGCGCGGGATTGTGGGAATCCCGCACTTTTTTGGGAATTCTCGCATATTTTCAATTTATAAAGGGGGAGTAATCCCGCAATGGTTTGAATAATGTATTGAAACGACTGGCCGGACGCGTTACGCAGCGGACCAAGCCACGCAGCTTGCTCTGTCCTCTGTCATCAACGCAAATAAAGTCAGACAAACAAACACAGGGAACAGGTATTACTCGTTCTCATTAACCCGCTCATAACCAGTGTTGGGAGTAACTTGTTACTGAGTAACTCCACTACTTTTGGCAGTATCTAGTAATGTAACTTAATTACTTTTTCAAATGAAATAACGCAATTACAACTACTAAAATTAAAATGGGCTCGCTCGTTACTCGTTACCTTTGTCTTACGTGAGTGGACTTGATTATCTGGTTTATGATCATCCGACTTTACGGTGGCGCAAGCGAATCAAACAATACCGGTCAGGTAACTTAACACAGCAGTTTGCAAACACAACGGCTGACACTTTATGTAATGTGAGTTTGCTGTCCTGGAAATACGGACATTATTTTTCCCTCCTCGAGGTCAAGGACAAAAATATAGCGGTGAGCTGTAGTCTATGTGCAGGGGTGAGAACTTTATCCACATCAAAGACTAGCAATTCTAATCTGATGAAGCACCTATCAAAACAACACGCTTCTACAAAGCTAGTCGCAAAAAACCCCGGTGCTAATGCTAACGTTAGCTCCGCTGACCAAGAAGGAGCCGCTCCAGCCAGACAGGCAAGAATTTACCAAGAATTTGTCTGCAGACTCTGCACAGCCCGTAAGCCAGGCAGGACTAAACAGCCTGTAAGCCAGGCAGGACTAAACAGCCTATAAACCAGGCAGGACTAAACAGACTGATTGCCAGGTATGTTGTCGAAGACATGCAACCTATGTCAACAGTTGCCTTCTGACAACTACCGGTAATTATCAAAATACCAGTGAGAAGAAATAAAGACTGTGGCGGCTGATAAACCTCAGTGTATTTGTTTTTGTAAAAATAACGTATAAGTTTTATTTCATTAGGACTTTTGTGATAAGAAATTACTGTCAAATGTCTGAGAAACAGTTATTTAATTTTACACTGCCAAAATAGTGTACTAGTGCTTGATTTGAAGGCCTGTCGAGGCTACAATAAATAGACCTATCAAAACATATCTATTGTGTTTTATTGTTCCACTACTTACTTTTCATCATAGTGATAATGGGTACAATGATGGATAACATTTGGCAGTTGTCTTGTCCCACACTGTGCCAAGCAACACTAAAATATAGCTGTGTGCAGTAATAGAGAATTGAAGCAGACATTTAAAAGTAACAAAAGTTACTTTTCCTAGTAACTAATTAATTTTATATGCAGTAATTGGTAAAGTAATTCAATTACTTTTTGAGAGAAGAAACTAGTAACTATAACTAACTCCTAATTTTCAGTAACTTGCCCAACACATAACCCTCTCTGTCGACACAGTGTTGCATGATCTCCACCCAGTAATTGACTACAGAACAGAAGTATTTTCTATGCATTTGCGTTTATCTTCACTGTGTTCATTGAAAATGACAGACATTAATCTAACATTTAGTTGCTTCTGGTGTTCTCTCCAGGTTTAAAAAAACTCCCCACCAAACCTACAACAAGGATGTCATTCTACTTCCCAGGCCTAGTGACGATCTGGTCGTAAAGCAAAGCAGGAAGCAGAGACTTCATGAGGGGCACATTTTAAATGCTTTCGAGTTTGTCAAAGCTTGGGACAGTGGAATGGTAAAGGAGAGAATCAGGCAGGCATTCAAAGAAAAGATTCCAGCTGATGTCAGGTAATAACCCACCATTTTACTCCCGTCTTCTTTTGCTCTGTACATTTCAACAAGTAACATTTTCTTTGATTAAAGTTTTGTTTCGTTGATCTTTCAAAATCCCATTTCATAGGCCCGTACTTTCAGTGTATGGTAAGATCAGAAAAATGTAAATCTTAAATGTCTTATCCACTGTTCCGATGCAGCATTGACCTACTGATGGCTTGTGGCAATAAGTTGATTGTCCCGACACTAGCTGAAGGACAGGAGCTAGACGGGAGTATGATTCAGAAAGTTTACAGATTGAAGGCTCTGTACATCAGACCATCAAGACCTATTGAAGTAAGCAACTATAAATATATTTAACTTGACATTGTATTTGAATTGGTCCCCTAGAACAGTGGTTCCAGGCCCCCCCACAGTAGACGTGATAACCTGTCTGTCATCATTGCGACTCCATCTGTACACACTCCAAAGTCCAATGTAGTTAGTCAAGCTTATTCCAATTGACCACCTAAAAACATTAAAAAACTACTTTTGCTGTTCCAGTAATCCTCAAATATCACAATCGGAATCCTTCATTTCCCTTTTCCCATTCCCATACATCCACAGATAGTAAAAAGGCTATTGTTGTATAATATTAACTTCTTAGTTTGATTTAAACCAGTCTACATGTGTTTTGTGGACTTGGAGAAGGCTTATGACCGTATCCCCCGGGAAATCCTGTGGGGGGTACTGCGGGAATATGGGGTACCATCAGACCGAGACCTCCAACAAGCACTGGGGCGGTTTGCAGCCAAGTGTGAGGCGGTTGGGATGAAAGTCAGCACCTCCAAGTCTGAGGCCATGGTTCTCTGTCGGACAACGGTGGATTGCCCCCTCTGGGTTGGAAATGAGTTGCTGCCCCAGGCGAAGGAGTTCAAGTATCTCGGGATCTTGTTCACGAGTGAGGGAAAAATGCAGCGTGAGATGGACAGGTGGTTTGGTGCTGCGTCCGCAGTGATGCGGGCGTTGCACCAGACCGTCTTGGTGAAGAGGGAGCTGAGCCGCAAGGCAAAGCTTTCAATTTACCAATCCATCTATGTGCCAACCCTCACCTATGGTCATGAACTATGGGTCGAGCGGGATCAAGGGTACAAGCGGCCGAGATGAGTTTCCTCCATAGGGTGGCTGGGCTTAGCCTTAGAGATAGGGTGAGGAGCTCAGACATCCGGAGGGAGTTCGGAGTAGAACCGCTGCTCCTTCGTGTCGAAAGGAGCCAGTTGAGGTGGTTTGGGCATCTGATAAGGATGCCCCCTGGGCGCCTTCCTTTGGAGGTGTTCAGGGAACGTCCGACTGGTAAGAGACCCCGGGGAAGACCCAGAACTCCCTGGAGAGATTATGTAGCTCGTCTGGCCTGGGAACGCCTCGGGATCCCCCAGGAGGAGTTGGAAAATGTCGCTGTGGAGAGGGACGCCTGGAGTGAATTGCTTAGCCTGCTGCCCCCGCGACCCGGCCCCGGATAAGCGGAAGAAAATGGATGGATGGATGGATGGATGGATAGTTTTATTTATGTTAGTTGAATAATTAGGCTACTTTGGTTTTGTGATTGAAGCATTCTGTAATGGGCCTCATGTATCAATACTTCCATGTGTGTCAGAGTTTGAAAGTTGATACAATATGGTGCCAGTGCCACAAATATGAATGCCATGACTCATTCTAATCTAATTTTAAATAGAAATGAGTTTGAGTGTGTATTTATTGCTCATTGATTTAAATAATTTCCTATCATCTCAAGGTCCCTGTTGCAGCTCCCTGAGCCCCCATTGTGCCGCCCCCCCTGTTGAGAACCACTGCCCTAGAAGACATAGAAATATCATATTCTGATAGACTGATTGTATGCACTGATGAAGTATAGCATGTGCAAAACCAATAACATGGCATAGCCCCTACCTAAATGGTCAAAGAGCTTGTCTTGCACCCATTACAAGTTTAACTGTTGGTATTAGTCATGTAAAAGTTTTTTGCATATGCTACAGACTTCCGCAAATCAGGGCTCCATGAATTGTACATGAAATTCAGAAATTTCATCTTTCTCTCCATTGTTTTGGCAAATTTAACCAGATTCAAGGAAATGTCTGCAATAATTGAAAACGGTTTCTAGATTTCTTCTTTTGCTTCTTTAAAAGCTTGAAGATTCAGACTCTGATTGCATCGAAGTTGACGACAATCAAGAGCCTTCTACGTCACAAGCCGATACTGTTGCAGCCATTATGTATGTATGGAATTGTTTATTTGCAATATTCTCTTTGATTCTTCTTTTTGGTGGTGTCTGGGTGAGTGCATAATAGGTGAGCTCACCAGGACAGGTGGAGGTGATTGGACTGGGATGGGCACACAGTTTTTGACCGTGTAGCTATACACACGCTTATTGTTGTTAAAATATGTTTATTGGAATAAACAATCTAGCAAACTAGAAGTCGTCTGGATGTGAGTATCACACGTCTAAACTAGATTCACCCAGTCTAGCAATCACAAGGTGACTTTGAGTCGCAATAGTCACCACAGATACCTTGGTCCCAAACCACAGCACTGCATCTCCTGGGCCATCACAAAGTCATGAAGCGGACTACAACACATGCCTGGCAGTTATGACTGCGATGACGGAGTCAGAGGAGTCTGATCAAGAATTCAGTGAAGCCATACAAGCCAGTCTTGATGATCAAATGTGAGTTGAAATCAGAGTTAAATGGAGTGTGTAACATTTAATATTGATCAGTACTGTGAGATTTGAAAAATACGTATGATTTATGGTGGACTTGGTACTCACTAAGAAATATGTGTGTTTAGTTTATATAACTATAGTTTCCATTTTGTGTTAATTTTATGTCACAAATATGGTGATGTATCTAAGAATCAAGAATGGAGACTTTGTTTAATCATCCACTGAAATTCTTGAGCTATATTTCATTTTACAGTGGAGCTCGATGCACAGAGGATGTGCCAGTGGCAAGACTACTGAACGATTTGGCAGCCCAAATAAATAGCAATGCAACCAGCAAGTTCAAGATCAATCGGTCTGCTGTTCTGGATGGGGCCATAAGAGGCTTTAAAAGGTCATCTTACAACCCTAGTTACAGAATTAGCGTCAAGTTTTCTGATGATTCTGGGAAAACTGAAGAGGCCATAGATTTGGGAGGCCCAAGGAGGAAGTTCTTCAGACTACTGTTCTCAAAGAATCATCTATGTTTGAAGGTGCAGAAGAGAGACTGAATTTGGCACTTGATTCACAAGGTAAATGCATTTAAAGTCATAGTCACAATTGACAGAACATTAAAAAAATGTTCTTAAAGGGACATCTGCTTCCTCATACCTGTAGTGCTGTTCATCTATCTAAATAGTGTTGGTGCGAGTTGCCCAGTTTTGGAGATATCGGCCGTAGAGATGTCTGCCTTCTCTCAAACATAATAAATATGTTATAGATGTACCGGTACATCTATACATGTCCCATCCTGTCGGTACATCTATAGATGTACTGGTAAATGTGGAGGAAAGTTCTAGTTGTGTTGAGGCGCACGCGATGGCTACACTGACAGGCTACCTCAGGCTACCTCAGGCTACAGGCTATTCTCACTAGTAGGCTACCACTTAACTTTTTCGACTGATATGGGTTACTAAAGTAAAATAATACGGCCGCACGCCAGAAAGTCGGTGGTAAAATCATCGCTTTCCAGTCGGGTCAGTGTTAAAGGAACTCGTTTCCCAGCATAAGTTGCCATAGTAACTGAGCTTGAACAATGTTGAACTTGCTTTACTTTATGGTAAGCTCGTTTTATAGAATAGGGCCCCGGTTACGCAAGATAATCCACAGACTTTGTTGTGAGCAGTTTCATGTAGGAACTATTTTCTTTCTACCGAACTACACCCGCCAACCATATCACTGCGCAGAAAGAAGCATGCATTGAAAATGAATGACTAGTGGGTGGGCATGGCGCCCAGTCTAAAAGGCCCATTTAACTTTTCAGTTTGCCGCGCCGCTGGCGTTTCCTTCACATGGGGGCGGGACGGGGAGGCGAGGCGCGGGCGCACAAGCAGAGATTGCCCCCGTCTAAAATCCCTTAATGAGACGGGTGCGTGGGGGTTGGACCCAAAATGCACGACTCAGAAACAATAGTAAAATAAAGTCCCGTTAGGCCTTTATTCGGGACGAGTCCCAGGAGCGTAGTCAATACAAGCAAAGTCCATACACATCCAGCCAAACAAATACAAAACAAACAAAAAGCACGGTGCCGAGGGAAGAGGCAATCTCGTAGTCGGTAGGCGTGCAGGGAGGTCCGGTAGCAGGAGAGCTGTCAGCGGGGCAGATGAACAGGCGGACGGCAGGCAGAGGCGTAGTCGTGGGCGAAGCGGGAGTCGAAACCATGAAACAATCAGCGGGGCAAAAGTACAAAAACGGTAGGCGGGGACGTAGTCGAGGTCACAAAACAGAAATCAATAGTCGATGGTCAGTAAACAGGCGTGGATCGTAACGTGTAATCAAACAGTAAATAATGCTCAAGAGTTGCGTGAAAAAACAGAGGCAGACAATTTCGCAGTGAACAGTTGCGCGACTGGGCTATAAATGCAGGTGTAGACAGGTGTAGACAATTAGTTAGAGAGTAGCAAGGAAATGGAAAACAGGTGCGATGGATGACAAGTTTAACAAGGAGATTAGTAATCGTTAGTAATAAACCTATCCTGCCCTAGCATTAGTAAATTAGTAAATGACATGCACAAGAAACGTAAGGTAACATGAACACATGATTAGTCTTGTTAGTTTCTACCCAATCCTGATCTAGCGTTAGTAGTTTTAGTAAATAGACAAATAGAAACATTAGGGGAGTGAAGGACAGAACGAGAGAGAGAGAGAGAGAGAGAAAAGGCGGAACGCAAGGTTTGCGGAAAAACATGTAAAAGTGTATGCATAACAACGACCAGTTAACGTAACAATAAACATAAATCGAAACATAACATAAAGCGAAACTAAGACGATAATCACTCAACATAACCAGGTAATATAATCGTAACGAAACATAACTAGACATGACGAGAAAATAAATCGTAACAAGAAATAAACTAAACAACATGACGAACCTAGACTAACATAATACATGATAAGACACTACGGGACTAAGACAACATGAATAAACATAAATCAACATAAAACATGGTGAGACAGACCTGAAACGTGACAGGACCCCCCCCTTAACGACCGACTCCTGGCGGTCCTTGGAATTTATCAGGGTGGTCACGATGGAAGTCTCTGATGAGCGATTTGTCCAGAATGAGACTGGGAGCGACCCAGGAACGCTCCTCAGGGCCATAGCCCTCCCAGTCAACCAAGTATTGCACCCCACGGCCCCTCTTACGAATGTTCAAGAGTTTCTTAACCGTGAATGCGGGGTGGTTGTCAATAATGCGGGGGGGAGGTGGTGGGGGATCCGGGGGACATATAGGGTGAGAGGATACGGGCTTAATACATGAAACATGGAATGTGGCGTGAATCTTAAGGGAAGCAGGGAGTGACAGTTTAACAGAGGCAGGATTGATGATTTTGTGGATTTTAAAGGGACCAATAAAGCGGGGTTGCAGTTTGTGAGAGGTGGCTTGGAGGGGAATGTCCTTAGTGGACAGCCAGACGGAGTCACCTGGTTTGTAGACTGGAGCTGGAGTGCGGTGGCGATCAGCAAAACGCCGATTGCGGTCTGCCGTGCTTAGCAGCGCGGCCTTGGCATCCCTCCAAACCTTGGCGCACCGTTTCATGTGGATGGCGAGGGAGGGAACAGCGATCTCGGCTTCTTGGTCAGGGAACAGTGGAGGTTGGTAGCCCAGGGAGACCTCAAAAGGTGATTTCCCGGTGGCAGCGCAGGGTAGGGTGTTGTGAGCGTACTCCACCCAGGTAAGCATCTTGCTCCAGCCGGCTGGGTTCTTGGCCGATACGCAGCGTAGAGCGGCCCCCAGGTCCTGATTGGCCCTCTCAGTTTGGCCATTGGATTGAGGGTGGTAGCCCGAAGAGAGGCTAGCTGTGGCCCCGAGGGCCACGCAGAACGCTTTCCAGACTTGGGAAATGAATTGGGGACCGCGGTCAGATACGATGTCCGATGGGAGTCCGTGGATGCGGAACACCTCTCTCACCAGAACCTCCGCGGTCTCTTGGGCGGTGGGCAATCCAGCCAGGGGGATGAAGTGTGCCGCTTTGCTGAATCGGTCCACCACCGTCAGGATGGTGGTGTTACCCTCGGAAAGGGGAAGTCCGGTCACGAAGTCCACTCCGATGTGACTCCAGGGTCGGCTGGGCACCGGCAATGGTTGAAGCAGTCCAGCAGGGGCCTGGTGAGATGCTTTGCTTCTGGCGCATGTGGTGCAGGCCTTGATGAAGCGTCTGGTGTCGGGGATCATGGCACTCCACCAGAATCTCCACTTCAGCACCGCCAAGGTGCGGGTAAAGCCGGGATGGCAGGAAAGGAGGGATGAATGGGCCCATTGCAGCACCTGTGTCCGAGCGGCTGAGGGGACGTATAGGCGTAATCCGGGGTTGGACCTGGGATCGGGCTCCTCCCGTAGAGCCCTCTGGATCACCGCCTCGATCTTCCATGTGACGGATCCGATGGTGCAGGAGGTAGGAAGGATGTTTTCGGGGATCTCACGCTCAGAACAGGTGTTGAATTGACGGGACAGGGCATCGGGCTTAACGTTCTTCGAACCTGGACGGTAGGTCAGAGAGAAGTTGAACCTCCCGAAGAACAGCGCCCATCTCGCCTGTCGAGAATTCAGCCTTTTGGCTGTCTGGAGGTATGCCAGGTTCTTGTGGTCGGTCCAAACGATGAAAGGCTTCTCGGCCCCCTCCAGCCAATGTCTCCACTCCTCCAGCGCCAGTTTGACTGCCAGCAGCTCACGGTTTCCAACGTCGTAGTTCCTCTCCGCCGGGGACAGCTTCTTGGAGAAGAAGGCGCAGGGGTGTAGTCGGTTGTCAGCGGCCGCCACCTGAGAGAGCACTGCTCCCACCCCTGTGTCGGAAGCATCCGTCTCGACCACAAACTGGCGGGTGGGTTCGGGGTGTACCAGGATGGGAGCGGAAGCGAACAGTCTCTTGACCTTGGTGAAAGCCGTCTCAGCTTCGGGGCTCCACCGGAATGGCACCGCTGGGGACGTGAGCTTGGTTAGGGGGGAGACCACTTGACTATAGGAACGGATGAACCTGCGGTAGAAATTGGCGAATCCCAAGAAGCGCTGGAGTTGCTTGCGTGAGGTGGGTGTGGGCCAGTCGGTGACCGTCAGAATCTTCTTGGGATCCGCCCTGATCTGTCCCCTCTCAAGGATAACCCCAAGGAACTCAACTGTGTCGGAGTGGAAGACGCACTTCTCTGCCTTGACAAACAATTTGTTCTCTAGAAGCCTTTGTAGAACTTGCCTGACGTGGTTTTCATGATCCTTGGCATTAGTGGAGTAGATCAAGATGTCATCCAGGTAGACGAACACATGGCGACCCAACAGGTCCCGAAGAACGTCATTCACCAGGGCCTGGAACACAGCAGGAGCATTGGTGAGGCCGAATGGCATGACCAGGTATTCAAAGTGTCCGAGAGAGGTATTGAAGGCGGTCTTCCATTCATCGCCCTCACGGATCCGGACCAGGTGGTACGCGTTGCGAAGATCCAGCTTGGTGAAGATGGTGGCCTCGTGAAGTGGGTGGAACGCGGAGTCCATCAGGGGCAGAGGATACTTGTTCCTCACCGTGATGTTGTTCAGCTCCCTGTAGTCGATGCACGGGCGTAGGGAGCCATCCTTCTTCTGGACGAAGAAGAATCCCGCACCGACGGGAGAGGAAGAAGGGCGAATTAGTCCGTTAGCCAGGCAGTCACGGATGTATGTCTCCATAGCCTCCCTTTCAGGTCTGGAGACGTTGTAAAGGCGACTTGAGGGAAGTGACGAACCAGGAAGGAGCTCGATGGCGCAGTCGTAGGGTCGATGAGGCGGCAGAGACTGAGCTTGTATCTTGGAGAACACTGCGCCCAGGTCATGGTAAGGTGTGGGAACCCTTTCCAGGGAGGGCTTGGGAGTCTGTGGTGGAGCTGGTGCTCCCTCTGCTGGTGGTGGAGCGGAACGCAAGCAGGACAGATGACATCTAGAATCCCAGGCTTGAACTTGATTGGAACTCCAGTTGATCGTGGGGTTGTGTTTCTGGAGCCAGGGTAATCCCAAGATGAGTTGGTCATTGGGGGACTGGATGACGCGGAACTGGATCATCTCTCGATGGTTCCCAGAAATGACCAGTTGACAGGGAATGGTAATGTGCGTCATGCGGCAGAAAGTCCTTCCATCCAGCGACCGCGCATTCTCAGGGTGGGGTAGAGGGAGGGTGGGAATGTTCAGTTCGGACACCAACACTTCGTCGATGAGATTGGCGTCCGCTCCAGAATCCACCAACGCGTTAATCCGGGTTGTTCTGTCGGGAAGAATCAACAGCGTGGTGAGCGTGGGACGATGGTTCTCTCTGTCAGCACCCTCATGCCTGTCGACTGCTCTCACCTCTACTGGTCGCCTGGTCCTGAAGGAGCACCGAGCCTGGGTGTGACCCGGCCTCCCACAGTAGAAGCACGAACCGGTGGTTCTGCGGCGTGCTCGTTCCTCGGTAGAGACCCTGGTACCAGCCCGGGACAGGTCCATGGGTTCGGATCCCTCCGACTGCTGCTCCTCACGTCGAGGACTTGGGCCCTGCCTGGGGTACGGGTTGCCGGGAAGGATCGGTCTCTCCGACCGGCGTTGTCTGGCGCGGTTGTCCAGGCGGATTGTGGTGCGCACGAGTTGGTCGAGCTGGGTGATGGGGTCCAGTCGCGCCAACTCGTCCTGGAGCGTCTCGCTCAGGCTGGCCAGGAAGAGATTCGCCAAAGCTGCATCGTTCCAACTAGTAGCTGCTGCGAGGGTGCGGAAGTCGATGGAGTGGTCTGCCGCCGTGGTCTTTCGTCCCTGGCGCAGAGCAATCAGTCTCTGGGATGGCTCCTGGTC
Source organism: Conger conger (assembly GCF_963514075.1). Lineage (NCBI taxonomy): Eukaryota > Metazoa > Chordata > Actinopteri > Anguilliformes > Congridae > Conger > Conger conger. The sequence continues at coordinate 38,808,050 of NC_083774.1, read as the reverse complement.
GCTGGATGCGTGTTGGAACACCTTTCGAATCTCGTCGGCGAAGGCTGGGTAACGGGGAGGGAAAGAATCCCCGGACCACACCGCCGTAGCCCAATCCAACGCCCTCCCCTTGAGTAGTCCCATCACATAGCCAATCCGACGGTCGTCGCTGTTGTAGGTCTGGGGCTGTTGTCTGAATACAAACTCGCACTGGAGTAGGAACGCCTTGCACCTCTCAGGTTCTCCACCGAACCTCTCCGGGGGGGGTTGTTGGGGCTCCCGGAATTGCCAGGCTCCCGAGGGGTTGACCGCCGGGGAAGTGGGTGGGTGGGTGGGTTTCCTCCCGTGGTTGTGGCAGGACCGCAACGGCGAGCCTCCTCATCTCTGCACACAGTTCACGAATCTCTAGGTGAAGCTCGGAGATTCCTTGTGAATGCTGCCGGACGATGGCTCCTTGTTCCTGGAGGGCGTGGAACATGGCAGTTGAGTCAGCAGGGTCCATAGTGGCGAAATTGTTCTGAGACGGGTGCGTGGGGGTTGGACCCAAAATGCACGACTCAGAAACAATAGTAAAATAAAGTCCCGTTAGGGCTTTATTCGGGACGAGTCCCAGGAGCGTAGTCAATACAAGCAAAGCCCATACACGAAGATCCAGCCAAACAAATACAAAACAAACAAAAAGCACGGTGCCGAGGGAAGAGGCAATCTCGTAGTCGGTAGGCGTGCAGGGAGGTCCGGTAGCAGGAGAGCTGTCAGCGGGGCAGATGAACAGGCGGACGGCAGGCAGAGGTGTAGTCGTGGGCGAAGCGGGAGTCGAAACCATGAAACAATCAGCGGGGCAAAAGTACAAAAACGGTAGGCGGGGACGTAGTCGAGAAACAAAACGAAGGTCACAAAACAGAAATCAATAGTCGATGGTCAGTAAACAGGCGTGGATCGTAACGTGTAATCAAACAGTAAATAATGCTCAAGAGTTGCGTGAAAAAACAGAGGCAGACAATTTCGCAGTGAACAGTTGCGCGACTGGGCTATAAATGCAGGTGTAGACAGGTGTAGACAATTAGTTAGAGAGTAGCAAGGAAATGGAAAACAGGTGCGATGGATGACAATAGTAATCGTTAGTAATAAACCTATCCTGCCCTAGCATTAGTAAATTAGTAAATGACATGCACAAGAAACGTAAGGTAACATGAACACATGATTAGTCTTGTTAGTTTCTACCCAATCCTGATCTAGCGTTAGTAGTTTTAGTAAATAGACAAATAGAAACATTAGGGGAGTGAAGGACAGAACGAGAGAGAGAGAGAGAGAGAGAAAAGGCGGAACGCAAGGTTTGCGGAAAAACATGTAAAAGTGTATGCATAACAACGACCAGTTAACGTAACAATAAACATAAATCGAAACATAACATAAAGCGAAACTAAGACGATAATCACTCAACATAACCAGGTAATATAATCGTAACGAAACATAACTAGACATGACGAGAAAATAAATCGTAACAAGAAATAAACTAAACAACATGACGAACCTAGACTAACATAATACATGATAAGACACTACGGGACTAAGACAAATAAACATAAATCAACATAAAACATGGTGAGACAGACCTGAAACGTGACACTTAAGTCAGAATTACATGTTGTAATTTATAATTATGATTTTTGATGTTCACATGTTCATTTGTACTGTAGCATGCACTTTGGGTACATTAAATACTAACTATATGTATTACTTTGTTTTTTGTCATTTCTGTGATGTTTTTCAGCGCTAAGGGACGACAGATACTTTGTTGCTGGAAGAGCCATTGCGGTCAGTCTTGTTCATGGAGGACCAGCTCCTGGTTTTTTGTCACCAACCCTTTTTTCTTGTCTGTCTGGAAGCCCAGAGTCTGCAAAACCTACTCTGGATGATGTTGCTGACATTGAGTTGCGTCAAAAAATCAAAAAGGTATGTATCATTTTAGGACTTATAAGAGCTGATAATGTAACAACGACACATAATGTAATAGAAACTGAATGAGCATGTGTACATGTATAAATAAATTCATAGCAGCTGGTCAATATCCATACAGTCCATTTCAATCAGCGTTACAACACTCTACAGTGAAGCAATTACCATGTTAATCCATAAATTATTGACTCACTCTATAATGTAATAAAATGATTACACTATTAGGAAACCTACCGATCTGCTCGCATGGTGAAATGACGGGGGGGGGAAATAAGCTTGATATTACAGCTGCTGGACTATGCAAAAACTATCTACTGCAGTTTAAAAACGACTGCTCGACTTGAAGAATCTCAGTCGACGGACGGGTCCCCGACTGATCATTCGACACGTCGACTTTCAGGGGGCAGCCCTACAACATTTCATTTGTAGAAGTCTGATTTGCACCGGCCAATATACAATGATGTACCTCACAAGACCACCAGTCAAATTTGCCATTTTATTTTTAGAAGGTGAATGTTGTGCTGGAAAGATTTGTAATGTTAATACATTTTTATTCTATCTTCAAAATTTCTGATTTTGGAATCTGCAACTATCGAGGAGTTGACCAGTACTATAGAGCCTCTTTTGGACTACCTGACTAACTGTGGATGTCTTCGACCAATGAAGACTGTAAATGACAAGCAAATGTTAATTGAGGACATCTTAATGTTTCAGGTCATCAACAGAGTCCGAGGACCATTAGAAAGGTTACTTTTAAATCAGTTTCTTGCTCTTCATCTTTCACTATAGTAGTGAATTATCTATGCCAGATTATAGAAAATATACTGAGACTCAGCCATCACAAAGACGTATGTTGCTGTGATCTTATTAATTTATTTATGTATAGGTTTCGTGAAGGAATGAAAAGTCTTGGTGTTCTGGAACAAATCCAGCAGCATCCAAATGCCACAAGACAAGAAAACTCACAGCAGACATCCTGGATGACCTCTTTCAGATTTGGTTCTCAGAGTCTGGGAGCAACAGGCGGTCGGCAGAGAATAGAGCCATTGCCTTCTGGCGGGACTACTTACAAGATGCAGAAGGCAAGTTGAAATTCATCACTGATTTACAGTAATATTAGTTTTGTATGGAAATTATATATGAGCCTCTGTTAAAATGTTATTGTTGCAGTATTAACTGTCAAGTAATTTATCAATTATTAGCGCTGTGCTGGATCGTTGAGTTAAATCGCATTTTGTGGGTAATGAAGATAATATGTGTGTTCTCTTAGATGAGGAAGGACCTACAAAGCTGGAGAAGATTCTGATCTTTGCTACAGGAGCTAGTGAGGTCCCTCCTATTGGCTTTAGCCCTCAGCCATCCATTGAGTTCATCCATGATGAACAGACACAAGTTTTCAACTCTTCACATTCACATGGTGCCTCAGCTCCACATTTCCCGCTGGCCAATACCTGTATAAATTGTTTGCGCCTTCCACTGCACAGTGTCTACAAAGTTTTCAAGACCAACATGGATTTTGCTATAGCCAACACACAAGGATTTGGTATGCAGTAAGGAAAAGCCTTTATTCAAATAGGCAGTTTGGTTCAAGCTTTAATTCAATATGTTCAATATGTTCATTTAGAGTTGCTAAAATGTAGCAATGATCTGTTACAAGATGTATTGTTTTTTTGCATCTAATAGATCGTTCCCCATATCGCAATGCATCCGGGGTCTTGTATGCAGGAAGCAAGAAAATACATTGGGTTCTATTGGAACTTGACGACAAATTATGGAAAGTCAAATTACATTTAGCAAAAAAATCTACCTGTTTCAACTCAACCTGACTCATGCACGGGGTCCGGGTCTAGTTTTGAAGTGTTGCAGAGGCAAGAAATCGCTGCAGAATTTGCATTTGGCACGGCCGAGGGAGGACGCCCTTCCCCGGGAAGCGGGTCTTACGGGGCTCCACCGGTGCTCTCTACGAGCGGGTCGGCGGCAAAGGAGACCCGGACCCCGTGCATGAGTCTTGGGGTCAGGTTGAGTTGAAAGAGGTAAAGATTTTTCGCAAGATGTAATTTGATTTTCCCAATGTATTTTCTTGCTTCCTGCATACAGGACCCAGGATGCATTGCAATAAGGGGAATGGTCTATTTGATTTAATTTGTGTCATTTAACTGTCTTAAAAGAAAAGTAAGAAGGGCTACAAACAAATTAATACCATGGTTACCATCGTCTTCAAATGGGTTAAATAACTGTTGAATAATATTCATATTCATATCATTAATAAAAATGGTATTCTCTGGAATCTCCACATTATTTGTTGTTTCCAGCTCAGGTAGTGGTCCATCTGGATCAGTTCCATAACTCTCATTCACATCAAAAATGCTAGCGATTGCAATGTTATCCAAACCTGCATGGTGGATAACACCTGCCTGCCATAGTTGGAGAGGTGTTTGCCCTCCTTGGGTTGAGAGTCCATGGTGGTTCCACTGGTTTCTAAACTCTGCTGCAGCCCTCTCAATACGGGGTAAGTATATATAGTGCAGGCAAAATAAGTGAAGTTTACTTAGGGAATCTAAAATCCCTTGGTCCTCCATAAAGGTGAAAAGATTGCTGTAGTGGAAAGATACCACACGATTAAGTTCAGCCCAAAGCCTCTCTATCCTTTGATTATGTACACTACGCCCTGTAATGACACTTCTTCTGCCTATTCCTCTCCTCTCCAGCATAAATCTGGCCACCATTACGTTTTCCATCCCATGGTCGCACCTTATCCTGGATGGTAAACCAAAATGTTGTACTCCCTCTTGAAAAAGGCGCAGGACGTTTGCCGCCCTGTTATTGTCTAAACACCTGAGATAGATGATGGTCCTACTGTACCTTGTTTTGGCTGTATTTTTTTAAATGGAAGCATGTTGGATGTATGGACCAAGTCATCAAATCAGTTAGCAGCCATCCTGAAATATGGAAAGTGCATTTTCTCGTCCATTTCTCTCATTTGTTGCACAAGATGCTCTCCTTGGATTCATTTCTAAATACCAGAATAGCAGAAAGAAGAGAGCGACATCATAGGGCAAATTACTAATGGGGATTTATTTTTTACCTATCGACTACCTACATTTTAATTTACTTTATTTTACCATGGAAAATGAAACCTCAGCTTGGAGCAACGCGCTCCAAGCCCTCCTCTGTTTGGAGACCGAAACCAGGAAGTGTCAGCGTTCGTGGGATTTGCTGAACAAAATTGCACATATATACACAAAATTACTTTGCTTGCTCAATATTGTAGCTAAGATATTCGCTGGAAAATTTTTTTTTTGATGGACATATTTAGCAACTGCGCCGCGAATTGTATACGCATTGTAGCGCTGTATCAGCGGGCTCCGGCCAGCGGAGAAAGTCTTGCACGAAGCAGATGGCATCCAATCACACGACTCCTGGAAGGCAACGAGTACTAGCCAATCAGAGGCAGAGTAGGGCGGGTCTTAGCGGAATACGGTTGGGGGAAAAAATAACGCCTTCCGGATATAGTGAAATGACTTCCGGATATACTGAAATGACTGAACTGTATATGAATTTCATATGTACGAATGCGAGCGTTTCATGTGCACGAATGCGAGCGTTTCATGTGTACGAATGCGCGCGTTTCATGTGTACGAACGCGCCCGTTTCATGTGTATCTGTGTGAGCGTTTCACATACATGTGTGTGAGTTTTCAGTAGTATGAATGCATGTGTGAGAGTTTCACATGTGAATGCGTACGTGTTTCATATGTGTTTGTGTAACAAAATTCTGGAATATTTCCTAAACGGCCCCTCATAGTTAAGGGGGAAACTCACCTCACAGGTGCTCAGAATGCTCACCACACACCAGCTGAGGTGTGGAGGGAGAGAATGATAGTGCCGTAGTAGTCGAAGTGACTTATACATTTTTGTTTAAGCAGAGACTAAGGCACTGAGTCCCACCTCCACTTATCATGTCCTGATGCCCACTTCCCCCCATAATGCAGTCTTGTTACTCCATTTTGAAATCGTGCAGCCCCCTCTCCTTCCTGCCATCAGGCGGGGCTACAGCAGGCTTGACTGGCATAGTGTGACCTCCGAGCAGATTCATCGTAGCTTGACTTCACTCTGTCTCTCCTCAGTGACTTCCCATGGTGCCGTTCTGCATGGTCTCAATACTTGTCATTTTACTCCTGGCCCAAAGTGTCAAAATAGCTTTTTTGGCTGTTGAACCTTTTTCTCTGTTCAGCCGGCCCTCTGACAGCAAAGCACCGCTCCCCCGATCAAATCTGGCGACACCGCATCAACACAAAACACAAAAATGGGATTCACATTTCTTTGTCTCAGGTTTTTACAAAAGAAATGTAAATACGACGCATTGCTGTGCAAAAGTCTTAGGCACCCTAGATTTTTTAAAATATAAATTTGGATTTAAATGTTTTTTTCTGCATTAGTGTGTTAGTAGAAAAAAGCTAATTTTTGAAACATTCATTTTTATAGTAAATTAGTCAATATTTAAAACTGTTCATTTAATTATTTTTGAGAGTTATTTGAGAGTTTGAGAATTATTTTTCTCGTTACAGAATTTATTTTACATCTGCCTAAGACTTTTGCACAGTACTGTGTAAATATGCTTAACTCTTTATTGATACACTCAATTGAAGGATATCATTTTTTCCTTGATGTGGGATAAAATAGTCCACTATTTACAAGTAACATGTTTTCATTTTAGAATGAAAAAGTTTTAACACTAACACGTTATAATATATCATTTATTGATTTGAGCTAAGCAACATTTACAACAGGTACTGCTAAACCGGTTAATTAATGCTTATTACCATTACTTAGCATTTTAAGTTGCCATTTGAGCCAGCTGATTTTTTCATCATAATGTAATTCTGAATTAAATCTCTTTCACCTAAATCTGTGTGAAGGAGTGGGGTCGGAGGACCGGTTGCGACCATGAAGGGGATCTTAAAGTTACCCACGGACCATGAGGTAACCGCTAGTTAATCACAACTAAATAAGGAAAATGTTCCCTGGAAAACTGCCAACACAAAGCTACAGAATTAATATATTAACTGTTAAAGAATGTACAGAATTATTTTCACTTATTTTTACCCTGGCAGCTACAATGGCTGGCATCACCTGATGATTTTTCATAGACTGTCAACTTCTGAAGGCAAGAATAAAAGCCACACAAGCATTTCTTCAAACGGCGATTAGCATTGTCCTTAACTTTGAGTTACAAGCTTTTATCAATTGTTCTCATTTCCTTAATAAAAATGACAGGTTGAGTGGTTAGTGAAACAAGCAAACTTGCATGAGAAAAGCTTAAGGCAATGCCTCAAAGACAATGCCTCAAGTGCCTGGTGATTTCACCATTTTGCGCCACCCCCATGTCTGTCACAAAGATTACGGCTTGAAATTTAGTTTTAATTTAGTATTTTCTCTGAACAGTCTTCACTATGCCCTTTCCCTTCATACTGATGGGGATTCAGATGTGCGGTGTGCAGATGGACGTGGGTTCAGTGTGCAGATGGACGTGGGTTCAGTGTGCAGATGGACGTGGGTTCAGTGTGCAGATGGACGTGGGTTCAGTGTGCAGATGGACGTGGGTTCAGTGTGCAGATGGACGTGGGTTCAGTGCGCAGAAAAGGTTTTTTTAAACAATACATTTAATTATGTGTATCATTACATCTCACACGCATTTGCGAGAATTTTTTTTTGATCCAGATGTTTTGTGAAAAATGGAATTTGAATACCATTTATTCTGCATCTTTCATATTTTTATCACCAAAAGTCTTTCAGGGCAGTTTTTCATGTGAAGAGAGGAGGGAAAAGCATGTAATTACATTTAGCAGACATACACTGCTTATGCTTTACACCTGGAGATTTACTGAAACAATTCAAGCTGGGGCAAAACTGGCAGTTCCTATCCAGGGTATGAAGTTCCAATGAAAGCTGTCATTCCTCAATTATTATCGTGTCAATGCGAGGCGTTGTTTCTGTTGATAAAAAATAAATATAGCCTACCTGCAACCGGCAGGTTCTCAGCATACGTCAATCATCACTCCCAATTGAAAAACCAACATAATTTACCCAGAACACTGACTGTATCACCCACGCTGAGAATGCCAGCAAATTTGCCTTCATGAAAAAAGATTGTGATGCCTTATTTTTATTTGGCAGGAAAAACATGAAATATTCCTGATAGTGCAGACAGACTTGTGAAAGTACGCACCGTGGTGTTCTGTAAGTGGAAAAGGCTTCTGTACACAAGCCTGCTACTGTAATTTCAACTGAAAACGTGATAAGGTCAAACCCCAACCCCGTCCCCACTCCCACATTATCTGGGAACGTAAAAATTGGGTAGGTTACTACATTTAGCTGCCATGCACTCATGTTTGAGGTTTGATTTTGATGAAGTCATTCTCAATAGTAGAATGATGCTCTGTTTGTACACACATTATATTTTGTACTCTGGACTCTGAGACATTGCCTGTATTGAAGTGTTAGTCTGTTTGCAACAAGGCAGAATATCACCGATTCCTTTTTCCCAGCTTTGCATCCTGTCATGCGTTGTTCCATGTTGTTTGGCAGATCATGTGCAAAATGTTGTTTGTCAGATCTCCTATCACCCATTATGAGCACACAATGTTGCTATCGCCCATTATGAGCACACAATGCTGCCATCGCCCATTATGAGCACACAATGCTGCTATCGCCCATTATGAGCACACAATGCTGCTATCGCCCATTATGAGCACACAATGCTGCTATCGCCCATTATGAGCACACAATGCTGCTATCGCCCATTATGAGCACACAACGCTGCTATCGCCCATTATGAGCACACAATGCTGCTATCGCCTATTGTCAGCACACAATGCTGCTATCGCCCACTATCAGCACACAATGTTGCTACATTTACATTTACATTTTAGTCATTTGGCAGACGCTTTTAATCCAAAGCGACTTACAAGTGCATAGGTTCTACCATAAGTCAGAGCATCACATCTAGAAACTAGCAAAATACACAGGAAATGCTGTTCTAAACATAGTTGTCATCAGAAGTAAATCTTTTTTTTTTTTTATTATATTTTATTTTGTAATTTTGTTTTTTTTTGTTTTTTTTCGGGGGGGGGGGGGGGGTTAGACGAGGATAGGGATATCAGAAAGGAGGGGCAGGGGAAATCAGGAGGGAGGACTAAGGTAGAGTTTGAAAAGGTGGGTTTTGAGTCTGCGTCGAAATAGGGGGAGGGATTCTGCTGTTCTGACAGTGGTAGGCAAGTCATTCCACCACTGAGGAACCAGAACGGAAAACAGGCGTGAACGTGCAGCTCGACCGCCAGGTGCACGTAGAGAGGGAACCGTAAGGCGACCAGAGCTGGCAGATCGGAGTGGTCTAGCTGGGGAGTAGGGAGTGATCAGGGATTGTATGTAAGGTGGGGCAGTCCCCTTAGCAGCCTGAAATGCCAACACTAGGGCCTTGAAACGGATGCGTGCGGCAATAGGAAGCCAGTGGAGGCCAATAAGAAGCGGGGTGACATGAGCCGACCTGGGCTGACTGGTGATCAAGCGGGCTGCAGCATTCTGGACCAGCTGGTATCGCCCATTATGAGCACACAATGCTGCTATCGATAATGGAGATGTGAGGTTGGAACGGGGCGGAGAGCCAGACGCGACTGAAGGAAATAACCCTTCTAAGCAAACACGCAAACGTGTTTGCCACTAAATCCTGGGAGGGAGCAGACAGAGCCTACCAGAATAAAAATAAGGGCTTCTCCTGGAACAGAGGGAGGAACTAACCCAAATGAGATTTTTTTAACGCAAATAGAAATGAAGCCCAAAACGGCTGGAGAAAATAACAACCCTTCGAAAACCAGGGCGAATAACCCAACCAAAAACAAGTGCTAAAATGCTTTGCACTCACGGTCACAGACCGATGAAGAAAATAAAGTACAACCTCGCATGAAAAGGCTAGGCATGAAAATAAAACCATGAGGCGCAGCTCAGGACAAAAATTCTAACCAAAATACATACCAGGGACAACGTCCCCAATCCCTGACTCACACGAGTCCAAAAGAAAAGAAAAACCAGAGCCCTAGAGGAAGGCGTGAGTGAACACAACACCACCAGCTGCACGCCTTCCTTACCTTTAAACTTTTCTTTTAACTGATTAGAGAAACCAATACCAGCACCGTACCTGACTCGTAGATTCACAGAGTCTACCTGGTGCATTACCGGCTTAGTGCAACTGCAAGTTTGACACCAAAGCGTTGGTAGACTGTCAGCACAGCCTTTAAATACCCTGAGCCAGCACCTAGTAATTAACGAGGCACAGGTGCAGCCAATGAAGCCCCTGCCCTCTGGCGGCCTCAATCAGCAATTACCTCCTAACCATGACAGGACCCCCCTACTAAGGAGCGGCCCCAGACGCTCCTTCAGCCCCCCACCTGTGAAATTCCCTAATCAGCTCTGGGTCCAGAATGTCCCTAGAGGGGACCCAACAGCGCTCCTCCGGACCAAAACCCTCCCAGTCTATAAGGTACTGCCTACCCCTGCCCAGGCGGCGCTCTGCCAGGATGCGGCACACGGTGTAGACCGGACCCCCGTTGATCAGCCGTGGAGGTGGTGGAGGAACCTCCGCCGGGGCCAGCACACTGGTAAGCACCGGTTTGAGGCGAGAGACATGGAAGGTGGGGTGAATCCTCATGGACCTGGGTAACTGGAGGCGTACAGTAACCGGGTTGATTCTCTTAATGATTTTAAATGGGCCCACGTAGCGAGGGGCGAGCTTCCGGGATTCAACCCGCAATGGCAAATCGCGAGTGGACAGCCACACTCGCTGCCCCACCCGGTAGGACGGCGCCGACCAACGACGCCTATCGGCCAGTCTCTTTTGGGTGGTGGTGGCCCGTAAGAGCGCGGCTCTCACCTTACTCCAGGTGGCCCGGCACCACCAAACAAAGGCCTCAGCAGAGGGCACTTAACCCCCCTGCTCCAGCTCCGAAAACATTGAAAGAGAAACGAGTGAAAAACAGCGCCCATCGGGCCTGTCGCGAGTTGCGAGTTTTGGCTGTCTGGATATATTCCAGGTTTTTGTGATCTGTCCATACCGTGAACGGGTGCTCTGCCCCCTCCAGCCAATGACGCCACTCCTCCAGGGCTAATTTAATTGCCAGCAATTCCCTATCCCCTACGTCGTAATTTCTCTCAGCCTAAGACAGCGACCGAGAGAAAAATGCACAGGGGTGCACCTTTTGGTCCTGGGGCGATTGCTGGGAGAGTACTGCGCCTACTCCAAACTTGGAGGCATCGACCTCCACAATAAATGGAAGCGCCGGATTAGGAGTAATCAAAATGGGTTCCGAGCATAACCTCCTCTTTAGCTCGTCGAATGCCGCCTGCGCACGAGGGGTCCAGATAAAACGTGCTGAGGCAGTCTTTTTTGTGAGTGCAGTGATGGGCGCAGCAACCGTGCTAAAATTCTTAATAAACCGGCGGTAGAAATTGGCGAACCCTAGGAATCGTTGCACCTGCTTAACCGACTCCGGAGTGGGCCAATTTCTCACGGCCGTAACCTTTGCCGGATCCATCTCGGTTTTACCTGCTGAAACAATAAAACCGAGAAAAGACACTGAGGAGGTGTGAAACACGCACTTCTCCGCCTTAATGAAGAGGCGAGCCTCTAACAGCCATTTCAACACCCGTGACACGTGTTGGATGTGCTCAGAGAGATTGGTGGAGAAGATCAAAATATCATCCAGATAGACGAATACAAACTTCTCCAACATCTCCCTGAGCACATCATTAACGAGCGCCTGAAATACCGTGGGAGCATTGGTGAGTCCAAACGGCATGACCAGATATTCGTAGTGGCCAGTGTGTGTGTTAAAGGCCGTCTTCCACTCATCCCCCCCCCGTATGCGCACCAGGTTTTATGTGTTATGGAGATCAAGTTTAGTGAAAACGGAGGCTGTCTGAAGGCGCTCAAAGGCTGAGTTCATCAGAGGCAAGGGGTACCGATTCTTGACCGTGATGGTATTTAACCCTCTATAATCAATACATGGCCTCAAACTGCCATCTCTCTTTTTTACGAAAAAGAACCCCGCCCCCGCCGGTGACGAGGACGGTTGGATGAACCCATTAGCTAAGGCCTCGCGAATATATTCCGTTTATGGCCCTACTCTCTGGTGTGAACAGCGAATATAATGCCCCCCTAGGTGGCACCGTACCTGGGTGTAAGTCAATTGCACAATCGTACGGTCGGTGCGGAGGCAATGTGGTCGCTCGTTGCTTGCTAAAAACTTCAGCCAGCTCGCTATAGACTGTCGGGACATTAGAAGGCAATGGGAACTCAATAGCCCCAACCATCCGGTCCTCATCCCCACAATACTCTCTGCGTCCCAGTCTGTGACGTCACTGCCCTCACCCCTGTCAATCGGGAGATTCCAGTCACAGACTGGGTCCCACTCCAGACTCCCCTCATGTTCCTCCTCGTCCGATGTCCTACCCTTAGGACTAGTGAGCCCCTGTGCCTCCTCCTCGTCCAATTCGGACCCAATATCGGTTTCTACGGGAGGCGCGGAGTGAGTACGCATACAGTTACAATGACCGGTACACTGCGGACCCCACCGGGACACCGGATTGCTCCGGTTACCCCAATTTATAAGTGGCTGGTGTTTGACTAACCAGACATGTCCTAAAATTATTGGGTAAGCCGGCGACGCTGTAATGGATTGCGGCTCTGGCGTGGGCCGAACTGGTAGCTTGTTGTGCTCCGCCCACTGCCGGTCCATAAAATTGCCCACCGCCCCCAAATCAATGAAGGCGTCTGCCCTGACTATAATGCCCTTCCACGTCAGTTCGACGGGAAGACTTGTGCGAAATTGAGTGCATTTGATAGGTCCCACTAGTGACTCTCGCTCCACTAGTGGAACTGCTCTTTTTGCCCTCCAGTCAGGACAGTTCCTTATCTGATGCCCCGGCTGCCGGCAATAAAAACACAGGCCCTCTCTCCGGGGTTGCCTCCTGGGGCGCCCTAGCGTGGTGCTATCTAGCTGCATCGGTTCTTCCCCGACGTGTGCCCCCTGTCTCCCTTCAGCACCACCACCCCTGCCTGACGGAGGCGGAACCGACCAATTGGATTGGCCCCTTCCACCAGCTCTCTCTCTCTCCCGTTCCCGAATCCGATTATCGATACGGATCGCCAGGGAAATTAATACCCCTAAGTTTTCAGGTGGTTCGATGGTGGCCAGAGCATCCCGGACCGGGTCAGACAAGGCGCCCGCGAACAGGGTCATAAGCCCACCCTCTGTCTCCCCTGCCAGAGCCTGAAATTCTACTGAAAACTCTGCAACACTTTTGGCTCCCTGTCTCATATAAGTTAAGCGGACCGCCGCCTCTTTGCCTGTGATGTTATGATCGAACACCCGTGTCATCTCTTTCATAAGCAACTGTGCATCATTCATCACTGGGGACTGTGACCGAATCAGCGGTTCCGCCCAGGCCAGAGCAGTCCCGGTCAACAGGGATAATATGAATGACACTCGAGAGTTCTCTGTCGAGAACGGGAGGGTTGTGCTTTAAAAAAAATGAGACACTGCGAGAGGAACCCCCTACATCTTCCCGCCTCTCCCCCGTACCGCAGTGGCAACTGCAATTTTGGTTCCCTTACAACCGGGGTAATAGATGGGTAAGTGGGCCCGGTAGGTTGAGTGGGGGTGAGCGGTTGAGGGTTGTCAGGACGTGGTGTCTGTGCCTGCGATGATCGGAACTTGCTTGCCAGCAGTCTAAAACTATCAGCCAGCCCCATCAGCACATCTTGCTGCCTACCCAGCCTAGCCAGGATCTCGTCTTGGCGTTGAAACACCACTGTCTGCTGCTCAATGGTAGCAGCCTGCTGTGCTTGTAATGTCTGCAGTCCCTGCTCCTGTCTAACTATAGCAGCCTGCTGGGCGGCTACCACCACTACAAGCGGAGATTCCCCCACAATGTCAGCAGCACAGTTAATTTCACAAGCAGGCAGCCTGATTTTTGATTTAGTTTTTGCTGCCTGCCCTCACTGTGTAGGATTCCACCCATTTACCCTAGTTCCCTCCATGTGTTTCATTCCCATTTGGTGTCATCTCTCCTCTCCCCAGGTCCCAGTGAGGGAGGTTTGCTCCCTGCCCACATGGCTGGAATATCTCTAACCTGATCTTCCCTCCCAGATCCACATGTGGAGCAAGGGTGAGGTAGTTATCAAGAGTCACCCCAAAGTTCTTGGCCATATGGGAGGAGGATACTACAAAGTCCTCAACAATCAGTGAGAGGTCAATTGTCAGAGGGGACTTAGCAGGGATGTAGAGAAGCTCAGTCTTGCTATGGTTAATAAGCTTCAGGTGATGGGAATTCATCCATGCAGAGATATTAGCCAAGCAGGCAGAGATCTGTGTGGTGACCTGGGTATTGGGGGGGAAGGAAAGAAAGAGTGGAGTGTCATTGGCATAAGAATGATACGAAAAGCCATGGGAGGAGATAACAGAACCAAGAGACATATAGAGAGAGGTGTATAGAGAGAAGAGGAGAGGACCAAGAACTGAGCCCTGTAAGACTCCAGTTTGTTGGGGGTGTGGGTCAGAGACTGAGCCCCTGCAGGACAGCAGAATCCCTCCCCATATTTCGACGCAGACTAAAAACACACCTTTTCAGACTATACCTTAGTCTTCCTTCCTGATTTCCTCCCCACATTCTTGGACATAAACTACAGGGATTTAACTAGCCTACAGACGCGGTTACACAGCAAGATCTCAATGTAAATGTAAATCTTTGATTGGGCAATTAGCCTATTTTCTGACTTACAATGTTGACATTTATCTATTGGCCCAAAATAAAGTTTGAAAATGCAATTAAATTTGTCAGTACAGTTTAAATAGAATGGACAGTAGGGAAACCGTTGGGCCATTCCAATTATGCCATCACACATGGATGACATCACGAGGCTCAATGAGGGTTGTGAAATCCCCAACCTGTCCACCAATTCCCTCTGGAACTTGCCGGAAACCCTAGAGTGGTCAAAATCTGGAAAGGGACTGGTATTGGCCAGTTTCAGTAGGTTGGTTGCTCTAATGTTTGGCCCAATTCAGCACACAAGTTTTAATGTGATGCAGATTTGTTAGAAAGTGTTAGATTGAGTAATCCTTTTTGGAGAGCTTTGGAGAACATCTGGATGTAGTTTTGGAAAACTCATGTGGAATTTGAATGCCTGTCGATATCTTTACCTTATTTTGTACACAAGTTGACATCAACTTTCAGTGCAAAACTATAAAAACATAAGGCGTTTTGTAATTTTTTAACATTTTATTTTGTGTACACTGTTTGTACATGCGTTGGCGGCATGGATGGTGCAGTAGGTAGCACTGCTGCCTCACAGCAAGGAGGCCCTGGGTTTGAATCCCGGTCGGTCGGGGCCCCTCTGCATTGGAGTTTGCATGTTCTCCCTGTGTTCACGTGGGTTTCCTCCCACAGTCCAAAGACATGCAGGTTAGGCTGATTGGAGAGACTAAATTGCCCATAGGTATGAGTGTGTGAGTGAATGGTGTGTGTGGATTGGTCACCTGTCCAGGGTGTATTCCTGCCTTTTACCCAATGTATGCTGGGATAGGCTTTAGTACAGGGGCACTAAATGTATGAAGTGAGCAGTCTCTAAATGTATAAAGTGAGCAATCTCTAAATGTATAAAGTGAGCAGCCTCTAAATGTATGAAGTGAGCAGTCTCATGGTGCTGATGAAATGGCCACTCGCAGGTTAGAAGATGGTAGGGCCCACCCATGCATGCGACGTGAATCACACCAAACTAGATATACGAAAGCAGATTCGGGCCAAGAACAAACTCTCATATATCTTTAATTCGTTTTTTTGCTACAGGTTTTATGGCTTTTATGGGTTTTTTATGGATGTTATCTGCAGGGGTTGGCACCATCTTTCTCTGCGACAGGCACAAAATTTACGGGACCCTGTGAACATAAAGATCTTTTATGTTTTTGAATCGACACTTTTACAGTTTTTTATGTTTTTGAATAAATAACCCCAAACATCAAGTTTTACCATTGACACCAGTGCTTATGTATGCCCTGGGCATGTTGCCAATGCCAACCCTTGGCTATGTGTTGTCGTGAGGTACAGATGCAGTCAATTAAAATGAGTGCGGGATTCGCCCAGTAACGCTGACGTTGTAAAAAAAAATATATATATATATATTCCAGCAATGACCTGCAGTGGTTGACAAGAACACCTGGTGCATTTCAGCCATTCATTTTTTTAATAGGCTCGTGTTTTATTATATGCAAATGATTTCATGACTTAACAGAACTAAGAACAACAAAAGACCTAAAATCAGGACACAGCAACACATTAGAGGTAGGCTATATTATGGGATTATTTCCCCATAAATAATGAAATAAATATAAACCATACACAAATAAAATTAGATTGACCAAAATTTTAACTTGCAAAACAATAACTTATTAAAACCCAGGTGCGATAATTTAATATTTCTCATCAGACCTGGTTATGTTTCTCTTCCTCCGAAGAACTGTCTGGCATTATCAATGCGCCACTCAGGAAACACTCTTTCTGTATTTCACAAATGTTCACTATGCAAAATGAAACAAGCAGCAACTAGATCAGGCAGTTCTCGATCACAAAGATGGTTGAACATGATTGTATACCATAATTATGTCACGTTTCAGGTCTGTCTTGCCTTGTTTTATGTTTTATCATTTGTCTTAGTCACGTATTGTTTTATCATGTATTATGTTAGTCTAGGTTCGTCATGTTGTTTAGTTTGTTTCTTGTTACGATTTATTTTCTTGTCATGTCTAGTTATGTTTTGTTACGATTATTTTACCATAATTATGTTGAGTGGTTATCGTCTTAGTTCGTTTAGTGTTATGTTTTGATTTATGTTTATTGTTGTTGTTGTTGTTTAAACATACACTTTTACATGTCTTTCCGCAAACCTTGCGTTCCGGTTTTCTCTCTCTTTCTGTCACTCACACCCTAATTGTTTCTATTTATCTATTTACTAAAACTACTAACGCTAGATCAGGATTGGGTAAAACTAACAGACTAATCATGTGTTCATGTTACCTTATGTTTCTCGTGCATGTCATTTACTAATTTACTAATGCTAGGGCAGGATAGGTTTATTACTAACGATTACTAATTACCTTGTTAAACTTGTCATCCATCGCACCTGTTTTCCATTCCCTTGCTGCTCTCTAACTAATTGTCAACACCTGCTTTTATAGCCCAGTCGCACTTCTGTTCTTGGCGAAATTGTCTGCCTCTTGTCTGCCAAAGCAACTCTTGAGCATTATTACCATAGATTACACGTTAAGATCCAAGCCTGTTTACCGACCACTGTTTATTGATTTCTGTTTTGTTGACCATTGCTTGTTTTTGACCACGTCCTCGCCTACCGTTTTTGTACCTTTGCCTCGCTGTTTGTTCTATGGTTTCGACTTCCGCATCGCCCTCAACTACGACCCTGCCTGCCGTCCGCCTGTACTTCTGCCCTGCTGACAGCTCTCCTGCTACCGGACCTCCCTGCACGTCTACCGACTACGAGTTTGCTTCTTCCCTCGGCACCATGCTTTTTGAGTGTTTATTGTTTGTTTGGCTGGATCTAGGTGTATGGACTTTGCTTGTTTTGACTACGCTCCTGGGATTCGTCCCGAATAAAGCCCTGATGGGCCAGGTTTCTAAAAGACGCTGCAGACATTATAGCACCTTCTGTGACCCACATTGTTAATTTGTCCCTTGAGCATGGCATTGTTCCGCTCGATATGAAGCATGCCAAAACAATACCTCTCTTTAAAAAAGGTAATAAGTCAGACCCAGGTAATTATCGATCAATCTCTATTCTTAGCGTCACTTCTAAAGTTCTTGAGAAAGTAGTCCACGAGCAGCTTTATGATTTTATAAGCGAGTCCAAACTTCTGTACACTTTTCAATCTGGTTTCAGGAAGTCCCATTCAACTGACTCCTGTCTTCTTTTCCTCACTGATTTTATTCGATCAGAGATGGATGCCGGTAAAATTTGTGGCTTGATTTTAATTGACCTTCAGAAGGCCTTTGACACAGTCGACCATAACCTGCTTTTTGACAAGCTTACGGCTCTTGGCCTGAGCTCCTTAGGCCTTAAATGGTTTGTCTCGTACCTGTCAGACAGGGACCAAAAGACTGAATGTCTCGGCCATCTTTCTAGACCACTGCCTGTGACGTGTGGGGTCCCACAAGGAAGTGTCTTAGGCCCTTTACGATCTACAAGCTGCTTGTAATTCAAATTTGTTCCTTTACGCAGACGACTCAGCCATTTTGGCTTCCGATAAGAATGTGTCCAATCTTCAGGCCACTTTATCTGCAGAATTTGATAATATCAAGTCATGGCTCACTGATAACAAGCTGTCCCTCCACATGGCCAAAACTGAGTATATTTTATTTGGCTCTAAACCCAGGTTGAGCCGTTTATCATCACCTGATATTGTCCTTGGAGGCCAGATCTTCCCTGCTAAAAACTCAGTGAGCTATCTGGGTGGTGAAACCATGGCTCTCAAGACCATTAGTAAGGTCAATGGTAGAACCAAATTTTTAGCCAGAAAAGCTCCTTTCCTAGATGCAGCTAGCCTGTATTTGTTGGCTAGCTCTCTAGTTTTATGCTGTTTTGACTATGCCATCAGCTCGTGGCATGGAGGCCTGTCAAAAGCCCTCAAAGACAAACTTCAAGTTTCACAAAACAAACTAATAAGGCTAGTCCTGGGTCTATCTCCTAGAGACCATATAGGGAAAGAGCACTTTAAGCAGCTTGGCTGGCTCCCCATAGATGCCAGGGCAGTCCAGTTGCAGCTTAGCATGGTCCACAACATATGTAACAACAGGGCCCCCATGTATCTTAAGGATTATCTTAAGAGATGTGGTGACACTCATGATCACCATACAAGAGCCAGTGTTGCTGATCTTTGCCTGCCCAGGTTTAAAACCAACATGGGCAAAAACTCGTTCAGGTTTAGTGGAACTGTCAACTGGAACATGCTGCCCCTCGAGATCAAAAGTGTATCCAGTGTGCACTCCTTTAAGACCAAAGTAAAGTCCTGGCTCAGAGAAAATGTCTCTTAGTAATATGGTGTTTTAGGTACTTTTTTTAAAATATATAATACTATAGTCTTATGTATCACTTTTAGTAATTAGTATTGTTTTTGTATTTTAGTATTTTACCTTTGTATTTATCATTGTCTTAATATTTTAGCATTGTAACGTACTTACAGCTTATCTTCCTTTGTGCCTATTGTGCCTGTTCCTTGTTGTTTTGTTTGTCTGTCCTCGACCAAGGACCACAATGGAAACAAGTCTGTGACTTTATTGTGTTTTTATCCTTGATGAAGTTTGAGATGCATGTCCTCTGTTCCATGTATTCTTGGAACTATTCATTGAATAAAATCAATCAATCAATCAATCAATCAATCAATCTAACTATTGTTTCTGAGTCGTGCATTTTGGGTCCAACCCCCACGCACCTGTCTCAAATTATTTGCATTGAGTAGACATTAGGTGACTGCATAAAGGAAATAAATCCTAGATTGCCTGAGAAAAAGACCAGGGGCCTCATTTATAAAACTGTGCTTAGGATTCATGTCAAAAGGTTGCGTAAGCATGAAACCTAGGACGTGCGTACGCAAAAAAATATTCTGATTTATAAAACAGTGCATACGCACATCCCACGCCAGTTTTCCTTTATAAATCACAATCAACTCTAAATGTGGCGCAACTTTGCCAGCTTCATGTCCCGCCCACAGTTGCCTATAAATAGGCAGTGAAACACCCCTAATGAATATGCATTTCACGAAGACGACAATGGCAAACGCTGAAAAGAAGGCCAAGAAAAGGGATTTCAGCCATTTGATTGCCTCGGAAAAGCTACAGGTGTGGGAATTACCCTGATTGATTGTAAATGACGAACAGTTCTGCACAACGAATGTGATGATGACGATGATAATAATAATAATAATAATAATAATAATAATACTAATAATAATAATAATAATACACGTTATTTGTCTAGGAAAAAAACATAATCTATGAATATGATAACAATATGAAACTTTGCTCGTATCTGCCGACTGACGCATTGTAAACGGCATCAGTGCAGCGCAATTTGTCCGACTGTTCACCATATTATTTATGAGAATACATTTAATAACATGAAGTATTGTTTAACAATTCGTCTACATATTTCAGGGATTATTTTACAACATCTCCGTTTATATTTATCATCCTAAATCATATTTTTTGGGCACTCCAGGGAGCATCAGTCAAACAGCTGTTTGTTTATTCGTTGTGAGAGGCTTTTATCCATTTTTGCTAATTAACTCTTCGTGTATGATACGTGAGAGGTAATATTTCATTACATTACATTACATTACATTGCATGGCATTTAGCAGACGCTCTTATCCAGAGCGACGTACAACAAAGTGCAAATTAAACACAAGAACAAGTGCAAAGAGGACCTGAGAGGACAGTATAGTTCCGAGTCCTAGTGTAAACATGCAGAAAATCAGAACCCTTTAAGAGTACAATCAACAACAATCAATTTCGATTTATTTTACACAGTGGTATCTGTTGTGTATCATTTTCGACTTCTCTCGTCGCCAAATGTTGTGTTGCAAGGAAGGGAGAGAACCCGTATAGCGAGATTCAACAATACAACACTTTAATAAGTATAACAGGGACGAAGCACGTCCTTACAGCAGCCATACCCAGCCACAACTCTTTATACCTTTTTACATCCTGTTTTACTTCCTGTTTTCCTGGTCTTACGTCACGAGCATTAAAGGCACAGTTTCTCATTTCTCCAGTTAATGTGCGTACGCATGGGTAAGAGTTTCCGTGGAGGACCGCACATTTTCCGGTCAAGTTCGTTTTTTATAAATGCCAAAGTTTGCTTAGAAAGTGGCGTACGCATTCTTTTGTGCCTACGCAATGTTTATAAATGAGGCCCCAGATCGTGCACACACTGTCCACCACGTTGAATCTCCAATAGACAAAACTATTGATAGATCAATTCACGAGAACGTGATTGAGGGTTGATTGCATATGTACAGTACGACAGTCAGTTACGATTGGGGGGGGGGGGGGGGGGGTTCATGTAATTACATATGTATTTATGGCGACCCAAACCTACAGTAAAAAATTTGCCCACGTTTAAATAAGGTATAAATAAAATTTAAAATAAGGTTTAAATAAGGTATAAATAAAATTTAAAATAAGGTTTAAATAAGGTAAATAACTCAGGACCAGGACAGAATATAATTAAAGAAAATGAAACAAACAGCTTGTGTTTTTTTGTTGCTTTTTGATTAGTCAGCCAAAAAGGCCTGACCTGACCTTGCCTATAATAGAACACTAAGGAGATCACTTTTCTCTGCACCTTTGTCAATTATTTTTATTTATACTTTTATTTATAAGAGGCTTACAGTCTCTTAAAGGACACAGCCCAGATTATATTATTACCAGCAAGGGCTAGGATGCTAATCTTTTATGGTTGACAGGTGATTCTGAATGTATTCAAAGGCTTTTGCAATGGATAGTAGCATATGTACAGTGCATCTGGAAAGTATTCACAGCGCTTCACTTTTTCCACATTTTGTTATGTTACAGCCTTATTCCAAAATTGATTAAATTCTTTTTTTTCCCCTCCAAATTCTACACACAATACCCCGTAATGACAAATTGAAAAAAGTTTATTTGAGATTTTTGCTAATTTATTAAAAATAAAAAACTACTATGTACATAAGTATTCCCAGCCTTTGCCATGAAGCTCAAAATTGAGCTCAGGTGCATCCTGTTTCCACTGATCAACCTTGAGATGTTTCTAACAGCTTAATTGGAGTCCACCTGTGGTAAATTCAGTTGATTGGACATGATTTGGAAAGGCACACACCTGTCTATATAAGATCCCACAGTTGACAGTGCATGTCGGAGCACAAACCAAGCATGAATTCAAAGGAATTGTCGGTAGACCGCCGAGACAGGATTATCTCGAGGCACAAATCTGGGGAAGGGTACAGAAACATTTCTGCTGCTTTGAAGGTCCCAATGAGCACAGTGACCTCCATCATCCGTTAATGGAAGAAGTTCGGAACCACCAGGACTCTTCCTAGAGCTGGCCGCCCGTCTAAACTGAGCAATCGGGGGAGAATGGCCTTAGTCAGGGAGGTGACCAAGAACCCGATGGTCACTCTGTCAGAGCTCCAGCGTTCCTCTGTGGAGAGAGGATAACCTTCCAGAAGGATAACCATCTCTGCAGCAATCCACCAATCAGGCCTGTATGGTCGAGTGGCCATACGGAAGCCACTCCTTAGTAAAAGGCACATGGCAGCCCACCTGGAGTTTGCCAAAAGGCACCTGAAGGACTCTCAGACTATGAGAAACAAAATGATCTGGTCTGATGAGACAAAGATTGAACTCTTTGGTGTGAATGCCAGGTGTCATGCTTGGAGGAAACCAGGCACCACTCATCACCTTGCCAATACCATCCCTACAGTGAAGCATGGTGGTGGCAGCATCATGCTGTGGGGATGTTTTTCAGCGGCAGGAACTGGGAGACTAGTCAAGATTGAGGAGAAAGATGAATGCAGCAATGTACAGAGACATCCTGGATGAAAACCTGCTCCAGAGCGCTCTTGACCTCAGACTGGGGCGACGGTTCATCTTTCAGCAGGACAACGACCCAAAGCACACAGCCAAAATATCAAAGGAGTGGCTTCAGGACAACTCTGTGAATGTCCTTGAGCCCAGACTTGAATCCGATTGAACATCTCTGGAGAGATCTGAAAATGGCGGTGCACTGACGCTCCCCATCCAACCTGATGGAGCTTGAGAGGTGCTGCAAAGAGGAAGGGGCGAAACTGCCCAAAGATAGGTGTGCCAAGCTTGTGGCATCATATTCAAAAAGACTTGAGGCTATAATTGCTGCCAAAGGTCCATCAACAAAGTATTGCGCAAAGGCAGTGAATACTTATGTACATGTAATTTCTTAGTTTTTTAATAAATTTGCAAAAATAAAAAAAAACCTCTTTCATGTTGTCATTATGGGGTGTTGTGTGTAGAATTTTGAGGGAAAAAATGCATTTATTCCATTTTGGAATAAGGCTGTAACATAACAAAATGTGGGAAAAGTGAAGCGCTGTGAATACTTTCCGGATGCACTGTATATTCCAGGACATATTACAAAGGTGTAACTAGAGAGATTTTGCCTGAGTCGGAGGTGGGATTTGAACCCTGGCCTCTCACTCATCCAAATATTTTGTAGATGAATGCGTTATCAGTCAGCTAAAGGTGAACGTGCCTATAGCTAAGGGCAACAACGTTCTTTTGAATTTGAGGATTAAGTCTGCTGGCCACTTGAGGATGCTGATGCCCAAACAGTATTTTGATCTTCTTTTTTTACATTTGGAAGCCTATGCCTACTTTTTTCTCACATTCTTTCAGCCCCTCCTTTACTTTTTGACATTTTCTTTTCCTGCTGCACGCTAATTTTGCATTTGTCTAGAATGTCTAGAATGTTAATTAACTAACTTGGTTGCGATTGGCCAGTGAGCCCAGTCCTGGAACACGTACACAGCACATGTTCACGCACACCCCAGATGGCAGGCACACTGACAGGGCCGGTAAAAACTTTATGGATTTTTTGACGGCCCACGGGCCCACCAATGTGGCGGATTTATCCCCGGTATGCCCGATGGTCAGAACACCATTGCCAATGCGCCTTTATCTTTTGCCAGCTAACCCCTACCAAAAGAAACTACAGTATTGGTGATTGGGAGCTGCTAGTCATCAAGCTGGCCTTTGAGGAGTGGCACCACCTATTGGAGGGTACATCTGCTCTGTTCATAGTCTGGACTGATCATTGCCAGCTGGAGTACTTTAAAGGTACAACAGGTAATCTCTGACAGTCTAACAGTCAAGAGAGGAATTGCAGCAACAAACATCCTCAAACCACAACACTGTTTATCCCTCCACCTTCTTGCTGGTCCCTCAACGGTATATTTTGAAACCCCAATTTAAGATGAAGAAGGTTGCAGACGTCCTGCTCCCTGTCACACTGTGGGACAAAAGGTCTGATTGTCCTCCAGGGACATTCCCCTCCATGCTTTCTGCCACAAGCTCGCCCCCAGATTCATCGACCTTTACACGATCACCAGAGTCATCACCCCCTCTGCTACCCGTCTCAGCCTCCCACCTCCCCTCCACCGTATCCAACCTGTCTTCCATGTCTCCTGCTTCAAGCCCTTCATCACTTCCTGACTCTGCTGCCCTACCAGACCCCCTCCTCCCCCCGGCTCTTTGGCGGCGATCCAGCCCACACAGTCCCCCACCTGCTCAAGTTCTCAGCCCCAGGTCCTCAGTCCCTGGTAGAATGGGAGGGGTCCATTTAGTCCAGAACCAAGCTTCACCCCTGAAGTTAGGGTTTTTTGAGTTCTTTCATTTTTTCCTGTTGCAATTCTCAATCACTATGGTAACGTTTGAAAGAGGAAAAACTCATGGCTCTATCTGTATAACCTATTTTAACCTGCTTTAGCAGCCCATAGCAGCAGTATTTTAACAGTTCCTTATTTTGTAACATGTGGGTGGCAAAATAAGTGTGGGGGGACCTCGCCTTCTCTGCATTTTGTAAATCCACATACTACAGAAAATATGGAACCTTTTCACAGCAAGGGTCCAGCGAATCAAATGCATAATAGTTTCTAATTCTTGAAAAACATTGATAGAATGTCTATTGTCTTTTCTCTGGAGGAATTATCATTGTTGTCCATTTGGCCGTTGCGAACTTCTACAAATGTACATAACACAATGCTATTATTTACATTGTGTATAGGCTCTCTGGAACACGATGAGCCCACGTATGAGCATTTCTCCCCAGTATCAGAAATTGAGCCACAGAAAAAATTTGTTATCCCCAACTGTGAGAAGAAAATGAAGTATGACCTCTGCTCAACAAATAACTATTAACGGGGATGTTATTGAACTGATGACTGAAAAGCGTTTTAGCTAATAACATGACATTTCCAATTATGTATAGTTTGTTGGCTTGCATAAAGCAAAACAGCATTTCTTTGCCTGCATAATGAAACCATAGCATTTTCAATACTCACGCATCAGCAAAAACAGTTCTTGAGGTTTTATGTGAAAGAGGTGGATGTTTTACAGCAAAAATGTCTTTGTCATAGGCAAAAATGCCTATGTCAAAATAGAGGACTTTCTTTGGAGGAATTCAAGGAATCTCTTGTCTGAGTGAATATTTCACTGTGAAGACAGTGAAAACCTCTTTAGCTCCACAGTGGAGTTCATGTGTAGTGTGTAATTGTATTATTATTCAATATGCTTATGAATAAGTGATAAATATCATGTGTTTTACTTGTTGTTATGGGGATTGGGTATTTGACAAGAACATCAATCACTGAACCTCAATGAATTAGTATGCAATATGTTATTATTCTGATTATTGTACTTATTGTTTATGATGTTCTCGACCTGTTGCTGTGTGAAGAGAGCACAAGGAGAGGGAGCTTGGTGTTCTCGACCTGTTGCTGTGTGAGGAGAGCACAAGGAGAGGGAGTTTGTGTTGCTGTGTGAGGAGAGCACAAGGAGAGGGAGTTTGTGTTGCTGTGTGAGGAGAGCACAAGGAGAGGGAGTTTGTGTTGCTGTGTGAGGAGAGCACAAGGAGAGGGAGTTTGAGACCTGTTGCTGTGTGAGGAGAGCACAAGGAGAGGGAGTTTGTGTTGCTGTGTGAGGAGAGCACAAGGAGAGGGAGTTTGTGTTGCTGTGTGAGGAGAGCACAAGGAGAGGGAGTTTGTGTTGCTGTGTGAGGAGAGCACAAGGAGAGTTTGAGACAGAGAGGTAGGGGAGGTTGACAGGCGGGGGAAGTGCAGTGTTTTTTATTGTTGAATTTAGTCCGAAAAATACACATCATAAGACCCATATTATCATTATTAGTTTCCATGTGTCCTTTTGGAGTCTCCAAATGTCCTTTTTGGAAAACTGCCTAGAGATAGCTTAGAAAAAACAATGCAGAATGCTCATTGTTCATCAAATTTGAAAGGCGATTTGTCCAGTGTTGTTGCTGTGGCTCCAAGTGCATCAGCGAAAGCCACAGTAATTATACACTCAAAAACAGAACATATTTTTAGTTAGAAAAAAAGCTTCCACTTTCACGGTGTTTGAGCTTCTGTAACCTAGTTTTACTTGTATTTGGAGAAATTCTGACTCACAAAGGGAAACCTTTCAGAAGAGATGATTTAATAATATATATAATACTAAACATTTTATTTTGGGTATGTAATTTCCAAGCGAGGAAGTCTTTGTCTGTGAAACCGGCCCATAGAGTTTTTCAGATTCTGGATTTGTATTTGTAAAACCCATTTCTGTCTTTCTTCCTTGTCAACCATCTTGTTTATTTACTTGATTTACTGTGACATTCTTTTCACTCATTCATTTTGACCTGTCAAATCAAGCTGTTGAAAATCCCAACTTTACAGAGGTGTATGTATTGACATTTAGCAGTTCAGCTCATTCAATGGCATTTCAGCCACATTTACCTCGAGGAACAGCATGTGTGATTAAGAGAGAGATAATGAAAACTATATGAATAGAACCTCTCATCCAAATCAACATCTCATAATTTCCACAGTAATATAAAGTACCTGTCTGGTGGATTAAGATGATTGATTTCTAGGATTTAGGGTATTCGCCTTCAATCTCCTCTTCAGGAGGTGAGATGCATGCTCAATTGGGTTAAGGTCTAGTAATTGATTTGGGCAGTCAAAAACCTTCTACTTTTTCTCCCTAATGAAGTCCTTTGTTGTGTTGGCAGTGTGTTTTGGGTCATTGTCTTGCTGCATAATGAGGTTCCTCCAAATTGCTTTGGACGCATTTCTCTGTAAGTTGGCAGACAGAATGTTTTTGTAGACTTCTGAATTCATCCTGCTGCTACCATCATGAGTTACATCAATAAATTGAGAGTGTCTGGCCAGGCAACAAACCTTCTGTCTTACACAGATTTCTCCTTGTTCCCAAGAACTGCTGCCCAGGTTTCATGGTATTGAGATAGTATGTGTACTCTTGACCTAAATTAAGCCTTACTAAGAAGCCCATTAGGGCAATCTGATAAAAATCAGACCCGCTCATTGTACTCATAATGCGGATAACCAAACTGAGCTAAAAATTGGATTGATTAGTATCAGATCACCAGCCCCAAAAGCAACTCTTGTAAATAAATTACTGATCACCACATTGAAATCGTATGTTTAACTAAAACTTGGCTTAAAACTGATGAATATATTGCCCTAAATGAATCCACCCCTACAGTTACAGTTATACTCAAGTTCCTTGTTATGTCAAGATTAGATTACTGCAATGCTATTTTGTCTGGTTGTGCAAAAATTTGTCTGGTTGTGCTCCAGCGAATTAAAAATGCAGCAGCTGGTATTCTCACTAGAACAAGGAGATTTGAGCACATCAGCCCAGTGTTAGCTTCACTTCACTGGATGCCAGTTAAATTCCAAAAAGACTATGAGAATACTACTTCTGACCTTTAAAGCCTTACAGGGGCTTGTAAATGTAATTCATCCTTATGCTCCCTCAGGAATGCTCCGTTCGCAGGGTGCAGGCCTCCTTGTTATTCCTAGAATAGCTAAAAGTACCAAAGGTGGCAGAGCCTTTTCCTATCATGATCCTCTCCTCTAGGACAAATTGCCTGCTCATGTTTGGTGTCAGGTTCTGTGTTTTTCTGTATCTGTTTTTTGTCTAAGTTGTTAGCATTTTTGTTCCTTGTTACCCTCTGTGACCACCGTAGTCCATTTCCTGTTTCATTCACCCTCATTCATTTGAATAGAATAGAATAGAATAGCTTTATTGTCATTGCACAGTACAGAGCAACGAAATTACAGTTGACAGTTTCATCCCGTCCAAGAAACATACAGAGGCCATTTCGTGGCCAACATGGGGAGGGAGACAGGAGCAGGAGAACTATCATTAGATAAGAAAGAAACAATGATAGGGAAAGACTCGAGGGGGCCGACTAAGGCGTTGAATCCAAGGGTGTGTGTGCG
Organism: Conger conger; assembly: GCF_963514075.1. Lineage (NCBI taxonomy): Eukaryota > Metazoa > Chordata > Actinopteri > Anguilliformes > Congridae > Conger > Conger conger. The sequence continues at coordinate 38,779,974 of NC_083774.1, read as the reverse complement.
TGTGTCTTTGTGTATGTGTATGTGTGAGCCTCTGTACTTCGTCACCGCCCAGGCCAACAGTGTTCTCTATCGGTGGTGAGGATTGGAGACAACCTTGAGTCCCAAGAGGTGAAGTCCACAGGAGGAGTAGGGAGGAGAGGGGTGGGGTTTGGGGGATGGGCTGAGCAGCTGTCTGCATACCATCCAGGAGAGTAGAAATCGGCTGTCCAAGGCCGAAGCGGGGGAGCCAATGAAGATAAGCTTGTTTGGGTTAGGCCAACTCTGCAGTTTTCTGCCTGCCTTAAAGTCTCACTGGTTCTCTCGGTCCAAATTAGCCGAATGTGATGGCCCATTCCGAGTCGTTCCAATCCACTTCTCCAAGTCGTTATCCATCTTGTGAGTGAGGCGATGCAGTTCGCCTATCGCTTGAGTCTGAGTGTTCATGATCCGACACATTCCCTCAAAGACGGGCAGCTTCTGAATTGCCAAAACTGCTGCCAACGCCTTTCGAACTTTGCGATAAACCAGGAACCCACCAAATCCAAAGAGCAGAAAACCTGTTATCATAATCCCAATTATGTAGACGTCTTCAATATCCTCCACAGAAAGGATGGACAGACACATGACCCTCGGTACCTCATACGAGTCCATCATGTATCCGGCTGCATGCGTTCCGTCGGGGCAGGTGGGTTCTCCCTTACCCAGCTTTCTCGTCGAGAAAATTTTATCAATTGCATTGAGAGACCAGCTGATCAGCTCCATAATTTCAGTTTTCGGAAAGAGATGCAGAGAGAGGCTCAGAGTTACAGGTTCAGACAGAGACTACACAAGGACAAGAGCAAAGCAGGAGAGATAAGGGCAGGGAGAGAAAGAAAATGCGACCGCCTCCGTCGAGAGTAGCAGAAGTAGCATTTGTTCCTGTGCTCTGCTTAGTGTCTCAGCCTCCCACTCCATGCACTTCCTTCCTGTTTCTCGTTGTCTGTTCATCTCTGTTTAATATAAGCCTGTCTTTTTTCAATTCTTGTTGCTAGTTAATCTCTCTCTCTGTTGTTCCCTACCCAGTTTTCTCTGCCTGGTTTTGGACTCTGTTTTGAATTTAGTTTTTGTACCTTTACTTGTCTTCTTGGTTTTTTTAACTCTGCCTGCTTTCCCGATTACGTATCTCTTTAGTCTGTCCTATAGTTGAGGGGCAGGAGTGGGTGGCTTGCATAAGCTATAGAGTCTCTGGTGGACTTAGTGGTCACTGGATCATTATTGGTAGTGCTGTGTTAAGCTGAACCAGTCATGGTCATACTAATAGAATAATTTAAACCAATAATCACAAGACAAGAAGTGACCACAGAAACAATAATGGCACTGTCTGGTCAATAACGGCGCTGTCTGGTGGACAGTTCTGGAAAGTCTGGATGGACCATGACAGATGGCTTCTGCTGGCGGTTTGATGTGACTGACATTGTTGCTTCATGCTGGAGGGTGAGAACAATGAAAAATTGCTGCTCTTTTTACACAAAATAACTGAATGCATGCTGAAAGTGTAACTTGTCCTCATTAGATATCATGACTTCATGCTTTCTGTAAAGCTAAACAATGTTTTATCTTTGTCTCATTCTCCTTAATCCATAATGATGGCAGCACATTCAATGTACAATTCAATCAAAGTAAAATACAGCAAATTCACTTCACTGCATGTCACTTCATTCAGTGCACTTTAGCCATGATACTATCTACCACATAGGGTACTGTGATATAAAGCTAAATGCAAGTTCTAGGCTGAAGTTCTTTTGCCCCTGGCCCCAGTGTTTGCCATCATTTTGCCTGCAGACATCAGAATGATAACTTCACCTTTCTCTTTGTCAACCACAAACAACATCAACTATCTTTGTTTTCTGTTAGCGAACAGATCCAGGCTAGTCCTTGGAGAAATAGTTCATTTTCTGTTTTGTTTACCTGTTTGCCTTTGAGCCTCACTGTATCAGAAGCCCCCACACCTCCAGGCCTACGTGTCTGGGGTGAGCCTTCTGCAGAATCAGACACGCCAAGCAGACATGCAGGTGGAAGAAGGGAAACATGGTAAGAGTGACTAGTGGCTTAGCAGGATGTGAGTAAAGATTAAGAAATCGCAGTGGTCTTACTTATCTAATTTAAAACATTGTAAAACTATATTATGTGTCAATAGGTGCCTTGAGAAGTCAAGATTCTAAGGTTTCTGTCAATATGTTTGTTGCATCTGCATGGTAAAATCTCACGAAGTTAATCATCCAAATAGAGAGGAAAGTGAGACAGGTGCGTGGGGGTTGGACCCAAAATGCACGACAATAGTAAAATAAAGTCCCGTCAGGGCTTTATTCGGGACGAATCCCAGGAGCGTAGTAAAAACAAGCAAAGTCCATACACGTAGATCCAGCCAATAAAACAATAAACAATCAGAAAACACGGTGCCGAGGGAAGAGGCAAACTCGTAGTCGATAGACGTGCAGGGAGGTCCAGTAGCAGGAGAGCTGTCAGCGGGGCAGAAGTACAGGCGGGCGGCAGGCAGGGTCGTAGTCGCGGGCGATGCGGAAGTCGAAACCATGAACAAAACAGCGAGGCAAAAGCAGTAGGCGAGGACGTGGTCAAAAACAAGCGATGGTCAACAAAACAGAAATCAATAAACGGTGGTCGATAAACAGGCTTGGCTCTTAACGTGAAATCAATGGTAATAATGCTCAAGCGTTGCTTTGACGGACAAGAGGCAGACAATTTTGCAAAGAGCAGAAGTGCGACTGGGCTATAAATGCGGGTGTAGACAGGTGTAGACAATTAGTTAGAGAGCAGCAAGGGAATGGAAAACAGGTGCAATGGATGACAAGTTTAACAAGGTAATTAGTAATCGTTAGTAATAAACCTATCCTGCCCTAGCATTAGTAAATTAGTAAATTACATGCACGAGAAACGTAAGGTAACATGAACACATGATTAGTCTGTTAGTATTACCCAATCCTGATCTAGCATTAGTAGTTTTAGTAAATAGACAAATAGAAACAATTAGGGCGTGAGTGACAGAAAGGGAGAGAGAGAAAGCCGGAATGCAAGGTTTGCGGAAAGACATGTAAAAGTGTATATATGAACAACGACCAGTTTACGAAACAATAAACATAAATCAAAACATAGCACTAAACGAACTAAGACGATAACCACTCAATATAACAAGGTAAAAATAATCGTAACGAAAACATAACTAGACATGACAAGACAATTAATCGTAACAAGAAACAAACTAAACAACATGACGAACCTAGACTAACATAATACATGATAAGACAATATGTGACTAAGACAAATGATTAACATAAAACAAGGCAAGACAGACCTGAAACGTGACAGAAAGTTGATCTGATCACCCAGAGGGTTAAGGCTCATGTCCCCAAAAGAATGTTTGTAAAATTACATTTTTTAGTGCAATGTTACATTTCCTGTAGATTTCAACAACTACAGGCTGGCTGCAAGGATCACGGGTGGAATGAATTTGTTCCTAGACCCTCTGTTGTAGCAGATTACTGTGATAAGACACCATTTGTGAACAAGTCAGTGACAATGTAAGAGTGTTTGAGCTCTCAAAGTATCTCTCCAAACTACAAATCTGCTTCATGAGGTCAAAGCACAGGGTGTGCATTGGTTATTTTGGTATCAGTGACAATCTCAACAGGCCCAGACTTCCTAGGAGAGTTATATATTCACTGTACCTAAATACAAACGGTAAATGTGCTCAATTTTCAAAAAGGCAGAACAAAAAGGATATCTGCCTGAGAAAGTAAATCAAGAAGTGGTTTTAAAAAATTGAAGAGGACTTCATCCAAACTGTACACATTGAACGCTCAGGTTCTCTCAGCCCAGTATTCCCTGCTTGCTAGTTCCTCCTCAACACCAGCCCTTCAAATACATTTGCTCATTCAGGTCGCTCATAATTGTGGATATCTATAAAATGGCCAACGCTTCCCTGTATCTATGCAGGAGCCCCCCTCTCAGCTGGAATTTTGCTGTTTCGCTGCTCCTGAAAGAAAGCTGTATGCCAACATACTGTCGCTGGTTTGATGAGTCAGAATCACTGAAATTAAACAGTGTACTGCAAGGGGCTCAGTAACTGATGGAAAGTCACTTTCTCTTTCCTTTAACAGAGTGAGAGGCATCCTTTAACACACACAGAGTGAGGCATCCTGAGCACACACACAGTGAGAGGCATCCTTTAACACACAGAGTGAGAGGCATCCTTTAACACACAGAGTGAGAGGCATCCTGAGCACACACACAGTGAGAGGCATCCTTTAACACACAGAGTGAGAGGCATCCTTTAACACACAGAGTGAGAGGCATCCTTTAACACACAGAGTGAGAGGCATCCTTTAACACACACAGTGAGAGGCATCCTGAGCACACACACAGTGAGAGGCATCCTTTAACACACAGAGTGAGAGGCATCCTTTAACACACACAGTGAGAGGCATCCTGAGCACACACACAGTGAGAGGCATCCTTTAACACACAGAGTGAGAGGCATCCTTTAACACACAGAGTGAGGGGCATCCTTTAAAACACAGAGTGAGAGGCATCCTTTAACACACAGAGTGAGAGGCATCCTTTAACACACAGAGTGAGAGGCATCCTTTAACACACAGAGTGAGAGGCATCCTGAGCACACACAGAGTGAGGGGCATCCTGAGCACACACAGAGTGAGAGGCATCCTTTAACACACAGAGTGAGAGGCATCCTTTAACACACAGAGTGAGAGGCATCCTTTAACACACAGAGTGAGAGGCATCCTTTAACACACAGAGTGAGGGGCATCCTTTAAAACACAGAGTGAGAGGCATCCTTTAACACACAGAGTGAGAGGCATCCTGAGCACACACAGAGTGAGGGGCATCCTTTAACACACAGAGTGAGAGGCATCCTTTAACACACAGAGTGAGAGGCATCCTTTAACACACAGAGTGAGGGGCATCCTGAGCACACACACAGTGAGAGGCATCCTTTAACACACACAGTGAGAGGCATCCTTTAACACACACAGTGAGGGGCATCCTGAGCACACACACAGTGAGAGGCATCCTTTAACACACAGAGTGAGAGGCATCCTTTAACACACAGAGTGAGGGGCATCCTTTAAAACACAGAGTGAGAGGCATCCTTTAACACACAGAGTGAGAGGCATCCTTTAAAACACAGAGTGAGAGGCATCCTTTAACACACAGAGTGAGAGGCATCCTTTAACACACAGAGTGAGAGGCATCCTGAGCACACACACAGTGAGAGGCATCCTTTAACACACAGAGTGAGAGGCATCCTTTAACACACAGAGTGAGGGGCATCCTTTAAAACACAGAGTGAGAGGCATCCTTTAACACACAGAGTGAGAGGCATCCTTTAACACACAGAGTGAGAGGCATCCTTTAACACACAGAGTGAGAGGCATCCTTTAACACACAGAGTGAGAGGCATCCTTTAACACACAGAGTGAGGGGCATCCTTTAACACACAGAGTGAGAGGCATCCTGAGCACACACAGAGTGAGGGGCATCCTGAGCACACACAGAGTGAGAGGCATCCTTTAACACACAGAGTGAGAGGCATCCTTTAACACACAGAGTGAGAGGCATCCTTTAACACACACAGTGAGAGGCATCCTTTAACACACAGAGTGAGAGGCATCCTTTAACACACAGAGTGAGAGGCATCCTTTAACACACACAGTGAGAGGCATCCTTTAACACACAGAGTGAGAGGCATCCTTTAACACACAGAGTGAGAGGCATCCTTTAACACACAGAGTGAGGGGCATCCTGAGCACACACAGAGTGAGAGGCATCCTTTAACACACAGAGTGAGGGGCATCCTGAGCACACACACAGTGAGAGGCATCCTTTAACACACACAGTGAGAGGCATCCTTTAACACACAGAGTGAGAGGCATCCTTTAACACACAGAGTGAGGGGCATCCTTTAACACACAGAGTGAGAGGCATCCTTTAACACACAGAGTGAGAGGCATCCTGAGCACACACAGAGTGAGAGGCATCCTTTAAAACACAGAGTGAGAGGCATCCTGAGCAGATGCTGAGCAAATTGCACAAGCATTTCACATGCACATATCCATACCGTGTGGACAGTTTAGACTCTCCAATGTACTTACTGTTTGTCTTTGGTTTTTGAATGTGGGAGGAGACCATTGTACCTGGTAGAACCGCACATGGACACAGAGGTACGTACACATGCAAACTCCACACAGAAAGCCCCTCGTTTACCAGCATGCCACTGCAGTGTGGAACCCACTCGGGGGAAAAAGGGAAAATCATCAAGCCTCAGTTTTACCAAGCACTGACTGCTAATTTGTCAGCTTGCCTCCCGGATTAATTGGTTCAATTACTGAAGCCCCATGACAGATTTTTTTTGTTGTTGTTCATTTGGAATGTCCAAATGGCAAACTATGCTCATGTGCAACCCCTGCTACTGGCTAGGGACAAACCATGGTTCTCCTCCAAAACAAGCCCCTGCCAGCGAGCTGCTATTTTTTACTCTGCAGTTGCAAGCCTTGCACGAACAGAGCAGGGGCGGAGGAGACCCATTCATATTTGTGTGCAGACGGCAAGCCACAGGCCCCCAGATGGCTAGCAGGAATCACTCCAGCTAGGAACAATGCCATCCTAACGGACTGTATCCCTCCTATATCCCTGAGGGATGCAAACCCAACTATGTGCCGCCTCTGTTGCGACTAGGGATGTGTAGAGGCATCCTGAGCACACACAGAGTGAGGGGCATCCTTTAACACACAGAGTGAGAGGCATCCTTTAACACACAGAGTGAGAGGCATCCTTTAACACACAGAGTGAGGGGCATCCTGAGCACACACACAGTGAGAGGCATCCTTTAACACACACAGTGAGAGGCATCCTTTAACACACACAGTGAGGGGCATCCTGAGCACACACACAGTGAGAGGCATCCTTTAACACACAGAGTGAGAGGCATCCTTTAACACACAGAGTGAGGGGCATCCTTTAAAACACAGAGTGAGAGGCATCCTTTAACACACAGAGTGAGAGGCATCCTTTAAAACACAGAGTGAGAGGCATCCTTTAACACACAGAGTGAGAGGCATCCTTTAACACACAGAGTGAGAGGCATCCTGAGCACACACACAGTGAGAGGCATCCTTTAACACACAGAGTGAGAGGCATCCTTTAACACACAGAGTGAGGGGCATCCTTTAAAACACAGAGTGAGAGGCATCCTTTAACACACAGAGTGAGAGGCATCCTTTAACACACAGAGTGAGAGGCATCCTTTAACACACAGAGTGAGAGGCATCCTTTAACACACAGAGTGAGAGGCATCCTTTAACACACAGAGTGAGAGGCATCCTGAGCACACACAGAGTGAGGGGCATCCTGAGCACACACAGAGTGAGAGGCATCCTTTAACACACAGAGTGAGAGGCATCCTTTAACACACAGAGTGAGAGGCATCCTTTAACACACAGAGTGAGGGGCATCCTGAGCACACACAGAGTGAGAGGCATCCTTTAACACACAGAGTGAGGGGCATCCTGAGCACACACACAGTGAGAGGCATCCTTTAACACACACAGTGAGAGGCATCCTTTAACACACAGAGTGAGAGGCATCCTTTAACACACAGAGTGAGGGGCATCCTTTAACACACAGAGTGAGAGGCATCCTTTAACACACAGAGTGAGAGGCATCCTGAGCACACACAGAGTGAGAGGCATCCTTTAAAACACAGAGTGAGAGGCATCCTGAGCAGATGCTGAGCAAATTGCACAAGCATTTCACATGCACATATCCATACCGTGTGGACAGTTTAGACTCTCCAATGTACTTACTGTTTGTCTTTGGTTTTTGAATGTGGGAGGAGACCATTGTACCTGGTAGAACCGCACATGGACACAGAGGTACGTACACATGCAAACTCCACACAGAAAGCCCCTCGTTTACCAGCATGCCACTGCAGTGTGGAACCCACTCGGGGGAAAAAGGGAAAATCATCAAGCCTCAGTTTTACCAAGCACTGACTGCTAATTTGTCAGCTTGCCTCCCGGATTAATTGGTTCAATTACTGAAGCCCCATGACAGATTTTTTTTGTTGTTGTTCATTTGGAATGTCCAAATGGCAAACTATGCTCATGTGCAACCCCTGCTACTGGCTAGGGACAAACCATGGTTCTCCTCCAAAACAAGCCCCTGCCAGCGAGCTGCTATTTTTTACTCTGCAGTTGCAAGCCTTGCACGAACAGAGCAGGGGCGGAGGAGACCCATTCATATTTGTGTGCAGACGGCAAGCCACAGGCCCCCAGATGGCTAGCAGGAATCACTCCAGCTAGGAACAATGCCATCCTAACGGACTGTATCCCTCCTATATCCCTGAGGGATGCAAACCCAACTATGTGCCGCCTCTGTTGCGACTAGGGATGTGTATCGTTAGGATTTTATTGATACCGATACCAATACCGATACTCCTTATCGGTGCCGGTATTTATCGATACTCTTATCGATACCACGGCGTGTAATTTAGTGTATAAAATAAAGATGTTACAAGATGGTAAAAGATTCAATCGTTTTTTATTACCACAAGGAGGGTAACACCAGCAACATCATTAAACAACTTACAGCACCTGCCTTTTAAGCCCTTAGCAAGTCAACATGTGCAGTGCGAGGTATGTCAAAAAAACGAAGGTAAAGGTAACTGTCAATGTGATAATGCTTCAACAGAACAGAAGCTTAACTTACAATTACAAATGCTTCTCAGAATAGATTAAATTAAATAAAAACCTAGGGAGGTGACCAAAGCCCTTGCCTACATGTTCAACCCAACAGACACATACATGTAAACAGAACAGTGTAGGGGAGGCCCTTCTCCTGACGCATTTAGCCCTAACAGTTTTTGTTAAGGAAAAGCAACATATTTTAACTTTCTCTGGCAGCAGCCGAGATCGCTCTGGACAGAGTGACGTCACGCTATACACTCGGATAAAATGGCGCTGCGCATGTTTTAAAAAATGGTAATTTAATTACTTATTATTTTTAATCCAGCTTTACTGGCAGTCTTAAACCGTTAAGGATGTATATATTGGGAATCAATCTAGTATTTCACTTCCCCTTTAATGATTCATACACTCACTGTGAAGAAGCACTGTCGGAGTCTGCCTGCACGGAGGAGGGCACGGTGTTGTTAGCGTCTGCCGGGTTGCTAACTTTAGATGCGATACGATACACTTTATTAAAGCCCCTTAGGGAAATTTGTCTTGGACTCATGGCTACATACAGCTTATCAACGACTCTACAAAGAAGATAACAGACAACACATTACAAAAAGAACACATACAATCACAAACAACAGTCTTGCATATTCACGTTAATCATATTGCACCATCCCATATATTGCACCATCCCTTATATTGCACCATCCATCCCATATACTGTATTGCACCAACCCTTATATTGCACCATCCCATATATTGCACCATCCATCCCATGCGTTGTTTAACACGCCGCACTCCTTCAGCTTTATGCTTTGGGTAGACTGCAAGTGTCAGGATGTTGCTGGTGTTACCCCCCTTTGACGCAACTACTTTCTTGCATATATTGCATTGAGCCAAGGATTCATTGAGTTTGATGAAGTGAGCCCATACCTTGGAGCGCTTAGCTCTTATGGCTTATTGACTACTAGAGAAAACAACGGGGCGCTGCGTCATAACCTGTCGACGGCGCAGTGTCATAATTACGCGATGGTTAGGCAGACTCTTGAAAAATACCGAAAAACAGTATCGTTTGTCCAGAATCTTTAGCGGTAGTCTGGTACTGACCAATTAGGAACCGGTACCAAAAAATACCGGCTCTCGGTACACATCCCTAGTTGCAACTGGTATGGATTCCATCTGACACGCTCCCCTGGGCAAATTGTATTGGCTCAAACTGGCTGACAAACTCAGGTTAAAAGCTGATCTATTGATATCTACTGACCAGTTAAATATGAAGCCTATCTGCTTATCGTCATGGCGAAATATCGTTAGGCTATCCCGAAGCTGACTAAGTCGGTCACTTTATATAGGCTACAGAAAACCAATGAGAGCTCTATGGTAAATGGTAAATGGTTGGCATTTATATAGCACCTTTATCCAAAGCGCTGTACAATGGATGCTTCTCATTCACCCATTCATACACACACTCACACACCAACGGCGATTAGCTGCCATGCAAGGCACCGACCAGCTCGTCAGGAGCATTTAGGGGTTAGGTGTCTTGCTCAGGGACACTTCGACACAGCCTGGGTGGGGATCGAACCGGCAACCCTCCGACTGCCAGACAACTGCTCTTACTGCCTGAGCCATGTCGCCCCATGGTGAAGCACAGGTACACAAGTTGTGCAAGTTGTACAAAGTTGTACACACTTCTTGGCTAATCTATTTTAAAAGCTCTAGAAGAGTACAAAGACTTGAAATTACAAAGGACACTTCCTTGAAGAAAGCTATGCAATATGCAGTCATTTACAAACTAAAAACAGTTTGTAAAAACAGTGGGGGAGACATTTTTTGAGACTTGTTCTTGTCGGGTAATGATGCAGTACATTTTTAAAGTGTGAATCGAATATGTAGATTGACATTCCTACTTTTGGAGACTGGATGGTGAAAAATAGTTAAAATGCACTGTCCTTTTCTTTGAATATCTGTATATATAAAATAAAACACCCGCTCACACACACAAACACACACACGTGATTGATCCCTTTGGTCTTCTTTACAGAAGGACGTGTCTGCTTCATCATGGGACCCAATCTCACAAAGGCTCCTGATTGAATCATGCTTCACTTGTCTGCATTAATTTCACCTCCCAGAGATATAGGACAAAACCGCCAATAGAGACTAATATACTGCCAGTATCCATGCTAATACTGAGGACCAACCTTTAGCAGAGACTAAAACACCATCCATATCCATGCAAATACAGGCGACCAACCTTCAGCAGAGACGACAATACCATCCATATCCATGCTAATACTGAGGACCAACCTGGCATATGCTGCGGATAGGGCCCTCCTGGTAGAAAATGTTGTCTCGAACATTCCTTATCTAAAATCCAACACATGATCCCTTCCTGATTTCCATCCATTCATCCAATATCTAATCCACTTATTCCTAGTCTGAGTCGTAAGGAGGCGTAAGGAGGCGTAAGGAGGCGTATCCCTGCGTGCATTGGGTGAAAGGTGGCAACCCTTCTAGATGTAACTGTAATAATATTGAAGCAAAGGGTGAAAATACTCTTATCTACCCTTTCATGTGATTGAATAAACATGCTGGCACACGAGGTAATTTATATTGCTGTTGTCATTGTAGTGAAAGACTGGTGTCTTATGTCAGTGTTTCTGAGCTGAAATGATTTTGGCTCTGTGACATGGCTTGTAAGAGTTTGTTTGTTTGAGAGTTGCAGCTGTTCCCTTTTCAACAGCAGCTGTTTTACAGATTCTGAGATGGTGGATGTGTTTGAATGGGACAGACTTTTGTGAGTGAGTGGTGGCACCAACTGCCTGCAGTACTGTCAGCAGCTCAGGAAAAGGCATGGAATTACAGAAGTGAGTGAACCTTTGTAATGCCATCATACATATTAATAACTTTATACAGTTATAAAAAGTGCAGCTTGATGCAGTGCTGTTGTTTCACTGCGGCTTAATCCAGTGCTGCTGTTTCAGTGCAGTTTAATGCAGTGCTGAATATTCCAGGATTTAGCTCAATGTTGAATAGTACACTGTCTTATGTTCTAATGCTCTTATGAGACAGCTCACAGTGAACCCAAACTTTATTATTTCATGCTATGTACTATTTTTACTGTGGCTTTCAAATCAATCTTTTGTCCATGTATCTGTGTCTGTATGTATCTGTCAATAGGAATAGAAAATTTGAAATTCCAAACATTCTTTTCCAAAATAATGAAATATTACAGATTCTTTTGTATTTTATAAAATATTAAGTAATAGAACACTTTTCAGATAAAAAGTTGATTGACTGGGATTACCTGGAGAGCCAGAAGCAAGAAAGCCTATTTTAGCTGTTCACTGCTCTTTATAACTTTGACACAACTTTGCTTTCAGGATTTTTTTCTACAAGACTTTTGTACAGTATTGTATATCACAGAAAAAGTTCCATTATTATTATTATTTTTACATATAAGTAGGCCTATGCATTTAGGTGCATGATATGTACCAAGAAGTGAAGTGTGGTGGGAGTTTATGTAATAACTATTACAGGTAGGCAGATTAGATCCACATTTATAGCTCAGATTGTGGCAGCCTGATTTGGGAAGCGGCCCTGTTTACGGTATACTATGTGGGTGTCTTTTTTCTGCTAGAATGGATTTGAATGAACCAAGTGATGGAGATGAAAATGTTTTTCAGCAGAACGAGTTCTGAAGCCTGCTACATCTCAGTGCAGTCTGTCATTGATCGTGGTGTTTATTTGTGAATATAAAATTGTGTCCTGGTGTACTTTTGATCAGGCAGATTCGGGGGCAGCGCCAGGTCATTGGTTGCGAGGACCTCTTGTACAGGCCCTGAGGAGCTCTTCAGGACTGCTCATCAACCCTCCCTCCCTCCCTCCGCCTCCACTGCCTCAAACATCCTACTGCTGAAGAACATCCTCTCAGAACTCACTCAAATCCCAGGCTTCATCCAAGGCCCAAGTCGAAACGATGAATATGAGGTTGTGACATTCATTCGATTTAAGAAGCAGATTCTCGCTCCCGCCTACTAGTGAAGAGGGCACACGCATCTGGGTTGCATTAAATAATCAGCCCAGGTGCTTAAAGTGTGCTCTTTTCCACAGTACAGGGCCGAGACCTGGGAATCACACCAGAGCACAAGTTTTTGGTGGTGAAGGTGTTATTTTATTTTGCTTATCCTTTACGTCTGATCGTCGTGTGCATTTGGGAGGAAGATGCCACTGAAACGCTGGCCAGCCGTGAGCAGCGAGCTGAAATGCTGTTGCTCGGTTTCCTTTTGCCTTTTAAATTTTAGTTTATTGTGTTAGTTTATTATTTTTGTCTGGAACCCGTGGGGCGGGGGCGGGGGCGGGGGCGGGGGCGGGGGCGGGGGGGGGGGGGGGGGGGTGTTATTTCTTTACTTTGTGTTGGTGTTGGCGCTCTCTCTCACTCGGCGAACATCCTGGAAGTGTCGCATCTCCCTCCCAGGGTAGTCACACAGTGTATGACAGAGGTTAAAGTGCAATGTGGGAACTTTGTATGAAAATAATTCATTCCTACACGGATCGCCTAATGTGGATTTAAATATCCTCAAATTGAAGCTGACAGCCTGCTCTTAAACCTCATTGGTTCTTTTTAAATCCAACATGCTGGAGTACTGCTGGAATACAGAGCCAATACAACGATTTTTGTCACTGTCAAAATACTAACAGTCTGTATGCATAAAAGTTAATGTTGTGGGGTTCCCCTGGTGTCCGGCTAAATTCCCAAAATGGCTCTTTCAATCTGCCTCCTAATCATCATTTAATTGGCTATATAATTGTTCTGTCCCTCTCCACATCAGCTGATGGGTGGTGAGCATTCTTGCGCAAAAACATCACCCAGGTGGGTTCTGCAGGTTAGGCACTGTAAGCGCTTTGATTAGGAGAAAATAACTATATCAATGCAAGGAATTACTACTATAATTGTTATGAAATATAATACATTGACTGTATGTTCCTGCCACATCCATGCAAGCATTTGCTCAATAAAGCTTTGGGAGCCTCCTAGCTCCTGACCTCTAGCTCCTTGAAGGAACATTTAATGGATTGGAATTTCCTTTAAGTGTTTTTTTCCCGTTTCCCCATTTCTATGTGTTCTCTGTGTTTATGTTCCATTCCATGTTTTCCCTTTCTCCCTTCTTTGTGTCTCTGCTCCCCGGACTATATATGTATTTCTTCTGTGGTAATCGTCTCACCTGCTTCTCGTTGTCTAGTCGTTAATGTGCCATATAAGCCTGCCTGTTTCTTTGTTCTGTGCTAGTTCATCTTGTACCATGCTTTCATGTTTGTTTCCAGTTATTCTCGCCACTGTTTTCATGGGTTCTGTTGACCTGGTCTGTACTTGTACCCTGCCTGTTCTGGAATCCCTTCCTGTAACTTGCCTGCTCCTCTGCCCAGCCTCAGATTCGACCCTTCCTTACCCTGGACCTCATTCTCTACCCTGGACCAATTCTCTTTTTCTGACCAATCTCTTAAATAAGAGAAATCTATTTGAAAATCCATCCAACATATTCTGTCAGAATTTCAATAAAAAATTGTTAAACGTTTATTATGGGGTAGTTTTAATTCCCCATTAAACCTATAACTAAGAAATACTGACACATTTTTCAATTATTTCTTCCGTTTTACTAAGCAATAAAACCAGGGAAGATCATAAGCTATCACGCCATTCGCAGCAGTGAATGACTCAGTATGATCTGTTGCTCAAACTAAAGAAAACTATTATAATGTACAATTAAATAATTAATTCACATGAATGATATTGCTTACTAAATTAATTAATAATTTTCTTTAGAGTGGCAAATTGGCATTTGGGGTTCGCACACATTGTGTGTCATATTCTATGCCTGTTCTGTTTTGGTGTTTCCGTTCTGTGTCTCATGTCTGCGTTTTGTGTCCACCCTCACTTTCTGTAGTCTGTTCATTCATTCATTCACTCATTCTTCTCACCTGTGTCTCATTTACCTCTTCCTCACACTCACACCTGTTTGTTATATCAGTCCAATAACCTGTGTATTTGTAAGGTTCTTTGTCAGATTGTTATATGCTTGTATCTAACTCTCCAGCATTTTCAATAGAAACAAATGCTGGAAAGAATGGAGTGAAAACATTACAATCTGGCAATGAGTTAGACAAACAGAGGGGTTTTTATGCACAAATAACAAGAGGGAAATAACAATCAGTTATGGGAAACAATCCGGAAACGGGAGACAGGCGAAGCGACAGTTACAGGTAGCCTGGAAGACTGATTTCTTTATATTTTAAAGGCATGTTGTCCCGTATTCAGGTAGCCGTATTAATTTGCTCACCGGTTTGTGAGGAGCTAGGTTTAAATAATTACTTGGGGTTATCTTAATTGGAAGAACCCTGCTCCAGTGATTCTGTAGATACTCATCCGTGTTAGAGAGTGCCTCTTAAGTCTAAATAGATTAGTTGGCGTTTCGCCGGGGAGTTCTCTGTACCCGTTTTCCCTTTCTCTTCTAGTGGTCCCCCTAGATCAGGGGTGTGCTGGTTTTTGTTTTCGTCTTAATACCAGCAACCGATTCATACCCAAGAAACCAGGTGAGGCCAGTTAACTGAGTAATGGACTGCTTTAATTGATCAATTAAGTGCTGAGTAACAACGAAAGCTAGCACACCCCATGGCTCTCCAGGACCAGGGTTGCTGACCCCTGCCCTAGAATATATTAGGGAGACCCCTAGATTATATTAGTGGCTGTGACACTTGCTATGGGTAACTTTAAGATTCCCTTTTCGGTCATGTCTGGTCCTCAGTCCCTGCTCCCTTACAACATATTCCTCCGTATGTTGTGAAATGCCTGTCGTCCCATTTTGCTAATCTCCATTTCGATCATCTCATCTCCTGGTTTTATAAGCAGAGTGATCAATGCATTTTATTTTTATTTTTACTCTTCTTGTATTTACTCTTCATACATGTCTAGCAGTGGTAGAAGTAATTTATTTTTTAACATTTGTATATCTCTATAGGGATCCTGTCTGGGCCTACTGCCTTACCCCCCTACATACTTGAGATAGCATTAGATTGTTAATCTTTCTTGAGTTTAGCATTAAGTGCTTGTTTTGATTTCCCAGAGATTGAGGTAAAGTTAAGGGCAAGTGCTTTGGTTTCCTGATGAGCCATTGTACTCATGTACTCATTGTACTGATGTTTCATTAGTATTGGTGTAAAAAAAAAAGAAAAAAGAAAAAAAAAAAGTGTGAAATTCCAGAAATATAACAAAATGTACTGCCAACCTGCCTTAAAGCGCCATCAGTCCAGAAATCAAGAGATTGAATGAAATGGGAGCGTGATCTGAAATTACCATGCTATCATACAAGCAATCACTCACTCTAGAACTTAAATCTATAGAGATTAAAAGTAGTCGATATGAGAGTGTGTATTATGTGTAGATGAGTAGCATGAACATTCCCTGATGGCTCTCTTGTATTATTTTTTTTTTAGTTTAACTGCTCATAACCTGTTTTAGTTGAGTAATTTTGTTTAGTCCTCTTTAGCTTCTGTATGTAACACATTTGTTGACAAACCCATTTAGATGCCTTACTGAAATAAAATGGCACTTCACAAAGAAAAGCATTTAGAACATAATGAACCCCTCACTGTATGTTCCCCCAAATGGGACACACCCTGCTTCCTTTTGCTAGGATAACAGGCTTTCCCTCCCCTACTTAAACTTCTGGTCATCGAGACTGGTCAAAGAGGAACAGCAAGATGTGATAAAACACCAAATAAAACGTAAAACATACATTCCACCGTAAGTTTATAATACGAAGAAGTAAATAACTAAAGGCCATCACATAATAGGTCTATCCAACCTGGTTTGTGGTGTCTAAGCAGTGAGACAACAATCATCAGCACGGTGCACATTCTGTTGGCTTAGTGTGTTAATGAAGATTCAACCTTTCGCCGCATGCAGCCATCATTCAAGAGAGATCATCTTCACAGCCCAGGCGTGCCTACCGCCAGTTGTTTTTCCTGCGTCTCCCCAGTCGTTTGAGTATGCCGGATAAATTCTTCTGCATCTGCAGGGGATCTTAAGGTGTGTCGTTGCCTGTTTAGTGTCACACAAAGCATAGCAGGGAAGAGGAATGCCGTAGCGTGCACCCAGTGCTTTGAATTTTACCCCATCGAAAGCTCTGCTTTTCTTGTGTAGTTCCGCTGATTAGTCTGGGAAGAACATAATGTGGTGAGTTCCAAAGAATACTTTTCCCTTTGCACATGCAGTAGACAGTGATGTAGTTGTATCTGTAAAGTTGAGGAATTTCTTGACGATAGCCCTCCGTGGACTGCCAAATCCTGCTCTCTGTCCCGCTAGTCGATGTGCTCTCTCAATGATCAGGGGCGAAGGAAAGTTTCCCCCTTCTTCCGACATGTTGCCATCCCCACCATCTTCTAACTCTGAACTCTGGGGGTCTAGTTGTCTTATCGACTTGTTTTTCGTTTGTTTCGGCGGCATTGTGCCAAGTTAGTTACTGTAACCAGGAATTGACTTGACTAAGTAACATTCAAGTTTTGTAGCTTTTAGTAGGATTTAATCCTGCTTAGCTCTGCACCATAACTGGAAGTCCAAAAATAATCATGTTTAGTTTCTAACAGCCTGCTTCTTTCACGGTTGCTATCAGAAACCAATCATAAGCTTCACTAGGCTGACACAGCAAGACCCTGCCATTTCCACCTGTCAGAATGGTTGTGAAAAGTAGGACATTTTCTGCCAGTGAATGAAAGGCCCTCTCAGAAGCAGCAGTGGTAAATGGCCACTCTTTCCGAAGTCCCTTGTCCTTGCAGTATGAAGTCTGAGCACAGGAAAGTGTGAAAATACAATGAATGTGAAGTAATATTTTCCAGGCAAACACATTTTTAAATGAAAATGATACTTTTTCTTTTCCCCCTGTTAAGACCCAAAGCTTTTCTCAGTGGAGTTGAGGTCAGGAGAATGTAGGAACTCATTCTCCTGACAACAAACACTTCATGGAAGAAAGAGTTTACTGCATTCACACTGGGCCAGCACTGAGGATTGCTGAAACACAACACAAGTTTGCCGCAGTAAGCCTCTATGCACCGTGTTAAAATACCCTCACAGGACCTGACATCCCCATTGAAAATTGAAAATTTCCCAGGACCCTGTGACCTTGCTAGACAAGCTCTATTAAATGATGGATCAAACACACACTTAACTAAATGCATCACTCCCAATGTGTATTCTGTAGAACAGGGGTATCTAGCTGTGAGATTCGGTCTGGTGGAGAAGCAGATTGTCTCTGCCACACCTGCTGGTGGAGAGGACACACGCACCTGGGTCAGCCCATGTGCTTAAAGTTTGTTTCCATGGTACGGGGCTGAGTCTGGGAGATCGCTCCAGAGGAGCAGGGTTTGTGGTGTGGGTTTTGAGTTAATTTAATTTAATCCTTCAGTTCAAAAAATAACCTAAATATCGGTCTTCCAGTTATTATAATGCAACCACATACAAACAATTTGTGTGAAGTCAAATACAGTTCACACAGTAGAACAGATCAATCAGAGCCTTCCCCCTAAACATTTACTCCCCACTATACTACCCTATCTTTGCACTGAGTCCGAGGACCAGGATCATCTACTCACCGATACCGATAGAGTCGTACTATCCCGACAGAAGCCAATGCAGCCGATTCTCCACGGCGGTGCCCTGGTCCAGACTCAGTGACATGGCAGCCTGAAGAACCCAGCGCGAAAGCGCTCTAGAATGGGGATGACGGTAGCTCCCAAAGATTGATCTCCCCTGCTATGAAAACAGCACTCAACCTCACAAAAATAAAACAGTGGCTGTACTAAATGCTCCCCAATTTTCCTCAAACCACAGCTTAACCCAAAAGATCAGCACAGATCTCCCCAAACAAACTATTGGCGATCAAAAGCCGGCAGGCCAAAACTACGCTTTCATTCACAAAAACTCGCCGATGACGTGGCTACACACCGCACTCAGCTGTTGAGTGGGAATTAGAGCAGGCCGTGATTACAACCAAATCGGGATCACAAATGGTCGAAACGAGCCCCCATTATGTAAGGCTCAAGTAGAGCTGACATAAACGGGGAGACCACACTGATCGTAAATTATACCAAACCAGTTTATTTGATAACTGTTTACAAAACATAAGTCAGTAGATGGAAAGTACGTCACGCTCACGACTCACTACTCACGCTCACGCTCACGACTACTGTCTGTTCTGGCTCCACGGTGGTGGAACGAACTCCCTGTTGAGGTCAGAACTGTAGAATCTCTCCCCACCTTCAAGCGCAAGCTGAAGACGCACCTCTTCAAGCAGCACCTCTCCCCGTCCCTGCCTACCTCCCTGTGAACCTTAATTGTTGTCTCTGTGATGTGCTTTGTGTATCGGTATTTTTTAGTTGGCTAGGTAAGCAGTGTTTGGATAGTTCACTTTGGTCACTTTTGCTCTGTTTGTTTGTTTATTTGTTCTCAAAAAAAAAAAAAAAAAAAAAAGGCCCTCATCCTTATCTTTGTTGTACAGGTAGCAGTTGAAATTGTACTTCCCTCTAGGGTCTTTCAGCGAACTTATCCCTGGTTATGGGTATGCACTTTGTTGTACGTCGCTCTGGATAAGAGCGTCTGCTAAATGCCAATAATGAAAGCCAAACCAAAAGTGCAGTGCATATCAGCAGGTGTCGTGTAAGGCAAAACAGGTAAGTGAAAATAAGGAGCGGTGCTGCAGCCAGCCTTCCAGCGTCAGGCCGAGCAGCAAAGTGAGAGAGAGTGAGCTGACTGGAAGGGCTGGATTTAACCACCCTCCAATCAGCCCAGCAATTAGCCCGGCACGGCCCAACTCCCCCTGGAGGCGAGACAAAACACAGCAGGCAAACACAGGATATCCCACGTAAAGCCACGTGAAGGAGAGAGCACACCCAGCACGGCAAAGCCGGGCGTGACAATTATGTTACGGATGTTACGGATCAAATTTACCATTTAGCATAGCTAGCTTCTAGCTAAGCAATAACCAACCTGGCTTGCAGGGTTTAACGTTACTTTTTATTTGCAGGTCTACTTAAACTTAATCAAGTGATCGGTTAGCGCTATCCATTGATCATTTTTGTCATGGTGCCATTAACATTAATGTAAAATGATGCTGGGCTAGCAAAGTAACGTTAAACCCTGCAAGCCAGGTTGGTTATTGCTTAGCTAGAAGCTAGCTATGCTAAATGGTAACCAGCACTAAGTTGAAGTACAAGGAAGCCAACTTAGAAACATTTACTTTATGGATGCTTTCTATGACTGTGAAATGGTTTTACATATATCATGCATGTATAGGTAGAACTGGAGAAGTGGATATTGTTTGTTAAGTCTAGCTCTAGTAACCCTAGACTCGAGCCCTCTTCTCGTTGGCATCTTGTTTATGTTGTGGATTGAGGTTCGATCCGTAACATCCGTAACATAATTGTCACGCCCGGCTTTGCCGTGCTGGGTGTGCTCTCTCCTTCACGTGGCTTTACGTGGGATATCCTGTGTTTGCCTGCTGTGTTTTGTCTCGCCTCCAGGGGGAGTTGGGCCGTGCCGGGCTAATTGCTGGGCTGATTGGAGGGTGGTTAAATCCAGCCCTTCCAGTCAGCTCACTCTCTCTCACTTTGCTGCTCGGCCTGACGCTGGAAGGCTGGCTGCAGCACCGCTCCTTATTTTCACTTACCTGTTTTGCCTTACACGACACCTGCTGATATGCACTGCACTTTTGGTTTGGCTTTCATTATTGGCATTTAGCAGACGCTCTTTGCCTACCTGAATCATCAGTGTCCGTCTTGACAACTGAAGGTGTTCACATCAGTAGATTGTTGGGCACGGTTTACTTTCTTTTTCTGTCTTATTTACTTTGTGTCTTGGTGTCACGTACATCACATTACTGCACGAAAATATCCAATAATGTCATCCAAACCTTTAGCCTACCCCAAATTTTAAATACAAATATTTTGTTCGTTGTCTTGTCAGGTCAGGCTATTCTGATCATGCTATGACATTTTCTTTTTGTCCAGCTGGCTCTAGAGACAGTATTTTAACCATGTTGGGGGAGTTATTCTTATATGCTTTTTAGAATAATGTCACTTGCCAGGTCATGTAAGGGGTAGACTACAGAATTTATTATACTTGTCAAAACGAAAATAGGAACTCCACTATGTCTGTCTTTACATTTATTTTGTCCCGTTGTTGGCTTCAGCGAAGAAAAAAATTGTTCGCTCCACACGTCCAAAATTTAAAGAACACATCAGATAACCATCCGCAACGATTGCAGGCTACGTAGGTGGAGCCAAACGTACAATCTTTGGTGGAGCTCTGCTTTCACAGAATGAAGTTCCGTCGTGACAAATGAATGGACTACTTGCGGAGACATGAAGACGTGAATCAGAGGCACAAAAAACATTGACAGCGGTGAGCCGTCATTATGTTTACGACCCGTAAAAAGCGGATTCGCATGATTTACGAGAGCCTCATTTTCAGGTCGGAAAAGCCGGTTTTCCGGATTTATCCGGAAGAATCACACCCCTGTATATTATATAGGCCCCACCTGCCAGATCTCAGGGCACGGGTTGGCACAGAGATAATTGGCAGGGGCACGCACTGTCCTATGTTTGTGGCCATGGCTACCTTACTGTATTAAGTGACCACCAAGTACAGGGGATGCGTAACACTCCCACCCCAAAATGGTGGCTTGTCAACATAAATGAAGCTCTGTAAGTAGTATTAGCATTACAGCAAATGTATGTATGCCATAAGTGAGCTTTTACGATTAAACTTTAACGTTACTGCAAAAACAGAGGCCTATTCGCCATAAACTAAGTCATTGCAAGACTTAAGAATTATAACTCAGAAATAGTAAAGATGTACTGAGCTCATAGGCAGGAGCACAGTACAACAAAAATAGGCTATATTTCACCACTAGACTAGCCAAAGAGAACCATTTCAATGCCATATTTAACATTACACTTATTACTATTACATTACGTTTATATTTACTATTTCAAGAAAATACACTTGGCTATATGTACATCAGCGCATTAGTGAAGTCTAAAGGGTTAAACTAAGCCATTTCCTTACCATAAGGAGAAACGAAAATGTTTAAAAAAATTCAAATTCAAAATATGCGCTGTTAATTACCACATCTAGATAACGCGTCAGCCAATACGTTATCTTTCCCACGCACATGGACAATTTGAAGTGGAAACGGCTGCAAGATCAAACTCCACCACATGAGCCGTTGGTTTGAATTGTACATGCGGTTGAGGAACTTAAGTGGGTCGTGGTCAGCGTAGACCAAGATGGAATGAGGTGATCCACCCAAGTAAACTTCGAAGTGTTGAATGGCTAAGACGAGGGACAAAGTTTATTTTTCTAAGTGCATCTCCGTAGGGTAAAGAGACCTCTTTGTTGATGTAACTGCCACATTTCCAAACAATGCATTTCCTGTGTGTGTATTGCAACTTGAATATTCTGAATATTCAGGAATGCGCATTTGTAAATTCCAACACTCTTACCATTGCATCTCAAAATAATACATATGTCATGCAAAATGAATTTAGCTAATGTGGTTTCAGCATAATTTACGCTTTATTATTAGCATTACCTAACAGTTTTTTATTTGATGCGTTTCCATCCTACGCGGCCACCTGGAGTGCAACTGAGTCCAGCACACACCCACACACACATTTTTCTCTACGGATGTTTTCAAGACACTGCAACAGCACGAACAAGCATTCTGCCAAAGTAAAAGCAAAAGGGAGCAAGTACACGTGGACTGACATTGGAGTAGAGGAATTCTACAAGTACATTGGACTAATATTTGACATGGGCATGATAAAGCTGAAACAAATCAGAGGTTACTGGCGGCAGGAAAAATTTCTATCACATTCCCAGCAACCATAATGTCAAGGGACAGATACAGGTCTATTTCCTGGAATGATCCAGACAAGGATCAAGAAAATGACAGGAAGCGAGGAACACCACAGCAGGCCAAGCTCTTCCGGGTCAGACCTCTCATGGAGACAATTCAGCAAGCCCGCCAAGCCTTCTATCATCCTCGGAGGAACCTTGCAGTGGATGAAAGCATGCAAGCAACTAAAGCAAACACTGGTATGTGACAGTCTATGAAAGAAAAGCCAACAAAGCAGGGTTTCAAGTTGTTTGTGCTTTGTGACTCAAGCAATGGATTTTGCAGTGTACACAGGAAAGAACAGCTTTCAGACAGGACAAGGACTTACTATAACACTATAATGTCACTTGTGAATCGTGCATACTTGTATTCTGGATATAATGTGTACATGGACAATTTCTATACAAGTCCAAAGCTCTTCAGGTACTTGCACAAACAAAACTTTGGTGCTTGTGGGACATATCGGGACAATATGAAGGACTGTCCTCGCACTGCCTGTAATTCTTTGACTAAGAAGTCAAGAGGAGCTTTGAGGTGGATAAGGGATGGTCCTCTGGTGTTTGAAGTGGATGGACACACGAGAGGTGTCTGTCTGTTCCACAGTCCATGCAGCCTTCACTGGGGACACAATTCAACGGAGGGTGAAGCAAGATTTTTTTTCTGGATTTCCATGCCCCTCGTCTATCATCGATTAACATGGGGGGTGTTGAGCTGTCCAACCAACTAATACAGTATTACACAGCACGGCACAAAACAATGAGATGGTACCGGAAATAGTTTTTTTCTTTTTTTGCACATTGCTGCAACAAATACATACATTCTGCACAAAGAACTGTCATCACTGGAACAATAGGAAGCAAAGACACACAGGGCTTTTGTGGAGGCACTTTCTGCACAGCTGTGTGGTGTCTCATAGAATGTACCTAAGAAATCTCATCCGGCTATTTATGATCATGTGCCTGTGCTTACATCCACACAGACACTGGGTGTCAGCAAGGTAGCATCGTATGGTTGCAAGACATGCGCGCTTTGCAGGATGGACACTGGGGAAAAAAACAGAGCACTCCGTGGAAATGCAAAGAGTGTGATGTCCCCCTGTGCTTGCAGCTAAACAGGAACTGTTTTGAAAAACTTTGAGGTAATTGTGAATGGCATCTTCATTGCACTATTTTGCACTTCTGGTTAGATGCCACACTTTATTTCATTGTAATAGTACTCTGTGCAGTGACAATAAAGTTGAATCTAATCTAATGTAGTTTGTGTAGTGATTTCAATTTCCTGAATCAAAAAATGTATTTGTTTCTGTCTTCTAAATGGCTCACTGAGTATAGCTTTGTCTTAGAGGTAGGGAGGGCTCAGGCCAGCTGTGAAAAGCCAACTTATCTGGCAGGACCACATACCTCATAAATATTCATTGAAGAAAGGTCATTAGCCCTCCCATTGTCAACTGGTGCTGAAAAATAGTAGTGACAAGTTTTTGTAATTTATTTAAAATTTTAATTGGCTTTCCTACAATATTTTGTCATCGCTTGATACCCAAGACCTAGATGAACACATATCGGTGATCCAAAAAATGTTGTTACAATTGTTTAGTGTAGTGTGTGTTCTTACCTCAACGCACCGCCTCCTCCTCCTCAGTCCTCCTTCGCTGCTGATGACTTTGCTGATTTCTTCGATGAGAAGGTCACAGTCATCCGCAGATCCTTTACAACCACCGCCCCCCTCACTGTGCCCTTCCCCCCCTCTAGGCCCATCCCTTCCTTTTCCACTTTCTCCCCCCTTACGGACTCTGATGTTTCTCAACTCCTGCTCTGCCACCGCCCTACAACCTGTGCCCTTGACCCTATCCCCTCTTCTCTTCTCCAAACTATCACACCTGACATTCTCCCATTTGTCACCTCCCTTGTCAACTCCTCCCTGTCTTCCGGCTGTTTTCCGGCATCCTCCAAGAGGGCCCACATCACTCCGCTGCTAAAAAATCCTACTCTGGATCCCTCCATCATCCAGAACTACCGCCCGGTATCTCTTCTTCCTTTCCTTTCTAAAACTATAGAACGAGCCGCTTCTACTCAACTTTCTTCCTTCTTTTCTAACAACAACCTGCTAGACCCCCATCAGTCTGGCTTCAGATCGGGCCACTCGACAGAGACTGCGCTCCTCTCCGTCAGTGAGTCGCTTCATGCCGCACGAGCAGCCTCCCTCTCCTCTATCCTCATTCTTCTAGATCTCTCTGCTGCCTTCGACACTGTGGATCACTCCATCCTCCTGTCTGCCCTGTCAGCAACGGGCATCTGTGGCACAGCCCTGGACTGGATTGAGTCCTACCTCTCTGGTCGCTCCTTCCAGGTTGCCTGGGCTGGTTCGGTATCGACACCTCGGCCCCTCGCCACAGGAGTTCCCCAGGGCTCAGTCCTTGGCCCGCTTCTTTTTTCTCTCTACACTCGCTCCCTTGGCCCTGTGATCACTGCACATGGGCTATCCTACCACTGCTATGCGGACGATACCCAACTCTTCGTCTCGTTCCCGCCGTCTGATACGCAGGTTTCAGCCCGTATCTCTGCTTGCCTGAGGGACATCCAGAGCTGGATGGACAACCACCATCTAAAGCTCAACCCAGGTAAAACTGAAATGATATTCATCCCTGCTAATACCTCTCCCCATCTGGATCTCTCCATTTCCCTCGGGGATACCACACTCACGCCGTCACCCAGTGCAAGGAACCTCGGCGTGGTGATGGACAGCAGACTGTCCCTTTCCGAGAACATTGAGGCGGTGACCCGGTCCTGCAGGTTCTTCCTCTACAACATACGGAGAATCCGCCCCTTTCTCACCCCCTACTCGACCCAGCTCCTGGTCCAAGCGATGGTTCTGTCCCGCCTGGACTACTGCAATTCCCTCTTGGCTGGCCTCCCAGCGTCCGCCATCAGACCCCTCCAACTCATCCAGAATGCAGCAGCTCGTCTGGTCTTCAACCTTCCCAAATACTCACACGTCACCCCCCTGCTTACTTCCCTCCACTGGCTGCCTGTCATGGCTCGCATCAAATTCAAAACATTGGTGCTAGCCTTCCAAGCAGTTAAAGGGTCTTCCCCAGCTTATCTACAAAAAATCATCAGACCCTACACCCCTGCCAGACCTCTTCGTTCAGCCTCCACAGGCCGCTTGGCACCTCCCCCTCTCAGAACCTCCACCTCACGCTCACGACTACTGTCTGTTCTGGCTCCACGGTGGTGGAACGAACTCCCCGTTGAGGTCAGAACTATAGAATCTCTCCCCACCTTCAAGCGCAAACTGAAGACGCACCTCTTCAAGCAGCACCTCTCCCCATCCCTCCCTACCTCCCTGTGAACCTTAATTGTTGTCTCTGTGCCTTGCTTTGTGTATCGGTATTTTTAGTTGGCTAGGTAAGCAGTGTTTGGATAGTTAACTTTGGTGACTTTTGCTCTGTTTGTTTGTTTGTTCAAAAAAAAAAAAAAAAAAAAAAAAAAAAATGGCCCTTGTCCTTATCTTTGTGGTACAGGTAGCAGTTGAAATTGTACTTACCTCTAGGGTCTTTCAGCGAACTTATCCCTGGTTATGGGTATGCACTTTGTTGTACGTCGCTCTGGATAAGAGCGTCTGCCAAATGCCAATAATGTAATGTAATGTAATGTTCTGGATGTGTTTAAAACTACTGTTTACAATTCATGTGATTCTAGAGCAATTTGCAACCAACATATGATTCTGACCTACTTACTGTTATTATTGTAGCTGAGGTTCTGCTGAAAACAATGATATGAAACAATTTGGAATCACTGTAAATAAAGTTGATTAAAATGACACAAATGTCACAGCATGGCACATTTACCAGTTTTCCTCATTTTGCCCTCAGACCCCAGAGGGTTAAGGTACCTACACCTTTGAAACTGGCAAAACCATACATAGCCTCTCAAGCCTTGTTCCTGTCTTCCTGCATACCCCAGGTTTAATCTCTCTTAGCCAAACTAAATCAGTCATGGCTCCCTTATCTTGGCACATCTTGTTAATTAACTTCCTTATCTCTGAAAGCTAGAAGCTGCATTGTCTCCAGACAAAATGCAGTGGTGGAAATTACCTCAGGAGTATAAAGATATATTTTCCACCTCCACACCTTCTCTTTTTAAAGGGCACAGAACAAATTTGCAGTCCGTCTCCTGCAGAAGTAATGAAGAAACACCTGCAAAGCCTCCTTCAAGGCTCCAATTTACAAATGGGATAATGACATTTCCTTTTGATGTAAAACACGTAATTTCTAAACACAGGGGTCGGATGTCTGACACGGTGTGTCCATTCTATCTGGATACTCTGGAACCTGATGCCATCTCACTAAATTATCTCACTCAATTGGTTGAAATGCAAATGGAAATATGACCTTTTAATGACCACTCGAGAGCAAATTGTGAATTAGTTTGGACAGGGTCTGAATCTAATACTCATTCCTTCCACTTATTTTGTAGTATTTATGGAACATATTTCACTGAGCAAAACTCCAGTTCGCTCGTCGATTCCTGTGCTCAGACCAACACAGCATCTTCCCCATTCTTTACAAACATGACTTCAAAGCATACACAGGTGTCAGATATTTGTGCCAATTTCTAATGCATTAAAGTCTCTTAAATGTGTTACTTATTTCATATCTGCCTCCTAGAATTCACAGTGAAGTGGGTACATTCGTGCTACCTCTTTGTACAAGGCTGGTGCATGAAATGAATGCCAACAGCATGATTTGTAGGTGATAACATGACAAAATAAGAATGCTTAATGAGGAAAATAGGCTAAATTCAGCCCATCCAGACTCACAATTTATCTTCAAACTACAGGATATCCAGTATTGCATTAAATCTCAACCCCCAGAGGGTCTCCAGCATACTGTTCCATACACTGACGGTATATTTGCAGAACTTATCCTCATTTCCTTTGATGCCTCCATTAAAAAAAAATTTCAACCCACTCAGAAAACAACTTTCAAACAAAATAGGTTGTAGTTTCCTCAAAGAATTCATAGAGCTTTGTACTGCTGCAAAACTATGCTATCCATAAAGATAGCTTTTTTCTAGGAATAATTCCATCTTGTCCCCAGTGGTAGATTCCAGCATTTTACATGTAATTAAACTGACTTGAGCTGTAGTTTCTTGGATCATCTACACTGCACTGCACTAGCTAGTAGGGGTGTGAGGTGTGTGACACAATACTATACTCATAAAATGTATCTGTTCAGTCAACAGAATTATATTGATCTGATACCATATGCGTCACATTTGATAACTGTGGTGTAAACACAAAGAACTTCATAGGTATCTGATGACGGTAGTCTGGATTTGACACCAGCAATACTGGACTAGACTCTCAGATGTCATCTCCTGTCGCCACTGTTCTGCTATTGCATCCCAGAATAAACATGCGGGAGTCATGAGGCACCGCCTTGGTAGGATGCCAGGTTGGATAGAATGCAACAACTAGGTGAAATCGGATACGCTTCGAAATTCCAGCATAAAAAGATGATTTGTGGACCCTTTATTAGTGGAACAGAACAACACAATTGATGTAAGCCGCTGTGAGTTTGAGAAAATTCCTCTGTCTTCATCTCCATTCTTTATCATCCTTGCAGAATTTCAGCTAGCAGACATCTGTTCACAGTTTGCTGCCGCCCCAGATGTTCACTTCTTTCGATGCTCTGGTCTTTTTTTCCAACGCCGTTTCTCCAAGTCAGTTCAGCAATTTCATTTCAAGAGGCTCTCACATGTTAATTTAGAGTGGAGTAGTCCCGGGGCTCATTATGACTCCTGTGGAATAAATAATCAATTATCTTACATGGAAATGTCTCTGCCGTTCTCAGGTGTGAGACATTTTTATTGTTTATATTTACTATTTCAAGAAAATACACTTGGCTATATGTACATCAGCGCATTAGTGAAGTCTAAAGGGTTAAACTAAGCCATTTCCTTACCATAAGGAGAAACGAAAATGTTTAAAAAAATTCAAATTCAAAATATGCGCTGTTAATTACCACATCTAGATAACGCGTCAGCCAATACGTTATCTTTCCCACGCACATGGACAATTTGAAGTGGAAACGGCTGCAAGATCAAACTCCACCACATGAGCCGTTGGTTTGAATTGTACATGCGGTTGAGGAACTTAAGTGGGTCGTGGTCAGCGTAGACCAAGATGGAATGAGGTGATCCACCCAAGTAAACTTCGAAGTGTTGAATGGCTAAGACGAGGGACAAAGTTTATTTTTCTAAGTGCATCTCCGTAGGGTAAAGAGACCTCTTTGTTGATGTAACTGCCACATTTCCAAACAATGCATTTCCTGTGTGTGTATTGCAACTTGAATATTCTGAATATTCAGGAATGCGCATTTGTAAATTCCAACACTCTTACCATTGCATCTCAAAATAATACATATGTCATGCAAAATGAATTTAGCTAATGTGGTTTCAGCATAATTTACGCTTTATTATTAGCATTACCTAACAGTTTTTTATTTGATGCGTTTCCATCCTACGCGGCCACCTGGAGTGCAACTGAGTCCAGCACACACCCACACACACATTTTTCTCTACGGATGTTTTCAAGACACTGCAACAGCACGAACAAGCATTCTGCCAAAGTAAAAGCAAAAGGGAGCAAGTACACGTGGACTGACATTGGAGTAGAGGAATTCTACAAGTACATTGGACTAATATTTGACATGGGCATGATAAAGCTGAAACAAATCAGAGGTTACTGGCGGCAGGAAAAATTTCTATCACATTCCCAGCAACCATAATGTCAAGGGACAGATACAGGTCTATTTCCTGGAATGATCCAGACAAGGATCAAGAAAATGACAGGAAGCGAGGAACACCACAGCAGGCCAAGCTCTTCCGGGTCAGACCTCTCATGGAGACAATTCAGCAAGCCCGCCAAGCCTTCTATCATCCTCGGAGGAACCTTGCAGTGGATGAAAGCATGCAAGCAACTAAAGCAAACACTGGTATGTGACAGTCTATGAAAGAAAAGCCAACAAAGCAGGGTTTCAAGTTGTTTGTGCTTTGTGACTCAAGCAATGGATTTTGCAGTGTACACAGGAAAGAACAGCTTTCAGACAGGACAAGGACTTACTATAACACTATAATGTCACTTGTGAATCGTGCATACTTGTATTCTGGATATAATGTGTACATGGACAATTTCTATACAAGTCCAAAGCTCTTCAGGTACTTGCACAAACAAAACTTTGGTGCTTGTGGGACATATCGGGACAATATGAAGGACTGTCCTCGCACTGCCTGTAATTCTTTGACTAAGAAGTCAAGAGGAGCTTTGAGGTGGATAAGGGATGGTCCTCTGGTGTTTGAAGTGGATGGACACACGAGAGGTGTCTGTCTGTTCCACAGTCCATGCAGCCTTCACTGGGGACACAATTCAACGGAGGGTGAAGCAAGATTTTTTTTCTGGATTTCCATGCCCCTCGTCTATCATCGATTAACATGGGGGGTGTTGAGCTGTCCAACCAACTAATACAGTATTACACAGCACGGCACAAAACAATGAGATGGTACCGGAAATAGTTTTTTTCTTTTTTTGCACATTGCTGCAACAAATACATACATTCTGCACAAAGAACTGTCATCACTGGAACAATAGGAAGCAAAGACACACAGGGCTTTTGTGGAGGCACTTTCTGCACAGCTGTGTGGTGTCTCATAGAATGTACCTAAGAAATCTCATCCGGCTATTTATGATCATGTGCCTGTGCTTACATCCACACAGACACTGGGTGTCAGCAAGGTAGCATCGTATGGTTGCAAGACATGCGCGCTTTGCAGGATGGACACTGGGGAAAAAAACAGAGCACTCCGTGGAAATGCAAAGAGTGTGATGTCCCCCTGTGCTTGCAGCTAAACAGGAACTGTTTTGAAAAACTTTGAGGTAATTGTGAATGGCATCTTCATTGCACTATTTTGCACTTCTGGTTAGATGCCACACTTTATTTCATTGTAATAGTACTCTGTGCAGTGACAATAAAGTTGAATCTAATCTAATGTAGTTTGTGTAGTGATTTCAATTTCCTGAATCAAAAAATGTATTTGTTTCTGTCTTCTAAATGGCTCACTGAGTATAGCTTTGTCTTAGAGGTAGGGAGGGCTCAGGCCAGCTGTGAAAAGCCAACTTATCTGGCAGGACCACATACCTCATAAATATTCATTGAAGAAAGGTCATTAGCCCTCCCATTGTCAACTGGTGCTGAAAAATAGTAGTGACAAGTTTTTGTAATTTATTTAAAATTTTAATTGGCTTTCCTACAATATTTTGTCATCGCTTGATACCCAAGACCTAGATGAACACATATCGGTGATCCAAAAAATGTTGTTACAATTGTTTAGTGTAGTGTGTGTTCTTACCTCAACGCACCGCCTCCTCCTCCTCAGTCCTCCTTCGCTGCTGATGACTTTGCTGATTTCTTCGATGAGAAGGTCACAGTCATCCGCAGATCCTTTACAACCACCGCCCCCCTCACTGTGCCCTTCCCCCCCTCTAGGCCCATCCCTTCCTTTTCCACTTTCTCCCCCCTTACGGACTCTGATGTTTCTCAACTCCTGCTCTGCCACCGCCCTACAACCTGTGCCCTTGACCCTATCCCCTCTTCTCTTCTCCAAACTATCACACCTGACATTCTCCCATTTGTCACCTCCCTTGTCAACTCCTCCCTGTCTTCCGGCTGTTTTCCGGCATCCTCCAAGAGGGCCCACATCACTCCGCTGCTAAAAAATCCTACTCTGGATCCCTCCATCATCCAGAACTACCGCCCGGTATCTCTTCTTCCTTTCCTTTCTAAAACTATAGAACGAGCCGCTTCTACTCAACTTTCTTCCTTCTTTTCTAACAACAACCTGCTAGACCCCCATCAGTCTGGCTTCAGATCGGGCCACTCGACAGAGACTGCGCTCCTCTCCGTCAGTGAGTCGCTTCATGCCGCACGAGCAGCCTCCCTCTCCTCTATCCTCATTCTTCTAGATCTCTCTGCTGCCTTCGACACTGTGGATCACTCCATCCTCCTGTCTGCCCTGTCAGCAACGGGCATCTGTGGCACAGCCCTGGACTGGATTGAGTCCTACCTCTCTGGTCGCTCCTTCCAGGTTGCCTGGGCTGGTTCGGTATCGACACCTCGGCCCCTCGCCACAGGAGTTCCCCAGGGCTCAGTCCTTGGCCCGCTTCTTTTTTCTCTCTACACTCGCTCCCTTGGCCCTGTGATCACTGCACATGGGCTATCCTACCACTGCTATGCGGACGATACCCAACTCTTCGTCTCGTTCCCGCCGTCTGATACGCAGGTTTCAGCCCGTATCTCTGCTTGCCTGAGGGACATCCAGAGCTGGATGGACAACCACCATCTAAAGCTCAACCCAGGTAAAACTGAAATGATATTCATCCCTGCTAATACCTCTCCCCATCTGGATCTCTCCATTTCCCTCGGGGATACCACACTCACGCCGTCACCCAGTGCAAGGAACCTCGGCGTGGTGATGGACAGCAGACTGTCCCTTTCCGAGAACATTGAGGCGGTGACCCGGTCCTGCAGGTTCTTCCTCTACAACATACGGAGAATCCGCCCCTTTCTCACCCCCTACTCGACCCAGCTCCTGGTCCAAGCGATGGTTCTGTCCCGCCTGGACTACTGCAATTCCCTCTTGGCTGGCCTCCCAGCGTCCGCCATCAGACCCCTCCAACTCATCCAGAATGCAGCAGCTCGTCTGGTCTTCAACCTTCCCAAATACTCACACGTCACCCCCCTGCTTACTTCCCTCCACTGGCTGCCTGTCATGGCTCGCATCAAATTCAAAACATTGGTGCTAGCCTTCCAAGCAGTTAAAGGGTCTTCCCCAGCTTATCTACAAAAAATCATCAGACCCTACACCCCTGCCAGACCTCTTCGTTCAGCCTCCACAGGCCGCTTGGCACCTCCCCCTCTCAGAACCTCCACCTCACGCTCACGACTACTGTCTGTTCTGGCTCCACGGTGGTGGAACGAACTCCCCGTTGAGGTCAGAACTATAGAATCTCTCCCCACCTTCAAGCGCAAACTGAAGACGCACCTCTTCAAGCAGCACCTCTCCCCATCCCTCCCTACCTCCCTGTGAACCTTAATTGTTGTCTCTGTGCCTTGCTTTGTGTATCGGTATTTTTAGTTGGCTAGGTAAGCAGTGTTTGGATAGTTAACTTTGGTGACTTTTGCTCTGTTTGTTTGTTTGTTCAAAAAAAAAAAAAAAAAAAAAAAAAAAAATGGCCCTTGTCCTTATCTTTGTGGTACAGGTAGCAGTTGAAATTGTACTTACCTCTAGGGTCTTTCAGCGAACTTATCCCTGGTTATGGGTATGCACTTTGTTGTACGTCGCTCTGGATAAGAGCGTCTGCCAAATGCCAATAATGTAATGTAATGTAATGTTCTGGATGTGTTTAAAACTACTGTTTACAATTCATGTGATTCTAGAGCAATTTGCAACCAACATATGATTCTGACCTACTTACTGTTATTATTGTAGCTGAGGTTCTGCTGAAAACAATGATATGAAACAATTTGGAATCACTGTAAATAAAGTTGATTAAAATGACACAAATGTCACAGCATGGCACATTTACCAGTTTTCCTCATTTTGCCCTCAGACCCCAGAGGGTTAAGGTACCTACACCTTTGAAACTGGCAAAACCATACATAGCCTCTCAAGCCTTGTTCCTGTCTTCCTGCATACCCCAGGTTTAATCTCTCTTAGCCAAACTAAATCAGTCATGGCTCCCTTATCTTGGCACATCTTGTTAATTAACTTCCTTATCTCTGAAAGCTAGAAGCTGCATTGTCTCCAGACAAAATGCAGTGGTGGAAATTACCTCAGGAGTATAAAGATATATTTTCCACCTCCACACCTTCTCTTTTTAAAGGGCACAGAACAAATTTGCAGTCCGTCTCCTGCAGAAGTAATGAAGAAACACCTGCAAAGCCTCCTTCAAGGCTCCAATTTACAAATGGGATAATGACATTTCCTTTTGATGTAAAACACGTAATTTCTAAACACAGGGGTCGGATGTCTGACACGGTGTGTCCATTCTATCTGGATACTCTGGAACCTGATGCCATCTCACTAAATTATCTCACTCAATTGGTTGAAATGCAAATGGAAATATGACCTTTTAATGACCACTCGAGAGCAAATTGTGAATTAGTTTGGACAGGGTCTGAATCTAATACTCATTCCTTCCACTTATTTTGTAGTATTTATGGAACATATTTCACTGAGCAAAACTCCAGTTCGCTCGTCGATTCCTGTGCTCAGACCAACACAGCATCTTCCCCATTCTTTACAAACATGACTTCAAAGCATACACAGGTGTCAGATATTTGTGCCAATTTCTAATGCATTAAAGTCTCTTAAATGTGTTACTTATTTCATATCTGCCTCCTAGAATTCACAGTGAAGTGGGTACATTCGTGCTACCTCTTTGTACAAGGCTGGTGCATGAAATGAATGCCAACAGCATGATTTGTAGGTGATAACATGACAAAATAAGAATGCTTAATGAGGAAAATAGGCTAAATTCAGCCCATCCAGACTCACAATTTATCTTCAAACTACAGGATATCCAGTATTGCATTAAATCTCAACCCCCAGAGGGTCTCCAGCATACTGTTCCATACACTGACGGTATATTTGCAGAACTTATCCTCATTTCCTTTGATGCCTCCATTAAAAAAAAATTTCAACCCACTCAGAAAACAACTTTCAAACAAAATAGGTTGTAGTTTCCTCAAAGAATTCATAGAGCTTTGTACTGCTGCAAAACTATGCTATCCATAAAGATAGCTTTTTTCTAGGAATAATTCCATCTTGTCCCCAGTGGTAGATTCCAGCATTTTACATGTAATTAAACTGACTTGAGCTGTAGTTTCTTGGATCATCTACACTGCACTGCACTAGCTAGTAGGGGTGTGAGGTGTGTGACACAATACTATACTCATAAAATGTATCTGTTCAGTCAACAGAATTATATTGATCTGATACCATATGCGTCACATTTGATAACTGTGGTGTAAACACAAAGAACTTCATAGGTATCTGATGACGGTAGTCTGGATTTGACACCAGCAATACTGGACTAGACTCTCAGATGTCATCTCCTGTCGCCACTGTTCTGCTATTGCATCCCAGAATAAACATGCGGGAGTCATGAGGCACCGCCTTGGTAGGATGCCAGGTTGGATAGAATGCAACAACTAGGTGAAATCGGATACGCTTCGAAATTCCAGCATAAAAAGATGATTTGTGGACCCTTTATTAGTGGAACAGAACAACACAATTGATGTAAGCCGCTGTGAGTTTGAGAAAATTCCTCTGTCTTCATCTCCATTCTTTATCATCCTTGCAGAATTTCAGCTAGCAGACATCTGTTCACAGTTTGCTGCCGCCCCAGATGTTCACTTCTTTCGATGCTCTGGTCTTTTTTTCCAACGCCGTTTCTCCAAGTCAGTTCAGCAATTTCATTTCAAGAGGCTCTCACATGTTAATTTAGAGTGGAGTAGTCCCGGGGCTCATTATGACTCCTGTGGAATAAATAATCAATTATCTTACATGGAAATGTCTCTGCCGTTCTCAGGTGTGAGACATTTTTACCCGCTGGCAAATGGACAGGTCTGAAATCTCCAACATTTATTCACACCTAGATTTGAAAGCACATTATGTAACATAACAAGAAAATGAAACATAATTGTGACTACATTATGACCATTTTCATAAATGAAACGGCTGAAAAGTTAACAGTAGGGTATCATCCAAAACAATTCCCATTCGAGTTTCCGTTTTTAAGCAGCAAAGTTATGGAATAGGATAGGATACTGTCAATCCTTGAGTAGATTTAACTCTCTTTTCAATATTTATTTTCCTTTTGATAACAGGGCTTACCTTCATTTATTCAGGAAAAAAAGCAGTAATTATGTGGTCTTGAGCAGTCTAATAGGAGTTTTATTATTTGTATTTGACTGTCTTCTGTTGGGGCATTTTTATTTTGACATTATTGTATTCCATTTTTCACTGTTGGTGTGTTGTCTTTCCTCTGAGCACAAACCGTCTGCTGAAGTATGTGGCCAAGTGTGTGCAACAAGTTACATTTTCATGTCATAGAACTTTATAGAACTCATTTTTCTCAAGAGTGTGAGGAATTCTACTCACACTCTTGGCCTACAGTATAAATAAGCAATGCTTTAATTCAGGTACAATGGGTGCGTTGAACATTTTCGGTGGACAGGTGTGAGGTATTTTATTAGCTTAATGAGTGCTTGACGGTCCCCTACTGATTCATATTCTTCAAAGAGCTTGTCTATGAACCTTTCACTTCCTTTCTTGTGTGCTCTTATTATAGAGACTAATAAGTCATGAAATTGAAGTGTCAACATTCCTTGGTGGAAACCATTAGCAAAACATTTTCATGGTGTTCCTGAATTAAATACAATGCAATGCAGCACACTTAATGAGCCACATCCTCATAATTTCAGGATTTGCTTATGCATGCAACGCACTATTTATGCATTTTTAATTCCCTCTTTTACTGATTTAATATTACACATGATAGAGAATATAGTCCTTGTAAAATCCTCCTGGGTAAAAATACAGTATTAAAATGATGTAGACCAAGAATATGATTCCCATATTGCTACATGGCTCAAATAAAGCTTAGTGCATTTTCTAATTTGTGTCAGAATCATGATCAAGCTTTTTGTTTGTTTGCACATTGGTCCTGTTTATGTCCTTTTTCATGGTGTAAGAAGATGGAGGGAGTAAATGCTGCTGTTGGTCCTTCGTCAGGATTAGAGGGGTGAGAGTGGTTTTCCATCCACCCTCAGAGCCTCAGGGGACAGATAATGCTGAGTTTGCATTAGAGTATTTTACCTGCACACATGCTAGATGTGAGTGGGTGGACCTTTTTCAGGAAAATAAAATGTCTGTACAATATGAGAGGATACTTCAATGTGTAAAGACGAGGCACAGTAAATTATTTCTGGGCCAGTGCTATCTGAACTGTCAGTGAATAAAGAACTAAACACTGGGACGCCAAATCTATTAAATACCGAATGTGACGTTTCAAGCTACTATACTCTTTATCAGACTGCATTTAATGTCTGTGCCTGCCTGCCTGCCTCTCTGTCTGTCTGTCTGTCTGTCTGTCTGTCTCTCTGCCTGCCTGTTTGTTTGTCTGTCTGTGCCTGCCCTGCCTGCCTGCCTGCCTG
Source organism: Conger conger (assembly GCF_963514075.1). Classification (NCBI taxonomy): domain Eukaryota; kingdom Metazoa; phylum Chordata; class Actinopteri; order Anguilliformes; family Congridae; genus Conger; species Conger conger. The sequence continues at coordinate 38,743,015 of NC_083774.1, read as the reverse complement.
TCTGTCTGTCTGTCTGTCTGTCTGGCTATCCTTTCTCTTTTGTTATTTTTTGCATAGCAAATATAAAAAGTAAATCTAAGAAATGTCAATATTGGATTAAAATACTTAAATCAACTTTTTGAAGGGTCTAAAAATTCTGAATGAAAATGATTGAGAACACTTTACTTAAACCCCTTGCTATATGGCTAACATAACACTGTCATACACTTCACATAACAGCTGTCAATTGATAATACTTATCGCGAGGGGTTTAAGTAAAGGGGTTCAAGTAAAGTTATTAAACATGTATTACTGTTTTTTAATATTATTCTGTGGGTAATACTATAAGGTCCATTAATTGACATGAGCCAATGTAGTTGTTAACTAACTAATAAGAATTAAATCTGTACAGCTTAGTTTATGTATTTGTACATCATTAGTTAATGTTGACAACTTGACAACTAGGACAACCATTTTAGGATGAAAAGGTTGGAAGAAATTTCTGCATGCTCATTTTCAAACCGTTCTGTTAACTCATTCACCAACTGTTTAATAATTCAAGAGAGTATTAATTCAACAGGTCATTAATTACTATTCACAACATGCAAAGTGGCGGATAAATATTAACCACTAATGTTTTAAAAAAAAATTTATATCAAATTTATTAAATGCTTTTTGTTAGGGGAAAATTCTCTTCTTAACATTTCACAGGTGAGCATCGTCCGATGAAACAGATCCACAGCAAAACAACGATGGCTATACTTGAGTTTAACTTTCATATTTATTTGCAAAGAAATAACAGAAAGTGAAAAAGCTTACCGGCTTTCTGATTTGAATCAGACAGAATCAGAGTAAGACTTATACAGTTTTCAGTACTTTATCAGTATTTTGTCTTCTGATTACCCCTTGTTGACCTTGCTGTAAGACCGGAATGTGCTAGCTACCCTCTTCTAAGAGAAGCAGAGACAAAGGCTGTCTGTCTGCTGGGAGAGAGACAGAAAGCCTCCTAGTAAGCACTTAATCCAGAAAGCAGTCTAATAGTAATAAGGATTAAAAATAAATGGTTATTTTTAATCACGGGATTGTCTTTATGTTAACACACATTGTCTATTAAGAATCAATTAAGAAAATTACCATTACATTTTCTTTTTTTATTTATTTATTTACCTTAATTGGGTAGTTTAGATTTAATCACGTAGCTAACTCACTAACGTAATCTCCTAGCTTTCCACGCTGTTCTATAGCCTTCCTATGCTATCCCTGATTACTAGCTTAGTTTCACCGAAGTGTTGGCACCTGTCTCTTACTATCTGTAATGTTTCTGTATCTGTCCTGTTTGTATTTATGTTTATTCTTGTTATTTATTCATTTTTCATACATCCTTGGTTATTGTTTTCCATAACAGTTCTCATTTGTTATCCCCTGTTATGTCTGCATCTGAATGTTTACCAAGTCACTCCCAGGGGAGCCAAGTCATTCCCCTGTCTGCGTGTCCCACTATTCGGGTGTTTACGGTAGTTTCGGTTTTTCAAACATTCCTTCCAAACTCGCAATTCTTACTTCCTGCTTCTCTTGGTAGTGAAATGTTGTAAAGCACTATTCTTACTAACCACGACTAATCTAGATATTGTACAGTACTAATCCGATTAATACACTTACTGTCTGTCTAACTAACTAACAGTCACTTTTATTGGGTAGTTAGAAGTATTCAGGTAACTAATTCACTAACGCAATCTCTTAGTGTTTCTGCACTGTTCTATAACTCCGCCTCCCTATGCTATCCCTGATTACTCGCTTAGTTTCAGCAAAGTGTTCGCACCTGTCTCTGACTATCACTACGTCTTCAATCTATGCAAATGTCTACTCCCTAATCCGGAGCCATTTGTTTTACATGTTTTGTTACGTGCATCCAGTCCGCGTTTTCGTCTCCCTCCTGTTATGATGTTGTTACCCTATTATGTTTCCCCACCTGTTGTCTATTTGTTTAGCCCACCTTTTTCCCAGCCCCACCTAGATTGTCACCTTCCCTCATGTATTTAAACCTCAGTCTCAGTTTCAACCATTGTCAGAACGTTGATCAGTTATAGTGCCAAATTACCTGTACGCCTATTTCTTGAGATTCCTAAAGACACCCCTTTGACTTTGATTTTCGAACTTGCCTTGCCCTCTTGTTTTGTTTGCCCTTCTGCTTTCCTGGTTTTTGATTATCTGCTTTGTTTTCGTGACTTCGGTTTTTGCCCTTGCCGTTTTGTACTTTTGCCTTCTGATTTACTGGATTTTTTACCTTTTTGCCTGTTTTCTTGACTATGCTTTTGCTTTCTGTTTTTGTCTTTGTCTTGGATCTCCTGGCTTACGAATTCGGAATAAATGACTACGTTTTGGATTATTCCCTGGTCTGCGTCTGGGTCCTCAGTGCCGTACATAACACTATGTCTTCACTCTATGCAAATGTCTACTCCCTAATCATTTTACATGTGTGTTTACGTGCAGCCCCACCTAGATTGTCACCTTCCCTCATGTATTTAAACCTTAGTCTCTGCAGTGTTCTTTGTCAGAACGTTGATCGTATTCAGTGCCGAGATTCAAGTACACGTTTATCGAGATTCCTATACGACACCGCTTTGATTTGATTTCCGAGTTTGCCTTGCCATTTGGTTGCCCATCTATTTATTTGGTTTCGATTATTTTGCTACATCTTCGACTTTGACCTTAGGCCTTTTTGTACCTCTGTTTTTCCTACCTCCTGGATTTCGACCTTGTTTTTTCAACCATTCTTTTGCTTTTTGATTTGGGTACTGTCTGCTGATCTCTTGGCTCTGAACTTGGACTGAATCACCTCATCAAGATTTTTGGGTTCTCTGTTGTCATTTGGCTTGAACCCAAAATGTGCCCAGATTAGCAAAGATTTTCAAATTAAAAAATTAAAAAGTTTAAAGGGTGTGTGCACGTTCTCTGGTTAATTTCATTTCATCTCTCATGTAGCACTTTTGACCATTTAACTATTTAAGTAGTGAAACAATGGAAGGTACAGGTACATATTGGGGTTTATTTGAGTTCGAGAGAAGACAGAAAAGTAAAATAAACACAAACTGAGACAGTTTATGAAATCAAACAATTGTATAAATTAATTGTCCTCAGTTCATATAATTGCGATCAATTATAAGGTTCCTTCTGAGCTCTATTTTTGGTATCACTTTGGGACTCCTTCTCCTTTGTATGTTTTTAATTGCCAGGTTGCAATTAAGTTAATCACACTATTTAAAGTGTGGACCTGGCAGGGTTCTGGGAGCTATGTCTGGCACAGAGCAAGATGCTGACCCCGGGGTGAAGTAGGAGACAGGATCTGGGGCAAAGCAACAGACTGGACCTTGACTGGGATTGGGAGCTGGGCCTGGAGCAGCACTGAGAGCTGGTACCAATGTTGCACCCAATCCAATCGAGACTGTACTTTGATGCCTGAGTCAATTCATTCTTCTCAGGTCAGAAGGAGACCCCTGAATCAAAGTTCATCCCTCAAGTATTCAGAGAGTCCATGAAAGTATATCACAGTGGGCCTTGTTATCAAAACCAGAGGATTTAGCCAAAGCACAAAATCTACCAACATAATCCAACACAAAACAGTTCCCTTTCATCTCAGATGAAAGAGCTGCTTGAGACCTAACAGTCCCCTACCTGACCGGTTAAAGACTCTCCTCATGATGGCGATCGGAAAAAAGAAGAAATCAATAGTCCAATAAGGAATCCCTGAGTCCACTGGTTCTAGTTCTGGCTAGTTTGTTCCGTCAAGGATGCGAGACAGAGGAAGTGCAGACTCAAGGATAATGTGAAAATGGCAGGCTTTAATAATAAAAGGCAAAAAGTCAAAAACCAGCAAACGGGTATATCAAGGGACATACCGTTCCGTAACAGGCCAAAGTACAAAAACAACAATCCAGAAGCAGAATGCAAATAATCCAGGTGGAGGTCGAAAATCCAAACAACAGGAATAGAATAACACAGGTAACGGAAACGGGGAAGCAGAGGCGAGACCCGGGGACAGGAAAATAACAGGTACAGAGTCAGATACGGGATAAGACGAACTAGCAACAAGACGGGCTTAAAAACAAAACTAACAAGCACACCAAGAGTAACAGGTGAAACAAATAACAAGAGACAGGAAGGAAATACATACAAGGAGTGGGAGGCAGAGAAACAGGTGAAAAGAATGAACAGGCAGAACAGAATAGCGTAAAGAAAAAGAACAGGCACATAAAGCAAAATGCTAAGGAAACCAAAAAAAAGTAAAGGGGAGTGAATACACAGAAAACACAACGGCAAAAGGGCAAGGACGTGATATTTTTTACATTCTAGTGTAATGGTTGGCTCTGTGAATACGACCAGTAGCGAATGCCAAATTACGTTAAATGCATTAACTTTGTTAGATAGCTAGTTAGCTCGAATTAGCACGATATTTAGTGGGAGGCCGCTGTGATTTTGGTGCAGTGTATAGTCCGTGGTTAGCTGCCTTTTAGTGATCCAGGGAATGTGGGTAGGCTTGAAGCCTAGCTATTTTAGCCCACAAAGCCTGTTGATGGTAGCCCTGCCAGTGGTCACCCAATGACTAAAAGAAAATAAGTGAGACGGGTGCGTGGGGGTTGGACCCAAAATGCACGACTCAGAAACAATAGTTAGATAAAGTCCCGTCCAGGCTTTATTCGGGACGAATCCCTGGAGCGTAGTCGAAACAAGCAAAGTCCATACACATAGATCCAGCCAAACAGACAATAAACAAACAAAAAGCACGGTGCCGAGGGAAGAGGCAAACTCATAGTCGGTAGACGTGCAGGGAGGTCTGGTAACAGGAGAGCTGTCAGCGGGGCAGAAGTACAGGCGGACGGCAGGCAGGGTCGTAGTCGAGGGCGATGCGGAATTCGAAACCATAAAACAATCAGCGAGGCAAAGGTACAAAGACGGTAGGCGAGGACGTGGTCAAAAACAAGCGATGGTCAACGAAACAGAAATCAATAAACAGTGGCCGGTAAACAGGCTTGGATCTTAACGCGTAATCACTGACAGTAATGCTCAAGCGTTGCTTTGACGTACAAGAGGCAGACAATTTCACGAAGAACAGAAGTGCGACTGGGCTATAAATGCAGGTGTAGACAGGTGTAGACAATTAGTTAGAGGGCAGCAAGGGAATGGAAAACAGGTGCGATGGATGACAAGTTTAACAAGGTAATTAGTAATCGTTAGTAATAAACCTATCCTGCCCTAGCATTAGTAAATTAGTAAATTACATGCACGAGAAACGTAAGGTAACATGAACACATGATTAGTTTGTTAGTTCTACCCAATCCTGATCTGGCGTTAGTAGTTTTAGTAAATAGACAAATAGAAACAATTAGGGTGTGAGTGACAGAAAGAGAGAGAGAGAAAGCCGGAACGCAAGGTTTGCGGAAAGACATGTAAAAGTGTATGTTTAAACAATGACCAGTCTGCATAACAATAAACATAAATCAAAACATAACACTAAACGAACTAAGATGATAACCACTCAACATAACAAGGTAAAAATAATCGTAACGAAACATAACTAGACATGACAAGAAAATAAATCATAACAAGAAACAAACTAAACAACATGACGAACCTAGACTAACATAATACAAGATAAGACAATACGTGACTAAGACAAAATAAATAAACATAAAACATGGCAAGACAGACCTGAAATGTGACAATAAGCCAGGAAGTCATACTTTAGAAAAGATTATTTCACTCACCTTAACCAATTGTAAGTTAACCTTAACATGCCCAGTTTGGACATTGAAATGAAGATGTGTTAGCTACCTAGCTACATGTGTTAAAGTTCCCACTGATCCCCGTTAGTCAGTTTTATATTGAGTGAATTCAGCAACCTCTAGATGAAAACAAACTGATGTATACATTATTTTAAAATGTTTTTATTTTTATTCATCATACAAAAAATACAAAGCAATTCTTAAGTTCTAGTAGGCTAAGCTGTAGGTCCCATGACCATCCCCATCGCTTTCAGCCTTTCCGTAGACCAGCTTCGCTCAGCACAAAATGGACAATCTGTGACTTGGAGATTGTAATACAGATCGAAATGCCCATGGCGAAGAATTGGTAGCCTATTTTGCAGCTAGGCTATAGCCTGCCAGGAATGGCACTATATGATCACTTGTAGATGGGTTGATTTATTGAATAGGTCTATAACAAAGCTACGATGTTTTATTTTAAATTGCATAGGCCTTACACAGGGTAACTTGGTTTCGGTTAACTTATGAAGGCTAAATAACATACAGCCACTTTTCCATACAAATCCATACATGGCAGCAAAATATAGCTAGCTAAAGCTAGAAAGACATGGCAGTACATTCCAATTGTACAATTAATTGTTTTGTGGTGAGTTTTATGTAGGCTACAGACAAATGTGTGCTATTGTAGTGTATGCCCTACTCCACACCACAGGGCAGGGAAAATACCAGCTTTGTAACGTAATTTAGCCTGTTTCCTTTTGTGTAAAGTTCTCTGATCCATTTCCAAACGCTGAGAGCATTTTCATTTGAATTATGACATGATTTTTACACACTGCAAATTTATCTAATCTTGCCAAGATTTAAAAACTTATATCAAGTTATTCATCTTCTTTTTAGATTTATTATCTACTTACCAGTTCTGATTTGGTTGTATTATCTTAAAAATGATCACATATATTTCTTCCATGACTCAACTAGTCAGAAAATCTTAAATTTAGGCAATTTACTTTTAAAAGAAGATAAAATCCATTTACCATATTTTCCCCCTGCAACACCCAACTTGTTTCTAGATCCAGTGATACAGACTTGCTTGATATGAGTGACAGCATTTTCTTTTAAGAAAAATACAAATTTTATTCAAAAGTAAGAACCACAACCCCAAAGGGATTGATCCTCAACAGGTTAACATAAAGGAAACGACATTGAAACAAAATGTGACTACATAAGTAGGCTAACAGGGTAGCGGAGTTACACTCACACTACATATTTTGTTGCCACTTGGCAAGTAATGAACTGATATTTATTTATTTTTTCTTTAAAAGTAAGAACCACAACCCCATTGATTGATTTCCACTCCTCTGCCGGTGTAAAGGAATCTGCGTTACTACCAAGTAACAATTATCACATAATGACAAATATAATGATCTCATGAAGTGCTCGGGCCATTTCTATCAGCAATTATGTCACTAAGATTATATTTTATTGGGACAAACACACTTCCTTTGAAAGAAACAGAGAAATATGAGGTATGATCAATGAGCTCATGCACTAGTTCTGTTGCTTGGGCAAGAGCGGGAATTGTCACTGGCCCACAAATCTTTGTCAAAGGTTAAAGTTTCATATGGTATAGTTTCAAAAACACAAAAAGAGGAATTTACCATAAAAATGCCTTTCACCAATCCAAATACTGGCAAATGATCTTCCACATGAGTGATAATCAAAGACTTCCCACTTATGTATTTATTTCCATTAAGGATGAGCCATTTAACTGATACAACATTCTCTGAAATCTCCATGCCCAAAAAGTCTCTAAATTTAGCCTGAATATACTGTAGAATTGTAACCTCTGAGATAGGCCCCAATTCTCTCTCATTCGCAAATATAGGATGCTCACCACCAATTTCATTCTGACAACACTCAAGGAATTGATTATGTTTAGCTAGTGACTTAGTAAACATTTTTAAAATTCAATTTTGAAGCCCACTGCTTAAAATAACTGTGCTTTGCTTCAAATCGCATGCACATGCATCTTATCAAAGGACCAAGGGATTTGATTTGACTTGGTAGATGCAACATGTAATGATGCTTAGGTATTACATTACTCTCAGGAAAAAGGTATTTGAATTGATTCAAATGTTCTTCGATCATAATTTTGAGCTGTGTTATTGTTTGTAAAGAAATTACTGGAGCAAGTACTATCTGTACTATTTCAATCAATTTATTAATAAATTTAACATACTCATTGTCCACATCTCTCAAAAGAAAAGGTAGTATTTTTAAAAGTATTAACATCTGCCCATATGATTGTTTCAATTTATTGTCATTACATTACATTACATTATTGGCATTTGGCAGACGCTCTTATCCAGAGCGACATACAGTTGATGAGACTAAGCAGGAGACATTCTCCCCCTGGAGCAATGCAGGATTAAAGGCCTTGCTCAAGGGCCCAACGGCTGTGCGGATCTCATTGTGGCTACACCGGGATTACAACCACCGACCATGCGTGTCCCAGTCCTTTACCTTAACCACTACACTACAGGCAGCCCTACACACTACAGGCAGCCTCATTAGCAGTCAAAGTGGTCACACTGATAGGGCAAGGCTTATCACGTATATCAAGAGGTGAATAAGGAAAATTCTGAAGAGCCAAATTGAATGCATCTAATTCTATTTCTCCTGACAAAATACGTTTTTTCAACACAAGCTTAATTTCCATTGGTGCGACACCTTCAAAAATTACATGCATTATATCCTGAGGAGTTTGTTTGATTATATCAAATGCAGGAAAATCAATAAGTCTGCTCCTTCTGTTTATTCCATAAGTGGTTTTGAGGTGGGCCTTCAAATTATCTGTGCTGGCTTTATCTATTCCAAAACATTGTCTAATGAGCTTCGCTTGAGTTCTTTGGACAAACTCATTCTCATCAAAACTTGTCTGCATATCCTCAAAAGTACATTCACAGTGCCTGCACTTGCGATATGCAAAACCAACCCCTTCTTTAAACCCAGCAAGCTCATGTTGGGCAAGTGTGTCTCCACATACAGCTATCACAGCACCATATAAGTCCATATGACCATTTAATGTTTCAATTTTAACGCCATTATAGAATCCACGTCTTTCAGAATTCTTTGTAAAACAGCATCAACACCCCACTTTAACACATATTCAGCTTTTGCAATAGCCAGGAGTCGTATTGCTGCTAATTTAGACCTAAATTTGGGATCAATATTACCTAAGCTGTAATAAACCATTTACAATTTGTTTGGTCTAGCGTAAGAACCCAGGGGATTGCATATTTCGATCTCATCTGTATACAGAATTATTTGCAATGCATTAGGCTTCATAGAATACAATGGATGATTTATTAAAATATCCCCATCAACAAAGTTATATAAGAATCCCTCTCGGCTTCTTGGTGGTACAGCATTCAACATGGTAAAGATTCTCGAATCAGATAGAAGTTGCTTAAGGCTTTCAATTAGAGGCACATAGTAAAAACCTCTGTTTCGTATGGCCATAACTTTTGAACTGCCTTGTTTGACCCGACAAATTGTCTGAGAGACTATGACTTCTTCTGGACTGACTGGACTGAAAAGTTCTGAAATAGCTCTATCCTGTCCATATGCAGTAGTGGAGAAGGGATCAATGAAATTATCAAATGTAGCCAGTGCCACATCTTGAAGCTGAGTAGATGTCCCGGTGTGTTCTTCAAATACTTCTCCCTTTTTATTCCTCAATGTTTCCAGGAGAGCGGCTTGATATTGCTGTACCCCTGTGATGATGTTGTTGACAGTCCTCTGTGAAGTTTTAAGTTTAAGTTATCCAAAAAACTATTGTACAGTCTATCTGACATCTGGAAATGCTTACCTGTGACAGGTGGCATTGTTCACGAACACTTATGGCAAAAGCTGCGGCAGATCTGGCAATGTCAGGCCTGATATATATGATGTTTTTCTGACACCACACTGTAACCCTTAATAGCAAATTTGATTTAATTGCAGGTACAGAGTGAGAATTCTATGGCAGTGAAGCCATCGATCAGCCATCCACAATTGCCATGTTGGCAAGACAGACCTCCTCCACCCCCAAAAGCCTTCACCTGAAAACAGTAAAAATGCCAGACCCTCCTGAGTATGTGGTATACACAGATTCAGAACTTGACATGGTTCGGAGCCAGTACTTTGAACTGCTCCGCAGTGGGAAAGCATCACAGTGCATGATGTCTAAAGACCTGTTTTGCAGACTGATAAGGAACACTGTAACCAGCATGGTAGCAATCCTCCGTGCCAGTAGTTCATGTCAAGAACAGATGTACCCTTCAATCAGTGAAATTCGGGCAGTGGCTGAGAAGATTGTTGATTATTACCCTATGCTGCGTGACTCATCAGACTTGCCTTATGTAAGTGCCTTTTCTCTTTCAAATAATGTAGTGGGGTTTGGCTGTGGAAGGAGGAGTAATCACTCAAACATTTCTTTCCTACAGCTGACTGTGTACTCTAAAATGTATAAGCATGTGCAAAACATCAAGTCCCCAAGAAAAAGGCAAGGACGAATGCCACAACGGGGGGTACCTAAGAGGTCTCTCTTTGAATCAAGTCCTGAAGCTGACAGTGATGCTTCAACCAATTTGTTCCTTCAACTGTAATGCTGCCAGACAGCGATAATGGCAACGATGAGCTCAGTCCAGGTATGCCAATAGAGAAGTAAATGAGTGCTAAAATATTCCACCACAGTAAGATTTTGTTTGTAAAGACCTGTTATCATGAACCCCTTTTTAAAAAAATTTTTAAAGCCTTTCTAGGGGCATGTATAATTGTTGTCCTTGTATTTGGCCTTTTCTTTGGTGTTGTATGTTAAGACCAGGACAGCCGCAAAACACAAGCAAGGCACTATCAGACATTACAGACCATGTACAGCAAACCTAAGTCTAATCCAAATGGAAGTGATGTTGCTCAAATTTTGGACTTGGAGTTTGAGGCCAGATGGGCCTTTATCGACTCTGATCCAACAAAGGAAGAAGACAGGCCAGCCAAGATTATGGATGCATATCCATGTTTTAAAGATCCCCGACACGTAAGTCATTTTGCACCCTTTAACATTTGAAGCAGACATTTTTGCCGTCTTGATGTCTATGTCCCATGTTAAAAACAAATCCCTGCATTTGTTCGAACTCGTAATGATGTACTAACACACCCTAGGTTCATTTTGCGCCGGAATTGTCCTTTAGCTGTTGTCCATTGATCACAGTACAGACACCAAATTATTAACTCTGCTGTATGCCAAATTTTGTCTTGTAGGCAGTTGACGAGCTTGGGCGTATCCTTGGTGACGCCAACAGGAGATACATTGATGATGCCAAGACAAGATGGGAGACCTTCTTTACCAATGTCCAATTCTATGGTCTGTGGAAGAAGGTCCTAAATCCCCCCATTCCTGTGGATATGCGTGGAGGTATGTTCTGTATTATAATCTGCATAGTAATCTATCAGATCATGTGCAGAGTATGTGCATGGTGCATCTGACATATATGGACTGGAAAGGCGATGTTACATTTTGCCGTTCATGCATGCTGTTAACTGAAGTAACCTTCATGTGATAAATTTGCTATGTTGAATGTTAAAGTTCTATGAAGTAGAGTATTATTGTAAGGTTCAATGCATATTGAGTTTTCTCTTGTTCTGCCATTGCTTCCACCCAGCGGATTTCACCATTGCCCTTCTGAAAGCATTACCATCGCTCTTCCCATCACCAACACCACCACCAAAACGTCTCGGAGGAACCAGTGAAGCACTAATTCATGTCCTTGAGGTGAGAATTAGGTTGTATCGTGTCCACATTGTTTTTACTCTTTTAAACTCCACATCCTGACATTTTTCACACTTATTTCAGTGAACGTGCAGAATTGCCATCTCTGGTATCAGTCAAAATGCATTCACTGCAATGGGCCTAGTGATGAAGATGTTAAAGATTGGTGGGATGAATTATTTCTCTATAAATATTGGTCCAATTCTCATCAGTGTTTTTGTGTCTGGGATAGTCAATAAGCAAACATAATCATAAAGCATATGCCTCAGGAGAAGAAGTACCATTGTATGGATGCTAAATTCACACTTACCTGTGTTCTGTGAGTCTGCCCCAAATCTCTCCAGACCGTCCAAAGCAGTGGCTGATGGGCCAGTTTTTACACCTAGGTTACACTAGGTGAGAAACTGTGACAACCGCTCAAGATGCTTTGAAAGCCGATTTCACAAACCACTTCTATCAGACACACATACTTTAAAAAGCCATATCTAAGGGTTTGGCCAATCCCAACAAGTGATACAAGTGATATTTATGTTACTCTTAAAACCTTAGGAGGCCTCTGTTGAGGAATATGTTGAAAATGTTTTGTTTTGGTCTAAATTTTTGAAAATGTAACATCGGGCTGAAATGGGAGCATACATGGTCATTATGCCTCTCAGTAAGAATACTGAAAGACACAGTTGTGCTAGTTTTAAATAGTCAAAAGTTATTGTTCAGTTGTGATGATTACATGATGAACACATGTTGAACTTTTATTCTTATTATTTAACTCCTCAAATAATCATATTGGTTGTCTTCATGATATGTCTTTATGTCTCCTTATTGGGTGCAATAGAAAAGGAAGAAGTTCTTGTGACCTATATAGCAGAGATGGACTTCACATATGATTACTTTATTATTTCTTAGTTTCTTTGACAGGGACAATGTGCATTAATAAGGAATAAAGAAGGCTAAATTTAACCTGTTGTCCATAGGCTACATGCAGCTGTTTGTGTTTTCAATGCCCTCTTGTTGTCCTCCCTGGGGCATGTCCGACCTCTTGCTGCATTTTCTAGTGTCTGCATAAACGTGAGACACTACTGTTCTGAACAGAGCATGACACAATCATGAGATGATTCATTGTTCATTGGAGCACAAGGGAAAATGTAGGGCAACAGGCCCAGAAAATGCAATCTTGTTGGGACATATGATTGAAGATCGGCAATTTTGCTGCCAAAGATAATTTCCCTTCAGCAGTACGCAAGGAAAAGTAAGACTCGGAAACATGTGGTGCCAACAGGGACTACAGGACTCTGATTTGCACCCTTCCACATGGACTTTGACATCTCAGGTTCTGATCGTGAGAAAGCAACACAGATGTAACTATAACTGTGTTGTAAGACTATAAACTGTGAACCTTTCTTCCCTTCACATCCTGAGAATTAAATACTTCTTACCACTTTGATTTTGAGGTTCTTTAAACTTTGGGAATAGATTTTAAAAGTTGAAAATCTCACACTGACATCATGTTAGGCTGCCATGTGCATTCATACAAAATATGAAAATAAAAACAAAGATAAAGAGCAGTGGCAGGTTCAGCGTATTACCATGGTAATTAATTTATGGTTGCACAAAAGACAACATACACACAGTTTATGACCAGTAATATAAACAAACTCCAAATATTTTGTAGGCATGACACTTACAAGGGGCAAGATATCAAGATATTCAGCAATAGGCTACTCGCTGAACAACTTGCTGATATTGTAACTATATGATACTACCTGTGAAATGGCACGGAAGAACATAGGCTGCCTCTAGGCCGAGTTGCCCGCTAATACGTGACTTTGTGCTTTTTCCAAAGTAAAAAGAAGACATCAGCCTGCCGTTTATGTACCGTTTGAAAGCGTTAAAACGCATGGTTCTATTGTATAACTTATTTTAACATGCCATTGCTTTAGCAACAACAGTTTTTGTTTTTATTTTGTAACATGGGTCAAGTGTGTGTGCCCTCACCTTCTCATCCATACACTGCCAGAAACACGGCGACGTCACTGTGTCCTTTTCCTACAGTGTACACCGGATATACCAGAAACACGGCGATGTCAGCGTCCTTTTCCTACAGTGTACGCCGGATATATGCGACACATAATAGTTTCTGATTCAAAAAATGTGCTAACTCTGAGAAATGTTGATAAAATGTAAATTTTTTACCTTTCTCCGGAGGAATTATCATTGTTGTCATTATCATTTCCGTTGTATACTTCTACAAAGGTGCTTGTACATAGAAATGCTATTATCTACGTTTTGTATAGGCTCTCTTGAAAACGATGACCCCAAGTACAACTGTCTCAGAACAGTATTTCTAATTTAGGAAATTCAGTTTAACTTTGCGATGCCTACATCTAAACAGAGGACTTCCTTTGTATCCTTAGTTCAAAGGAATCTCTCATCTGAGAAAATATTTCAGCATTGACAGTACAATAGAGGGCAGGCACGTGTTTGAGCACCTGCTGATTTGCCCTGTCAGTCAACGAATGCCCTTTTGGACGTTGCCGTTTATAACATGTATTTGATATAATATATGCACAGGCCTTCAGTTTTTAATTTTTTTGTCAGATTTTTCCCGTTTTCTTTTTAGTAGCCAATTGCACCCTATCTATTCCAATTGCATGTTAGCTGGGGAATACACCACTGAAACCCCGTCCCTTGATGACCTGGATGGATCAACCTGACACCATGGTTCTGAGGCGCCCAGGGTGCTGTTGTATGCGGCGATCTCAATAACCCCCACTTGCTGACTCCTCCTACCGCCCTCGGAGCGAAAAGCCAATTACGCTGCTCCATGTGAGCAGGCCAATCTCAGGACCGGAAGCTTTGGCAGGACCAGGAATCAAACCCTCAGGCCCTCAGTGTGCAACTGCAACGAAATGATGCCTGCATCAAGGTCCGTTACTTTAGCCATGCGCCACCGTGGCTCTAATAGGGTCTGCCGTTTCAGTGTCAACCCCTCAGATGAGCCCTGTGTGTGTGTGTGTGTGAACACGTACTGTGTTTGTGTGGTCATGCTGTGTGGTTTATCCTTTCTTGTGATTCAGGCTTCAGGTCTGTATACAGGAGAGCAGTCAGCAAAGGCAAAGGTACAATACGTGATCCAAAGTTTGTGAAACGAAAGTTCAGGCTGGGTCCAGTAACAGCGGTTCAACAGATAATCCAGAGGGCAATCCAATAGGCAGTGGTAGGAGTAAACAAAACGGGTTGATACACAGGTAATGCAGACAGGAAAACGCTGGTAAGTAAGGCAGGAGCACATAACAAACTGGCAACGGATGGAGGGAAACATTCGGAAATAAATAGGCCGGTGATTGAATTGAAATGTTAAGCTGGCGTGTGATCGGGGAACAGATAATGGGGAACAGGTCAAATAACTTATAACGAATGAATGACTGAATGACATAGAGTACGGGAAGCTAGGATGGACAATAAACACCAGCACAGAACAAGAAACGTCAAACAGACTGACACGGAGTATAACAGTGACGCTCAAAACATGTTACTAAATCATGCAGCTGTAACTAGAATGCATTCCTTAATTATGAAATATACTCAGAATAACACAATAACAGGAGACATTAAAACAGAGAAGTTATGAAACCCTAAAATAAGGCATTTCAGAGAAGCACAGCTTATCTAATCGAACTTGTATTTTTTTGCCTTCAAATATAATTACTATATAATTTGCAGTCCAAATTAAGGTTTTGGCTATATGATACTGACTAAATATTGAATTGCCATTCCCTTAATGTCTGTAAGAAACTTGTTTATGCAATGCAAAGTCTCTGTCACCATACAAATTTAGCCTAATCTTTTTGTGCTCCTGGTCAGAACAGTGACCAGTCATTAATTTGTTTTAAATGTTTTAATTTTCTAAAACCCAGAAATGGATAAAATGAAAATAAAAACAACGTTGCTCTACTTTAAGTTGTATTCATAGTGAGCCGAAAAGATAAAACTGATTTCTGAGTGAATGGCTGCTGTAGTGTAGTGGGGGATACTGTAGAGCATGAACATGTCTGGATAAGTCTATTGGGTCCAGCCTGCTTTTGAATAATAAATAGCATGTGAAATTATGGAATGTGTTTGACTTGTTGATGGAGGTTGGGTATTTGACAAAAACTTCAATCAATGGACCTCAATGAATATATTAGTATACAAGATGTTATTATTGTGATTATTGTAATTATTTATTATGATCTTCTTGAACTGTTGTCTGAAGATAGCTGCAAGGACAGGGAGTTTGGGACAGAGAAGTGCAAACACTTTTTCTCAGGACAAAAAGTGTTGTATAGTTTGTATGATATCAATTCGTTTCCATTAGTCCTTGGGCCAAACCATTTTTCAGTACCATCTGGGTGGGCAAATTCTAGATGTGATTTTTTTAGTCCTATACATCCCTAGATTATGTTTTGATATGATAGACCTTTTGGTTTGGCAGCTTATTAGTGGTTATCACCTCCTAAAGGTATGGACTGCTTTTGTTCAAAACCGGAGTTTTGCCAATATTTTGCTCCCCTTCGCATGATTCGCTTGTAGGTCGGGCTGTGGGGGTGCTAGAGACATGTTATTGTGGTTATTGCGGCTGAGTCTCCTGAACATGTAGAGATGAACCCCGAGTCGATCAGACCTTCCTAGGCCGAGCTATGGTCACTTTTCCGCACCTACCCCCTACCGGTGAATGCCTCATTTTTGCGGTTTTCCGGAGGTATTGTGCGGTAGGTGCGGGAAAGTTACCATAGCTCAGCGTAGGAAGCTCTGATCGACTCGGCGTTGGTCTCTACGTGTTCAGGAGACTCAGGCGCATAAAGAACACGTCTCTATCAACCACAGCCCAACCACAGCCCGAGCTACGAGCAAATAACGCGAAGGGGAGCAAAATATAGCAGGGGACTTTTTTTGGCTCCACCAGAAAAGTTAAAAAGGGTAAAACATTTTACCTAATAGATATCACCATGAAACTTCCTCAGTTGGTTACTTACATAAAGACTATTATTTTTTTGTATTAAAAGTTTTCTGAATTTTTATGTTTAAATATGCAAATGATGCATTATCTACTTAAAATATGTGTTAATTTGCATATCTTTCCAGAACATTGGATAAAGCCAGTAATTAATTACTATACATCCCTAGATTATCTTTTGATGTGATAGACCTTGTTGGTTTATCCACGGACCACAGATACATTTATTTAGCCCACAAGGCAGTGAAACCTGTAGGTGTATGGAGTCCTAACAGTCAACCTATATAATGTTTGAAAATATATTTTTCATTTACATCTTAAGAACATTTAGGATACCTCCTCTTGTATAGCCTACCCTGTACCTGGGATAATGGTTCAGTCCAACCAATGTAGGTGTATATAAGCTGGTCATTCTGACCTTGGTGAGAGAACAGCGTCCTGTGAGGCTGTGGAAGTGGTTTTGATTTAAATTATATTTGTAGCATCCCAGGGCTGCAAATTTATGTTTCCTGATTTTTGTTGGTTATTTTTGGTTAATAAAACCACTATCTCATTTGCCTCATGACTCCCTTCTTCAGCACACCAACATCTTCTTAATTAATGAAGGTTTTCCAGTGCCAGTCACTCACACTAGCATCTCTTTAAGTAGTACTATTATATTGTGTAAAAGACAGCCTACTGTATAACTTATCAATTGTTATTTGTAGCCTCCAGGCCACTATAGGTGACACTGTTACCTCTTCATTCACATCTTGACCTGTTGGATGCCAGAAACTATTTGTACTTTTTACTGTATTAAAAGTGATATTGATTTTTCTTCTGTCCTGATATTTGCAGGAATAGGCTAACAATAGATTACTTGAAAAGTCCAATCCCATTTAATTTCTCACATAATATATTATAAACCAATCGATTGCTATTGCTACACAATCTGAGTCTGTCAGATGTGCAGCAGGCTCTTCCTCACTGTGTTGGTTGACACAGGTTTGTAGTTTGCACAGGTTTGTGCACTTCAGGCCATTGTTGATACATGTGCACTGTGGTGGTTTGCACGACCTCACACACTTGCAGGAGAGAAACTGCAAGACAGCATCTGGTGCTGGGGAACCGCGCATCCACTGGATTTCCAGCTGCCCTTGATCATCTGTGGTCCACCCGTGGTCCTTGGGGCTTGGTACAGATGGCTGGGTTTGAACAGACCGTCTCCAGATTGCAGCCTGATAGTTGGCCCGAATGGAATGCATAAATAGGCAATCCTCACAAGGTGGAAGCTGGCTGGACTCGACCTCTCCACGTCTGGTGCAGAAAAGTTGGTACCGAAGAAGGTTGACAGATGTCGTTTTTGTAGAGGGTACATACATGCGGCATGTGACTTCCTGCAGCTTCTTGAAGAGCTCATCGGAGACATCCCAAGTATGACCGGGCTCAAGGAAGGCATCTTGGTATGTCCTGTCTGACTTCAACTGTTTGAGGGTGCCCACTTTCCCACGTCCTGCAAACCCGCTGACAGTGTCACAGCCAGTGAATGCGTGCATGCCAATCAAGCAACACTATCGCCAAGCGATTGGCATAGTTTTGTGATGTCCAGGAATTTTGTCCTGTTCTGTGTGCCACATTTTTGGTACACTCTGCATGGGATGTCCTTGCTCAAACCCAGAGTCAACACCAGAACATCTGTGTCGTCAGCCGTGATGATCACCGCCTTGTAGCCAGACTCTGCTGCATGGAGAGCATGCAATTGCATGCGGGTGTCAGCTTCTTCCTGAGAGGATTTGAGCTGTGTTACCTCCTTCCACTGGGTCTTGCTGATTTTGAAGCAGACTTCTTCACAGGTAACATATAGGGTCTTGTCTTGTAGTTTATTTCTGTGATTGGGTCCTTTCCATTCCTCAACCAAGAACTTTATCAGACTGGATGATTTTATCACGACATACATGGTAGTCCACGGCGGCAGTCTTTCCCCTGCCATCCTAGGATTAGGAAATCCAGCGGTTCAGCTGCGTGCAAATTTCCCAAACCTAGGATGGCAGTCTTTCCCGGGGAAACAGGGGAACATAGGACCCTTTTTCAGGAAACCAGGGAACATAGGACCCTTATTCGGGAAACAGGGGAACATAGGACCCGGGGAACATAGGAATGACCCTAAGTCGATCAGAGCTTCCTACGCTGAGCTATGGTAACTTTCCCGCACCTACCGCACAATACCTCCGGAAAACCGCAAAAATTAGGCATTCACCGGTAGGGGGTAGGTGCGGAAAAGTGACCATAGCTCGGCCTAGGAAGGTCTGATCGACTCGGAGTTGATCTCTACATGTTCAGGAGACTCAGGCGCATAACAATAACCACAAGCACCCCCACAGCCCGACCTACAAGCGAATCATGCGAAGGGGAGCAAAATATGGCAGGGGACTTTTTTTTGGCAAAACTCCATACCTTTGATCCATACCTTTAGGAGGTGATAACCACTAATAAGCTGCCAAACCAAAAGGTCTATCATATCAAAACATAATCTAGGGATGTATAGGACTAAAAAAATCACATCTAGAATTTGCCCACCCATTTTTTGCACTCATTTCCACTTTATTACACCTACTTATTCATGCAATTATCTAATTAGCCAATTATGTGGCAGCAGCGCTATGAGTACAATTGTAGGGTCCTTGCATGGGCCGCCAAATAACGTAGGGATTTTACTCTCTATGAAACCGGGCCGCCAATTAATGTAGTTTAGCAGTATAACTGCAAAAGGGTGTGTCGAAAAGAAATGGGAAGAAGGGGGAAATCCCGAGAACATGCCTTGCTCTTATACGGGGAAAGTTTATTGCTCCCGCCATTATGGGATTGGCTGAACCGAGCTGGACGTCATGCGGGGTGGACGTCGTGGAGTTGTCCTGTGGGATTGTGGGAAATTGATCTAAGTAACCTTAACCATGGAATGATTGTTGGTCTAATAAATACCTAATAAAATGCTCGGTGAGTGTATATGCAAAAAATACATGCAAATTTACTGCTGCCCGGCAGATCTCCTGAGGCAAAATCGCCAAATGAAATGGGTGTTTTGAAAAACAGTTTTACAAGCAAGATTTCACAAGCTGGCTAAATCTCAACAATGTGTAAATCTAAATGGCCTAATGTAAAACTACATACTGAATTAATATTTATCCACAATAAAAATACCAATTCAGTTGATTGTCTGCATTTGCCAGTAATGTCATTTTTAAAGGTAGTGAAAAAGGCGACTTCACTTGATTTGCCTTAACTTGGGACTGTAATTGATTTGACATGACCTGTGACATGACTTGAATTGACTTGCCCAAGAAAAAATCACTTGAGACTTGCTTGTTACCCTGTTGGCTGCATAGCACCAGCGCAGCCCAATTCCAAAGCATTTTCTTGTGATTATACATACATTATTTTTTTTTATTTTTTTTAAAATCTGCATCAAACTCCCCATAAGCACCTCCTGGGAAAAATGAATGGTCTTTAACGACTGTTAAAGACATCTTCAAACAGCCACCTGCTTTTTCTAGATAGAAGCGCCTGGCCCAGCCCAGCCTATTCTCAGATATTTGGCAGTGGAGGCTAGCCTTTGGCAGGGCCTCTATGGATGGCACAACTACAGTACACCCCACTTTCTCCAGGGACATTTGTATGAGCGTCTCTTGTCATAAGCACTACTGATTCCCAGCAGTTTCTGCTCTGATTCATTATATTGCCAGTTTGCTGGTTTGCTGGTATTCTAAATTGTTTCCACAGTGTTTTTCACTGTGAATTATGTGGTATACCGCTGTATGAAAATATATGGTAGGTTTATGGATGTGTACGAAACTTTTCAAGGAAATTATTTATTTCTTTAAGCACAATTTAACTCTCTCTTTTGTTTTGTACTTGGCTTATATATGTATATGAGAGTCCTTCAGGTGCCTTTTGGCAAACTCCAGGCGGGCTGCCATGTGCCTTTTACTAAGGAGTGGCTTCCGTCTGGCCACTCTACCATACAGGCCTGATTGGTGGATTGCTGCAGAGATGGTTGTCCTTCTGGAAGGTTCTCCTCTCTCCACAGAGGAACGCTGGAGCTCTGACAGAGTGACCATCGGGTTCTTGGTCACCTCCCTGACTAAGGCCCTTCCCCCCAGATTGCTCAGTTTAGATGGGCGGCCAGCTCTAGGAAGAGTCCTGGTGGTTCCGAACTTCTTCCATTTACGGATGATGGAGGCCACTGTGCTCATTGGGACCTTCAAAGCAGAATACATTTTTCTGTACCCTTCCCCAGATTTGTGCCTCGAGACAATCCCGTCTCGGCGGTCTACAGACAATTCCTTTGACTTCATGCTTGGTTTGTGCTCCGACATGCGCTGTCAACTGTGGGATCTTATATAGACAGGTGTGTGCCTTTCCAAATCATGTCCAATCAACTGAATTTACCACAGGTGGACTCCAATTAAGCTGTAGAAACATCTCAAGGTTGATCAGTGGAAACAGGATGCACCTGAGCTAAATTTTGAGCTTCATGGCAAAGGCTGTGAATACTTATGTACATGTGATTTCTTAGTTTTTTGTTTAATAAATTTGCAAAAATTTCAAAAAAACATTTCATGTTGTCATTATGGGGTGTTGTGTGTAGAACTTTGAGGAAAAAAATGAATTTATTCCATTTTGGAATAAGGCTGTAACATAACAAAATGTGGGAAAAGTGAAGCGCTGTGAATACTTTCCGGATGCACTGTATAAGCCAAGTACAAATCTGTTGCATTCTTGTTCTCGGAGATTAATCACTGACCCTGCCAGTGTTGAATGGGCACTCCTGCTGTACCACTTTGTAAGTGGCTCTGGATAAGAGCATCTGCTCAATACCAAATAGTGATTATAATCAAGGTACAAATCATCTGGAAGCATTTCCAATTGCACAACTACCCACTGTAAACTGAGCGGCATAAAGTCTGAATGTATTTACATTGGCCTCCAGCACTTCTTCACCCTCTGTTTGACTGGTGTTGTAACTGGTCATGTGAATTAGTGCAAGCACTGTCCCCCTTATAACAGAAGCTTTATTGCACAAAACTTCTAGGACAACAGCACCTGCTGTTAAATCCCTCAAGGACCTCAAATGTAGCTTTATTTTATGACTGTGAGAAGCTTTACATTCTAGCTGAGCTGTGCCAAGCTCGTGTCATTCCACAGAGAAAAAGCACAGGAAAGCGCAATGCCGCTAAATCGTTCGTAACGCTAATGTAATTATCGATTAACGAGTTGTGCAAAGATGCTTCATTTTACTGCTTTTTTTTTTACTTAGGCAAGGAACACACATCCAAACAGTTTTGTAACTAGAGATAATAAGGTGTTTTCCCTCACTGTTGTAATTGTAATATTCAATCTTCTGGATGCATCTCCAGAGCTTCCTCACAGGCCCTCAGGGGTCTGGACCCCAGCTCAGACAGAGCCTCCTCACAGGCCCTCAGGGGTCTGGACCCCAGCTCAGAGAGAGCCTCCTCACAGGCCCTCTGGGGTCTGGACCCCAGCTCAGAGAGAGCCTCCTCACAGGCCCTCAGGGGTCTGGACCCCAGCTCAGACTGGTGATTACCAAGCCGCCTTTATTAAGCATGGTTTGAGTCTATGGGAAATTGGATGTTCGGAGAAGCAAATGCTGAGAAACAAATCAAAATTTGAGGACACAGTATTTTGCTTAATGAACATCCAAAGAAGCGCACAGTATTGATATCAAGGATCTCAAACTGTAAACCCATGGAGCTGCAGTGTCTCTGGCTCTCTCTCTCTCAGTACCCAGCTTAGGCCCTGGAAACATAGTGTGTGGGCTTTTTAGGCCCTGGAAACATGGTGTGTAAGCTTTTTAGGCCCTGAAAATGTGGTGTGTATGTGACTTGTATACAATCAGACTGCTGAAATTAGCTGCGAGTGAGTTTAGAGGCTCAGGCCAAAAGCTGTTGGGCCATTTGCCTGAGTTTCTTTGGGCATTAGTGGTGTCAATACAGATGTAAAGCTCTGGGAAAATGTCCCAGAGTAATTTTGAGGGAATTTTGGGAACTTATTCTGTTTCATAAATCATTAGTATGTCTTAGATTTATTATGAATTGGACCTATTTCAAGAGTCACTGAAAATACTTTGTTACATATTGTTAGGGAGAAAACCATGGTTTCTAAGCATCGGTTAAAATGATAATTCTTCATGTTTTCATCCCTATGACTTCTGCATGACAGACATGATTGGCATGAAATCTGTAAATATGCTTCTGTTAAGAACTTTGTCACAGATGGGCACTCAAAATTCCATGGTCACCCAATATTTGCCTGATATAATATAACACTGGGTCTATTTTACCATAGGTGACTGGTCTAAGGATTTTACTTTCATGCCAATACAAGTCTCGGTACAATTTGATATATTTTTATGTAACGGTAAACTTGAGTTTTATATGCCAATGCATTTTATAAGCCCCAGGACGTGATGGTGAGATTAACGTGTCCATTTCGAAGGGAAAAAGAAGGGAATTTTCACTTTCAATATCGGATGGATAAATAGGCTCATTATAATGTCTTGCTTTATTTATTTTCATGTAGATACCGCATAGTGGAAAGCGAAGTTCAGTTGTCCCTATGCAGCCAACAGGGTAACAAGCAAGTCTCAAGTGATTTTTTTCTTGGGCAAGCCAATTCAAGTCATGTCACAGGTTATGTCAAATCAATTACAGTCCCAAGTTAAGGCAAATCAAGTTTCAAGTGAAATGATCAGATTGCTTGCTCAAACTACTGAAGTTGATTGCTAGTTTAGCTAATTCTGCTGGTGGTGAACTGTGCATTTATTTTAAACTGAGGTTACCATTTCACCTTCAGAAAAAAAAAAAATAGGTTATTGGTTAGCAATTTTTTGTAAATGTTTACAAATCAGTTTTGGTTAAACGTTTAACCGTTCACACCTGTACCAAAGGGCACAGAGTGCAGTATGCAATGCCCTTGCTCCTTTATTAAGTTGTGTAATGAAGGAGATGAGCTCACTCACTCGTTTTCTGGCCAAAAGATGTATTTCTTTTGATTCACAGCATATGCAGCTGAACTGACTTGACATAATTCAGTTTCGTGGAGTTGTTTTTTCCCCTTGCACCCTGCCAAAACAAAAGTGTACACTGCTATCATGGCCAATTGCTGTATTTTTCCACTGTCTATCATCCTGCTGTTCAGTCTCAGTGAGGTAAAACATGCTATTTACTGCCCTTACCCGGTTACAGCAAATTGTTCTCTGATCAGACTCCATTTTATGACCAGCTTTCTCAGCCCAATTCATTAAATATGTATTGAGAAAGGTGTCTTTTGATTGCAAATGTAGCTGTTAATTTGTACACAGTCTGAACAAAGCCAACAGAATTGTTGTGCCTCATTGTCGATTACCATAGCAATCCGTGTTGAAGACCTAGGATTTGAAACATAATTGCTGATTTAGGTGTTGTGCATGGGTTTGCTGACACTTGTTTTGGGAGTGTGATCCATGCACGTTTTTCTTTTTGTTTTTTTCTGGGGATTCTTCTTTATGGTTTGTGGAAATATATGGTCCTATAGGGACGATCTGGAGTCGTAGAGTTTGGAAATATGTGAGTGTAGCAGCCATAGCAGTTGCAGAAGTAGTTGTAATAACAACATCAGTAACAGCATTATCTGTTGTAGTAATTCCTAATAATAGTTCCTAGTAGTCTTTGCATAAGTAGTTATTAGAAGCAGTAATTGTAGCAGCAGTGTTCTAAGTAGTAGTAGTTATATTAATGGTTGGAGCAGCATTATTAGTGGCAGTAAATAGCAGTAGTAGTAGTGGGAGTAGTACAAGTATGAGTATTTTTTGCAGCTGTAGCAGTAGTAGTAATAGTATGAGTATTTTTTGCAGCTGTAGCAGTAGTAGTGATAGTATGAGTAGTAGTACTAGTATAAAGAGAAGCAATAGCAAGTACAAATATGTTTTGTTGTAGTAATATTAATAGTAGTAGCAGTAGTCGTAATAGTTCTCTCAATTAAGTGAGACAGGCTAAACTAGTATTGCAGTTGGAGATAATTTTAGCAGGGTGCTACTGTACAGACCAGTATCATCCATGAAGCTGTGTAATGAAGATGGTCAGTGATACTGTAAGATGGTCAGTGATACTGCAGTATCAGTTGCTTCAGTCCCCCTATGATTTTCTGTTTGAGCACCTCACACATCTGTTTGGGCACATCATTCTGTTAGAGTGAAGAGACTTCAAAAAAATGCACTTTGCCTCTCGGGGATCTTGCAAAATGATAGTTTTCAGCTTAGTCATTTCTTGGAGAGAAAAAAAGAACACTGCCTTTTCCCACCACAAGATGTCTCTAATATTATGTCAGTATTCCTATATGCAGAAACCTCATTATGTGTGAAAAATATCAGTGGAATCTCAAAATGTGAAAATGTATTGGGAGAATAAAATAATTACGTCTTTACATTAGCTGTCCCATTTAAGTGGAAATATGTGAGTCTGCAGAGCTTCTAACCTACATCTGAAGTGAAACTAGGCCACCGTTCCTGTGCCACTGTATTTGCAAACAGTTTTTTTGGTCAAATTGAAAGCTGGAGTCCAGAGAATTTTATTACCTTGAATCTTACTTGGGACTTCATTATAGAGGGTCTTTTGTCATCCGGCCAAAATGTGTGATAAGGAACCTAGAATTAATCTGCAAATTAAATCCCCAATTCTTATGTCTGTTCCATACCAAATAGCTATGTATTTTATTGCTGAGTTCCCATTTTTATACATGAAAAAGAACCTATGCAGAATAAAACCTGCAAAATATTATTTTTACTACACTACAGTTAAGTTCTTTACTGCTCAGCGTAGCCTACACTGTGTTTCTGGCACATGTGATACGCATACTCAGGGGTTATGAAGCTTTGTATACCTCTCTGACGATACAGCATGCCTTATAGGATGAGAACGGCGTGATCAGTGTAATGGTAACTGCAGGTGACAAACGACTGTTTTAGCCTTTAGTGGCACCCCATACATCAGCATTATCACAACCCACAACGCAGTCCACCACACAGGAGCGGGAGCGTATATGGTGACTGGGCACTCTTAATGTGAGTTTACAGTGGTGGGAGACAAAGCCCCACTACACGCACCTGCTGCGTTACAGCTCTGAGCAGGAGGAAGGCGACGCACGGAGACTTCTGGAATCCAAGCTGCGCAGATGCTGATGATGCCTCCGGTGCTCGTCGCACACACACACGTGCACACACGCGCGCACACACACACACACACACACACGCACAAACACGCACACACACACGCGCACAAACACACACACACACACACATACATACAAACACACGCAGACACGCACACACGCACACACAAACACATGCACACATACATACAAACACGCAAACACGCACACACACACACACACGCACAAACACATGCACGCACACACACAAACACACACACAAATCCATCCCTTCAACGGCCCGTATTCATTGAATCGATAGCCGCATCCCAAAGGAAGGGGTACTGCGTGAGCGTTCGTTTCTGTTTTATGCCGGGGGTCCGGAGGGCGCTGCTAAGCACTGTGAATAATGGACAGCAACAGTCCTTCCAGGAGCACAGGTTTCCACTCCAACGTGTCTCGACTGCCCTCAATATTCCACTGCTTTCAGCAGAGGAAAGGGGGCTGGTGAATTCCTTTGCTCCAGCCTGTCAACCATGCCAAAGATTGCCCATTTACATTGGGGCTTAAAGGGTTCAAAATGATATTGGAGAACCCCAGATTGTATTAGTTTTCAGTAATCATTTTGTATAATAATTATTTTTTGTACATTGCCAGTCAGATGTGCCAGTAATTCTGGAGCCCACTGTATATAGACACACACACACACACACACACACACACTTGTTTTTGCTACCCGGTGAGGACATCGTTTTTTCTAATCCGGTGGGGACACCACTTTCTAACTGGCCTACAGACCTGGTTTCAAGTCACAACATTTTTTTTTTTTTGCCTTTTTTGCCTTGAAATATCAAGATTTGTCATTTTGAAAAAGCTGCATTTTTTTGTCTGGTTTTCCTAACCCGATGGGGACACCCCCATGGTGTCTTACCCCGAACAACCACTAGATGTCACCGTTATGAATTTACATTTACACCAATGTAATTATAAACAACTAACCATTAAAGCAGCCATTTGGGCTACTGGTGCCTATGATGACATTACATCATTGCATTGAAAATGAAATGCTTTCAAATTGACTAATAATAAAAAATAGACAAGGTGTCAAATGTAAATGTAAAGGACATGCAAGCTGTTCCACTATATACATTCTTCATCATTCACAGATCACTGCCTGAGACACAAATGACAGGTAGACCTCAGTCAGAAAACAAGAACAGTCATTATGATATGCCTTACCATCACCTTATATTTTGGACAGCCGAATTGTATAACTTTCCCCGTTGGAGTTAATTTTGGTTAAATTTTCTTATACGAGTGATTTATCCTATTTAAGCAGGGTAGGTGAAGATCTAACCCAGACAGACCCCTTACTTGATCTTCTATATCAGAGTATAGAATGCAGACCCCTTACTTGATATTTTATATCAGCGTATAGAATGCTTTGTAGTATTACAGCAACAAGGGGAACGGTGACATGTGATCCCACACATTTCCTAATCTGCTCCTGCTTTAGTTGCGAGTAACTGCATAGCATTGCGACTTCCTTCACAGCTACAGGACAGAAGGCGAAAGTGGTCAAAAGCATGATTCTACATTATTATACATATATACAAAAGCAGAGTGCCAGGAATAGGTACAATACATGTAATAAGTGCAGGTAAGCAACACTACGTTTAACTGAAAATAAATGTTCTATTATGACTAAATTAATTGCAATTTGAATTCACTCTTTGGATTTGAAGTGAACTGACCCAATTCTGCTTTGAATGAGAAATGACAAGAATGAATTTAAGTGCCTCACATTGTAAACAGGAACTTTGTGGCAAGAAAGATTTGACCCTAAGGCTGATGACGCCCATCACAAATTGGTTAATTTTATAAATAAACTAGGAACCATCTATTTAGTTCAACATAAAACCTCCCAACTGCTCTACAAGCATGTTGAGATCTTTCAGTGTGCATATG
Organism: Conger conger; assembly: GCF_963514075.1. Classification (NCBI taxonomy): domain Eukaryota; kingdom Metazoa; phylum Chordata; class Actinopteri; order Anguilliformes; family Congridae; genus Conger; species Conger conger. The sequence goes on along the minus strand of NC_083774.1, from coordinate 38,715,327 downwards.
TACATTGAAATCTCTGCAGGCCCCAAACTCTCTCCCTTTAAGTGCCTGTGGAGATGTTTCAATGCACTCTACACAGAGGGCCTTTCCTTGAACCCTGCAAGATTTGATGGAGTCCATGAGAGTCTTCTCTACAGCCTTGATTTCCTCTCTGGTCCACTTCCTCCACCTGCTTTTGGATGAACCTTAAAATGAGACAATTGTTACTCTCCTTGGCTTTTTCCAAGAGGGTAAACATGTATGACATCTATTTTTTATTACCATATAATAGCAATAGAAAGAACAGCAACACTAACATAGCATAGCAATTCATAGCATAGGACATGTGATAAATGAGGGGTGAGGCAGCAACATGCAGGCAACACCTGAGAGAGACCAGGGGACAAATGGTGATGCCATTTAGTCTTGGTATCTACTCTCTATGGTGCCACTCAAACTCTGAATAGCCTACCTTTGGTCATTTGTGATTTGCCGTAAGTGTCCTCTGGAATCTCTTCATTCGACTCCCCTTTAAAGCATGAAAAAAGCTGGTTTAAGTGACATTGAAAGACAAGATAGAAAACAAAATGTTCTGCTTTGTAGGTACTTTCAGGTGAACTGGAAACATAAATTCTGCTTGAAGATATAATGTGGAAGTAAGACTTATTTTTTGGTTTTCAACAAAAGATATTAAACCCTTATATTAATTTAAAACCATACCTTCAGTTGGTTGTGGATCATTGCATTACATTACATTACATTACATTAATGGCATTTGGCAGGCACTCTTATCCAGAGCGACGTACAACAAACTGCATACCCATAAGCAGGGATAAGTGCACTGAAAATACAATTTCAACTGCCACCTTCACAACAAAGATAAGGACCAGGGCCTATTTGATTTTTTTTTTTACAAACCGCAACATGCAAATGTATGAACATACCCCTTAATGAGCCAAACACTGCTTACCAAGTCAAACTAAATCCTGATACACAGAAAGTAAATCACAGAAAGACAACAATTAAGGTTCACAGGGAGGTAGGGAGGGACAGGGAGAGGTGCTGCTTGAAGAGATGCGTCTTCAGTTTGCGCTTGAAGATGGGAAGAGATTCTACCGTTCTGACCTCAATGGGGAGTTCGTTCCACCACCATGGAGCCAGAACAGACAGTAGTCTTGAGCATGAGGTGGAAGTTTGGAGAGGGGGAGGTGCCAAGCGACCTGTGGAGGCTGAACGAAGAGGTCTGGCAGGTGTGTAGGGTCTGATGATTTTTTGGAGGTAAGCTGGGGCAGACCCCTTAACTGCTTGGAAGGCTAGCACCAATGTTTTGAATTTGATGCGAGCCATGACAGGCAGCCAGTGGAGGGAAGTAAGGAGGGGGGTGACGGTTGGGAAGGTTGAGAAGGTTGAAGACCAGACGATCTGCTGCATTCTGGATAAGTTGGAGGGGTCTGATGGCGGACGCTGGGAGGCCAGCCAAGAGGGAATTGCAGTAGTCCAGGCGGGACAAAACCATTGCTTGGACCAGGAGCTGGGTCGAGTAGGGGGTGAGAAAGGGGCGGATTCTCCGTATGTTGTATAGGAAGAACCTGCATGACCGGGTCACCGCCGCAATGTTCTCGGATAGGGACAGTCTGCTGTCCATCACCACGCCAAGGTTCCTTGCACAGGGTGATGGCGTAAGTGTGGTATCTCCTAGGGAAATGGAGAGATCCAGATGGGGAGAGGTAATAGCAGGGATGAATATCATTTCAGTTTTACCGGGGTTGAGCTTTAGATGGTGGTTGTCCATCCAGCTCTGGATGTCACTCAGGCAAGCAGAGATACAGGCTGAAACCTGTGTATCAGATGGTGGGAATGAGATGAAGAGTTGGGTATCGTCCACATAGCAGTGGTAGGATAGCCCATGTGCAGTGATCACAGGGCCAAGGGAACGAGTGTAAAGAGAAAAAAGAAGCAGGCCTAGGACTGAGCCCTGGGGAACTCCTGTGGCAAGGAGCCGAAGTGTCGATACCGTACCAGGCAACCTGGAAGGAGCGACCAGAGGTAGGACTCAATCCAGTCCAGGGCTGTGCCACAGATCCCTGTTACCGACAGGGAGGACAGGAATGAGGAATGAGGAATTTAGAAGAATGAGGACAGAGGAAAGGGAGGCTGCTCGTGTGGCATGGAGTGATTCACTGACGGAGAGGAGCGCGGTCTCTGTCGAGTGGCCAGATCTGAAGCCAGACTGATGAGGGTCTAGTAGGTTGTTGGTAGAAAAGAAAGAAGAAAGTTGACTGGAAGCAGCTCGTTCTATGGTTTTAGATAGAAAAGGAAGAAGAGATACCGGGCGGTAGTTCTGGATGATGGAGGGATCCAGAGTAGGCTTTTTTAGCAGCGGGGTGATGTGGACCCTCTTGGAGGATGCTGGAAAAGAGCCAGCAGACTGGGAGGAGTTGACAAGGGAGGTGACAAATGGGAGAATGTCAAGTGTGATAGTCTGGAGAGGAGAAGAGGGGATAGGGTCAAGGGCACAGGTTGTAGGGCGGTGGGAGAGCAGGAGTTGAGAAACATCAGAGTCTGTAAGGGGAGAGAAAGTAGAAAAGGAAGGGATGGGCATAGAGGGGTGGAAGGGCACAGAGAGGGGGGCGGTGGTTGTAAAGGATCTGCGGATGCCTGTGACCTTCTCATCGAAAAAATCAGCAGCAAAGTCTTCAGCAACGAAGGAGGACTGAGGTGGAGGAGGTGGTGTGCCGAGGAGAGAGGAGAAAATAGAGAACAGTTTCCGGGGGTTAGAAGTGGAGTTCTGAATTTGTGTTTGATAGTATTTTACTTTGGCGGCAGTGACAGCGGAAGAGAATGCCACCAGGAGAGACTGTCAAAACGGTCTCTGGATTTTCCCCACTTCCTCTCCGCTGCGCGGAGGCTGGCCCTGGAGGTACGGAGGGTGTCAGATATCCAAGGACTGGGAGGGGATGTGCGAGGTGGCTTTGAGATAAGGAGACAGAGAGAGTCAAACGCGGAGGAGAGAGATGAAAAGAGGGTGGCAGATGCAGAGTCAGTGGGGAGTTCGGAGAAGGATTTGAGAGGGGGGAGTGAGGTGGTGACAGTGGTGGCAAAGGAAGAGGGTGAGAGGGAGTGGAGGTTACGGCAGGCTGAGGAAGTATGGGTGGGAGGAGGGGGAGGAGGATGGGGAGGAAGAGGGAGGGAGAATGAGATGAAGTGGTGATGTATTTTTGCCAACTGTACATTTCTTTTTGAGCCTTGATCCATCTAAACAATCATTGAATGCTCATATTTTCATATAGTCAGAAGGCAAGACAATGAAATCAATTAATCACAGAAAAACAGATACAAGCTAGTTGACAAATACCTTCGGTTGCTTCTGATTTACGGTCACGCACACAAGCTGCACGTTTCCTGTTGAGCCTTGATCTACCTATAATATATGAACATTAGTTTGTAGCAATGCCCACCAATGAGTACTGAACATAGTGAAACTAGTCATTTTCATATCATTCCACCCCAATAGGCATCTAATACCGGAGGACTCTGAAGATGAAGGCTCCACATCTTCCAGAGACCAGCCATCCCCATCTTCACCCTCTGATACATCACTGTCCACAGCCATTTTCTCTGAAAAATAAAGGACATTTATGTATCAATCCAATGTCAGATTACAATTCAATTATCTTCAATCAAAATGGGAAAAATACATTTACACAAGGTGTTTTACCATTTGGATCAATGCTGATCTCATCAAGATTCCTGCCTTTAAATTCTGACAGCTTTCCTCGCTCAAGGGTCATAGGCACTTTGCTTATATTTGCAAGCTGTAATGTTCCTTCCGGTAGCCTATAGTACTGCCGATGTCATGGCCAAGAAAATCAGCCAGATCATCCATTTCATTGTCCTTTAAATTTAGGACTTTTGACATGGTGGCCACGTGTTTTCTTAATTTTGTTGAGGATAAAAAATTCTGGGTGCTTTGCCCCACAGTTGCGAACAATGTGGCGTATTGCATCACATCCTCTGAAATGCGTCAATGCGTCTGGTCTCCCAAACATTAATTGATTTTCATCAGGAACGTCATAATTTTGGCGATTCTTCACAAGCATCTCCATCGACTCCAATATATCTTGTGTGAGGAGGATGGGGACCTTCCACCCGCGTTTGCCTTTGATCTCGATCAGATGAAAGTGCTTGCAAAGCTTCTTTTCCAGGTTGGACAGTGCAAGTTCTACATCTGGATGAATCACAGAAGTGTCTCTCAATGTAAAAGCATTAAGGGGCATCTTGGCTACCTCTCCTTCTCTCCTTCAATTGAAGAGTATCACCTCACAGAGTGTGACTTTGGCAAGATCTGCCCAATGCTTCTTAATGGGTTCTTCCGCAAGTTGTTTTTGGAATTCCTTCCTTTGTACATCAAGATGCTTGTGCATTCTTTTCACATCCTCAGCAAAGGGTAGAAGATGAGGGGTATTCCGTTTTGCCTCACTCAGATTTCTGAGCGCTTGGGCTGACACATACTCATTCCATTTAGTGTCATAAATTTGTTCGAATTGGCGCATGTTATGGAGAACACTCTCATCACCTGAAATCATTGCTTCGCATTCAATGATCGCTGCCAGTTTCTTAAGGCTATAGCCTAACTTCAAAGCCAGAGATGGTGTTTTGTAGATATTTTTTTCCTCATTGAAGCCAGCCACGGTCTTCACTGCTTCAATCACATGGGGGTTTGCTGGTACAAAGAAATCTTCCATTGTCTTCAACTTGCCAATATTCCTTCCTTCAAGGGCTAGCCTTCCTGCATCATGCATCTTTTGCCTGCTATATTCATGCTTTGTGACATCATGTCCATGTTTATTGTAGAGATGCTCTCACTATTCAATTCTCTCTGCGGATTGCATCTTTCACTTCATTTTCATGCATGTCATTCACCAGTTTCCAAAGACATGCATTCACACGGACTGGGACTGTTTGTGCATATGCACAAAGGGCCTGGACACAAGTTTTTCTTGGCTTCAAGCCACTAACTTTCTTGGCTAGATGGCATCTCTTGAGTAAAGCCTCACAATTAACACAATGCATATAATCATTGGGTTTTACAGGGCCACTGGATTGCTGACATGGAATGATGAGCCCTTTTCGTTGTTTCAGGACTGTATTGTTATGAACATGGTTGCCTTTCTGTCTCAACAGATTCAACTGTATTCGTCGCTCTTTTGACCCCTTGGGAAAACAAATTGCTCTTGCTACTTCTGGTTTACCTTTGTGTTTGGATTCCAAGTGGCGTGCCATTTTGCTGTATGGCTGAGAGCAAAACAAACAGTAATACTTTTTATTGTATAATCTACCACTGTCTTCCCTCTTTTTCAGTTGCATACTCATCACTGTCCTCAAAGCTTGTTCGGGATTCATCTGTGGTGTATCCAAGCATTTGTCTCGTAAGCTGTGAAGAAAAGATGTCAAGAATCAGTCGGCACTCAAGTCCCATTTTGAAACTGATGAAACTTGAAATACATTTAACAACATGATTCATGTTTGAGTCAAAAGTTACGTGCTTTTATCACCTGTAGAATTATCCACGCTACATTGATGGCGGAGGGATGACAAAAAGTAGTGCGCCATTTACGCATGGCACATGCTGGGCCGGTGGAATGGAAATAGCTAGAAAATTTACCTGATGTCATTAACGTTTTATGACATCAGACATTTTAATGTCACATTTTTTTTTTAAGTTCAATCGCATGACAAAACCACAAATTCTCCCTGGTATCACGTTCTTAGCCTGGCGTGCAGTAGGAGAGCCGATAGAGGTTGTAGTGGTGGGTGCTTGGTTGTGGAGGGGACATTAAAAATCAGGAACTGTGTGAAGCCTGGCGCACAGAAGGAGAGCTAATAGAGGGTGAAGTGGTGGGTGCATGGTTGTGCAGGGGACATTAAAAATCATAATCTGTGTGAAGCAGCATTGGCGCATTGCTTATTATTGAGCAGGGTTACTTTACTGAATTGAAAATACTCAAGTATTCAGAAAAGCTGACAATTTCATACATTTCATTGTACTCCACAATGAACAGACTACTTAATGTGACAAACTTGAAAGTAAAATCAAAGGCCTAAATACTTGAAAAAGAATTCAGTCACAGTTTATTTTACTTAAAGCTCTGTTATAGAAGTTCCAAATAAATTAACAATAAAATAACCTAAAATAAATTACACAGTGAGCAATTTTGTCAACCAGTTTCCGGAAATCCATTCATTTTCTGTGAAGCTGACCAATGGCCAGCAACTGGAATAATATGGCAACTGAGTGACGAAAGTTGCCAGAGAAAAGTTGCCTGTGGCTTATCTTATCGCCCGCATCATCTGTGCTTTCTATTTTTCCAGCCGCTTTCATCGCTTTGCTATTTTGTGCATAATTGTTCTGCCCGGCTTCACTCATTGCAATGGAGGAGCAGCTAAAGCAAAACACATTGAGTTTCACACACCACAAGAGAGTTGGCTATTGCTAGCAATCTATTCAATTCGACAATGCAATGTTTGCATGACTGTAATACTTTTTATAAGATAGCAATTAACAGAGCTAGTGGCTAACTAGTGAGTGAGATATAGAGAGGAAACACTAGCTAGTGAGAGGTATATATAGAGATGTATAGAGAGACAGAGAGATCTAGGTAGCTAGCTACCAAGAGAGAGATCGCTAGTGAGATAGCAGTAACAAATAATACCAAGTCACTCGCTGTGGAAACAGCATCAGACCTGAAAACTCAATGTCCAATATTGCTCACTGAGCAACCTTGTCACTAGATAAAGCAACATTTCAGACCTCTCATTACCACTTCCTAAAAACTTTTTATTTCCATGTTTTGTATATGTAGGCCTTTGTGCATGTATATGCACTGTATATAAGTTTATTCAGTTTTGTGTTTTTGGTGCACCCAAGGAAGAATAGCTGTTGCATCGACAGCAGCTAATGGTAATCCACATATACAAACACATAAATAAACAAATATTACCATATTAGCCACTCAACATGCAAAGAACACCTCTGATTAACCTCTGATTAAGTTAGTAAACATTGGCACAACTTTATATTGATCCTTTTTGTTTTGGTTTTTACGCTCATATAAAAAATGAACGATCCTGCTCACTAAAAAAAAACCCCAGATATCGTTTTCTTGTTTTGGGTACAGAAAATGTCTGCATAATGCATTCATTCTGATGCATTTACTGAATATTAGCACTGTAACTAGCAGGGTTAACTTGGCTGAACAATTAGTTGATCATTTTTGTGCATCAACCATGTTGTTTACATGTTGCTACCTTGGTGCTAAAACCAGAAGAAGATCTGGTAGTGAGAGCCCTTTCTGTGCTCTCACCTGGAACACAGGCAGGCATTGGTCATGTCAAGGATTCTATTTTTAATTGTGATACCCCCCTTGGGCCTCATAGGCTCCTTGATAGCTTTGGCTCAAGTGCTTGAGCCCATACTAGCCCCGAGGCCTCCCTTTCATAAGTTGTGCTTCCAATGCACCCTTGAAATCTCAGAATTCACCCTGGGGGACGGTACCACCCACTTTAAGAAACCCTACATTAAAATAAAGTGACTAGCTACTAAACTAGCTAAACCCATTGGCAGAAGAGGAGGCACAGGTCTCCTAATCTCATGGAGATCTAGTGTCTTCTCCTCATCCTTCTCCTTCTCCTGAATGAATTTCATGCGGTTTCTGTTCCCCATGTAAACTCTTCATTATCGTTGTCTATCGCCCTCCAGGTCCTCTGGGGAGCTTCTTGGATGAGATAGACATTCTCCTTAGCTCCTCACCAGACAATGGCACTCCCCTGATCCTCCTGGGTGACTTCAGCCTGAACTCAGAGTCCACCCAGTCCAGCTTTCTCTCCCTCCTTTCTTCTTTTGACCTTACCCTCACACACTCCCATCCTCTTCTCTCGATACATCATGTCTCTTGGTTCTGTTATCTCTTCCCATGGCTTTTCTTACCATTCTTACGCCGATGACACTCAACTCTTCCTTTCCTCCCCCCCCCAATACCCAGGTCACCCCACAGATCTCTGCCTGCTTGGCTGATATCTCTGCATGGATGACTGCCCACTACCTGAAGCTTAACCTTGGCAAGACTGAGCTTCTCTGCATCCCTGCTAAGTCCTCTCTGACAATCGACCTCTCGCTGATTGTTGAGGACTTTATAGTTCCCTCACTACAAGCACCTGGTGGTCGAGCTTCACGTTCACGCCTGTTTTCCGTTCTAGTTCCTCAGTGGTGGAATGACTTGCCTACCACTGTCAGGACAGCAGAATCCCTCCCCATATTACGACGTAGACTAAAAACACACCTTTTCAGACTATACCTTAGTCCTCCCTCCTGATTCCCCCCGTCCGATATCTAACCCTAACCCTAAAATTATTCATTTTTAAAAATGTTTTACGATGATCGTCTTCAACAGCCCTTCATGCATATTTTACTAGTCATGGATTTGATGCTTTTAACCTCTGGAAGAACCTATGCACTTGTAAGTCACTTTAGATTAAAAGCGTGTGCCAAATGACTGAAATGTAATTGTAAATGTAAATGTAACCATGGAGAAATTACTTCATGCCACTGGTCATTATTGGATTCCTTGTTATAGCAGTGGTGCCAGCAAAAGAGACTATAAATAAATGATCCAATATTGTTGACTATTTTTAGCAGCCTCGCCTAAGATGAAATTACACATCAATAAATTAATAAAAATAATGCTTAGAGTTAATATTCCATAGAGACAATAATTAATTGACTTAGATACTTTTGAAAAACTATGTATAGAAAAAGCAAAAAGATTTTTTTTTTTTTACATATGATGGTGAGTTTAGGTATTAGGTATTAAGGATCAATGGCTGGCCAGTTTTAAATTTACTATAATTTACTATACCCAATTGTTATGAACCAGTAGTAATGTCAAACATATTATTTGTCTAAGCTAAAAACATAAAAACCAAACAAAGAAAGACGTAAAAAAAAGGTCCCAAAATGTAATACCAAAAGTAGTGCTATAACATGTAATGAGCTATACACACCAACAGAACATGCTACCTGGAGGGGTCTGAGCCCCTATACACACACAGATAATTTTGTCTTGAAATTGCACCTGCCGGGGACTGTTGAGAAAACTGCATGGGGGATATGAAAAGGCTTTTTTCTATTCATTGGTGGGGGTCTGCCCGTGGGGACGCTGATTTTGGTCCCCATAGGAAAATGAGTCCCCATGGGGTTGGTGTGCATTTAGGTCCATGTCCCCACCAGGATATAAAAACGAGTGTACACACACGCACACACACATACACACACATGAGCAGGGCACATACCATAGCTCCTTCCTTCTCATTCTCTATTGAGAAATGGTACACAGGTTTATTACATGTACAGTGGTGCTAGAAAGTTTGAGAACCCTTTAGAATTTTCTGTATATCTGCATAAATTTGATCTAAAATGTGACATCTTCATCCGTGTCCTAAAACTTAAAAGTGAACCCAGTACAACAACAACAAAAAACCCCAACAAAAACATTATTCTTTTATAATATATTTTTGAGCAAAATTATCCATAAATGTTTGTTTCAATCAATGGTATGACAATCAGGTGTGAGTTAAGTGGTTCCTGTCCTATTGAAAAAACTTAAATCTGGGTCTTCACTATCAAAGTCTGGGGCCTCATTTAAAAAACTCTGCGGAGGCGTATGTAGAAAAGAGGAAATATACGTATGCCAAAATAATTTATAAAACCTTGTGTACGCCTGCCAGTGCGCAATTTCCTTTTATAATCCCAAATCAACTTGTCTGTACGTGCACAAGCCCAACATCCTGCCTAGTTCACTCCCGCAATTACCCATAAATGGTTAAAGAAACGCCCTTAATTAATATTGATAAGCATAGAATTGTCCTTGATAATCCCTATGTAGGCTATGTCTGTGAATGGCAATATCAGACCGCAAAGCTAAGAAGATACATTTTGAAAGATAAATAAGAAAGATAATTTGGACATTGATGGAATTGATTCACAAAACCAAATTTGTCCTTGTTTAAGTGTTTATTTGCTAACCGATAACCAATACTTTTTTCTGAAGCTGAAATGGTAAACTCAGTTTAAAATAAATGCTACCACCAGCCATATTATTGCAGTTTAAACAATATTGCAATAAGCTGTTTAGATTCTAAACTAGCTGTCAATCAGTGGCCATTTCAGGGGGTTATGAATGCAAACACCACAGGGAATTGAATGCTACAGTACCATAGTTATCAAAGAATGTCTGTGTTTTAAATCTGTAGCTGTTGGTTTACTTATCGCTTATTGTATGCCATTTTTTCATCTGTGTTTATTTGTTGACGCGCAAATTCAAACTACCGGCAAACTGAACTTCGCTTTCCACTATGCGGTATCTACATAAAAATAAATAAAGCAATACATTGTAATTAGGCTATTTATCCATTGGATATTGAAAGCAAAAATTCCCTGCTTCCAGCGAACCATGTTAATCTCACAACCACGATTGTCCCGTGCCATATAAAATGCATTGGCAAAGTTTACCGTTACATAAAAATATAGCTAATTGTATAGAGACGTGTATTGGCATAAATGTAAAATCATTAGACCAGTCGCCTATGGTAAAATAGATTCAGTGTTATGATATCATATCAGGCAAATATTCCAGTCCTATTGGAGTGCACAACTGCATCTGTAAATTCTCAACAGCAGCATATTTACAGATTGCATGCCAATCTACTGTGGCAGGCAGCAGCCATAGGAAAGAGGGATGAAAACATGAATAATTCTTATTTTCCCGAAGCATTTTAAAAAATGACACGTGATCGACCAGCATGCCTGGACATAAACTACAGGGATTTAGCTAGCCTAGACTGCTGTAAATGTGAGGTTACACTGCACGATGTCAATGTAAATGTAAATCTTTAATTTGGAAATTAGGCTATTATTTGACTTACAATGGTGAAATGTAACTATTACGGGCCAACATAGAGTTTGAAAATGCTATTAAATTGTTTGGAGACGCTCTTCTGCATCCCACTGTTGTAATATGTAGTCATTTGCATTACTGTCACCTTCCTGTCAGCTTTGATCAGTCTAGCCATTCTCCTCTGACGTGTCTGTAATGTTTCTGTATCTGTCCTGGGTGTATCTATGTTTATTCTTGTTATTTATTCATTTTTCATACATCCTTGGTTATTGTTTTCCATTAAAGTTCTCATTTGTCATCCCCTGTTATGTCTGTGTCTGAATGTTTACCAGCCTAGTCACTCCCCTGTCTGCGTGTCCCACCAATCGGGTGTTTACAGTAGTTTCGGTTTTAAACATTTGTTCCAAACTCGCGATTCTTACTTCCTGCTTCTCTTGGTAGTTAAATGTTGGAAAGCAGTATTCTTACTAACTACTACTAATCTAGATATTGTACAGTACTAATCCAATTATATACACTTACTGTCTGTCTAACTAACTAACTAACTAACAATCACTTTTATTGGGTAGTTTAGAAATATTCACGTAACTAATTCACTAATGCAATCTTAGTTTTTCTGCACTGTTCTATAACTCCACCTCCCTATGCTATCCCTAATTACTCGCTTAGTTTCAGCGAAGTGTTCGCACCTGTCTCTGACTATCACTACGTCTTCAATCTATGCAAATGTCTACTCCCTAATCCGGAGCCGTATGTTTTACATGTTTGGTTACGTGCATCCAGTCCGCATTTTGGTCTCCCTCCCGTTATTATGTTATTAACCTATTATGTTTTTCCACCTGTTGTCTAGCCCACCTTTTTCCCAGCCCCGCCTAGATTGTCACCTTCCCTCATGTATTTAAACCTCAGTCTCTGTTTGAACCAGTGTCAGAATGTTGATCAGTCATAGTGCCAAATTACCTGTAAGCCTATTTCTTGAGATTCCAAAAGACACCCCTTCGCCTTTGATTTCCGAGCTTGCCTTACCCTCTTGTTTTGTTTGCCCTTCTGATTTTCTGGTTTTTGATTATCTGCTTTGTTTTAGTGACTTCGGTTTTTGCCTTCGCCCTCTTGTACTTTCACCTATTGATTTTCTGGATTTTTGACCTTTTTGCCTGTTTTTTCGACCATTCTTTTGCCTTCTGTTTTTGTCTTTGTATTGGATCTCCTGGCTACGAATACGGACTTATAAACGTTTTTGGATTATCCACTGGTCTGCGTCTGGGTCCTCAGTGCCGTACATAACAGTGTCTCATTAACAAGCTGTTTCTTATTGCGTTTTTTCCACATTCTGATTGTTGATGTGTATATTAACTGAAGCTCCTGACCTACATGATTGCATGCATTGCACTGCTGCCACACAATTGGCTGATTAGAAAATAGCATGAATAACTAGGTGTAATAAAATATAAATGTTCCTAAGTGCTTGGTGAGTGTATTTTCTCTTTCACTACTTTTCCTGCAGAGTTACTATTTCCCTCTGCCTCCATAATGTGCGTACGCATGGGTCAAAGTTTAAAGCCCTTTTTTTGGGCGTAAGCAATGGTTATAAATGAGGCCCAGGATGGCAAGGAAGAAGCCACTACTCTCCAAGAAGAACATTGCTGCCTGTCTAAAGTTTTCAAAGACCATGTGGAGCCAGTAGGACACATGAGTCCAAAATATAATTTTTTGCAATATGTTTGTCAAAAAACCCCACTGCATTCTAACATAAGAACCTCATCCCAACCATGAAGCATGGTGGCGGCTGCTTTGCTGCCTCGGGACCAGGACAGCTTACCATCATCGACAGAACTATGAATTCTGGATTGTACCAGCAAATACTACGGGAGAATGTATCTGTTCTTGAACTGAAGCTCAGCAGAAGATGGGTCAGGCAGCAAGACAACGACCCTAAACACACAAGTAAATCTACCGAAGAATGTTTCAAAAGAAGAAATTTAAAGGTACAATAGGTAATTTTGTACTTCTAACGGCCAAGAGAGGAATAGCAACACTGTTTATCCCTCTCCCTTCTCTGTAAATGTGCTGACGTTGAAACACCATTGGCTGTGGAAATTAGAACCAATTTTCAACCAATGAGCTTGAATTATTATGATACAATTATACAATGTTTTGGTACAGAGTGTATACAGAGTGTCCACTGTGTATTTGAAACCCAAATTTAAGGACTATAAACACAGGAAGGGATATACAATGGACTTGTAACAATGTTTTAACACACAAATCTTACCTATTGTACCTTTAATGTTTTGGAATGGCAGAGTCAAAGTCCAGACCTTAATCCTATAGAAATGTGAAGAAAACCTGAAGAGAGCAGTTCATGCATGGAAGCCCACCAACATCACTGAGTTGGAGCAGTGTTGTAAGGCGGACTGGGCCAGAATTCCTCCAAGCTGATGTATGGGACTGATTAACAGTTACAGAAAACGTTTGGTTGAGGGTATTGCTGCTCAGGGGGTCACACCAGTTACTGAAAGCAAGGATTCACATACTTTTTCCAATGTTGGATAATTTTGCTCAATAACAATGACCTATAGCTAAGTCTTAACCTTGTGATAGACAACCAGATTTCTAGTTAAAATTGCCTGATACTTGATGGAATCCATTGATCTTAAACAGTGCCCTCTGGAACTCTGGAATCAAAACAGCTCCAAAGCATCAGCACCATATTCCACCATGGGTATGAGGTGCTTCCCCTTTTATGCATCTCTGTTTTGACACCAAACACGCCGATGCTGTATCTGACCACAGCACCTTCATTCAGTCATAATTTAAATGACCAAATGAGACCAAATGTCCAGGGGCAGCTTATCTTAAAGGCTATTGTTATACGTCATTCAGAAATTGCAGCACCTGTTATACGTGCTGACCGAAGTATCACTGTGGAGCACATTTTTTTCCTCAGTCTGACCTATAGTGCATCACAACAGATCACCCATATGTGCTGACAAATGTTATGCAGCTAATTACTGCCTCTTTACTACAATAATAAATGTGTGAATTTCTCCCTCTCTTTCTCTTTTACTTCTCAGGAAACTAATTTGCATAAATGATAGTTTCATGATGCGTGAAAACGCAGTGGCCCTGTTTACTTGTGCATCCAGCGTTTCGTTTTTCCATCTTATCCAGTCAGTTCCACATGCTTGTCTGTATAATATCTGTCATTTCAACATGATCTTAAAGGAAGAAAAATGTACTATGAGTGTATGAGGCTGAAATTCTGCCGGAGGTATTGAACTTACAGAGTGTGCTTCACTTAGTGAACTGTGCCTTTGTTTGCAATAGGATCTCAGGTAAATTGCCATTTAATAAAGTATGAGTGATTCCATGCCATTTGTTTTTTAAATGCCATTTTCTGTTGAGAATTCTGATGAGAAGCTATTATAACCACCAAACCGCCCCTAATGGTACTGACAAATGAAGCGGCTTTTGCATTTTCAGAGTCTCAATTTTGATTGTTACATTCTTGAAATCGTTTCTAGCCATGGCAAATGATGTTTTTCAAAGCAATGTCACCCCAAAAAACATTGTCTCTGTTATTAGTAGTTTTGTATGCAAAATTGATTTTCATAATTTTCTTCCGTATATTATTAATTGTGTTTTGTATCACGTTGGTCAGGGAAACAGTCCAAGGCATTGACCTACCTGACCAAGATTTGAACAGCTTGCCTTGATCACCACCTACTGTGGCTGAGATTATTTAATGAAATAATTTGTCACTTGACACTTAACACAAGTCTTGAGCAAGTTATGCAGTAGGTCCAGTTTGAAGTGTGGTGTAATTACACAGCAAGTGCTGATGGGACAGCATCACCCATCTGTAACTGGTTGTTTCAAGTTCAACTACTTTGTATCCTTTCTCCTGCATGCTTTATCCCAGGATAGTCTGGTTTTCTGTGTGATTGTGCTTCTTGGTGTGCTTATGTATGTACAACATGTAAGCTAGTGTTAGTCATTAATTTCTCTCATTTGTATCTGCAAGACCATTACTGGTGTTGAAGTTCATTCTCAATTGGTCAACTTACAATTAGCATCAGCTTTAGTCAACAGCCAAACAAAAGCACAGGATATTATTTATAAATATACATTTTGAATCATATACTGGAGGGCCTAAAATGCCTGCATGGATTGCATCACTTTGAAGGTTATGTACTGTACAGAATGTTCTGACAATATAAGTGTATTTTTTATCCAATATTGTGTAACTTGAGTCATTATTATCTGTCTGGCCTGTGTGTTCTTATGAGGAAAGCAATCCAAAGACCTGGTTTAGTACACAACAGGAAACAGAGAAAGTGATGTGATTACAAGAACAGCTCACTATTACCTGGGTTTATAAAAAGGCATTGAAAGCATGGCAGGTAACAGGGGGTGCTGTTGGGAAAAAGAAAGTAATGAGAAATGATTACATTATTGGCATTTGGCAGATTAGATAGAGGGAATCGGTGGGCTGAAGGATAAGCCTGCCATCATTTACCTTGCTGTCTATGCAGAATGCAGACAGAATCCTGAATATAGGATATCAATTCCATTATTAAGTTGGCCTCTGCTAAAAATGACTTTTTCAGAACAGAACAAAGAATGGCACTGAATGTGATTATCTAAATAGTTTACAGTTCCTTGTTTTAAATATGTGAGATGCAACTGTGATGGTGACATAAATGATCATTACAATCATTAGGACAGTGATTGCAATCATAACCGGGGCAATAAGGTGTGTCCTTTCCTCTGACTCCTCAAAAACCTTTCCCTACCTCGAGAACGGGGAGTTGTCTCATTCGGGTGCAGGGGAAGAATCGTCCACGCAGTGGACAAGAAGATTCACAAGAAATGTCTCCTACAGCTGCCCAAGTAAAAGACCAACATCAAATTAGAAAATGCTCACCTTTTCAGTGAAGAAACATCGAAATAATTCATTTAAAGAATATTTCTCAATCTTAAGACGATTGACGGATCCTATATTACCGAGACGTGGAACGTTCCAACAGGCTACATTCTACACCGGTGCGCTGCGCTCAGTCACTCAGTTTTGAAGACAGAATCGGTGCCTTGCAAGTTTGGACTTCTGCGAAGCACGCGACCATTGGTATTTTAAGGGATCTATACAGTTACATTTACCGTATGAAATGGATGTGTTTGCGTCAGTTCTGCTTGTTCTACTCATTACAAAACCAGGTAGGCGTTTTGCTGCCAAATAAATCGAGTGGCAACGTTATGCATTGTAAAGCAAATGATGACAGATCAGTTATCTTGTGCAGGTGGTCATTCTATCCTGCTATCTCGCTCGCGCTGCGCACCTTTTGGTTCAGGTGGTCATTCAGTAAAGTAAAACAGTCTTTGGAATTCGATTCATTGGCTGCGTTTGATAAAATTTTCTCGCAGTCTAAACTTATTTGCTATGCAAATATCTTGGATAAAAAAATCCTTTATAAAGGAAGTTAATACATGTCTGTTGGGTATACTATTGTTGCCTAATAATCAGCTAGTCAGCTTTCAAGAGGCATCTTTGGATATGCACCCGCAGTAAACCCTTACAGATGTTGGGAGTGAAGCTGTATGGCGTAGTTACGAGCACACATTTTGGCATTAACGAAGCCGATGCGTTAACTTGCCAGAGACATGGATTGGCCAATAATCAACTGAAAGATACATTTTAGCAAATAGTTTTTTTAGCGCTATATCCTACATCAGATTCGCCTTTGAACTGCGAAGATCACGATATAACAGTCTGGTGTATAGAAAGCGAGACGAAGTCCCATAAGCTGCAGTCGACTTTATTGAAAGTACGTGAGGGCAGGTCAGTTACACGCGTTTGCATTTGTTGCGGACTCATATGTAGGAACGCTCTCTTAGCTGTAGACAGAAGAAATGTCGCCATTTAAATGTCTCGCTGTTGAATTTTTGTATAAAAAGCAAAACACTGCAGCATATTTGTTGTATGTGCAGTACGGTGGCCTGTGCATAAGTGTGTTTTTTTTCTTCTTTTGTTTAGTTGTAGGATTTGGGATAGACCCCGGTTTACAAATTGATATCATCAATGAACTGGACTTGGCAAATGAAACTTCTGGAATTACCCAAGTGGCAGGGCTCCACAACAACAGCAAAGCTTTCCTGTTCCAAGGTAAAATAAATAGGTTCACTACTACTACCAATACCACTACTACATGATAGTTTTGTGATTATTAACACAGTTTGCTGACATGCATTGTTCACATTGGTGCTATGAATCAACTGGAGGACCATGCTACTGTTGGGTTTTACTGCCACTGATCTACCAGAGCTGAATCTGACCAGTGTGAGACTCCAGACCTGAGGGCTGGTGGTCTCTGCTGGGGTTTGGTCATAATATTTTGTAATTATTATAAAATGTCAGTAGAGCCAGAACTAATCTCCTCACATGCTGTGCCTCATTCAGATCGCTCACTAATTGAATGTTTAGTCTAAAACCTGAAGGTTCAGGGGTCCTGAAATAGTACAATTACAAAAGTTGAGTCAAAAGTTTCATAAGGGTGCTACAGAGGAATGGGACATGGCCTGTAAAAGACTAAATCCTGTTTTTAGGTGGCTGATTTCTTATTGAGTTACATTTTTAGAGAAGGAAGGTGAGGTCATACTAATGGTAACTGGTATCAAGAGCAGTCACACACAAAATAAAAAAAAATTTTTGGCCGGTTGGCTTCATTCATTAATTTAATTATTTAAATTGTATGTTGCATGTCTCTCCTCTCTCAGCTACTGCACCTCTTTGTGCAGTTAGTCCTGTGTTACTTTGGGTCTTAATTGAAGCATGCTCCGTCAAGATACTGAAAGCGTGATCATTATGACAATTAACTATATTAAAGGAATTTGTCTTTGTGTTATTGAAGGAAAACAAGGATTATGCAAGGATTATGACTGGAATATGCATGCCGCTAATTGGCGTTTTGAACCTTGGTAATTAATGGGCTGTTTGATTGCTTTATAATTCAAGAGAAAACGGTTGTGTTGACGATGTTGTCTGCTATACAGGAGGGAATCTTCTGAACCTGCTCTGCAACTGTAGCTAGTGCGCACACACCGCTGCTCCCAGTCTCCAAGACCCGAGTCTGTCTGTGTGTCACACACACCGCTGCTCCCAGTCTCCAAGACCCGAGTCTGTCTGTGTGTCACACACCAGGCACTGCTCTTAGGCTCCAAGTCCCAGTCTGTCTGACTTTCCTTGTGATGCCAACTTGAGCTGATCAGATCATGATTGTGGGTACTTGGGCTGCTTTGCCGTGATAACTTCGGCTGATCAGAGCTTTGCCAAAATAACTTTAGCTGCTGTAAGCTTTGTCACGATAACTTTGGCTGATCAGAGCATGGTTGTGAACTTTGGCTGATCAGAGCATGGTTGTGAGCTTTGGCTGGTCAGAGCATGGTTGTGAACTTTGGCTGATCAGAGCATGGTTGTGAACTTTGGCTGATCAGAGCATGGTTGTGAGCTTTGGCTGATCAGAGCATGGTTGTGAGCTTTGGCTGGTCAGAGCATGGTTGTGAACTTTGGCTGATGCCCCCAATCGCACCACAGCACAGCACTGCAACAGACAAGAATTTGACATTAAAAAATAGCTCAACAATAGCAATGTTATGTTACAATTAAAATGAATTCAATGATTTATGTGTGCACTGGATTCTAGACTTCCTACTTAAAAGCCTATTACAACTTATTTGTACAAGACATTTTTAGCATTAATAGCTTAGGTGGCATGTCTGGCACCTCTCTCCAAGGACTGTGATGTCAATGGACTGACCTGTTTTATCTTTGTTTACCATTTCTTTATTAAATTGGCTGGGTGTGAACAATGTGCTTTATTGTTTTGGACTCACCTGACACATTGAAATGAATGTAAAGTACTTTGTTTAGTACCCTTTAGTGCTTTGTTGTGTTCATTGTACCTTTTTATTACAGTTCTATCTTGTGATCAACCCCTGCTAAACCGCCATTGATTTTTACTCTTTTCTTTGTTTAATCTTTGTTAAATATAACTCCCCTTTTCAGGAATGGCATGGGGCTTGGCAGGTTATTGTTCTTGGCTTTCAAAATAAAACTGTTCACAAACGCAGCCTGCACAAATATCCTTCCAGTTGGGATTGTATGCAGAAGGGACATTGAGAAATGGTAATTACCATTTAGCCTCTCCTTCTGTTCCTTTAAGAAATCATCCCTTTCCCTTTCATGACTTTGAATAGTACTGTTGCATTTTATGTGACTGTGGATAAATCACAGTGGGTACACACAACTTCCAACAGGCAGCATAAATAGCTGCTACATAGCTGGCTAGCAACAGCCACTACAGTCCTTCACAGATACGGCATACAGACTTAAAGGGTACCTGTACCCAAAATGAGCATATACCTAGATCTGTTCAATATATAATAAAAATAACTTTTCCAATTCTCACATAACAACATATTTATACTTAAAGTTCTTTAACCACGTCAAGCATCATTTGGCAGGAGAGTCAAAATGGCGTGGGCACTGTGACACTGTTCCTAAGTCATTGACAGCTAAAAACAGGAAACTGCTAAATCCAATGTAAACACAGTGGAGTGGGTGAACCACTGAGGAAGGATTATCCACATTTAGCATGCTCAGGTGGAGAAAGCAACGATTGAGATGAAGATATTATGGGACCTCCAACATAATTGCATAAAGCAGCAATCAAGTGAAGTAACTGGCTCACACCGCTGTACTGTCAGTTTTGACACATGATCGTCACCTTTTTCTTGTCCCCAAAAATGCTATTTGTGTCCTTTTTGTGCCTTCTGTACACACTCAGACTTTCTTCAGACATTTCCAAAGACTTCCCCCTTCTGTTACATTGACTAAAGCAGTAAAAACGCATATGATTGTTAATGGGTTACGTTCTGGCTACTTCGCAAATAATATTAGAGAAAATCTGTTTTGTCACGCCGACTGTTGAATTCCTCCTCATAGATGTAGGCATATAGGATTGATATATCCTCTTTCATTTTGGTGGGCTGTACACCAGCACACACTCCTGTCATGTACCTGTGATGCTAGCTGATAGATTAACATAACTTTAATGAACAGCCTGCGCCTTTAACTAGAAAACCACTAAGCTGTGGAGACCAGCGACATTAGGTGTTTCTCCTGTACACAGACCTCATTCTAAAACTTGGCTACTGGTATTGAAAGTGCCAGTATACCCTCCTAAGATCATACACATACTTTATCTCGGAAATACTTAAACGTTTACAGAGGACAGCCTGATGGAACAATGTTCAGTGAAGAGGAGGAATATTCACTCATCTGTGGGTTTACCAGCTGGAGCCAAGCTGAGTGAATCAAAGGGACAGGCCGCATCTTTTCGTGAGGAGGACGAAAAGTCGCTCTTTGAAAGATGTACCTGGTGCTGTCGGCCAGTGTAATAACCCACAGTGGTGAGTTTGCAATGTCTGCTGCTATGCTGTGGCAAAAGACCTGGCAGCATGCAGGGACGGTTTTCCCTCAATCCCAGAGAGCTAAATTACCGTTTGATGATATCTGGACTAGTACATAAAAATGCATAATAATGGGAACTTGTATAAATATTCCACAGTCTAAAAGACTACAAGAAATGAGATGTGAAATTCCATGCTTCTTCAGAATGATGCGTTGGACAAATACGCTAATAATTCACTTGTGGGGTCCAAAAGTCTGAGACCACATTGAAAATCTTGGATGTTTTTCTCATGTAATCCTGGAAATATTTTACAAATTTAAATCACTTCAAAGCATTGGACAAACTACTTGAAGACCAAAGAAGAGCAAGGAGTGCTGCACAATTCACAACCACCTGACCTCAACCCCACTGAATATTTATAGGGACACTTGAAGACTGACAAAAGAAAAGCATTTAGTAACATCAAAAAATGGACTTTCTCAAATAATGTTGGGATAACATGAATCATCAGTCCATGCTATCTGCAGTGCACATTGGCATTAAAGCAAAAGGTGGACATACCAAATACTAAGAAACTCATAAATTCAACATTTTTTCAAAGATTCAACATTTCACTCAAATTGTTATGCTGATAATATAATTAGTAACAAAAACGTATTGTAATTGTATTAAATTAGAGAAGAATGCAAAAAAAGAGAGTTATAATTTGGGAACTAAGATAATTTATACTGTAACTGGTTAAATGCTGGCAGTGTACAGTATCCCACATCTTGCTTTTATAAATCAGTGTGTTCAGTTTAAGATATAACTGGGTTGGTTATCTAAGGAATACACAAGGTAGCTAAGTTTGTTGGCTTGTTTGCTAGCGATCTATGTTACTGTACTAGCATGAAGACTTATAATCTATAGAAAGATAAAGTGAAGCACTGAAAGCAAAGTGGTAGCTAGCATACTCTCTACTCAACTAGCGCATAGCTAACTAAATAAATATTTAAATACAAAATAAATGGCTTACTGGTAAGTCGCATGCTAGATGTGTCATGCAGACAGTATTGAAAACTGTTCCTGCTGAGGTACAACCCGTAGGGCAAGCCAAGACTGGGCTGTATCACCCTCTTGTGGCTGACCCAGTACTAAAGTGTGACAAATTAATTAACAAACTGGAGTCCGATCCATAGTCTTCAGCCACGCAATTTCATTGGGTAGGGACCAAAAGTCTTTTCACAGCTTTGTTACAGCATGATATACTGTGAAGTCTGTATTTAGACAGTGGTACAATTTCTGTTCTTTTGTCTCTGTACTCCAGCATTTTGGATTTGAAATGAAAATATGTCTATGATGGTAAGGGGTCTGTCAGCCTTAATTTGATGGGTATTTACATCTATGTCAGGTAATCCATGTGGCAATTATATCCCTTGTTATACATTGTCCCCTGACTTTAAGGGACTGAAAATAATTGGGACTGACAGTTTGCTTCTCAGCTGTTTGTTTTGTCTGCTGTATTCAATTGCTTACATTGTGTTGGTATAAGAGGGTTTGCAGTCTCTAGTCTTAATTCTAGGCTTGTGTTTGCCTTTGGAAGCTGTTTTTGGCATTTGCCAACATGAGGACCAGAGTTGAGAAATAAGAAATTAGAAGGTGATTATTCCATATGGGAGATTGTTCAGAGAATTGTATTGGATCCACCCAAGTGCTAGTAATTCACTTGAATAGTTTTACACATTTAGCTCTCTTAGTCTTTTGTCCTGTTGATCATCCAATTTAAAATGCTGTCTTGCATGACTGTGAAAACCTTTATCCTCTTGAGACCCGGCAGAAAAATAATACAAGTGTCTTGGATCACGAAAACACAAGAAATAATCTATTTTCTAAAATATTCCCATTCAATAACCACCACCTACTGTTATGACCCTGTAGAGGGTCAGGCGGTGACAGGGTACAGGGTAGATGATGGGGGGGTAGAGGGTCAGGCGGTGACAGGGTACAGGGTAGATGATGGGGGGGTTGAGGGTCAGGCGGTGACAGGGTACAGGGTAGATGATGGGGGGGTAGAGGGTCAGGCGGTGACAGGGTACAGGGTAGATGATGGGGGGGTTGAGGGTCAGGCGGTGACAGGGTACCGGGTAGATGATGGGAGGTTGAGGGTCAGGCGGTGACAGGGTACAGGGTAGATGATGGGGGGGTAGAGGGTCAGGCGGTGACAGCGTACAGGGTAGATGATGGGGGGGTAGAGGGTCAGGCGGTGACAGGGTAGATGATGGGGAGATGGAGTGTGAAATGGGCAGTGGGAATGAAACGAGCGCTGCAGATGAACCTCTTAGTCCAGGCACTGTGTCACGTTTCAGGTCTGTCTTGCCTTGTTTTATGTTTTATCATTTGTCTTAGTCACGTATTGTCTTATCATGTATTATGTTAGTCTAGGTTCGTCATGTTGTTTAGTTTGTTTCTTGTTACGATTTATTTTCTTGTCATGTCTAGTTATGTTTCTTTACGATTATTTTACCTTGTTATGTTGAGTGGTTATCGTCTTAGTTCGTTTAGTGTTATGTTTTGATTTATGTTTATTGTTACGCAGACTGGTCGTTGTTTAAACATACACTTTTACATGTCTTTCCGCAAACCTTGCGTTCTGGCTTTCTCTCTCTCTGTCACTCACACCCTTTTTGTTGTTTCTATTTGTCTATTTACTAAAACTACTAACGCTAGATCAGGATTGGGTGAAACTAACAGACTAATCATGTGTTCATGTTACCTTACGTTTCTCGTGCCTGTCATTTACTAATTTACTAATGCTAGGGCAGGATAGGTTTATTACTATCCATCCATCCATCCATTATCTGAACCCGCTTATCCTGATCAGGGTCGCAGGGGGGCTGGAGCCTATCCCAGCATACATTGGGCGAAAGGCAGGAATACACCCTGGACAGGTCGCCAGTCCATCGCAGGGCACACGCACCATTCACTCACACACTCATGCCTACGGGCAATTTAGACTCTCCAACCGGCCTAACCTGCATGTCTTTGGACTGTGGGAGGAAACCAGAGTACCTGGAGGAAACCCACGCAGACACGGGGAGAACATGCAAACTCCGCACAGAGAGGCCCCGGCCGACGGGGATTCGAACCCAGGACCTCCTTGCTGTGAGGCGGCAGTGCTACCCACTGCACCATCCGTGCCGCCGTGCCGGTTTATTACTAACGATTACTAATTACCTTGTTAAACTTGTCATCCATTGCACCTGTTTTCCATTCCCTTGCTGCTCTCTAACTAATTGTCTACACCTGTCTACACCTGCATTTATAGCCCAGTCGCACTTCTGTTCTTTGCTATATTGTCTGCCAAAGCAACTCTTGAGCATTATTATCATTGATTCCACGTTAAGATCCAAGCCTGCTTACCGACCATCGTTTATTGATTTCTGTTTCGTTGACCTTCGCTTGTTTTTGACCACGTCCTCGCCTACTGTTTTTGTACCTTTGCATCGGTTTGTTTTATGGTTTCGACTTCCGCATCGCCCTCGACTACGACCCTGCCTGCCGTCCGCCTGTACTTCTGCCCCGCTGACAGCTCTCTTGCTACCGGACCTCCCGGCACGTCTACCGACTACGAGTTTGCCTCTTCCCTCGGCACCGTGCTTTTTGTTTGTTTATTGTTGTTTTGGCTGGATCTACGTGTATGGACTTTGCTTGTTTTGACTACGCTCCTGGGATTCGTCCCGAATAAAGCCCTAACGGGACTTTATTTCACTATTGTTTCTGAGTCGTGCATTTTGGGTCCAACCCCCACGCACCCGTCTCACACTGAGCATAATAATAATTTATACATGCTTTTTATTAGTGCTTGTAGTCTTCCAGAGATGATCACAAATATACCTTACAAACAGTGATGATAAAATGCTTTGTATTAGTTGCACTGCTTAATAGCACTGCTGTGTGTTTTAGATGCAATGCTTAATAGCACTGCTGTGTGTTTTAGATGCAATGCTTTAGAGGGGAGCGTGTCTATGTTCCCACAGCTCTATGTTCCCACAGCTCTATGTTCCCACAGCTCTATGTTCAGTTGACTTCACACTCAGCAGGCTGCTTGCATGGGACCTGAAGAAATCCAGTGTATGTTTGTGCAATTTAGACACAGTACACGTTCAATTATCTATAAGTTTTTAATGAACAAGCAAACAAGCGAAATAAGAAAAAACAAATACACTATTTATGCAGTTCACTTAAAACTGGAAAGGGCTCTACATCAGTACTTTTCAACCTTTTATGTGCCAGGAACAGGCATCTGCAAGTGCTGTCCTTTGAGGACTATTTTGACATATATAAATATATAAAGTTCAGTTTACACGATCAATAATAAACATTTAATTTTGAAAAAAAATTAAATCTTAGAAATGTGGGAACATAGGGCTGTGGGAACATAGCACCCCCTTTAGAGCACTGCTGTGTGTTTTAGTTATACTGCTTTATAGCGCTGCTGTGTGTTTGTTTCACTGCTTTAGAGCCCTGCTGTGTGTTTGTTTCACTGCTTTAGAGCCCTGCTGTGTGATTTAGTTGTAATGCTTTCGAGCACTGCTGTGTGTTTTAGTTATACTGCTTAAGAGTACTACTCCATGTTTTAGTTGCACTGCTGTAGAGCACTACTGTGTGTTTTAGATACAATGCTTCAGAGCACTGGTGTATGTTTTGTTACTGTTTTAGAGCACTGCTGTGTGTTTTTAGATGCAATGCTTTAGAGCACTGCTGTGTTTTTTTTCATTTTTAATTATACTGATTTCTAGCACTGCTGTGTGTTTTAGTTATACTGATTTAGAGCACTGCTGTGTTTTAGTTATACTGCTTTAGAGCATTGCTGTGTTTTAGTTATACTGCTTTAGAGCATTGTGTGTTTTAGTTATACTGCTTTAGAGCACTGCTGTGTTTTAGTTATACTGCTTTAGAGCACTGCTGTGTTTTATTTATACTGCTTTAGAGCACTGCTGTGTTTTAGTTATACTGCTTTAGAGCACTGCTGTGTTTTAGTTATACTGCTTTAGAGCACTGCTGTGTTTTATTTATACTGCTTTAGAGCACTGCTGTGTTTTAGTTATACTACTTTAGAGCACTGCTGTGTTTTAGTTATACTGCTTTAGAGCACTGCTGTGTTTTAGTTATACTGCTTTAGAGCACTGCTGTGTTTTATTTATACTGCTTTAGAGCACTGCTGTGTTTTAGTTATACTGCTTTAGAGCACTGCTGTGTTTTAGTTATACTGCTTTAGAGCACTGCTGTGTTTTAGTTATACTGCTTTAGAGCACTGCTGTGTTTTATTTATACTGCTTTAGAGTGCTGCTACATGTTTTAGTTGCATTGCTACATGTTTCAGTTGCACTGCTTTATAGAATTGTAATGCTTTAGAGCATAGTTGTAATGCTTTAGAGCATAGTTGTAATGCTTTAGAGCACTGTTGTGTGTTTTTAGATACAATGCTTTAGAGCACACGATATGGGAATGAAAGTGTGTGTCAACCATTGAGAAATGAACCTCTGCGATTCTCTAACTTTGACGCTGCCATAGACCTGAGAATAGAGCCCGATATATATTGTTAAAAGCCCCAAAACTCCTCAGGAATTGTATTAGTATGTTTGTATATTTTGTGTTTATGCTCTCTACTATCCTCTCCATTATTGTCCTGTGTTTCTGTATTGCTTTCTGTACATACGTGCCCTTAAGTGACCTTGGTCTCTGGAAAGCCATGCATCACAAAGCAGGATTATCATGTTAGCTGGATAACTGCGCTGAGTAAAACATGGAACAGCTCTTTCTTTACTTCAGACCATGTTCCAGATTTCAGAGGAATCCATGTTTTACATATGTTTTAGTTCAGTTATCCACCTGACTGTGTAATCCTGCTTGGTGATAGGCCATGAGCCTGATGCGTGAGGCCAGTGGTTTAAATGTCCATGGTGCTTTCAGAGGTTTCAGAGGCTTATTCATGTTGGCATAGTCATCACAGGAGGCTTTGAATAGTGGAAAATTATGCAAATGTGATATCTTCATGAGAATCCTGAGATGCAGATGCTGTTTGTCCTCTCACTCTGTAGGTAGTGTCTCAGTTATTAACCAATATCTGATATTACAGTTTCTTGTCATGATTATTTTATTTCATGAGAAGAAAATAGTCTGAGAGTTTGGATGTGTGTGAATGAATGAATTAACTATGGTTAATTCATTCATGGTAAATGTAGCTCCAAGGAGAAAGGTATTCCAGAAGGGCAGCCAAAATGAAGCTTCTCCTTTTTATCTTTCTATTGTCCCACTCTGTCTCTCTCTCCCTCTGGGACTTAGTCTGGTTCTGTATTTAATCTGTATCAGGTGTGTTTCTGAATTGGGGTAATTTCATTTTACTTTCTGATTTTGTTTGTGATTCCCAATGAGTAATCTAATTTAGTTTTTCAGTTGGGTTGCAATTTGGTTGATTATAATTTGTTTTGTAGTTTTGTTCTGACCCTGAACCAGTGAGGTGTTAGTATGTGTTTGTGTAGGAGAACTAAGGTTTAGGGCCAGCTGAGTGAGGGGATTGCTCAACTCTTGTTATCTTTGTATTGACTGGGGGTCACTATGTTTGAAGTGCTTCCAAAATGCAAGCAAAAAACTTTAAGATATTTACATAATTCTGCATGCAGGGTTTCAATTGGATGTTTTTCCCTTTTGCAAAATTCTTGATTGAGCGGACCCAGCACCTCACTGCCATAAATAGCAATTGGTTCAATTATAGCGTCAATTAAATTTAAGCAAAATTCTAATTGAAGGTTCTCCAGGAATGTGTTGTTTTATGGCATGGAAGGCTCTGCGTGCTTTCTCCCATCATTCACTGAATTTTTTGAGTTCCTTGTTGAACTGATTTTTAATCCTAAATAATTGTAATTGGATGAATGTTCAATAAAACTTGTTCCTAATATGAATTTGTGTTTTGTTCGCTGAGATCTGGATCTCTTTTGGAATATCCTATTTTAGTTTGATTCATATTTACTGCCAGGGCCCAGGTCTGACAGTACTGTTGTAGCAGATCTAGGCTTTGCTGTAACCCCCCCCCCCCCCCCCCTCTCTCACTCCTGCATTCATTATTATACTTTTAGTAGATCTATGATTTTACAGAATTCTGCATGCTGGGTTTCTGCTGGATGCTTCTTCCATCTAGTGTAGTCTTGCTGACTGAGTGGACCCCATATTTCACTTCCATATTATAACATGATGGGCAGGAATACAGTGTCAAAGAGTTTTGACCGGGTTCTAATGGGAATGTTTATTTTATGGCATTTCCTTTTGATTGCATAGAAAGCCCTGCAGGCCTTTTCTTTTAATGCATTCACTGCCAGGCCAAAGCTTCCTGATGCACCGATCTTTAGTCCAAGGTAGCTTAGCGTAGTGTTCTAGGGCAGTGCTTCCTAGAGTAAAGAGGTATCTGCTTTCCTGAGACTTTCTGCTTTTCCTGGGCTTCTTTTGGAAGATCATAATTTTTGTCTTTGTCAGATTTACTGTCAGGACCCAGTTCTGACAGTATTTCTCCAGCAGGTCCAGATGCTGCTGTAGCCCCTGTGTTGTGAGCGACAACAACACCAGGTCATCTGCATAGAGGAGGAATTTAACCTCCTTGTTGTTTACAGTGAGACCAGGAGCTGAAGATTGTTCCAATAATACCACCAACTCATTTATGAAGATAATGAACACTGTTGAACTCAAACTGCCTCACTCCACACCTCTGTGTGAAGAGATCTGTTTTGCAGTTGTTATTTATATAGATTGACTTAATTATGTGATAACTTTACCCCCTACACCACTTTGCAGGATTTTGTAATGTGCCAGATTGAATTCGATGAAGCTTGCAAAAATGTATTTGTTTTTTATTTGTTATTTTTTTGGAATACACGTTTGTTCATTAGGGTTTGTAGGATGTAAACATGGTCAATTGTGCAGTGTTTTGGATGAAAGCCAAAGAATACTGCGGAAAACCTTCCCCAGATTACTGCTCACACAGATGCCTCGGTAGTTATTGGGGTTGAAATTATCTCCACTTTTGTAGATTGGGGATATAAGCCTTTGGCTCCAGATTTCAGGGAGGCGGCATTTTTGTAGAACCAGGTTGAATAACTTAAGGAAGGCCTTCTGCAGCTATATTTAAGCATTCCTGTTCTGATGCTGTCAGGGCCACAAGCTTTTCTATGTTTCAGTTTTTGGGTTCTTTTAAAGTAATTTGGTTGTCGAGTGGATTCTGGTTGTCTTTGATTGTTGATTCAAGTAGAGATCATCAAATTGAGATCATCCCAAGATAATTTTGTATATAGGTTTTTGTTAAATATTTTTTCCAAATTCCATCATTTTGGATGGCTAATTCTTCAGCTGTTTTGTCACTTGTTACTTGACTTGTTAATTGAAAATCTCAATTATCATTTTAACTGCCAGATTTACTGCTGTTTGGTCTGGTTTAAATTGTGCTAAAATACAAATGTTAATACGGTGAGTCATTTTGTGGAACTGATTGCTTTCTTCCATACTGTCTGCAGCCCATCTGTGTGTTTGATTGAGATTATACAGTTTAGAGGGCTGTGTCTCAGGGTTCCTGGGATCCATGTCAGTGATGGCGTAGTGGACTACACTAGTACCAAGAGCTGAGCAGTAAGTGAACCTTCCCAAATGGTCTAATCCTGCCATTAATCATGTACAGGCCTAAGGCTCGACAGAGATGCACAAACTCCCTACCATTTTAGTTATCGTGGTTGTTTCTGTGTGGCAGTCTGTATTAAATGTAGAGGGGTTTGTCTGAATATATGCCTATTGCCATTGCTGTTAATGCAGCCTGGCTCTGTTCCTATCCGTTAAAATCTCCACACAACAGCACATATCCCTGGGCCTGGAAATGGCTGATTTCTGTGTGGAGGGTGTGGAACAATGCAGTAAGGGGAGTGTGTTTCCTTTGACTCTCTGTGTCCCCTCACCACCAAACTAGCTCGGGCCTCCCCCCCCAGTCCTTGGCTTTCAGATGCTCTACGAGCTGTCCGAACCGAACTGCGGGCAGCGGAGAGAAAATGGAAAAGGTCCTGTCTCCCCAGTGATATGGCTTCCTTCCATGCCCTCTTATCATCTTTCCATTCCTCTGTCTCTCTAGCTAAATCTTCCTTCTTTCACTCGAAAATTAACGCGGCCGCCTCTAATCCCCGCAAACTGTTTTCAACATTCTCCTCTCTTCTGGCCCCCCCCCACCCCCCTCATCACTCACACCTGATGACTTTGTCTCCTTCTTTGAAAAGAAGTCCGATGCTATTCGCAATTCCTTCTCCCAACCCCCCCTGCTGACCCTCCTACCCTCCCCAACTCCCTTCCTTGATAACTGCCTCACCCTGGCTCCACAAGTATCCTCCACTGCCAGAACCTGCAGGTTCTTTCTGTATAATATACGCCATATCCGTCATCTCCTGACGGAGAAAGCCACCCAGCTCCTAGTCCAGGCGCTCGTCATTTCCCACCTGGATTACTGCAACTCCCTCCTAGCCGGTCTCCCAGCGTGTGCCATCAAGCCCCTCCAGCTGGTCCAGAATGCTGCAGCCCGCCTGATCACCAGTCAGCCCAGGTCGGCTCATGTCACCCCGCTTCTCATTGGCCTGCACTGGCTTCCTATTGCCGCACGCATCCATTTCAAGGCCCTAGTGTTGGCATTTCAGGCTGCTAAGGGGACTGCCCCTCCTTACATAAAATGAGTGCACCCGCTTCAGCAGGTTGCTTACCTGGTGACTCTTGTGGTGTCTGTGTGCTCATGGTTGATCCTTGCTCTTTTTTTTACATTTTGTTAGAAGGGCTTACACATTATTTTAAAGACTCTTATTTCCATTTGTTTCAGAGATTTTTTGTGCATGCATAGTGATTCTGATGAACAAACCCTGTAAGAAAGAGGTAGGACCTACAGATAAGATGGACATGCATCAAGACCTCAGAGGGCATTTAAGCCAGGCCATACGACCAGTGGGTTGAAGTTTGCTGTATTGCAAACTCGTTTCAGTGATCGTTTCGTTTCAGTGATCTTCCCACTGAGCTGGCGTGACATTCAATACTTTTGTCTAGTAATTGTTTGTTGGCTTGCATTGTTTCTGCATTGTCCTGACTTCCACTGAGAGAAGTTGGGTCCTAACAGTTTATATACCAGTCTTGATGTTCATTCCATTAATGTGAATATATTTTGCTAATCTATTCAACCTAATACATATTTTAGTTTGCTCAGGCTCTGCTTGAAGGCAAGAGTTTTGTTGTGGACTACCAAGTGGATATCCCTCAACTGAGGTCACAGCTCTGCTACACGCTGTTTTCCTCTGCTACATTTTCCACTCTAAAATGGCACTCATTACAGAGGCACTCAAACCCTAACCAACACCACCTTGTTTGTGTTTTCTTCATTGTAGGACAACCTTGTGTACTATCAGGGAGAACTTGTCAAGCCTGAATGTGTTTTCACCCTTTTGACCTACACCTTCGGCCCACATGCAGTTTATGGGGTGCTAGGTTTTCTGATCAAGAGTTTAAAGTGAACACTGTTACCTATTCAATTGAGGGGTGGGTCTAGAATCAGTTGTAAATTATGCTCATTTGGCTCTTAGGTTCATTTGATACCTTGGACCCTTGATGACAAATGTGTTCCATACTCTATCAGCATAATTTACAGCTGAATCTAGTCCCACAAAGATAAATAAGACTGCACAATGATGTGTAGGGGAAAATTCACAGAACAAAAGATCTCCCTCCTAAAAGCATGATAAACAATCACAAGTCAAAATCAGACTTCACCTTAGTCAGCAGGCTGACTATCAATATATCCGTGTATCAATATATCCGTATTAAAGTATGATATGTACCCTGTATAGTTTCAAACTGATTAACTGCTAAATTGTGCTAGAATTACACATTGAACCCATATGTAACCGGAGTTTAATATAGCAGCCAGCTCGAACTGTCAAGGACATGGGCAAAGCGAGATATGCCTTTACAGCTGATTTCTCTGGGACTCTCGATGTTTTATGCCAGAAGTATATCTATATGCAAGTGGCTTATAATCAATATATCCCATGTACGCTGCTTGTTATCAAATCAAATGAACCTAGAACATTAATTATAGCTGAGCTTATGAAAATGCAAGAAACCACAGTGAAAACTGTTGAAATGAGAGCAAAGAATGCAAGGTACATTTACTCACTTAGAAAATAATAATTAATCAAATGTTTAGTATGTCTGTATATTAGAAAATAATATTAGAAGATAATATTAAATCAAATGTTTAGTAGGTCTGTATATTTTCAAAGATTACTGCTGCTTAGTTTGTCTTATAAAAGCGGCTTTTGTTTCTGTGCCATGTTTGCTTTCCTTGGTTTTGGTTTCTGTGCTGTCTTCTTTACTTTTTTGCCCTCTTTCGATTGTTTTGCCATTCTCTTCCTTTCATTCTCAGCAACCCTGGCCATGGCTTCAGGTGATGTTAGGGATTCTCCATACTTAAGTGTGGTGATTTGTTACGTTTATGTTTTTGTGTGGTGTGATACACTTTAGAAAAAAGTCATTAATGTATCTATCCTTGCTAGAGGCAGATGCGTTTGCATCTGCAGATGTTGATGGCTGGGGTGCAGTGATTTGCTCTCTCCCGCTTTCCCCGGTGTTTTGATAGATGTTTTTTGGGCCCCTTGCAGCTAGGACCTTCTCAGAGGTGGGGTCAGTTATGAAGCCTGTTTCATCTACATTGTATATGTTTTGTGGTTTGTCATGCACACTTGCGTCGTCCATTGACTTTCTGAGCACTTGGTTGAACCAGTGGTTGAGTCAGTAGTTGCTTTGGCTCTTGCTTCTGGAAACTGTTCAGACTTTCTGACTGTGAGCTCTGGGTGGGCTCGCATGAACCTCTCATACCACCTCCGTCCTGGCCTCCCATTTGTGAAAGGGGTCCAGAGGTCATTGGTCTTGACATATTCCTCAATGAAATGTTAAAGATCACACTTTGTGAGCCCTCGGCCCCACTAGCAAAGGGAAAACAAAAAAGATGGGAAGATTATTTGGACTTGTTTACCAATTATTACTTATAGCATTGGTTTGTCCAGCAAACAGACTCATTTCCTTACACACTGCCTAACAATTCCCTTTCTCATATTCCTGCTCACCTTTATGATTCAACTTGGCTTTCTACAACCTACCTGAAGACAGTCTGATATTTCCCTCTCTGTCTCTGTGCTAAGGTAGGTCTACCCTGATACGCTGATTGACTCTCCTGCTGAAAGCCATCCTGTCCAGTCCAAACCTCTTTGACAGAGTACTGATGTTTGTAACTGTACCCTGTCTGTAGTATTGGCGGCATGCCTCTAACATCCCTGGGCATGAGCTGTAATTTCTCCTGGTTTTACTCATCTTAAGCTGTGAAAATAATACATCCATGCTCCTTTTAATATTAACTTTATATGATTCCAATAAAAACATGTGTATATTCTGTTTACACACATTTTACATACACATGCTATGTAAGTGAGCTTAAAGGGATCATGCGGAGCTTAAGTGGGGCAGCAGCAGTTAATTTCATTATATAAATATACATATTATATATTTGGAAACTAATTTACTAGGCTATAAATGACAACTGTAGATTACAATTCTATGGACAATCATTGTTGATCAAATGTAATCAATAATACCTAATTTAATTTACACAACTTTCAAAATGGCAACCAGGATGTGTCAGCAGATGGGGAGTCATATCTTAACAAAGACACATCTCATTGGCTTAGAATGAAAAATGGTATGTAAATAGTAAGTGTATGCATTGATAGAGAAGTAGCAGAACATTATTATTATTATTATTATTATTATTATTTTTATTTGAGGTCAAACATGGTAGTGAGCTTAATGGGTCCATGAGCTTAATAGGTGCATTTACCCTAACTCCGTAATATTAGACCAATGTTTGTCCTATTTATTTTAATAGCTATGTCACAATGTATACGTCTCCTGAAATACACATTATTACTGTTCCATTAACAAAGCATATAGTTAAAAGATATGCAAATGTTTAAAATAAAAATTAAAGATGTTTCCTGGAAATTAGTATTGTTGTTATAATCCAATTTTCAACCACTGTTACGGCTGTCATATTTTTTTAATCCAATTTTCACCTGTTTTTAAAAATAAAACCCGGAGTTTTAAATAAAAAATAAAACCCTGAAAATGATGAGTCTTAACTAGACACATGATTAGTTAATGCTTGTTAATCACTTAAGCATTCATTTATGAACCCTAAATTATTACCAGTATAATTCAACTAGCAACTAGCTAGCTAGCTAACTTAGCTCAGTTAGGCACTGCAAATGATTGGGTCACACCTTACAATAATACTGTAATAAGCAAGTAACCCTTACAATAATGTCGAAATAATAAGCGTTACCAATGATGGGAATAATTATACAACCAGAAATGCAGAGCTGGTGCAGAAAATAGCTTACCTCTCTGGAAACCGGCACAGTTTTAGAGGGAAAATTGAAATTACTCAGGAGGAGGTTGTTGGCGCAGCACTGATGGCAATGATTGGTAGGCAGTGCTGTTGGTGCTTGGGGATTCATTGCAGTTGTCAGCATCTGGGCTGAAGTTCAGGTGTTCAAGCTAGCCAAGCTAGCCTCACTACCCTAAATTGACACCGTTGTGGTACATGTTAATTGTTAAAAACGTGGGGCTGTCGGCAGATTGATCCCCAATAACAATCTGTCTCCCATGACAGATGCCTCTTTTCTTTACATTTTAAGGCGCTGACACAGAGCAGTGTGCCAGGCTGTTGGGTGCTCTGTGTGGAAGATCAGGTTGTTTTTAACCTTGCTGTCCTCTGTGCAGGCATAGTCACTCGGTTCGGTCAGTTCTTCAATACAGACAGTGTGTACTGTTTTTTTAGCCTGGGCATTGGTCACTTCAGCAGGGTACTGTATCTCTGTGCTGCAGGCAGGCTGCTCCATCACCATAGTAACCAAAAACTGATACAATGTATGGGGAACTCCCAACTGCCACTTCTTTCCAACTGTCACTTTTTTCCAACTGTCACTTTTTTCTAAATGCCGGTTGGCAAACTAATTTGCTAGTTTAGCTTGCTAATCTGTTAGTTAACTTCTTTTTGAGCCTTTCAATTTCTTTCTTAACTGTTTTATTTACTATGGCTTATTTATTGTTAATATAATCAAGGCCTACCTTCTCTGTTCTGTGTTCTTCTGTTTTATTCCCTTAGTTTACCTTTAAGTCAGAGCTTGTTCTTGGGTGATTAGTTATGTTTTGTGGGAAATTTTGTTCAAATACATGAATATTACCTTTTTCATTTATGGTGTCAGGGAGTGATCCTGTTTGGGCATTCAGATCTCCACAGATCAGTATATTCCTCTGGGCCTGGAAGTTGTGGAGACTATATATCTTTATCTTTGTCATAATATGGGGATTCACTGGGGGGAATGTAGACTGCACACAGGAAGATGCCTCTTGGAGTGCTCTTTCTGAATTTTGAACCAAATATGTGAATTTTGTATTTTAATTTGGGTAGTTAATTTTGCCAGCTCTGACCTGCACCAAATTATAATTCCTTCAGAATCTCTACCGTGTTTTATTGTGGGTGGTGTGTGTTATGGATGACACAATAATCTCATTGTAGTGTGGGGGGCAGTGAGTGACAGAATCTGGTCCTCACCAGGTTTCTTGAAGGATGATTATATCTTATGTTTTTGTTTTCTCTAAACTCCTGGTATTTAGTTTTATATATGGAGGATTTCATACCCTGGATATTCCACATTGCAATTGTGAAAGACATAAATGGAGACAAAACAGGATTTCAACACTTTCAAATTCTTGTGGTCTTTTAAATGAGATAAGGGTATGCATAAAGGTAATTACAGTATGGTCAGTATAATTAGTTATTGAAAATTCACATTATAACATGGTTACAATAAAAGGTTTGGAAAAGGGGAATACAATTTTTTTTTTTTTAAATAAATGTAGCCTGCATGATCTGTACAGTACTTAGCTCAGGAGGCATGTGCAGATGAGACTGATCAGGTGTTGGATTTCTCCCAGATCTGCGTTGCGGTTGTTGGCTGGGCCTTTCAGCACGGGATAGCTGAGCTGCTCCTGGCGTTGGTCAGGCCTGTGGTGTCTGAATTAGGGTTGTGCTGGGGGTGAGGCTGTGGCTGGTGTGCGATGGGGGCCCCGCGCTGATGAAGGGAAGGGAGGGCCAGCTGGGTGGAGGCTGCTCTGCATGCATGGTTTGGGTTATTTCTATGGACCTTAAGGATGTCTTTACAGAATTCAAGATGAAGTTTTTCTATGGGAGTTTTGTCCCAAGATGCAGGTTTCTGGTTAAGTAATGGGCCCCACACCTCACTCCCATAGAGAAGAATGGGTTCAATTACACAGCTGAAAATTTTAAGCCACATTTTAATTGGTGGATGGAATTTGTTCAGTGATCTTCTGATGCTATAGTAGGCCCTGCATGCTTTATCTGCCAATGCATTTATAGCTCTGTCAAACCTGCCAGAAGCACTGATTATTATGCCTAGATAATTGTACTCCATAGTGTGCTGCAATGTGGTCTCCCCCAGAGTAAACCGGTATCGGGATCCCTGTGACCTGGCCTTTTTTTGGAACACCATGATCTTAGTTTTTTCCAGGTTAATGGCCATTGCCCAATTTTGACAGTAGTTCTCGAGCAGTGATAGGTTCTGTTGTAACCCTTGTTCTGTAGGAGATACCAAGACTAGATCATCTGCATACATGAGGAACTTGATTTCTTTTCCTTGTAATTCTAGTCCAGGACTCGGAGATTGTTCGAGTGTAGTGGCCAGTTTGTTGATGTAAATATTGAATAGGGTGGGAGAGAGGCTGCAGCCCTGATGAACTCCTCTCCCTTGATTGAAATACTCTGTTTTGTTGTTTCCAGAGCATTCATTTTCAGAATATTTGGATTTAATTAGGTCATATACTTTTCCACCTATGCCGCTTTGAAGGAGTTGAAAAAGTAATCCATTGTGCCAAATTGAATCAAAAGCCTTTTTTAGATCTACAAAGCAGGCAAATATCTTTCCTTTGTTTTTTGTGTGGACATGATTCTTAATAAGTGTGTGTAGAGTGTAAATGTGGTCTGATGTTTGGTGTTTGGGTAAGAAGCCGATCTGACTTTTTGATAGTGCATTGCGTTCAATTAGGTATGTCGATAATCTAGAATTTAATATGCTACAGAAGACCTTTCCAAGGTTACTATTAACACAGATCCTTCTGTAATTGCTGGGGTCAAGTTTGTCTCCGCTTTTAAAAATGGGAGTTATGAGACCTTTATTCCAAATCACAGGGAAGCTTCCAGTTTTCAGCACTAGGTTGAAGAGCTTTAGGATAGCAAATCAGCAGTGTTTCAGCATTTCTGAATTGATGCTGTCAATTCCACTGGCCTTTCCATTTTTTAGAGCTTTGAGTTTTTGTTGTAGTTCTTGAATGCTAATGAGATAGTCAATTATCTTTTATTGTGGTTTCCAATATTTTTAGTTTTTCAATGGTTAAGGTCTGAGTAGAAGTTAAACCTTGGCTCTCTGGATTCTTATAAAGATCTTCAAAGTATTTTTTCCAGATATTGCCGTTTTTAATTGGGCTAGTCTCTGTTTGGGGAGTTGGATTCATTTTTTTCTATAGCTGCCAGAAGGAATTTTGATTTACAGCCTTTTCAATTTTGGTTAGTTCACTCTCCATGTATTGTGATTTTTTCACTTTGAGTTGTTTTTTATATTGTTTTAGAGCCTGAAAGTATTCGAGGCGTCCCACTTGGTCATTGGGGTTTCTATGTTTTTTGTTTGACAGCTTTCTTAAGTTCTTTTTTGATGAAGCACATTCTCTGTCAAACCATTTCTCTTTTTGCTTTGTGCTTGTTTTTCTACTTCTTGATATTTTTAGTTTAGATTTTTTTGCCAATTGTATAAATATGTTGTTCAAATCATGTGTGGCCAAATTCATGTCTTTTCTATTAGGCTGATATTGTGTGGTCAAAAATCAAAAAGTCAAAAAGACCTTTTACCAAGAAACATTCAAAGATTATTCAATAAAAGAGATGACACCTATGATTTAAGAGGGAAACTCAATCTCAAACATCCTACTATCCGTACTACTATGAAAAGCATGTGTATTTCAGTTTGTGGGGTTCGAATATGGAACGACTTAGATGAGGAAATAAAAATGTGTAATGACATCACACATTTTAAATTCAAATATAAGCTATATTTAATAGATAAGTATGTGGAACTATAGAGTTGTCCTTAATGTTACATTTTTTCTTTCTACTTTTATATATGGATTATTTTATTTTTATATAACTTTTTTGAAAACTTGATTAATTTGGACTTTTACTACTTTTTCTAATATAAACTTGTCATAGATAGGACAAGATAAGCCTTGGCTTCATCCTGTCCCTTCTCGAACTTATTGTTTTATTTTTTGTTTTATTTTACTTGAATGTTTTTTATTTTAATGTAGTTGGTGATATTACAAATTGTGTTTTTCATTATGTCTTGTTTATGGTTCGAGAAAAATCCAAATCAAATCAAAATCAAATCAAGTCCTCGGGAGAGGAAAAAGGTTGGGTTGTATGTTTGGTTTTTCAGTGTGTGTCACTGACTTTTTCAAATACAAAATTGTTTGGCTGTGGTCTGATATAGGAAGTTGTGGCAAGACTACAAATGCATTGATATATCCTGGTTCTATATCAGTAATGGAATAGTCCACCACCCTACTACCTAGCACAGAGCAGTAAGTGAATCTACCCAGAGAGTCCCCTCTGATCCTGCCGTTAACAATGTATAGACCCAGGCCTTTGCAAATGGAGTACCTGCTTGCTGCTTTTGTTTACCACACTGTCATAACTTTGTCTCTGTGTGGTTATGTAGGTTTGGTATAAAGGGTTTTGTCCAAATATATGTCTGCTTCCCTCCATGTCAATGAAATCTGGCTCTCTACCAGTTCTAGCATTTAGATCACCACATATTAGGATAGAACCTACAGTCTGGAAATGGCTTATTTCTTTTTGGAGTTCCTTAAAGTCCTCCTCCACATAGTAGGGGGAATTAGAAGGTGGGATATAAACTGCACATAGATAAACATCCCTGTTTATACTTGTGTCAATTTTAATCCACATGTGGTTTTTCCCTTTTTTGGTTGGTGAGATGCAGTCTTTGTGTTCCCCTTTATACCATACCAAGATACCACCTGAGTCTCTGCCATTCTTAACATGGGCATGTTTTACCGAGGGTATGCTAAGTTCAATGTAATTGTTTGGACAACTAGAGTGTATATGTTTTTGATTCCATGTTTCATTCAAAATAATTATATCTGTATTTTTTACACTATTTACAAATTCAGGGTTTGTTGATTTTAAACTAAAAGTTGAAGAGTACAAGCCCTGAATGTTCCAGCTACTAATTGAGAATGATGCCATTTTCTTATTTTTACAGGAAAAGTGTTTCACTAAGAAATATCTGGTCTACAATCCAAAACATCATATACCAATCATACATCAATTAAATGTTCCTTTAACTCAATAATTCAGTACAGAGTAAGGTAATTAGGTTTCTTATCTGATTTGGGTTTACATGAGCAGGTGGAGGCGTCACTGCCCTTGCAGCTACCGTGGCATAGCTATCTCTCTGGGGTGGTGGCTGAGGCATCTGCTGCTGCTGCCACCAGTTGTCATGTCTCTGAGGAGCCTGGAGGGGTGGAGCATACTGAGGAGCCTGGAGGGGTGGAGCATACTGTGGTGTGGTGGGTCTGTGGCGTCTGGAAAGGCTTGGGCCACCATTTACAGGTGTTTTAGTGTGTTGGGGGCTCCTGGTGAGGTTAGCCTGACTGTTTGTGGTCCTGGTGCGAGGGGTGGATGTGTCCCGGTCTAAGGCTGTGTCCTTAATGTTCTTTGCGAACAGTCTCACACCCCTCTGGTTGAGGTGCAGGCGGTCGTAGAGGTGTTGGTATAATATCTGCCCATGAAGTGCCACGTGTACGTTTGGTAACTGTGCACATTTTCTAACTATATCAGCGTTGATGTTGTTAATAACATGCTGGGGCATGTCTCTTCTGGGCAGCAGAGCAGATATAGTTACCCTTGCTGTGGGGAACTCTGTGGTGGCTTTCATAGCCACCTCTCTCAGCATGCGGGGTACGTTTTTGTTGTGTCCAGTCAGGTCGTTGGTTCCAGTGTGGATCAGGATGTGTTTAACACCCTGGAAGTTCTGACTGGACAGCTGCTCCATGGCCTTGGATGAGGTGGGGCTCCAGATCTGTGTTGATGGTCTGCCTGGGAAGAGACGTTTCAGGCTGTGCTTTCCATTAGAGTCACACAGAAATATAATTTCTGTGTTTTTTCTCTCTGTGGTGGGTGATGGGTGTGTGCTGGGTCCAGGTTTGTCAGTGCGGTGGGAATCAGTGTGTGTTTGTGAGTCAGTGGTGTGTGCATGTGTTGGTAAGGGTTTTGGAAGGGTAGGAGGATGAGGAGGGACAGGGGGTGGAGGGGCAGGAGGTGTGGAAAGGTTAGGTGGGGTGAGGGAGAGAGAGGGTATGGGAGGGATGGGGGGAATAGGAGGGTGAGGAGGGACGGGGGGGAGGGGCAGGAGGTGTGGAAAGGTTAGGTGGGGTGAGGGGGTGAGGAGGTATGGGAGGGGTGGGGGGAGTAGGAGGGTGAACGCTGCAGGGGTCTTCCTTTCTCCGCTGGGTCTCTCTGTGCAGCATCATCAGTGTTGGGCTGGACTGGGTGAGCATGGCAAGCTCCTCTGTTACTCTCCGCAGTGCGGTCCTCAGGGATTGGTTGTCCTCCTCGAGTTCCCTCATGGCCTGTTGGAGTTCCCTAATTTCATCCCTTTGTTGTCGCACCAGGGACTCGTCCGCTGGCTCCTTGTTGTCACTGGTTCGCTGGTGAAGGCTGATCAGTGTTCTCTCCCTGAAGTCCACGAACTCTCGCTCCAGGACGGAGAGCCCCTCTTTCAGCCCCCTGAGGCTGTTAGAGAGTTTGGGGGTACGTTCAGGGGATGGAGTCAGCGGGTGACTGTAGGCGATGGGTGGGAGGTTCTGGGGCTCTGGCTGAAGAGAGGTGGTTTTCTTCCTTGATGCTGCCACTTTCATTGTCTGAAAACTGTTCTGAAAGTTGTCCAGACTGTTTTCCGATCCTTGAATCATAACTGTCCCGTTGTGATATAAGTTAATAGTTATGTTGGGATTTGTAAAGGCATTAGAAGTAATTTGTCTGCCTTTACTAATCCCATGTTTCACATAATGTTACGTGCCAGGCAGCGGGTTGGTGCTTCTCACCGCAGCTTCGTCAGCCTTTTTATCTGGGTTCTCCCAGATGTTTTCCCAGTCTCCCAGTTGTTTTTTCTTTAAGCGGCCTCTCGTTCTCCTCTCCGTATCATTGTGTATGTTCTGGATTATAGTCAAGATACTTCAACGCGAAAACACCGTAAAAGTGTAATTATTTCAAATATATTCAAAAATATTTTCATATTTGCTCGTCGATCACCCTCCTTCTCTGTCTGTCTCGCTCTGTCTCTCCCTCTCTGTCTCGCTCTGTCTCTCCCTCTCTGTCTCGCTCTGTCTCTCTCGCTCTGTCTCTCTCTCTGTCTCTCTCTCCTTCTCTGTCTGTCTCGCTCTGTCTTTCTCTCTCTGTGTCTCGCTCTGTGTCTGTCTTGCTCTGTCTCTCTCTCTGTCTCTCTCTCTCTGTCTTGCTCTCTCTTGTCTCTCTCTCAAGTCAAGTCAAGAAACTTTATTGGCATGACGTTTACATAAACATAAACATGTTGCCAAAGCAGAAAGACATGAATATAAACAATGACTTAAACAAAAATATAATTCTGTATATATACAGAAAACTTAATAAATACAAATATTTAATAAATAATACTTAGTAATTAATACCCAATAAATATTATGCTTAATTAACTTCGTAAAAACACATTTTGAAATAATATTTAATAAATATTATACTTAAAACAGCACACATAATAAATAAAACTAATATTTAATACATACTATACCAAGTAAATACTAATTTTATATAATACTAAGTGAGTAAGAAATAGTATATAGAGAAAATCAATGCAGTATTACATGGAAACAGATCTAGCTTTGTGACATGCAGTTACAAAGAGTTTTGCTTAGTAGGTCATCTGGAAGGGTGAA
Source organism: Conger conger (assembly GCF_963514075.1). NCBI lineage: Eukaryota > Metazoa > Chordata > Actinopteri > Anguilliformes > Congridae > Conger > Conger conger. The sequence continues at coordinate 38,673,713 of NC_083774.1, read as the reverse complement.
GAAGTTTTGTATTTGTTTATCAAATGTTTTGGACAATTAGTGAGAATGTTTTTCTGTCTCAATTTCACCTGTTTCACATTGGATGCAAAGTCTTGGTTCTTTGTAACCATTTATTTTCATGGCGACCCGTTTCAATAACAAGCTTATGGTCACTGAGTCTGTATCTAGTTAATGTTTGTCTTTGTAGTGGGTTTTTTATTTTGAATAAATATGGAGCCAATTTAAATAAGTAATTTCTATCTAGTTTATTAATTAATTGGATTTATTTTTTCCACTGTTCAAAATATCTTAGTTTATTAATTTTGTCTATTTGGAGTAATTTGGGAATCTTTGCATCAAATGTGAATCTTATTTCTTCATTAGAGGCATATCAAGTGTTCTCTGGGTGAAGATGACCTTGTTGTTCTAAGTATGCTCGGTGTTGGTATGAATCTGTGTCAGAGTCAACCAAATGATTCCTGAATGTGATTGCTCTCTCTCTCTTTTTTTTATAAAGAGAGGGAATTGGCCTAGCTCTGCTCTGCACCTGAGGTTTGGACAGTTTCTGTGAACTTTCAAAATATTTTTGCCGAATTCCATGTGTACTTTTTCAATTGGGTTTGAGTCCCAAAGGTCTTGTTTCACCATTGGTGCTGCTGGGGAGGGTAGGTGTCCCTCTGGTGCTGCTGCGAGGAGTTGGTGACACTTTAGTGCTATTTGGGAGGGTGGGGTTCTCTCTGGTACTGCTGGGGTGGATAGGCCACGTTCTGATGCTGCTGAGGAGGGTAGGTATCCCTCTGGTGCTTTTGGAGAAGGTAGGGGTCCTTCTGGTTCTGCTGGTGAGGGTAGGTGTTCCTTTGGTGCTGCTGGGGATCATAGTGGTTCTTTTGGTGCTGTTGGAGAAGGTAGGGGTCCCTCTGGTGCTGCTGGGGTGGATAGGCCACCTTCTGGCACTGTTGTGGAGGACAGGTGTCCCTCTGGTGCTACTGGGGAGGGTAGGCCACTTTCTGGCGCTGCTGGTGAGGGTAGGTGTCCCTCTGGTGCTGCTGGTGAGGGTAGGTGTCCCTGTGGTGCTGCTGGTGAGGGTAGGTGTCCGTCTGGTGCTGCTGGGGAGGATATATGCCCATCTTGTGCAGTTGTGGATGGTACCTCTCTTATGCTGCCGGGAATGGTGGGTGTCCTTCTGTTGCTGCAGGAGAAGGTGGGGGTCACTCTGGTGCTGCTGTGGAAGATAGGTGTTTCTCTGGTGCTGTTGGAGAGAGTGGGGGTCCCTTTGGGGAGGGTAGGCATCCCTCTGGTGCTGACGGCGAGGTTGAGGAAGATAGGGGTTCCTCTTGTGTTGTTGAGGGTCTCTACTAACAGCTGTCTCTTTGATGCTTTTGGCAAACATCTTTACTCCTCTACTATTCAGATGGATGTGATCATATAGGTCCTGGTAGCTTATTATTTTGTGGTCTGCGACATTTACATTAGGGAGGTGGGTGCAGCTCCTGAAGATCTATGAGTTTATGGTATTTATGATTTCTTGGTGAGTGTCTGATCGAGGAAGTAATAAGCATACTGTTTGCTTGTGGTAAGTTTTCAGTTGCCTTTTTTGCCACTTGCCATAATGCTGTAGGTTTATCACCATCTCTCCTGGTGAGGTCATGTATTCCTGTATGGACAATGACATGTTCTACACCTACAAATTGAACACTAGTTAGATGTCCCATGGCCTTGGTTGTGGTAGGGCTCCAGAGTTTCACAGACATTTTACCTGGGAACAGACATTTCATATTTATATATTTCCCATTTGAGTCATGAAGAAATACAATTTCTTGTGTCTCTCTTTGTAAGGGCTTTGGAGAGGTGGGTGGGGTAAAATGTTAGGGGAGGATAGAGGATTCTGGGGAGAGGGTAGGAAGGTTAGTGAGGGCCTGTTGCGATTCTCTGATTTCATGCCGTTGCTGGAGGATCACAGTGTGCATCTCAACTGGTTGGTTGTTGTTTTTTTTGGGGGTTTTTTTCAAATCTAGGCTAGTGAGAGCTCTCTCCCTGAACTCTATGAACTCTCTCTAAAGCTGAAAGTCCTTCTTTCAGAGTCTTTAAATTGTTGGATAATCTTGGGGTGTTCTCAGGGGAGAGAATAGTTGGGCGGCTGTTTAATGCGGTCATGTTCTCTGTCATGTTTGTGCTCTGGGCCTCTGAAAGTGCTTTCTCTCTTTTTCTTTTCAGCTTTCTCTTTCATGCTCTGGAAATTATTCTCAAAGTTATGGAGGCAGTTTTCAGATCCCTGAATCGTTACTGTACCATTATGATAAATATTAATAATCAGCATTGGGCATGTTGTGTCTCCATCTTCATATACTTTGTCTACCATTGCTAATTCCATTTTTCTTTGTCTCTATTGCAGGTTTGTTTTTACTTGGCTGTTTCCTGTTGTTGTAAAGTCTGCTATGATTGTCTCAGTGATTCCTTTAGGACATTTAATTTAAAAGTATTTTTGGCTTTAACTTTAACAGATGCAATAGTATTTGGATACAGTATCTTACCTCCTTGTATCATTATAGCACGTCCAAAGTGGTTGATTGTATCCTTTTCAGGAACTGTCTCAATTGCTGTTTGCTGGTCTAGAGTCTCCACGTTGAACATTCCGTGGCAGTTACTGTTAGCCAACAGTTAGCTCGTTAAAGCTTTTAGGTGTATTTCGGTCTTATTTTCCTTATAAATTATGGAAATGTCCAGTTTTTCTCCTCCAAAGATATCCTGGTCTGTTGAGCTTTAATTTAATGTCACACTGTATTTCAATTACACTATTGTGAAAAACACTAAATATTTCAAACAGAAGTTAAGAGTGCATCATTTTGCTAAACATTCCAAACATTCCAGTAATCATGGTAATCTCTTCCTAGGTGTTATCCTCTCTCTCCCTCTCTGAATTTAAATTTAAAGTGCTTTATTGGCATGACAAAATTTCCATTTGTATTGCCAAAGCATGACAAGCACATGTGAAACAATGAACACCAATGCATAATAACATGGTAATAGTGCAGATTATACAATAGATTGTATAGTACACATAATATATATATACACACACACACTCACATATATATATATATATATGCATATATGCACATACACACATACATGTACATACATATACATACACATATGTACGGATGAGCACAAACAAACATAAATATTTATAATTACATTCAAATTGTTTTAACACAAACATGTTGGTAACATAACAGCTGCAATAATGAATGATTTCAGGCCTGTGTTATTGTGTCTGTGTTGTATGTGTGTATGTATGTAAGTGTATGTCTATGTATTGTGATGTTTGTTTTGTTTTGGTACTCAGTGTCTCTCTGTATATGACATTCAGACACATATTTTGCTGCAGTATATGTGCTGTTGTTCCCTCCCCCCAGGACTATTGGCAGTTTGTTGTTTTCTTCTAGGTGGAGAAAGTTGGGGATATGTTTTTTCACATTTCTTTAAATATTTCTCTCTAATATTACTATATTTTTGTCATTTTAGAAGGGAGCACCTCACCTGTCGTACAGTGACCACATATTCTCTGTTCTTTTCGTAACCAGGACTTTTTATGCCTAACCTTTTCAATGGCTAGGTTGTGGTCACTGAATCTGTACTTGGTAAGGATGCGTCTCTGCTTCATATCTCCAACAGTCACAAGATATTCAGCCAATTTGTATTCTCGTTTTAGGGCCAGGTAGCAATTAAGCTTGTTTTGTGTTTTGGTTTTGTTGTTCCAATGTTCCAGATAAATGGTTTTATTTTGTTTAACAATTTGGTTTATCCTGATTTGTGTTTGTGAAGCAGTGCTGGTCTGAGAGATGTTCTTGTTAGGTGAGATAATTAGTCAGTCTCAGTACCAGCTGACTTTTCAGGGTTCAGCTCTTAAGTTTGCATCCAGAATTTGAGTGACCTTTTTTGTATGTTTATAATCAATGGGAATCGTCCTAATTCAGCCCTGCATGCATTATTTGGTGTTTTTTGTTGGATGTTTAGAATTGATCTACGGAATTCTGCATGTAGGGCTTCAATTGGATGCTTCTCCCATCTAATGTAGTCATGTTGACTGAGTGGACCCCATACTTCACTCCATACAAAGCAATTGGCAGGATTACACTGTCAAATATTTTTGACCAAATTCTGATTAGAATGTCAATCTGGAAGAATTGTCCTCTGATTGCATTGAAGGCTCTGCAGGCCTTTTCTTTCAGTGAATTCACTGCCAGACCAAAGTTTCCTGAGGCACTAATTTTAAGCCCCAGGTAATTATAGGACAAGGTGGGTTCTAGGGCGGTGTTTCCTAGACTGAACGTGTCTGCTTTCCTGAGATCTTGCCTTTTTTTGGAAGATCATTATTTTAGATTTTGTATGGTTTACTGTCAGGGCACAGTTATGGAGGTACTGCTCTAGCAGGTCCAGATGCTGCTGTAGCCCCTGTTCAGTTGGCGACAGCAGCACCAGGTCATCTGCATAGAGGAGGAATTTAACTTCCATCTTGTGTAGATTATTCCAATAACACTAACTCATTAATACAGATATTAAATAGAGTAGGGGACAAGGTACATCCCTGCCTAACACCTCGCCCTTGAATGAAGAGATCAGTCCTTTTATTGCCAATTTGTATTCCGCATTTATTATTTGCATACATTGATTTAATTATGTCATACACTTTACCCCCTACACCACTTTGGAGAATTTTGTAATATAAACCTTCCTGCCAAATGGAATGGGAAAAAAAAATGTTTTGTTGGTGTACATGTTGATTAATTAAGGTGTGTAGGGTGTAAATATGATCAGCAGTTCGGTGATTTGGTAGAAAGCCAATTTGTCCTTTACTCAAGACATTGTGTTCAGTAAGGAAGGCCAGTATTCGGGCATTAATAATACTGCAGAAAAGCTTCCCCAGATTACTGCTTACACAAATGCCTCGGTAGTTATTTGGGTCTAATTTGTCTCCACTCTTGTGTATTAGGGAAATAAGCCCCCAGCTCCAGTTCTCAGGGAAGCAGCCAGCTTGGAGAACGAGATTGAACAATTTGAGCAGGGCCAGCTTCAGCTCAGCGGTGCTGTGTTTAAGCATCTCTGTCCTGATGCTGTCATGGCCACAAGCTTTTCTAGGTTTAAGTTCTTTCATTTGGTCTTCTAATTCTTTCCTTGAGATTTGGTAGTCGAGTGGGTTCTTATTGTTTTTGATAGTTGATCCTAGGGTTTTTAGTTTTTCTTTGATTTTGCTCTGTTCCCAATTGTTTGGTGATATTTGTTGATATAAGTTTTCAAAATGTGTTTTCCAGGTATTACAGTCCTGGAAATGTGTGGCCAGATATTGTGTGCTCTTGTTTCTCAATTTGTTCCATTGTTTACATTTTACATTTACATTTTTACATTTTAGTCATTTGGCAGACGCTTTTAATCCAAAGCGACTTACAAGTGCATAGGTTCTACCACAAGTCAAAGCATCACATCCAGAACTAGAAAAATACACCTGGACTGCTGTTCTAAACATATAGTCGTCATCATAAGTGCAATTTATTTATTTATTTTTTTTTATTTTTTTTTGGGGGGGGGGGCGGGGTAAATCAGGAGGGGGGACTAAGGTAGAGTTTGAACAGGTGTGTTTTGAGTCTGCGTCGAAATAGGGGGAGGGATTCTGCTGTCCTGACAGTGGTAGGCAAGTCATTCCACCACTGAGGAACCAGAACGGAAAACAGGCGTGAACGTGCAGCTCGACCGCCAGGTGCCCGTAGAGAGGGAATCGTAAGGCGACCAGAGCTGGCAGACCGGAGTGGTCTAGCTGGGGAGTAGGGAGTGATCAGGGATTGTATGTAATGTGGGGCAGTCCCCTTAGCAGCCTGAAATGCCAACACTAGGGCCTTGAATCGGATGCGTGCGGCAATAGGAAGCCAGTGGAGGACAGAGATTGTTCTCTCTGTGTCTGTCTCGCTCTGTCTCTCTCTCTCCCTCTGTGTCTGTTTCACTGTCTCTCTCTCCCTCTGTGTCTGTCTCACTCTGTCTTTCAATTCAGTTTCAATTCAATTCAATTCAAATGTGCTTTATTGGCATGAAAGGAAAAATTACCAATGTTGCCAAAGCAATACAATGAATATAATAAATATTGACAAATAATCTGTAAATGAACAATAATCTGTGAATATCAGCATAGTTAGTATGTAATAAAATAATTGAATCCAATGAGTATAATGACAGTTATATATAACAATTAATTAGTAAAATGCAAAGTAATGTATGGTATACATTTAGTCAATTTTTTCTCTCTGAGATTGTGGCATTCTAACACAAACTTTGCCAAACTTTGATTGAAAGAGAACGCAAACACTTTCTAGATGCTCCGCATTCCTGATCAAACCACACCTCCCTTTTTATTTTCTTTAGATTCATTCTCATTTTTACAGTAGGAATATCTGCCAATGAGGCCAAAGTATTGAGAATCTTGTTAAAATCTCTGGTAGCCAGGTTCACATCTTCAAAAATAGATGTGCTTTGGAAAATGTTAAGTCATGTTTTGATTTTTGGGTTTTCCCAATGTAGTTTTAATGTCTGAATATTGGCTCCACTCATTGGGGGCTTTAGGGGGATAGAGCTTCTCTGTCCTGTAGAGGTAAAGTACAGTCTGACAATGATCAGATATAGGTAGCTGTGGTTTAACCAGGAATGCCCTGATGAAGCTGGGGTCTAGGTCAGTGATGACATAATCCACCACACTTTGTCCTAAATGTGAACAATATGTAATATCTTCAGCGTAAAGAAGAACAAGGAGTCCTTGAAGTGATAGTATGGCCCCCACAGAGCCCTGATCTCAACATCATCAGTCTGTCTTGGATTACATGAAGAGACAGAAGCATTTGAGGCTGCCTACATCCACAGAAGAACTCTGGCTAATTCTCCAAGATGTTTAGAACAACCTACCTGCCGAGTTCCTTCAAAAACTGTGTGCAAATATACCTAGAAGAATTGATGCTGTTTTAAAGGCAAAGGGTGGTCACACCATTTTTGAAAGCATTATTATTTTACAGCATTTCTTAACACCTGCCCAAAACTTTTGCACAGTACTGTACATTTGTACCTACATAGCGAAGGGAAAAAGGGTTTAGAAAAGATGAAAGAAAGACCTGCATCCATGTACAGTATAGAGGAGTTAGGCTACCTTGGTGAAAGTGATGCCACTGGTGTTGGTGAGACTGCTGCCACTGGTGGTCCTGGTGCTGGAGCTGTTGCTGGTATAGCAGCTGCGGTTGGGGAAACTGTTGTTGATGTCGCTGGTGTTCACACAGTTTCTGCTGGTGTTGCGGCTGGGACTGATGCCGCTGCTGCTGGTACCATTGCTGATGTTGCTGTTTTTGTTCCTTTTGAGGACTGGCTGGTCTCAGATTGTTAGATTGAGGAACAGTGTTGAGTGCAGGAGATGTGGTTTGTCTGACCTGTTGTCTTTGAGGTCTGCAGGGCTTGTGCTGTCTGGTAGGAGGTGTGGTTAGCTCTGGGATTTTGCCGTTGGCTGGCGAGTTCCTGTTCAGAGTAATGTCCTTTACAGCCTTTGCAAAAACACTTACTCCGCCTCTATTTATGTGCACCAGGTCATAGAAACAGTGGGGCTGGATGTCTGGATGGTAGACAAGGTGGACATTATGAAGAGGGGCACATCTCTGACCTACATGATCAAGAGGGGCACTTTCTTTCTCCCTCTGTGTCTGTCTCGCCTTCTCTCTCTCTCCCTCTGTGTCTGTCTCACTTTGTCTCTCAATTCAATTCAAATGCTTTATTGGCATGCCATATTTTACAATACATATTGCCAAAGCTTTATATGCAAAACATAATATTAACAAAGACAATAAATATATTAACAATGCAAAGATTACTGTGATGCAAATATGGAATAAACAAATATTGACAATGTTACTAACTGTTATATACATATATATATATATATATATATATATATATATATACATACATATATATATGTATATATACAGTATATATATTTGTATATATATACAAATTATATGATATAATTATAACAGATGTGCCTTTATTGGTGGGGGATAGGGGTCGCTGCTGTCCCTCAGGCTGTGGCAGGTAGCTACATATTGTGCTGCCAAATTTGCACAGCTCCTTTCCTCTCCAAGGAGGATTTGCAGTAATTGTGTCTCAGGAATGGCTGGGAAGTTTGGGTTTATATTTTTACATTTGGGAAAGAGAAGTTCTTGAATTTCTTTGTGTCACAACAGGTTAGAAAGTGCAGCTCTGCCTCCATGTCCTGTTTGTCACAGTGGGAGCACAGCCTCTCTTCTCTGGGCAGCCAGGTGTGTGTGTGTATATATGGGGTGTGTGTGTGTGTGTGTGTGTGTGTGTGTGTATGGGGTGTGTGTGTGTGTGTCTCCAGGTCCTGTTTGTCACAGTGGGAGCACAGCCTCTCTTCTCTGGGCAGCCAGGTGTGTGTGTGTGTGTGTGTGTGTATGGGGTGTGTGTGTGTGTCTCCAGGTCCTGTTTGTCACAGTGGGAGCACAGCCTCTCTTCTCTGGGCAGCCAGGTCTGCCGGTGGCGCCCGGTCTCTATTGCTGGGCTGTGCTCGCTGAGTCTGTACTTTGTCAATGAGTTTATAATTCTTCACTGTGGTCATAATCTACCACTGTATTGTATTTTTAGGGCCAGATAGCATTCTAATTTGTTTTGATTTTGTGTTTGAATGTTCCAATAAGTAATGTCATTTTGTTTTTGTTAATGGGGTTAGTGGGGGGTTAATGAACTGAGCCTCATGACCAGCTGGTTGAGGGGGCTCTTCTCTGGGCTCAGCTCTTGGCATTGCAGGGCTTTGTAATGGAATGAGTGGGGGCCGCTGTTTTTTTAAATGTTTCCAAAATTGTATTGCCCTCTTTTGTATTTTTATTAATAATGGATATTGGCCTAATTCTGCCCTGCATGCATTGTTTGCCGTTTTCCATTGTACTCTCTGCATGCAGGATTTCAGTTGGATGTTTGTCCCATTGAGCAAAATCTTCACTGAAAGCGGACCCCACACTTTGCTGTCATATAGGGCAATTGGTTCAATCACAGATTCAAATATTTTTATCCAAATTCTAATTGGGATTCCTGATCTTTTTCTTTATGGCATAGAATGCCCTGCATGCCTTCTCTTTCAGTTCATTTATTGCCATGTTGAAATTCCCGGAACATTTTATATTCAGGCAAAAAATACTTGTAGTTTGTATAGTTTTATGTAGTTTGTCCCTATTCTGAATTTATATGTGTTTCCCTGAGATCTGGATCTTTTTTGGAAAATCATTATCTTTGACTTTCATGTTTACCGTCAGGGCCCAGGTCTGACGGTATTTCTCCAGGGACTGACGATTGCTCCAACATAGTAGTCAATTCATTAATACAAATGTTGAAAAGAGTTGGGCTTAGGTTGCAGCCTTGTCTCACTCTACACACTTTGATCAAAAAGTCTGTTCTTTGGTTGCCAATTTTTATGCCGCACTTATTGCCTATGTACATTGACTTAACAATATCATATGTTTTACCCCCTACACCGCTTTCAAGAAGTTTGTAGAATAAGCGAATATACCAAATTGAATCAAATGCTTTTTGGAAATCTATGAATCTGTTGAAATTTGACACTAGTGTGTTTTAGCATCTCATTTAAGATGCCATCAGGTCCAGAGGCTTTTCTGGGTTTGAGGACCTGCAGTTTCTCCAGTAGCTCCTGTCCAGTAATGCAGGAATCCAGTGGGTTTTGGTTCATTGCCAATTCTAGTGATTGTAACTTCTGTTGGATGTGGTTTTGTTCTGATGCTGTGTTGAGGTGTTTTATAGGGTGTTTTGAAGTGTTCAGTCCATATTGGATGGCTAATTCTTCAGGTGTTGATTTATTCAGTGTTTTCCACATTTCCCAGAATGTGGCATTAGTGTTTATGGGTTTATGGGTATATAAGGCTTTTTTGGTTCTGAACATGCGTATGTTTTGTTTTAGTGTCTCACAGTAACAGAGGCTCAAATCAGGGTTTAATGAGTCCACAGTTTTTTCCTTATATTTTGACATTCTGTATAAAATCAGTTGTCTTTGGATTTTATTTGTTTATTACTTGATATTTTCAATATAGATATTTTAGCAGTTTTCCCAATATTATATTATGTTTCCAGAAAGGTGTCTAATAATGTTTGAATTTTGTGGGTGCCAGTTCCTTTCTGGAACTGTTCTGTACTGTTTTTGGCCCATCTGTATGATTTTGGAAGTGAGAACAGCTTACTGGGCTGTGTGTGTGGTGATGTTAGTTTCTGTCCTTTTCAGATACACAGTAATTTGGCTGTGATCAGACAGAGGGCTTCACAGTGAATGCTCTGAAAGAGAAGGGGTCTACATCTGTACTGTTGCCAAGAGGTGAGCAATAGGTGTATCTTCCTAAAGAGTCCCTCATATCCTACCATTGACAATGTACAGACCCTGCAGGAGTTCCTTACCATTTTTTTACCATGGTCGTTTCTTTTGAGGATATTCCAATTGTTGTAGGATTTTTGGCTGCTAATGTAGTTGTCTCCCTCTGTGCTGGTGAAATCAGGCAGGGTTCCAGTTCTGGAGTTCAGATCCCCACAGATGAGTACATTTCCCTGGGCCTGGAAATGACTCTTTCTACAGGTTTGGGAATGTTAAGACTTGCGGTTGCAGTTCGCTGCAGTTGCACACCGGGGACCGGGGTTCGATTCTCGGTCCTGCCGAAAAGCCAAGTTTGGCCGGCTCACATGGAGCAGCAACAATTGGCTCGCTGCTCCAGAGGGAGGGACTTGGCAGGGTTAGTAGATCACCGCACAATAACAAGCACCTCGGGCGCCTCGGAATCACGGTTACAAATTGGTAGGCGAGACGGCTTGAAGAAGGCGTGTCGCTCTCCTGTTGGCCGCCGAGGGACAGGGTGTGGAAAAAATCGGATACAATTTATATTAAAAAATAAAAATAAAAAAAAGGTTTGGGAATGTTTCTTCAGAGAAATAAGGGGACTCTGAAGGAGGAATCTAGACTGCACTGAGAAAGACATCTTTTTGTGTGCTGACAAATACTTTTTTGATTTTCAACCATAAGCAGGTGTGGATGGTATCCCGGTCCTCTGTTGGGTGTGATGTGTCTGGGGCAGGCTGGGTGGTAAGGGGGGGGGGGGGGGGTCCTGGGCGGTGCAGGAGGATTCTGCTGGGTGTTGCTGGAGACTTTTCTTTTGTTGCCAGAGCGTCTGCTGAGTGCCACATCTTTCAGCGTCTTGACAAACTCCCCAGCTGTTGACTTGTAGAGGTGCACCTGGTCGTGCAGGTCCCTGGGTCCGATGGTGGGGTGATGAGCCAGGTGCATGTCGGGTAGCGGAGTGCAGCCTCTGGAGATGTCGGCATTGACCCACTGTATAGTGAGGGGGTGTTTTACAGTTTGTTTTGCCAAAGCTTATATATATAAAGCATAAATGAACAATACTTGAATGATTAGCATGAACAACCAAACAAACAAATATGTAACCCAAACCTTTTTTATATGTAAATATAAAAAGGTTTGGGTTACATATTTGTTGTGTTTCATGTCACTCACTGTCCCTGAGACGCTGGCAGAGACGCGACGTATTCTGCCGCCAGTTGAAGGCACTTCTTCTCCTCTCCTAATAGGATGGGGAGTTTATTATTATCCGGCAGATATTTGAATTGGGGGTGTCTCTGATTAATTTTGGGAAAGATTATATTTCAAATTTTTATGTATTTTTAACACTTAATGTCTCAACTCCATTTAGGCGGCAGTGCTTGCATAGCCTTTCTTTCTTGAGAAGCCATGTTTGGTGATGTTTGGTGATGTCAGCCTTTTTTTATGGCCAGGCTGTGCTCACTGAGCCTGTATTTCATCAAGGTATTTCTTAATCTTTTGCCAGTCACCGTGGTCAGTTAATCTACCATGGTGTACTGTCTATTTAGGGTCAAACAGCATTGCATTTTGCTTTGTGTTTTTGTGTGTTCCAATAGGTCATGTAGTTGACTCTGATTGAATTCATGGTGATGCTGTCCTGAGGCTTTACACCTTAAAGCCTCAGGACAGCATCACCATGAATGGTTGGTTAGTGAACTGAGCCTCAAGACCAGCTGTGTGAGGGGACTCTTTCCTTTGCTCAGCTCTTCAGGGGTGTGACAGCGCAGCATTGCAGGGCTTTGTAATGGTAAGAGTTAGGGTCGCTGTTTTTTAGATGTTTTCAAAATTTGATTGCCTTCTTTTGTATTTTGATTAATAATGGATATTGCCTTGGTGTTTGTCCCATTGGTCAAAATCTTGCTTTGTAAGTGGACCCCACACTTCACAGCCAATTTATTTATTTTTTCCTTTATGTGGTTGGTCTCTCTCTGTCTACAGTTCAGAAACGAAACATTGTAAAACAAACCACTCCTCCTACTATTGCTAGTACTACTACTAAATGAAACTACTTCTAAATGAAAAAGAAGGATGGTGAGGTAGTCGTTAACAGATTAACCAGTAATAATAAAAGCAATAATAAAAACAACAATAACAGTAACGTGAACCACCCTGACCAAGGGCGGTGCATCTCCTCCTCACAGTGAACATACAACTGCTCCTGAACCTCATATTGTCCTCTCTCAATGGCCACGCTGTGCTCCCAGAACCTGTATCAGGATTGATCTCTGCTTCATATCTCTGACGGTGAAGAGATACTTGGTCAATATCCTGCAAAGGCCTGAATCTTCAGTGATTCAGTTTCATTGTTCCGATGTTTGAAAAGTATGTTGTTGCTTCATACTTTACTTTTAGTTTATGTTTATATATTCCTCTTTTATTTGTGTCTTACTTTGGTACACTTAAGTGAATTTAATTGAAATTAGGACTGGCTGATAAACCTTACCTTTTTTTTTCTTGTGCCAAATAATGAGCATCACTGCCCTGTGGCAAGTCTGCCTTCTTTTCATGTTTTTTGTGATCATAGCTGATGCAGAGTGAACTTGCAGATGTGCAGACTTCAAAAGCATTTCACCTGGCTTCTGAAGTCTGAAGGAGGAGTACCATATCTGGTATGATTAAAGACAAAAATACAAAAGGAACGTTGAGGCTGACTGGCAGTGGTGATTGTTATTGCGCTCCAAATAATTTTTGATCATTATTGTTTTAGTTAATTACATGGCCCTACTTCAGGCATTTCTTGGTGAAATAAAAAAAAGAAAGGCCATTACTAAAAAGAAAAGAAAGATGTAATGGTGTGTTTGAAAGTTACACAGAATAACTTAATTTCAGCTTACTACCTCCAAATATACCATCCCAATATTAACCAAACCTGCTCATGATAAAAAATATACTGTAATGTTTGGCTCTGCTAGCAAAATGTAAAGAGATGAACTGTACATATGTTTTTACGAATAAGTAATATGTTTAACTAATAACCAGAGTTTCCATGTTTACTCTGGTTCCCAAGGGTAAACATCTGGAAGTGTAAAATGTTTATAAATAATAAATTAAAGAAGTAATAAACACTAAATCACGTTTTTGGAGTTCTAAAGCCGAGCACCACATGTCCATTTCATAAATCGCAGAAGTATTATGGTAAAAAAAAGAAAAAAGAAAAACCCTGCCTCTCCATTCTGTGGAAAAATAAGAGGCATGCACCACTGAACAAAGGTGATATTTTTAAGTTGTATTTCACCTGGTGCCCTGCCCTCATCCGTGATGGAGGACCAGGTAAAAACCTCAGCACTAAACCCCCCATCTCCACCCCTCTTCTTTAATTTTCTTTTCTTTTGAGTCAATCATAGGCTGTCCGAAACAGGCTGATCACGACTATCCTGTGATCAACCTCAGTTCAGTTTTAATATTCCAAGCTGGTTTTATAGAACATATGAAAGATTAAAATCTTATCATAATGGCATAAAGCCTCATAATGGCTTTGTTGACTGTCATTGGCACAACTAGAATCAAGACTAGGTGCTGAAAGCTTTCTTGTACATGCACAGAGGAAACAATTGAATGCACATTACTAATCAGAAACAGCTGTCCAATTACCTTTGGTCCCTTAAAATGGCGGGACTGTACAAGAAGGGATGCGATTCCAACATTGGATCGCCCAATACCCTCAAATTAAAGGATACAGTCTGCACCTCATATTCATGGTTTCATTTCAAATCCATTGTGCTGGACTACAGAGCCAAAAGAACAGAAACTGTACCACTGTCAAATACCTACAGACTGCACTGTATTTCTGTGTAGTCACTGAGAGGAGGGGGGTGCAAGGCCTCTTGCTCGGCCTGATCATTTTTCAGATTGTTTTGGATATCATAGTTGTTCAGCACCAACATGCTAGATGGATGTAACTCTGTTGAAAGCCGATTTGGGTAAGTGATCTCCCTATTCTTCTCATTTTCCAATAACACATTTGAATCTGGTGTGCTGATGAACTGTGGTATTCATCAGGACTCACTGCGCTCTGGCAATTAATATGATCTTTTATGATGACTTTAATGTAATAGGCTGAAATGTAATTTTGTGAATGTGATGCAGCACAGCAAACCCACAGACAGCATGACAATTAACCGGCCATTAAGTCTTATTCAGGGTCCTGTTAGACATTCACAGGGGATAAAATATGTTTTCTTACCTCTCTTTTATGTTTCCTTTTCTCGCTAACCTCCAAACATGGCACTGGCTTTAAATAGAAAGTTTTACAGCAACATAGACCAGCAGCTCAGAGTGCAACACTAGCCAACCATTAACATTCCAATGGTGCTTTGCCTTCTCACCAAAGATGCTTGTATAATAGATTATTGATTGGCAGGACACTTAGTTACCGTCTATTATCTTAACCTGCTTATCCTGAACAGTGTCACAGGGGGGCTGGAGCCTATCCCAGCATACATTGGGCGAAAGGCAGGAATACACCCTGGACAGGTTGCCAGTCCATCGCAGGGCACGCACACCATTCACTCACACACTCATACCTATTCTCCTCATGTTCATGTGGGTTTCCTCGGTTAGCTATATTTCTTCCCTCAACAGCACCCAAACGATCATATCAAAGCGCTCATCTGTTACATCTTTTGTTTTGCGGTTGTTATGTTCCTGTGTTCTGTCCTCTGTTAGTTCATCATTGTTATTCTTGTTATTTATTATTTTTCATATTCATGTCTGGTGTTCTGTTTATATTCATTAGTCTTTGCACTCGTCTTCCCCTGTGGCGTCTGAGTCTGAATGTTTACTAGCCTGAGTCACTCCCCTGTCTGCATGCCCCACTAATCGGGTGTTTACGGTAGTTCCGGGGTTCAACCTTCCTTCCAATCTTGCATTCCTTACTTCCTGCTTTCTCTCCATTTCATGTTTGTACATAGCACTAATATACTAATCCCAACTAACATATAATTTGTACAGTACTAATTATACTAACACACTAATATGTTTGTCAAACTAACAAACTAACATTCACTTTGCTTTATTTAAAAAAAGAAAACTGCAAGCATTATAAGTTGTACCATAAAGTTGTTGGAGTAAAGAAGTGTGACTGTAACTCAAGGTGATCTGCTGGGGTTTGCCCTTATCAATTCAGCCGGACCTCATCAAGTCCCTGCACCTGCTGTGTTGGCACCTGTGAGTCACCAAGTACCAACTGAATATCTGAGCTTATATCAGTGCAGCGTTACAAAATTGCTTCCCCTGCAAATCATTTGACAGTATTTTCGTCTGTTGTTCAGCAGCTATTTTTGAGATTCCTTTCTATTATTCTAATCCACGTTCATATAGCACAGGTTTCGAGTCCGCTTAACACATGCATGTGTTTTTTCATCCCACCATTTTTTTTTTAACCCTTGCTGGCTTTTAGGGGGTTCAGGCTGTTTGAGGATTGTCACACGCCGTGACACAACCCCTGGGAGGACGGAAGAGCAGGATACAGGGATATCAAAAAAGTCTGGATTGCACCAGCATTTTATTTGTACGGCAAAGCGGGGAGGAGAATGACAACAAAATTTTAAATAAAACGTTTTCAGTTTGTCAGAAAATAATAAACAAAAATAAAAATGAAAAAAAAAATCAAAACTCGAATCGTAGCTTTTCAGCTTTGCTTTCCTCTGGCTCCACGCACACAGCTCTCTCTCTCTTCCGACATAACGGTTCCCCGGTCTCAGACCCCTACTGTGGATTTATTCATAATGCCGTCCAGGTATGTGCCTATTTAATGCAGCCGGGGAGCATTCGGTTTGACTGACCCCACCCCCTCACAGTGTTAGCAGACCCCAGCCAGTGGATTACATGGAAGTGGAAACTCTTCTGTCCTGGTTTGTGGCCCCAAAATGTGACAAGCTGTGACACAACCCCTGGGAGAACAAAAGGACAGGACACCGGGAAATAGGAAAATTCAGGATTACGCCGGTGTTTTATTTGTCATGCGGAGTGGGGAGGAGAGAGTGAGAGCAAGTGCAAACTTAAAAATTAACAAATATTTTTGCCTATCTAATAATAAACTAAATTTCTTTTCAGCTTATGTTATGTGGATCTTTTCAGCTTATGTTATGTTCCTGTATCTGTCTGTTAGTTTATCTTCGTCTTTCTTGTATTTTTTTTTTTTCACATCATATCTGGCCTTCTGGTTATTTATACATTCCTATTGATTGCATTCATTATTCCCCTGTTATGTGTCTGAATGTTTCTGAGTCAGAGTCACTCCCCTGTCTGCGTGCTGCACTATTCCGGTGGTTTCGGTAATTTCCAGGTTTCGATGATTCCTTCCCAGCCTTGCATTTTCTTACTTCCTGCTTTCTCGCTAGTCCATGTTGTATAGCAGCCTTTCTCAAACTTTTTTGTGCTGGGGCCCAGTCATATTTGCCAACTCCACCACCCACCCACCACCCCACCCCACCCCCCGCATCTTTTTTTAGTGTTTTTTTATTATTATTTTTTACTTTTTTTTGTTTTGTTTTGTTTTTTTTGACTGTATTTTGAATGAGCATAAAACTCCCTAACAATTTATTTATTATTGTTATTTAATTTCTTTTTGTATTTTTTTTGTCTTTTTAATGCTTTATTTTGGTTAAATGTTTGGCTAAACACAGATGCTTAACCTTAATTGAAGGCTTTGAATTGATTTGAAGGCACTAATGCGACGGGTGTGGCTGCTTTCTCGCCACTAATTGATCAAATCGAGGTAGACAAGATGACAAAGCCACCCGAAGAGTGTTTTCTGACTGAAGCCTATTTCTATACTTTGCCTTGGTGGCAGTCATGTGAGAAAAGGCAGTCTCGCACAGATACGTGGAGTGGAAAGGCAACAATACCTTCACTGCCACTTTGCTGAGCTGCGGGTATTCAGCAGCACATGACAGCCAGAATTCAGATAATGAAAGTCGGCTGAAACGCGACTGTAGACCAGAATCACAAGACAATTCCAAAAGTTTATCCTGCATCACAGGTGGCAGATCACTATTCTCGGGATTGGCGAATGGATCTCGGACCCATTGTTTCTCTGAGAGATGCGATTTTGAAGGAAAGTACTTCTCGAAATGACGCAGAGTTTCGGTAAGGTGAACGATGATAGCTGTCACCTGCCCCAGACAAACACCTTCAACATCAGCTAGGGATGATAGACAGTCGAACATGTCGTAAACACCCTGTTGACCCTGTCGCTCCAGACTGACAGTTTTTTTCATTGGCCTGGAAGGCATTGCATGATTGGATAGACAAGTTGAGGGCATTTAAATGCTGCAAAATGTCAGAGAGGTAAGCTAACTTAACTACCCAGGACTCATTACGCAGATGCTCAGCCAGACTAGATTTTTTACTATCCAAGAATGCCCCGATCTCATGCCTCAACTCGAACACTCGGCTTACCACCATATCCCGAGACAGCTAGCGGACTTCGGCGTGCAGGAGGAGATGCGTGTGTTCGGCGCCCATCCTGGAGTTGGATGCATGGGCTCTAATGTAGTTCACGCATCGGACCACTTGATCCAAGACCTCATGCAGCTCTGGGGAAAGACACTTTGAAGCAAGCACCTCTCGGTTTATTATACAGTGTGTTGCCTGGACCGAAGGTGCTACTGCTTTCACCCGAGTAACAACGCCGTTGTGCCTCCCTGTCAAAGCTGCTGCCCCGTCAGT
Source organism: Conger conger (assembly GCF_963514075.1). Classification (NCBI taxonomy): domain Eukaryota; kingdom Metazoa; phylum Chordata; class Actinopteri; order Anguilliformes; family Congridae; genus Conger; species Conger conger. Next base: position 38,655,598 of record NC_083774.1, on the reverse strand, counting down.
GCATACCCCGACACAACGATCCCACAGCAACCCATGGCCTCTGATATACTCATCCAACACACAGAAGATTTCCTCAGCAGTTGTATTTAATGGTAACTCTTGGTAACACAGAAAATCTTTGTGGAAGCGCCCCCCATGAGCATATCTGATGTACACCAGAAGCATAGCCAGATTGGAGATGTCGGTGCTCTCGTCTAGCTGCAGAGCGAACCAGTCCGACAATCTAACCCTCTCGACAATCTGGGCTTCAAGGTCCTCTGCCATGACACCAATTCTCCGCAAGACAGTGTCATTTGAGAGGGGGATCTCTTTGACTTTGGCTGCAGCAGCTGGACCTAAGACCTCAACACAAGCACTGACTAAGGATGGCATAACTAATATCTCCCCCATCGTAAATGGTGCCTGACATTTTGAGATGTGGTGTGAAAGTAAGTAAGACGCTTTTGCTTACTTTTCATTTGCAGTGAAATTTGTTTTAAGCACAGTTGCTTGGTTGGCCAATTCATCTCTCTTTCTTTTTAAAAAATCTTCTGGTTTGTCTTTTAAGTGGGGATGTTGAGTTCCTAAATGCCAGTGCAATTTCGATGGCTTCATTGCCTCGTTGCTTAGCATTGCCTGGCAATTAACACAGATGGGTTGGGGGGGAGAATAATTGTTGGACACAAAGCTGAATTAGATGTAATTTTGGTCATAATTTCGAGTAAATGGGCAATGTTTTTTTGCCGGTGGATCATTGGGAACATCAGGTGTAGCATTAGTAGGTGTAGCAGGTTGCCTTTTAAAGAAACCCTTGATGCCATCTTGCTTTGAGCATGCCATATTGAGTTCGTAGACGTAGTGTGTGTATGCCTGCGATTGAACGTTCAGAGTGACAGTGACAGAGACAGAACAGAGTACGTAACCTCTCGCGGGCGGGAAAGCTTCACGTTAGAGACTGTTGGACGGGCGACGTAGGGACGGGGGCGTGCCGAGCAGAGTCGCGATCATAGACAGTAAAATAAATAGATTTTTTGTGGAGGAAGGGCAGGATTCAGGGGACCGGCAGCGACCTCTCCACGGACCGCCACCGGTACGCGGCCCATAGATTGAGAAACGATGTTGTATAGCACTAAACTTACTAATAACGACTAACATAGATATTGTACAGTACTAAATATATTAACACACTTACTGTCTGTCTACCTAATTAACTAGCAGTCACTAGTTTGGGGTAATTTAAGATGAACTAACTTACTAACATATCTCCAGTTTCAATTCTGTTCTGTTACTCTGCCTCCCTATTCTATTACTGATTACTTGCTTAGTTTCAGCGAAGTGTTCGCACCTGCTTCTCGCTATCACTACGTCTTCTACTCCTATGCAAATGTCCACTCTGTAGTCCGGAGCCCTATGTTTTACGTGTTGGTCTATCTGTACCCAGTTCGCGTTTTCGTTTCCCCCTTGTAATTGTTATATTTCCCTATCATTCCTCACCTGTTGTTTAATTGTTTAGCCCTCATCACTCCCATGCCTTGCCTAGTATGTCCCTTCCCTTCATGTATTTGAACCCCAGTCTCTGGTAGAAACCTTTTCAGAATGTTGATCTTCTTTCCAGTGCCGATTCTTAGTAAGCCTGTATTGTATGAGATTATTGAGACACACCTTTGCCCGACCTCGAGTTTGCCTTTGCCCTTTTGATTCGTCATTTCCCGAGTTTTTGCTTTTGATATTCGTTTTGTTCTCGACTTCCCATTTGCCTTATCCTTTTGTACTTTTGCACTTCTGCTTTTTGGATTTTGATCTCGGACTGTTTTACCTACTATTCTTTTGCTACTCGATTTGGAACTACGATTCTGATTATCCCTTGGTCTGCACTTGGGTTTCACAGCTTAGCTTTCTTCTGGCTCCACGCTCTCAGCTCTCTCTCTCTCGTGATGTGACTGTTCCCCAGTCTCAGACACATACTGTGGAAAGAAGCACACTTTTAAAATTCTGATTCATAGTGCTTTTCAAATAAAATTATATTTAACTGAATGTTATAAATTGTAATCTGTCACTGCCCAGTATTCACTATTTTGACAGCTGTCAAAGTGATTACTCAAACTTCAATTTACCTAGCTATCAAAGTGACCAAACTGGGTGGCGAATTCACTTCATAGTACTACTAGAAGGCGTAGGAGTTTAGCTAACACTGCATTTGCTGTTGGTTAATCCTCACCATTTTAGCTAGATAGGTAGGTTAGGGAGTGGGCTTGACGCATTTAGGTTAGAGCTGCATTGCATCCTCTTGCTAGCTAGCTGCCTCTCTGTGTCTAACTATTGTATTTGCAACATGTCATGATTTGCCAGGGAACAATTCTCTTGACCTGTTAGCCAGGCCAGCGATATTGATTTGCAAGTAAGAAAGCTGATTCGGCACTTGGCCATGACTTATGATTTGCAACCAAAAATGCTGAATGAGCCCGTAACACAGACTGTTAAAAGTAACACAAAATAAACATAAATAAATCAATCCTACATGTCGGGGAAGCAAGGATTAAGTATAATATGTTTATATTCTGAATCCAGCTGTTCAGACAAACCATGTTGTTAAGATGTTCAGCAGTCTGAATACTGAACACAAGTGGTACTGCGTGCTCAAACCCCTCACTTAACCTACATGCACTCACTGAGCACTTTATTAGGAACCTGGGCACCTACTTATTCCTGCAAGTATCTAATCAACCAATCATGTGGTAGCAGTGCAATGCATAAAATCATGCAGATACAGGTCAGGAGCTTCAGATATGTTCACATCAACCATCAGAATGGGGAAAAAATTTGATCTCAGTGATTCTGAGCAGTGATTCCGACCATTGCATTTGGTGCCAGGGCTGGTTGGAGTATCTCAGAAACTGGTATTTTCACACACAACAGTCTCTTGGTTTACTGGTACAAATGGTAGAATGCTACAAAAACAAAAAACATCCAGTGAGCAGCAGTTCTGTAGGCAGAAATGCCTTGTTAATGTGAGGAGTCAGAGGAGAATGGCCAGACTGGTCGAAGCTGACAGGAAGGTGACAGTAACGCAAATAACTACACATTACAACAGTGGTATGCAGAAGAGCGTCTCTGAAGACACAACACATCAATCCTATAAGTGAATAGGCTACAGCAGCAGAATAAATCTAAAAAATAAGTAATAAATACCTAATAAAGTGCTCACTGAGTGTATTAAATAAATGTTTTGTGATTTAAATTGATAATTATTAGTAAGAATGACAATTATCAATTAAATCACCAAATTATTGGATAGGCAGTACTGGTTGATACAGTAAACTGGTGGAATCGAATCAACCAACAAGTGAAAACAAATTCTATATTGGATCTTAAGACCATGCCAGGGTAATACCCCCTTCCACTTTCACTGGCACAGGACCTGGGGGGAGATCATACTCCTTTATGGCAAGATAACAATGTACTTATTAATTAATTTGACCTTAATTGTTGAAAGCATGGCTAAGCACCATGACACTATTATGAAAATGTATTTCATGAGACCAAACATGAATATGTTAGGAGGTCATCGTGCTTAACTATAGAATACCTCTAAATATCTTTTACTTCTGCTTCCAACAACAAAGGTGATATTTGTAGACAAATAATTGTTAAATCTGGGCAGTCTCTGTCTACAGATTACATATAGGGGTGTGAATGGTTAAACGTTTAAACGGTTAACCAAAACTGAGTTGTACACCAAAAATTGCTAACCGATAACTCATTCATTTTTTCTGAAGCTGAAATGGAAAGCTCAGTCAGAAAGATTCTGGCTGCATAATAACTTTCAAACACCACAGGGAATTGAATGCTGCAGTATTGCACTTATTAAATCATTTACTCTTCACTTATGGTGTATTGTGTGGCGTTTCTTAAGGTTCACAGAGGACTCATGACATGTTTATTTATTCAAACTACTGGAAAACTGAATGTATATCATATTTATATAAAAACAAATAAAGCAATGCATCATTGGACAGATGCAACAAATTGCAGGCGACATTACTATTACTAAATAGGCAAGTTGATATATCTAATGTTTGCCAGAGCTAGCTTACCTGCATTTTCCAGGACCATTGTGGTGCCTCGGGGTGGATCCTGAGGTGCCGTGGGTGGGCACAGCTGGAAACCAGACACAGGAAATAGCAGATATCAGAAAAAAATTTTCTTTTTATTTTTTCTGTGTTTTTTTTCTTCGGGGTATTGGTGATAGCGCCCCCCCTCAGGGCAAGGGTATGGAAAACTGGAGAAATAAAAGGGGCCGTTCAGGCAAAATAAACTCAGGTTCTTCTCAGACCAGGGTATGCTCCAGGGCCTCCTTCCTCCTTCCCTCTTCAGCCGCGTCAGGGCTGGGGGGAAACACAAAGATATAGGGTAAGTAGGATGGGATTTTATTTGGCTCACGTGTCCGGCGTCCGTTTCCGGGTCTTTGGGGATGCCGTTCGTAAAGGTGGGGTCTCCTTCAGTGTCAGTACGGCAGGGCTTGGAAGGTCCTTCCTCTCTTTGCCTTTCACACTCTCACACGCTCAGGAATGGTGCCGACTGAACCTGTTTGCAGCCTCGACCGCGCCTTAAATACCATTCCCTGCTCATTAGGAAACAGGCTGCAGCTGAGTCAGTACCTTTCCACTATGCTCACTCACGTGCGCTGTCTGGGGTCCTGGACTGCAGGTAGAGGGATCTCTCTCCAAGGTGCTGATCTCCCCATCACCTCTCTACATTACGTGGCATTTAGCAGACGCTCTTATCCAGAGCGACGTACAACAAAGTGCAAATCAATCACAAGAAGTGCAAAAGTAGACCTGAGAGGACAGTACAGTTCCAAGTCCTAGTGTAAACATACAGAAATTCAGAACCCTTGAAGAGTACAATCAACATTCAAACTAGCATACCACTGTTGGCAGCTAGAATACAACAACAGCCAATAAAAACAACAATACCTATACAAGTAACGATATCTATACATAAGTGCCATTACGGTCTAAGGCTAATCACAGTGATTGTGAGTTGGGGAGGGAAAGGTGTAGCCTGAAGAGATGGGTCTTCAGTCTGCGCTTGAAGGAGGTCAGAGACTCTGCCGTTCTGACATCCACCGGGAGGTCATTCCACCACCGTGGGACCAGGACAGACAGCAGTCATGAGCGTGAAGTGCAGGTGTGGCGAGGGGGAGGCGCCAGACAGCACGAAGTGGCAGAATGGAGGGGTCTTGTTGGTGTATAGGTCTTGATAAGGGATTGAATATACACAGGGGCTGATCCTTTAACTGCCTGGTATGCGAGCACCAAAGTTTTAAATTTGATGCGAGCCATAACAGGCAGCCAGTGGAGGTTGCTGAGCAGGGGGGTGACATGTGAATGTCTGGGAACATTGAATACCAGACGGGCTGCAGCATTCTGGATGAGTTGTAGGGGTCTGATGGCAGATGCTGGAAGGCCAGCCAGCAGAGAATTGCAATAGTCCAGGCGGGACAGGACCATTGCTTGAACAAGGAGCTGAGTGGAGTAGGTGGTGAGAAAGGGTCGGATTCTCCGGATGTTGTACAGGAAGAACCTGCACGCCCGGGTCACCGTAGCGATGTTCTTGGAGAAGGATAGCCTGTTGTCCATCACCACTCCAAGGTTTCTTGCACTAGGGGATGAGGTCACTGTGGTATCCCCTAGTGAGATGGAGAAATCAGAGAAGGGAGAGGTTAAAGCAGGGATGAAGATCACCTCCGTCTTATCTGGGTTGAGCTTTAGATGGTGGTTGCCCATCCAGCTCTGGATGTCTCTCAGGCAGGCGGAGATACGGGTAGAGACCTGTGTGTCTGATGGGGGGAAGGAGAGAAAGAGTTGGGTGTCATCGGCATAACAATGATAGGAGATGCCATGAGCAGAGATAATGTAGTGTAGATAGATAGTGTAGATGGAGAAGAGGAGGGGTCCAAGGACTGAGCCCTGGGGGACTCCTGTAACAAGGGGGCGAGGGGTTGACACTCCTCCAGCCCAGGACACCTGGGAGGACCGGCCAGAGAGATAAGATTGGATCCACTCTAAGGCTATGCCACAGATCCCAGTAGATGCCAGGGAGACTAAGAGGATGGAGTGGTTGACCATGTCGAACGCCGCAGAGAGGTCAAGAAGGATCAGGACAGAGGAGAGAGAGGTTGCTCGTGCAGCCTGAAGGGACTCGTTGACAGAGAGGAGTGCAGTCTCCGTCGAGTGGCTAGGTCTGAAGCCGGACTGGTGGGGGTCCAGCAGGTTATTCTGAGAGAGGAAGGAAGAGAGTTGGTTGGAGGCGGCTCGTTCAATGGATTTGGATAGAAAAGGAAGGAGAGATACCGGACGGTAGTTTTGAATGCAGGAGTGGTCAAGAGTGACAACGGGAGGCAATCACGCCTGACAAACGGGAGGATGTCAGGCGTGATTGCCTGAAAGAGGTTTGAGGGGATGGGGTCCAGGGCACAAATAGTAGGGCGGTGGGAGAGCAGGAGGTGAGACACATCAGCATCTGTAAGGGGACAGAAAGAGGAGAAACAGGGGGCAGACACAGAAATGGAGGCAGGCATAGAAGTGGTGGTGGTCGCGAAGGTGCTGCGGATATCTGCAACCTTCTCGTCAAAAAATACCGCAAAGTCATCAGCAGTGAGCAAGGACTGAGATGGTGGGGGAGGTGTGCTGAGGAGAGAGGAGAAAATGGAGAACAGTTGACAAGGGTTAGAAGTGGAGTTCTGGATTTTTGTTTGGTAGTAATTTCTTTTGGCAGTGGTGATAGCGGAGGAGAATTCCGCCAGGAGAGACTGGTAGGAAGACAGGTCCGACGGGTCTTTTGATTTCCTCCACTTCCTCTCGGCTGCACGTAGGCTTGGCCTGGAGGAACATAGAAGGTCAGAAACCCATGGGCTGGGAGGGGAGGATCGAGCAGGCCGGGAGACAAGAGGACAGAGAGAGTCAAGGGCTGAGAAGAGAGAGGAAAGCAGCACGGAAGATGCGGAATCAGTGGGTAGTTTGGAGAAGGATTCAAGAGGAGGGAGGGAAGCAGTGACTCTGGGGGCAAGGGAGGAGGGTGATAGAGAGCGGAGATTACATCGGACAGAAACAGTGGGGGTGAGAGAAGGGGAGGGAGGTAGAGCAGCTAGGGGGATGGAGAAGGAAATGAAGTGGTGATCGGACTTGTGTAAAGGGGTAACAGTGGGGTTAGAAGAGGAGCAGTTCCTCAGAAAGATCAGGTCAAGAAGGTTTCCAGCCTTGTGAGTTGGGGGAGAGTGCTGCAGAGAGAGGTCAAAGGAGTGAAGTAGTGGTAAGAAGGCAGCAGACTGGGAGGCTTCCAGGTGGATGTTGAAATCTCCCAGGAGGATAAGTGGGGTGCCATCCTCAGGGAATGAGCTGAGTAGAGTGTCAAGCTCATCAAGGAAACTTCCCAGGGCACCTGTTGGACGATAAACAACGACAATATAGAGTTTAACAGGGTGAGTAATTGAGACAGCGTGGCATTCAAATGTGGATAGGGATAGGTCAGTGAGGGAAAACGCAGAGAATTTCCACGAAGGGGAGATCAGCAAGCCAGTGCCACCTCCACGGCCAGAGGGCCGGGGGGTGTGTGAGAAGGAGAAGGAGGATGAGAGGGCAGCGGGGGTGGCAGTGTTCTCTGGTGTAATCCAGGTCTCGGTGAGGGCAAGCAACTGTAGGGACAGGAGGGAGGCATAACCAGTAATGAAGTCAGCCTTCCGTGTGGCAGCTGTGAAGTTGTCACAGGGGGTCAGTGAGGGGTAGCAGAGGTTGGTGGGGTTCCGTCGAGATTTGCTAACTAATGACAGAAAATGCAAAACACCTGGTCTAACTAACGCAGTAATTTGACAACAAATCTACAACTGCTGATGGACTAACAAGGTTTCCTTATAACCTACTGCTCACACGCAAAAAACACAGAAACAATACTTAAGTTCCCTGGAGGTCTTCGAGTACACACGGCTAGTGGAAAAAATGCACTTTTCTCTAGGCAGATATACTCCTTCGCACACCTCTCCCAATGCGTGACGTCTGCGCGGTTGACCTGCACGGGCCCCTCCAGGGTTCTCCACCCAAGTGGCACAACATGCAGGAGCAGGGGTGCCACACCGTGTAATTTAACTATTTCTAAAATCAAGTTGTTGGAATAAATGAAAAATCCTTAGACCAGTAGCCTATCATATCCATTGGATATTTAAAGCAAATATTCCCTGCTTTAAAAAGACATTAATCCTGTCACCACCCAAAGATTTCCCTACGCTGTATGAAATCAAATGCATTGGCAAAGTATACTGTGACATAAAAATATAAGCCAAATTGTATAGAAACCATTGACATTAAAGAAAAATCATTAGTTCGTCGACTATGGTATCTGTCCAGAATGTACACCGTTTCTAGGGCGAGCGAGTAGTGCATTACTCATATCCGTTTCCCTATCCATCCATCCATCCATCCATTATCTGAACCCGCTTATCCTGATCAGGGTCGCAGGGGGGCTGGAGCCTATCCCAGCATACATTGGGCGAAAGGCAGGAATACACCCTGGACAGGTCGCCAGTCCATCGCAGGGCACACACACCATTCACTCACACACCCATACCTACGGGCAATTTAGACTCTCCAATCAGCCTAACGTGCATGTCTTTGGACTGTGGGAGGAAACCGGAGTACCCGGAGGAAACCCACGCAGACACGGGGAGAACATGCAAACTCCGCACAGAGAGGCCCCGGCCGACGGGGATTCGAACCCAGGACCTCCTTGCTGTGAGGCGGCAGTGCTACCCACTGCACCATCCGTGCCGCCCGTTTCCCTATCCGTTAAACCAATTACATTATCCATTACTCATACTCGGAAGTTATGTTGTTTAAACAGTTCTGTTGGATTCCCTGCATGTCTTAGGACTGTGGGAGGAAACCCACACAGACACGGGGAGAACATGCAAACTCCACACAGAGAGGCCCTGGCCAACCGGGATTCAAACTGGCACATTATGTGTAAAATATAAATTGAATAAGTGCTGACTGACCTATGAATATGATATTTACCAATAAACAGCATACAGCTGGCCTGTCTGTACACACCTGAGAAGTTCTGTTAAATTGAAATAAATTCAAATAAAGCACTTAAATGCATCAGGTCAAACGTAGTGTTAACCTGTTCAATTATTGATCCTACAAACTTCTCAGAGCATCAAAAGTAAGAATCTGTTACTCAAGCTAATGTTTGTACAGTATGCACACTGCATCTTTGAAAATGGTTTGTTGATCTTGCGGCTGATTTGTAAGGATTTGTAAAAATTTGGCTGCCATATACCTATGGCTTATCATATGCACCCCAAATTTCCATTAAACATTCTCAATTTTATTACTCTTTTTAGGAAAGCTGTTGAAGGAAGATCAGCAGATTTGCTACATGGACCCTTAGAAATGCACCCTCACCATCTTTATCTAAAAGTGTCTGTCTTGCATAAAAAATTTTGTTTTGGTGGCCTTATTTTCATGACAACACAAACAAGAGTTTACAAAAGGCTTTCATAATTTATGGAACGCAAGCCTTACTTTTGTGTCCTGTTGTGTCATTGTGTTAAAAATGTGATTAATAGAATACACTGTCATTGATGAGCCAGCTACATTCAAGAATTAAAATTCATAACCAGAAATATTTGGGATGCCTTGCCTGTGCCTATTATAAAATATTGAAAGTATTGAAAATTATTGACAGTGTTTCCCAGTTAAGGGAGGAACAAGGTTTGTCGCCTTTTTTCCTCATTTAATGCACCAAACATAGCTTGCAAAGAGTTATACTCTGGTTGGTGTTGCAAAAAAAAAGCCTTTTTCAGAACGCTGTTAAGCCACTTATCCATTAGGTTTCCCAAACATTTCTTTCAAAGGATTTCTCACACTTGTCATTGCCAAGTGTTGACATTGTTCCCAGTGTAGATGTTTCTGTATGCCAGGTGGGTTTGTGCAGAACATTTATTTGGACAATGATCGCACCATTCTTCAATGTTTGGCTGAGAGTAGTGGCACTCTAAAAAATTATGCCATTCTGCCACTAGAGTGTCTAATTAAGCGTGTCTCTAGCTAAGTGTATGCTGCAAATGTGAAAATACGCATAATTTTATGGAACAAAACTTGATTTGCAGTCGTGAAATGCATTTATGCAAATGAAAACACTTTTGTTTTGTCTGCATTTAAAATTGTGAGCGCTATATGCCATTTTGTTTTGTTTGTTTATTCAGTTTACTTTGTTTTAATGTGACTACACTTGTATTTGTTTTTTTGGTTATTAGTGGGAAATTTATTTTCATCTGCTATTTTTCTTATTTGCAGTAGAAGTTCACAAATTATTTAGAATTTTTTTAAAACCCAATTTTGTGCCAGTATGCAGAGGCTTGTATCTCTTGTGGGGGAAAGCACTGTAATTTTTCCCACATGCTTCAGTCTAATTTCTATAAAAATACAGTACAAGTGATGGCACAAAAATGAGGATGGTATAAGTGCTTCAATTTAGGGCTGGTTTACCCCACATTTGAGGGAATTAAAGTGTACTCGGCACTGTACTCGCCTCGATCTTAGACCGGATAGGATTGTCCTCGTTAATATCTTTCTCATTTTTAGCTAAATCATATCCTGACATGCTATGACTTTATCACTCTTTTTTGCTTCATTATCCTTCTTCTCAGGAGCAGTTTTGTTATTCTGTCCTATAGTTCTTCATGTGACGTTTTTCGCCACACAGTGACGTAAAACTCTAAACCAGGGATTGTACAAACTGGCCCTGCTTTTCCTTTCTCCGAGGTAATTAACTGAACAATTAATGTTTCCAGGTAAAGAGAGGGTGGAAAACCATAAGTTCTCAGCCCTCGAGGACTGTGATTTGATTATGTCTACTCGAAATGCAAACATTTATGTAGGGGTTTTATTTATTTATGCATAAACAGATTGTCCTACATATTTTAGTTTGTAAATACAGCTGTACTCCAGCACAAAAACTCGACTGCTTTAGCAGTATGTTTGGGGTCAATGTCCTGCAGGGTGGAGTGGCGTCCAATGTGTTTTCAGGCATTTGGTGACTGTAAAAGGGTTCGAAATGGTTACAGTTGCCATACATTGCATTGTCACAGAGGGATGTATCCACTAAACAATAGATTTATTCAGATTTTCCAGCCTCATGAATTATTGGCATTGACACTCTCATGATGGCCCCAATAACTGACACTTATAGTATTTGGTCCTCATGTTGAGAGACATGGACTCCAAGTGCAAATTGCATGCCTGGAATCCACTCCAGACCTGTTGTTGGCTTTGTTGTGCATGAACTAATGATGCAACAACACCCAGCTGAGCAGCCAGTTGTCCAATTATTTTTGCTCCCCGAAAATAGGTCTGTAATTCCAACACAGATCATGCGATATTGATGAAAATAAGATTAAAATGAAAGCCGACAGTCTGCACTATAACATCATTGTTTTATTTTAAATCCACTGTGCTGCAAAACAGATTACATTTATATTTTATTGTATTGAATTTTAATCTAAACAAACATTTGCCTGTTTAATTGACTCTGCAATCGACATGCTTTATAGTTTATTAGAGCAGCAGTATTCACTGACATTTTATGGCAATGATATAATCGTGCTATTCATTGTAATATAAAGCCCTTGTACATTATTATTTTCTCTTGCATTTAAAGTGTTCATAAAGTCACAACATAACGTGCATGTACTTCTTTTCAACAAACAGAATAAATTAATAAAACTTTCCTTTTGATGAAAATAATGGCATTTCCAAAGAGCTGGAAGTCTGTATTTGTTTTGGATTCAAACAGTTTTCTGAGTTCTATTGATCTTGCCTGGTGCAAGTAAGCCTGTTGAGATGACTAGAAGGTGCTGTTTTCACTTATTAGTGTTTCATAGGTTCCAATACAACAGACACGCTCAGTGAAGCTTAGGAAATTGTGAATCCAAAACAAATACATACCGGTTGAAACGGACTTCCTGTATTAGTTATGTCGTAAACATGGCCCTGATTGGTAAAAATGCTGTGCTAGTTATGTCGTAAACATGGCCCTGATTGGTAAAAATGCTGTGCTAGTTATGTAGTAAACATGGCCCTGATTGGTAAAAATGCTGTGCTAGTTATGTCGTAAGCATGGCCCTGATTGGTAAAAATTCTGTGCTAGTTCTGTCGTAAACATGGCCTTGATTGGTAAAAATGCTGTGCTAGTTCTGTCGTAAACATGGCCATGATTGGTAAAAATGCTGTGCTAGTTATGTTGTAAACATGGTCATAATTGGTAAAAATGCTGTGCTAGTTCTGTCGTAAACAGTCACACCTGCGCCCTGCTACAACCCCTCAGTACATGCAGTCGCTATGGAGACTAATCATAATCACTCTCATTCGAGTAAAGCGGTAGAGGCATTTTGGACAGAAACACTAGTTGGAGCAGTTTTAGTACAGTTAATTTGGAATTTTCATCCCTCAGAAAGTCAGTTTCGATTCCTGCTGTGGACTGTGGTCACACCGGACCAGCAGCCGTGTAAACGGGTATGGGGGCATGTAAAACCCATCTTCTTTGGGAGCAGCCTATAGCCTTGTGTCTAAGGCACATGACTTGGACCCAGAAGGTTGGTATTTCAAGTCCCACGGGAGTCACAATGATATCCGCACTGCTGTTGGGCCCTTATTCTCCTCAGTTTCTTGGCAGCGAACTACCTCAATATACTTTCACCTAGAAACTCTGTTCAAACTTGCTATATATATATATATATAAATGCTATATACACATATTATACACCAAAATGTTTGGTGTTTTGGACTGTTTCTTCCAGTGTTTACAACGTTTGGGTAAGATTATACTTTTAAAATTATGTGGCATCCAAGTGGCATCACTTGGACCATGTACTGAGAAATTATGTGAACGATGGTGCACAATTGTTAATAAATGCGCCATAGATTTAACTCCTTTGCGCAAGGCGGCTAGTTTCACATGACTGCTTGTGTCATGTGACTGCTAGACTCAGTTATTCACTTCTCCAGCAACCACTCAAATTGTTTCCAATTCATTACTAAGCGATGCAGGGATCATTTAGGAACAAGAGTTACTTTGTGCCCCTTTAAACCAAAATCCTTCAATCGAAACTTACTGTAGACCTGTGGAGCAGGATGTACATTATTTTTTAATGAATCAAAAACTCAACGTAACCATAATATGTCAAAAGAAGAATTTATGCTTTATGGAACTTGGGAATCTTTTATAGTAATGAAATCTGCTGACAAAGGAGGGGGAATAGTATTAATGGATAGATCTGATTATGAAATGGAATGTTACAACTGAATGATGCTACGTTTGATAAAACCCTTTCTGTTTATGCATTTAAAGTCGTTGCTTCGAAACTTAAAATATTGTCTAGTCAAATCTGACCTTGTACCATTGCCTTCGCCTACACAGCCATTGATGTCTCCTCCTGGTAATTATAATCATTCTTTGAAACATCCCCAGACTGGCAAACAATCCAAATAAAAGGCACAATAACATCCTTGTTCAAAATCGGATGTAGGAAAAACAACCTGTGAACTTAAAGTCAGAATAGCTGAACACAGGTGTGCAATCCGCACATACCCAGTTGCAGCCCACTTTATACAGGCTAATCATTTGATTTCCTCTTTTTGCTGTATTGGTATTGAGAAAGTCAATCCACATAGGAGATGACCTGAAAATGTGCTGTTACAACTAGAAGCTTTTTGGATACATTCTTTGACCCAAGGGCATTGAACTTGATTTTAGACCTTTTCTATAGATATTGACCAAATTAATCTGCAAGAATAGTTTTGTGATATCAAGGTTTTATTTTTGAACGAATCTTTCTATCATGAGGGTCATTTTCTTTAATTTTTCCATTTCTCAACGCAAATTTAAAAGAAAGAAAAAACAGATGTTTTTACATTGCACTGCGTAATCTGGTAAGCAGAAAACAATGATAGTGTTCATTTTTGGCTGTGGGCTTATAGCCTTGGGAACTTGGGGGAGGGACAAAGTGAGGTTTCAGATCATGCACAATGGTATACAGACTAGTGGTTTCCAACCTCGATATGCTGAATGTTCTTGTTATGCGTGCTATCCTACATAGCAAACAAATACATAAAAAAGGTAACTCAATTACTGAACTGATCAAATTAAAGACTGTGATGAACAAGTTATTAATGAGCCTATTTCATGTTGCTATGGTAACATGCTCCAGCAAAATAGCATACTATATCTTCTGTTTGTATTTAGGGAGAGATTGAGGGTCTCAGGCTAAACTGTGCTAGACAATCTAGCTAGCTTGCTGAGTAAGATAATGGAGTTCATGTCTTCACTTCAAGATCAACCAAAACGACATGAGCGATGTTCACCGACAATAAAACCAAAGCAAGGATATAAGCTGTTTCATTGGCAGTTTATCTTCGACTAGCTTTCAAGGCGACTGTAATCTAACAAATCTAGCTAGCTAAAATGGCTAGCTCTCATCTTATTTAGGTTTAGTCTATATACCACTGCACAAACAAAAAGTGTAACGTTGGCACAAAGTTGAAACTAAATGTTTCTCAGAAATATAAGTTTTGCTCTTTCATTAGACGTTGGGAAAATTTCAGCTTGTAGCTAATGTCAGGCTATATCTTCCACCGCAGCACTTAATCTTGTAAGCACTGGCATCATGTTTAGCGTGGTTATATCCCAGCCCAGATGCAAGCTCCTCATGATGGAAAAGGGCACCGCTGCACCCTATTGTCAGAACCTGCAAGTACGTCAGACCCCCTGCTCAAAAAACCCCTCTGCTCTGAACAACTACCGGCCTGTCTCTCTTCTTCCCTTTCTCGCCAAGACTCTGGAATGGGCGGTCTGCTCCCAACTGTCCACTTATCTTCTCCAGAACAACCTCCACAATCCTAACCAGTCCAGCTTCAAGAGTGGTCACTCCACTGAGACCGCCCTGTTCGCGGTCACTGAGGCACTACACTCTGCCAAAGCCAAATCCCTCTCCCATTTGTTACCTCCCTCGTCAACTCCTCCCTGTCTTCTGGCTGTTTTCCAACATCCTCCAAGAGGGCCCACATCACTCCGTTGCTAAAAAAGCCTACCCTGGATCCTTCCATCATCCAGAACTACCGCCCGGTGTCTCTTCTTCCTTTTCACACAGGTTTCTGCCCGTATCTCTGCTTGCCTGAGTGACATCCAGAGCTGGATGTACAACCACCATCTAAAGCTCATCCCAGGTAAGACTGAAATGATATTCATCCCTTCTAATACCTCTCCCCATCTGGATCTCTCCATTTCCCTCGGGGATACCACACTCACGCCATCACCCAGTGCAAGGAACCTCGGCGTGGTGATGGACAGCAGATTGTCCCTTTCCGAGAACATTGCGGTGGTGACCCGGTCATGCAGGTTCTTCCTATACAACATACGGAGAATCCGCCCCTTTCTCACCCCCTACTCGACCCAGCTCCTGGTCCAAGCGATGGTTCTGTCCCACCTGGACTACTGCAATTCCCTCTTGGCTGGCCTTCCAGCATCCGCCATCAGACCCCTCCAACTTATCCAGAATGCAGCAGCTCGTCTGGTCTTCAACCTTCCCAATACTCACACGTCACCCCCCTGCTTACTTCCCTCCACTGGCTGCCTGTCATGGCTCGCATCAAATTCTAAACATTGGTGCTAGCCTTCCAAGCAGTTAAGGGGTCTTCCCCAGCTTACCTACAAAAAAACATCAGACCCTACACCCCTGCCAGACCTCTTCGTTCAGCCTCCACAGGCCGCTTGGCACCTTCCCCTCTCCGAACCTCCACCTCACGCTCACGACTACTGTCTGTTCTGACTCCACGGTGGTGGAACGAACTCCCCGTTGAGGTCAGAACTGTAGAATCTCTCCCCAACTTCAAGCGCAAACTGAAGACGCACCTCTTCAAGCAGCACCTCTCCCCATCCCTCCCTACCTCCCTGTGAACCTTAATTGTTGTCTTTGTGATTTACGTTGTTTCGGTATTTTTAGTTGGCTAGGTAAGCAGTATTTGGATAGTTAAGTTTGGTCACTTTTGTTTTGTTGTTTGTTGATTTGTTGTTTAAAAAAAAAAAAAAAAAATCCTTATCCTATGGTCCTTATCTTTGTTGTACGGGTAGCAATTGAAATTGTACTTCCCTTTAGGGTCTTTCAGCGCACTTATCCCTGGTTATGGGTATGCACTTTGTTGTAGATCGCTCTGGATATGCCAATAATGTAATGTAATGTAATGTAATGTCTTCAGGAACTGTTCGTTTATTGCTGCTGCCAGCTCCACGCACTGCTCTGATGCATAACTAATCGAAGCCCAGACGGCCACCACTCGGCCCAGAAGACTCGGAGCTGGGCAGCACATACTGTCCCTCCAGCCGTCCCATATCGCCCCTCGGTGTTGAACACAATCCCCTGAGACGGACTTGGTCGGGTCGGGTTTTTCCAAAGCCCCGAGACTAAAATGAAAAAATTTAAATCCAACAGATCCCGACCCAAGACCACTAAACAGCCAAATAGATTCTTTAAGCCAAGTTCTCAGCCAAGGGTTTTATTTTGAATGCATATATATAATGACCTATCAAGTATTAATTGAACCTCCTGGGTTCCAGGTTTGTAGCGGGGTCTAATCTGTGTTGTGTCTGTTTTGGATAATGACAAGACCGACGCGCTGAATCCCCTTCAAAGGCACTTTATTTCTCCACCTCCTCTTACCGTTAACTTTTGCAAAGGAACGATCAGAGATTGACGTCAGAACGTTAACCCTTCATGGGCATAACGAACAGGGTAGATTTGATCAAGCACCAAATATTCATGTTACAACAATAGTACTTGGAATTCCACATAAAATAATAATATGCAGTACTCTTACGTTTATAAAAGCAATAAAAACATTAATATAACAATACCACCTGAAAGTGTTGATACACTCGGCCAAATACCTCTGCGAGTGCTATATTTCACAGTAAAAGTGCTTGTTCATAAATAGTGTAACATCATCACTATATTACAATTACCCCCTCTGATTTACACTATATTCAGAGCAGGCCTCACACCAGTAACTTCAATCAATCAAGAAAGTTAGGACATAAAAGCCCTGTTACAACATCAAAATGTAGCAAGATGTCATCCCTTCATTCCAACCCTGAAAAAGGCTGACCAATTAACAAATTATCCCGTGAAGGATTAGGACGAACGTGAGGTGATCGGTCTCCCGCTCGACCATAGATAAATATTCCATATACATATTCATCACAGAAAACACCATATGCTGCCCGATTGTGTCTATCAGTAGACAACCATGACTATATAAAAAAAATTAAAACATGCTAACTCTCAACAGGCCAGTTTACCATCAATACTACACATGTAAAATTACATTTCAAAAAGCGATTTTTAACCCTCTGATGAGACATAGATTGAATAAGCCTATTCACCAGTTTAATCAGTCTACCCAGCCTGGTACGGAGCCCCTCTCTCTGAGTATTCCTAGGTAGCTCAGGTACCACATTGGTAGCAGTACATGGCTCTCGATCTAACGTGGTGGCAGTGAGTGACTCTGGCTCATAGTTTAAAAACATCTTGAACAGGCAAGCCCGTGTACAAAGAGTCCACAGAGGTTGTGTCTGATGATTGGTCAGAGTCCTGATAGACTGCTACTGAATCAAAATCCACAGATCCTACATTCTTGTGATTAATTTCCTTAGATGCATCAAAATCAAAACATAACAGATCCTCTTCAGTAATGAAATCCTGTGGCTCAGTTGGACCTTCAGTTTCCTCCTAACCATCGCCATCATCCTCCACCTGGAATTCGGAGAGGTTAGCAACCCACCGCACAGTCCTGACATCACTCTTGGTCACATGACTTGCATCATCAGTTGGCTCCTGGTTCTGACTGATGCCAGAGGATAGTTCAGCTGCATGCTCAGATTCCTCCCATGAAGGTAGAGGCAGAAAATTGACAGGCATAATAAGGTTCCTATGAACAGTCTTTATCTGGCCTGTAACAGGGTGACAAATGCCGTAAGTGTTCAATGTGCTGTGCAGATGAAAATACAGAAGAAACGTGCTGCGTTTTAACTGATATATCGATGAATTCTTTTTCGAGTTGAGATGCTGTATGTCTCCATTGATTCACAAAAAACCGGTGCAGTGTCATGATTATCTCTGTTATCTGTTTAAGTCCCCAGCATTTTCGCCTTTTGTTACCCTCTGTGCTTCCCATAGTCCCATTATATCTCCCAATTCATTCCCATTAATTTGTTTCACCTGTTTTATACCTGTCTGTTTCATTTAGATTGTAATGTGCTTTCCCTGTCTGATCTGTCCGTGTACTGACCCATTTTGTTTTTTGACTATTGTTTTCTGGATTACACTTCTGTTTGTTTATGACCTGCTGTTCTTGGATTGTGTGTCGACTACCGGATTGTGTTTTTCGATTTCGATTCTGTTTATCTGCCTGTTTGGACTGCCTGTGACCTCAACTACTCTTTGGGTTTCCTTTGTTGTATCTGTTTGCCTGGTCTGGACCCCTGCATGGATTATCGTTTATGAACTGTCTAATCTTCAATACACCTGTTTGCTGGTTATCGAC
Organism: Conger conger; assembly: GCF_963514075.1. Taxonomy (NCBI): domain Eukaryota; kingdom Metazoa; phylum Chordata; class Actinopteri; order Anguilliformes; family Congridae; genus Conger; species Conger conger. The sequence continues at coordinate 38,636,966 of NC_083774.1, read as the reverse complement.
CTTTGCCCGTTTACCCTGCAACAAAGTTAAAAGACTTTGGCTTCAACTTCTGTGGTTTCGCTATTGGGTTCTTCGTTCTGAAGCCTGACATGTAGATTTGCAATATTCTGAGTCTATCATCAGCTGAAATATGAAAGATATGGTATCTGCTACAGCAATGGCATTATCACTCAGGGCTGGTCAGCTTGCTGGCTTCCTCTGTTATTGTGGCAAAATGTGGCTGTAAAGTCATTTAACTCCAGGAGCATGCACCATTAACCCCCACTATCTCTGCACCCATACGGGCAGGAGCCTGTGGGGGAAGACTCAGGCCTCCAGCCGTGAAACTCGTTACGACGGGGCAACATCCTTTACGGCACGGGAAGGTTTCAGAGGGCACGGCCTGTTGGGCCCATTATTCCCTTCGACCCCCCTTTATTGCTCTCTCCCTCTTTACTCAGTCACTAAATGATGTGTACAGCACTGGATGTTTCATGACAAAGTCAGTTTAGATAATATTCATGTTTGGTATTATTCTGATTGTACGACTGGTGCAATGGTTTCATTTCTGCAACAGCAAACCCTGGACATCATAACCAACCAGGAACCAGGGAGAAACTGTGTGGAGCTCTGCCCCAGTGAAAGCCATGTGCCTCAACCCCACTGCGTTTCCTGGGGAGGCGTGGCTCCAAATTACAGATGGGTGACCCATTTTTAGGGTTAACATCAAAGGCCAGGACAGTAAACTAAGCAATCTGGGAGGATGCAATCAGTCTCTCCCGTGCACACCGTGCACGTAATTTCTACGTACAGGGTGTCTGTAGCCAGACTCCCGTATGTAGCTTTTATTACCAGGTATGACTTTTAAGACTCCGTAATTTGGTTTCCGTTGTAATGTTTTTTGATTTGGAACTAGTGTGTAATTATGTATGTAAGCTGCCTGGTAAAATAAATTGTTAAAACTTGTTCTGTTTGGTTTTCCTTACTGACACTTAATGTTATATAGGGAATGCTTGGTTTACCCCCTCAAACTGGTCTAGGGAGGATGATTATTTCCACTTACTGTATCACGGCGCATAGCACCCGTAGACCTATGTTGGTAAATCCCTCGCCTCCGCATGGTAGTTCATTCATGTCGAGCACAGCCGTAGCTATGTTGGTCTGCTTGGGTCCCTAGGCTGTAAACAGATATACCCGAGAGTAGCTATTCCTGCAACCTCTGTAATGACTACAGATAGCTAGTCAGTTTGTGAGACGTGCACATAACGCGCGATGTGACATGCGGTGGTACCAGCAGAGGATTGTTCAGCGAGTTCTTCTCAGTACAGGATTCCTATAGCGATCAAGTCAAAATTATGAATAAGACATCCACTAAATGTGGACAACTAATCTAAATTATTATTCAAATGGAGTCAGATAAACGAAGGTGAATATATTGGCCCTATTGTGGAGATTCTTGGTCAGCCCGGACCAGTAAAGAGCGGAAGGCAGAGTGGTACTCCTGTCTTTGTATCATGGTTTATTTATTGGCTGATCTAGACTCTCCGCATAGGGGCCACTCATTTTTAACCCTATTAGTATTCTTTCAGCAACACCAGAAGGACAAGCACGCTGATACCTTCAGCCCTCTCTAAATTCCGTCGTTGGGTTAGCGTGGGGTTTTACAGTCGTAATTCATTAGCTGTTTTACAGGTTGCATGCTTTAGGCAATGTTGACTGGGGACATTTACACAAAACAAGCACATCCAGTGATATGAATATTGTATGAGAGTTGGCAGTTAGCAGCCTTTTTCCTTTTTTATACAAAGGGCTGATATGAGTGTGCCACGTCGGATTCAACAAACGCTCCGAACTGTCCTAAATGAAGGTGTCCATTAGAATACAGTATTTACAGTTATTTAGGTGGGTTCTAGCGGATAGATTGCCAGTGGGATTAACAACAGAAAAGAACGTATTGCTTTTGGCAAAACATAACAATTAAACTTTTTCTTATTCTTCCTGAGCAATCCACTAAAATATATTTCTGAAAACATTTCAGGCGAGAAATAAGCAATGTAATTGCTGAATCTTGATTCATATTTGATCTGCAATGGCAAGTTTGAAAGTTTGATCAGAGTTCTGGGAGACAGGGGAGCTGCGCTGCACTTCACACCTCTCCATAGAAAATGAATGGAATGCATTGATTAAATGATTCATATGACCGGTCGCGACAACTCATAATCTTTTTTCTACCTAAGAAAATGTTTTCAATATTGGTGAATTGGTGAATGTGCCATGTTATCTTAAATCAGCGTCTCTCAACTGCAGTCATCGGGACCCACTTGCCAGAAGGCTTTTTGTGTAACCAGGAACTCACAAACCTGATTTAACTAATCAAGGGCATTTTCTGGTGGTTTGATTGGTTCAGTCATTAAATCAGGTGTGTGAGTTACTGGTTACAACAAAAACCTCCAGGCAAGTGGGCCCCGAGGAATGGAGTTAAATCACTTGTACCAGTGATTAAGTATAAGTGGTTCTTGCATGAGGGCCAATGTGCTTACTGGTAGCAAACTGGCTAGCTACCAGGAAGCACAATGTATCCTTGGAACGCTGGAGGCCAGGTATGAATGGCCATTGGTCTTGAGGTCCTTTTTGTCCACTTATTTGTTGTGTCATCACATTTGTTTTACATTATAGGCATTCATCAGACACTATTATCCAGAGCAACTGACAGCGTTTGCATGCATTATATATACCTGAAGCAATTCAGGTATATATAGAGGTCCCATCATCAAGGGTACAAAGGCAGTATCCTAACTTGGAATCAAACCTGCAACCTTTAGGCTTGAAGACCAGTTCCCTACCGGTTATACTACACTTGCAGACCAGTCTCAAATGCACATTCATGTCAGTGAATATGAGTATGGATGTCTTCATCTAAGCTTCTCAACCCTGCATTTGCAAGTGTTTGGCTTCCAATCCTCCGTCCACAATGCTATTTTCCTCTCATTTCCCATCATCCTCCTCTTCAGACACCAGCAGTTGACTTTTGAAAAAGTGACCTTGGGTGACTCCTCTCCAGGCTATCTCTGTTACTCCCCCCCCCCGCCAAGTTTATCGGCTGAACTACATTTGCTATGTACACCAGGGTATTGTGGCCAACTCTCTCTCCCTCTCTCTCTCTGAGGCTGGCAGTTATCGGGCCCGCACATGTGGAGAAGATTGCGTCTTTCGCTCTGAATCTTTGCGGCTTTTATCCATTTGATGGACAGCGCCGGCACAGACGGGGTCTTTGGCACAGCGACCGTTTCTCGGGCACCTCGCCGGCCGCCTCAGGAAGGGCCCGATCAATTAGCAAAACCGCCTGAGCGCCGTCGGGGTTCAAAGAAATACGCTTTCCCACTGAATGCGGCCAAAAAGAATGCATTTTGTCTGCAAATATGACAGTTGGCTTCTTTATCTGGATGAGCCCCAGGAGTGTTTAAAGACCGAGGGAACTGACATGAATATTCATCGCTCCCTGCTAATGAAGCCGTACCGTTTTGCACCTTGGAAAAGTGGTTTTTTAGAAATTGGTGTGAATTTCACATAAATTAATAAGAAACTGAGCTCATGTTCACAAAGCCAGGGTTTCTGCTCAAGAGTCAGTTCTAGCTCCCTCTCTCTCTCTCTCTCTCTCTCTCTCTCTCTCTCTCTATATCCCTCTCTTGTTTATAGGGCAATTTGATAGGATTTAGACATGTACATTCAGAGTACTTTTAGGGTGTCTGTCATTTTGATCTATGAAGAACTGGCCTGCATTTCAGTTTTGAAGTTAGAAGTTAGAAGCTCAATATCTCAAAACTACTCAGAACACAAACACACAAATAGAACCATATAATTCCAAGGTGATCTTCTGCCTGAAAGGCTTAAAGCGACACTTTTCTTCTCAGCGCCTCATATTTATGTTTCCACACTTTCCAACCAGCACACTACAACATAGTAGTATTCAGTGCTTCTTACTGTATTCCAGAAACCATGTCCCCTAGATCGGGGGTCTCAAACTCCAGTCCTGGAGGGCCGCAGTCTATGCTGGTATTTGTGATTTCCTTTCGATCAGCAGCCGATTTCGGTCTTGGAAGCTTTACCAGAACCTTTTTAAATGCTTCCGGTGGAGCACTCAATTCACATTTTCTGTTTCCTCTGAGATGGATTCTAGACCATAGACGTGCATATATAACTAGACAAGAAAGCACAACCTCGGCCAACCTAAGCAGTGAAGTATCCAGAAGGATGGCTGCTGAGTGCAAAAGAGCTTTTCGCCCATTAACTTCAACACTTCAATGTTCAAGTGCTCAAGACTGGGTGTGTCGTCTCTTCTGTAAAATAAGGGACGCAAATAAACACAAAATAAACCATTAATTCTTAACCAAAACTAAAATGCGCCCCTCCTTGTCAAGTGAATCCAGTCATTCTTTTTAACAAAAATGCCATGTTCACATGCTTAGAGGAGCGGCGAACGCGGCGTCTGCTCCTGAGATCTCTTGTAAAATCCCATAACGGGAAAATTCTCAGAAAAACCAAAGCAAGTCCACGTTGTATAAATGGAATGCATAACTTATATCCACTTAAGCATGCCGTTCCGGAAACAGGCAGAAACAGCATGTGTTACCATAGTAAATATCGGGGGCGTTTTGTTTTAAATGGTAACAGTGTGAATTTTTTACCCCAGACTGGTGATTCTGATCAATTAGGTGAATCCAGCGAAAAAGAAGCAGAGACTGATAAGGAAAGGAATTCTAGCTAGTTGTGAGAGAAACATAAGTGGAATAAAGGTGATCATAAAACAAATAATGAGTTTCTTGCTAGTTATTTTTGACAGTTACTACCTGCCAGCTAGCAAGCTAGCTAATGAGCTAACTTTGAAGAGGTTAGATAATTAAGCTGATAAGCAAGAAATGTTTTGTTGTGTTGCTTGTTACTACTAGACAGCCTAGCTAGGAAGTGAACATATTTTCAGAACTGAACCTCCTCAACAAAAGGCCTTGTATCTTGTATCATTTCCCTTTACAATGATGTCCCATTTGTAAGGATCAGTTCCCTCTCCATGTGGGATGAGCTGCACAGCTGATCATGTGGGTGGCCAAATTTCCGTGCCAGAATAACAGTGTATTCTCCTGTTGGTATTGACTCTATTGTTTTGAGCTGTTTGGGGGATTGGATGTGTTTTCACTGGTACTGTTTGTGAGACTGGATGTTAACCCATGTCACAGTTGCCAGGCTGTTGTGCCTGCATATGGTTCTTCTACCCACTACTGAGGCTCCTGACTGTTTGTTCAATGAATAAAGCTTAACATTACCGATATGTCTTGTTTGTTCCTTGTTACTGGTAGAGAGTTCAATCATCCAATCCCCCAAACAACTCAAAACAACAGAGTCAATACCAACAGGAGAATACACTGTTTGGCATTGGCAGGGAAATTTGGCGCATTTCACTTAAATAATCACGCCCAAATAATGAGCTGTGCTGCTCATCCCACATGGGCCATCATTGTAAAGGGAAATTAACAGGCTTTCCAATGATACAAGATACAATGCTAATTAAACCGTGACAACAAGAGATATGATCGACCAACTTTTTTTATTTATATAATGGATATGGATAAACATAGCCTAGATAAACAAACATTTTTGAAAACTATACTGAATCCTGACGCCCCTTTGGGTTTTCATTTCTTCTAAATAATGCCTTGTTCTTATAGATTCCCAATGTTCTAGACCTGAATGGACAGTATTGTGGAAATATTATTATTTGCATATCCATTCCCTCAACTCATTGGGCAAGTGATTTTTATTTAGTCTACTTCCTATCTATAGTGGACCATCTCTTTATTCCAGAATAATATGTTGAATCTGGCGCCCTGATTAAGCAGATAGTGCTGAAAATGCAAAATTAGTACATTGCTTAAGCAAAAGAAAAAGAAAATCCATCTCTAGTTCATGGTGTAATGACTTCCCCAGAAGACAGAAACTTTAAGTGGCTTGCCTGTTATTGGCTTCACTGTCAGTGTTCAGACCAGTGTAGAGGCCTGTCTGTTATATGTTTCAGTGTCAGTGTTCAGGCCAGTATAGAGGCCTGTCTGTTATATGTTTCAGTGTCAGTGTTCAGGCCAGTGTAGAGGCCTGTCTGTTATATGTTTCAGTGTCAGTGTTCAGACCAGTGTAGAGGCCTGTCTGTTATATGTTTCAGTGTCAGTGTTCAGGCCAGTGTAGAGGCCTGTCTGTTATATGTTTCAGTGTCAGTGTTCAGGCCAGTGTAGAGGCCTGTCTGTTATATGTTTCAGTGTCAGTGTTCAGACCAGTGTAGAGGCTTACCTGTTATGGGTTCACTGTCAGTGCTCAGACCAGTGTAGAGGCCTGTCTGTTATATGTTTCAGTGTCAGTGTTCAGACTAGTGTTGAGGCTTTCCCTTGATTTGCTTCACTGTCAGTGTTCAGACCAGTGTAGATCATCTCTATTCATGCCGTTGCATATTTATTAAATCAGCCCAGGGTGAGTATCTCTGTCAGGGGTGCAATAGCAGTGCCCCACCTGGAATCCAACCTGCAGCTTTTGGGTTACAAGCGCCGTTCCATACCCATTATTCAACAATGTCCTTCAGAAACCGCAAAGGTGGTTGTCAGTGATTGCAACTGCATAAAAATCCAGCACAATAAACACATTTTCTGTTCAGGGCACATCACGTTGGCTAAAGGTTATTTGTTGAGGGAAAACCTAAACATATTTATGGCTGTATAGAATCTGAGCTGTCTATTTAAGTGTGGGAAAGCCTTCAGTCATTTTGTGACACTGAAGTGCTGCAGCACAAGTACTGTTTTACTGTTGTGTTGCATTTAATGTTGATGGTTAAAATGTTCCAGTGAGGGTATTATGTCTGCTGTCTTGAATTTAATTTCTGCCATTTTCTCAGAGACAGGGTCAGCTTATCAAATGTGTCACATTTAAGCGAACGTGTCACTTTTTTCGAAAGAAAGTTTGAGAGTTGAAAAATTAGTTACATAATACAATATTGAAGTCTTTCTGAACTTGATATGATACTGAACTGATATTGGTTAAGTTCAGTTGAGTGTTTGTGTTGTTTTACACCACGGGTAGGAATGTGCTGTATCACAACAGGCTAGCTGTCAGGAATCATGATAATGATAATTATATTTGTAGTTTGGATTGGCTTGGAAAAAAAAATGTACAGTAATATGTACAGTGATTTCATGTTTCTAGAGACTATATGAACAGATCCATTTTACAGTGATCATTCAGTTATAAGATAACACTTTACAATAAGGTTCCACGAATTGGCATTAATTAATGTAGTACTGAGAAATTATTATCTTCAGCAATAATCTGTCAATAATTAATGTTAATTACTACATTATTGGCAATTCCTATTTGAAGTCAGTCCATGTATTTGTTCATGGTTAATTAATGTATTAATATCATGTAACAAATGTATTCACTAATAAAAAGTTAATTGAATGCTTAATTATGCTTAATTCATGTTAAATACATTAGTTAATGCCTAGGCATGAACCATTGTAAAGTGTGAACAGGTAAAACAAAAATATCTGATGCCTCTGGTGCATTGAGCACAGTGGTCCCATGTTTTTATTTAAAATGAGTATAAATGATATTAAACGTAACTTTTTGAAGAATAATTGTGTAATATACAAACACATACAATCTCTGGAGGCATAACATCACTCTTCAAGCTCTTTATTTTCTTGTTGACTATCATATCTTAGTTATATAGCCAGCTAGTTACATAGCCAAATAAGTTGCTTGCTCATAATATAGTTGGTTAGCTAAAGTGAAAACTTCAAAAAGACAAAAAATAAATTGAGTTGTGTAGCACACTAAAGTCAACATTTAATAAAGTCACCTGTTCGGCGAACATTTTCTTAGTAGAACACGATGAAAAGACAGCAGGCTCTGTCGCGTTTTTCACTGTCAGCTTTCCAAAACGGTGCATGAGAACACTGAACTGTATAATAATGCTTTATAGTGTCATAATATTACGAGTTATATTCATAGACTGTGGGATGGATAAAAAGTGTTGTGGTTTGAGGGTGTTTGTTGCTGCAATTCCTCTCTTGACCAATAGGAGTCCGAAATTACCTGTTGTACCTTTAATAATTGCCTGCTAGCCAGTTGAAAATGAACACAAATGAGAGAGCAGCGTGTGCATGTGCACCGATCAGCCACAACATTAAAACCACCTGCTTAAACCAGTTATTTCATTATAAATAATGTATTGAACTGTATAAACTTACCTAGAAATACTTAATACTTCATAATCAGAAATGGTACTAATAAACAGATAATTATATGCATTCAAAAGTTCAAAAGACACTTTTGGGTCCACATACACTGTCATCTGTAAAACATTCATGGATATTTCCTTGTTTCATCCATTTTAAATTCTGCTTTCATCATTTATAATGTTTCCAGTTGCGACTTTTGTGATTTGCCTATGCCTTGTCCAAACAATTGAATAAATTGAAATGGTACATTTTTGGAAAACCTTTTCATTACAATTAAAGTGAAATAAGAGAACCTGAACATACAATAAAAATGGCAAATTTAAGACAAAAGATATCAAGTGGACTTATATTTAGCCCCATCATCAGCCCCATGCCATATCTCTGTAATCCCTACAATGTCATAGCCCCTACTAATAATAACAGCCTCAAGTTACTACATTTTTATTTTTTATATATGTATACTGCTAGCATTTGAAGACATTTCAGACTGTTGCTTCCACACATCCTCTCCCATTCCTTCACTCCCTGTTGTCACAATCTACCATTACTAAAGAATTTGCCTTAAAAAGATTCTGTTAGTGCTCTAAACCATTATATGTAGCTTTTACGGTTTTGATCTGGGCAGTCTCTGCCTCCCTGCCCCCCAAGTCCCTAGCACATTAATTGTTAAGTGCGACATAGGGCAGGGTTGAAATTATGGAGGGAGCCAGAGCCCCCCAATCCCTCCCCCACCCTCCTCCAGAAAGCCAGAGTACAACTAGAATCCGGCTGCCATGATCTTGATTTCTGGGTTTTTCATTGAAGCACAGCTGGCCTCAAGTTGAGATGGCTTTCATGGGAATAGTCTGTGTTACCACCGTCATCCCATAGAGATGTGGAATGCCACGTGTGCACACATTACACAGTGTGCAGCTGTTTATTGAGGGGCTGTCACCATATTGAGCAGCCATTGTCTCACTTTTATACATGCAGAATGCTGGGGAAGCAGGTTTGTACAAACAGTTGCAGGCATTTACACATTCACACAAATGAGGGGCCCTGGCCTTGAAGTCTTAATTATTCTGAATAACAATGCTCTGTTCTGCTACAGGAGCGGGCACATAGTGGAAAAGGGGGAATTGCGAGTCTTACCCAGGCACTATCCTCTCTTACCCAGCACTATCCTCTCTTACCCAGACACTATCCTCTCTTACCCAGCACTATCCTCTCTTACCCAGCACTATCCTCTCTTGCCCAGCACTATCCTATCTTACCCAGCACTATCCTCTCTTACCCAGACACTATCCTCTCTTACCCAGACACTATCCTCTCTTACCCAGACACTATCCTCTCTTACCCAGCACTATCCTCTCTTACCCAGCACTATCCTCTCTCACCCAGCACTATCCTTTCTCACCCAGCGCTACCCTCTCTTACCCAGCACTATCCTCGCCAAGCTCAGACAGATTGCATTTGCAAACTAGATCCTTGAGTTAACACAGTGTTCCCTGACCAGTGCAGGAAGGTGAACACGCCTGGCAGAATGTTCTGGGTGCATCTGAGGTTTAACCTCCTGTGAGCGATGCTCATGGAAGAAAATCAATGATGGCCTTTGACTTATCTGCTGCCTCACATTTGTCAGTTATTTCTGAAGTGCTTGTGGACTCAAGAAACCCCTCATTATTTGTTTCTGCTTCATGCCGACACAAAGTAAGTGCAATGCACTTTTTAGTTCAGTCTTCTCTCCAGGCTAACAGCATATTTATAACTATTATACTATTTTTTTTTTAGATTGAGATTTGAATAGGCCTTCTAAATGATGTGGACTAGATTTTATTCAGCGAACTAACATTTGTAATGGTATATGAGTAAAAATCTAAAAATACTATCTTTGTGACAGAATTGCTTTTAGTTTTTTAGTTGCAATGTTTTACTGATGCGTAAAAATATTTATTATATGAAATTAGATTTTGTAAAGTTTTTGTTTTTCTACTGATATGACAAGGCTCTTCTCAGGCAATGAAGGGCTTTGGGACTGGGCCCTGTAGCCCTGTCATAGGACCAGGAAGATGCAGTGGTGGTCGGCCATAGTGCCTTGATGGGAAAAGCAGCTCTTTTCTTTTCCAGTCAGTTAGCACTAGCTGTCCTGCCGTATCAAGCCTTTAGAGCAGAAGTGTTCAGTCTTATCCTAAAAGGACCAGTGTGGGTGCAGATGTGTTCAGTCTTATCCTAAAAGGACCAGTGTGGGTGCAGATGTGTTCAGTCTTATCCTAAAAGGACCAGTGTGGGTGCAGGCTTTTGTTTTAGCCCTGCACTGTGAACTAATTGACTGAACAGTTTTTCATCAAGATCTTGGTAAGTAGAATTAGGTGTCTTAGTACTGGGATAAAACATAAACCTGGACCCACACTGGCCCTGCTCAAGGGCATTTGGAAAGGCAAGTTGAGTCTTGCTAGAACCAATCAGATCAATCTGAAGAATAGATTTGGTGATTCCAAAACTCTGAGATTATGCTAGTTTCTACTTGTTCCAGGAAAATTTTGGAAATTCTGAATACATATTCAGCATATCTGAAGCCAATTTCAGTCTTAGCACTTTATTGTTGCTGAGCACCTAACCATACCACAAATGGATGAAACCTTTTCAATAATTTGTACATATTGCGTATATTAATTTATAAAAAATCTGGATAAAACCTGCTTTCAAAATGATTTGCCTTTCCTCCACAGAACCACTTTACTGAACATGTTGTGGATTGAATGGTTGAATCTTTGTAATAAATTATTTTTTTCTTCTGAAAGGTTAGCCTCCGAGAGCTTGAAATGGGTGGCAGTCACCACTCTGATTGTAGCTCTCACCAACACAAACCACTCATCCTGTCACGCCCGTGCCCTTTTGCCATTTTGTTTCTGTGTATTCACATCCTTTTCCTTTCTTCTTTCTGTTTCCTTAGCATTTTCTGTCTTCTGTCCCTTCTGTTCTGCCTGTTCATTCATTTCACCTGTTCATTGTGTGCTTGTCAGTTTTGTATTTAAGCTGGTCCTTTTCAGTTCTTGCTAGTTTGTCGTATTCCATATCTGCTCTTGTACCTGGTCTCCTGTCCCCCCTGTTATAGCCTCTGCTTCCCTTACCTGTTTGGTTTCTGTTTTGTTTCCTGGATTTACCGTTTTTGGATTCTGTTTTTATACCATCACTCTGCTCCATTACTGCCTACTCGTGATTGGACTTTGCCTGCTTATACCATTACACACCTGATGCCTCCTGTCATATCTGTTTGCTGGTATTTGATTTGGCCTGCCATTTTTCTCCATTCCTGAGTCTGCACTTGGTTCTTCAGGCCCGCGTTCTTGACACCATCCGTCATCAGTTAAAGGCCTGTAGTGCATTCCTGATGCATGATAATGCATTCTCATTACCTCCTTCTCCCAAGCCACTGGGATTTCAAATCGCTAGTTTTTTTCAGGCTCATCTGACATATTTGCTTAGAATTTTGGCAGGCACAATATATTTAAGAGACAAATCCCACTGTGCCCGTGCTTTTGTTTTACAAAGCACGCTCGTCTTGTGCTTGCGGTCTATCACTCCTTTAAAAAAAAGAATAAGATAGAAGAGCAGGGACCCCCCCCTCCTTTTGTATTTCTTGCTTTATTCAGTCTGGAGGAAGTAGTGAGGATGACCAATGGATAGATAGGGGATCACAGCTCATGGTGAGGATGACCGGTGGATAGAGAATGGATCACGGCTCAGAAGGTGTCATGGAGAGGATGACTGATGGGGCGGCCTGTGGCGTAGTGGTTAAGGTACATGACTGGGACCTGCAAGGTTGGTGGTTTGATTCCTGGTGTATCCACACAGCCGTTGGGCCCTTGAGCAAGGACCTTAACCCTGCATTGCTCCAGGGGAGGATTGTCTCCTGCTTAGTCTAATCAACTGTACGTTCACAGTTGTAAATCTTGACTTTTATTGACAACCTCCGCACCCATGGGTAGCCACGGACTTCAGAAATGTCAGATAGCAGGCTGCAATGAGAACCATACAGTACAAAGATTTTTGTGTGAGGAAAGTTCAAGTCCCAGAGCCTTCATATCTGTCTACACATGTGTAGCCCAACAGTCATGTGTCGCCCCATACACGACGGTCATGTGTAGCCCAAAGGTCATTTGTAGCCCAACGGTCATGTGTCGCCCAGTACACAACGGTCATGTGTAGCCCAGTACACAATGGTCATGTGTAGCCCAGTACACAACGGTCATGTGTAGCCCAGTACACAACGGTCATGTGTAGCCCAGTACACGGTCATGTGTAGCCCAGTACACAACGGCCATGTGTAGCCCAGTACACGGTCATGTGTAGCCCAGTACACAACGGTCATGTGTAGCCCAGTGCACAACGGTCATGTGTAGCCCAGTACAAGCGTGAAATACAGGACATGTCTTGAACATGACCATTTCAGTTTCCTTTAGTTGAGTTTGTAAATAAAAAATGTTTGAAATTATTTTTTACTATTTTTCACTATTTAAAGTAAATAGTACTCAGTGGAATTACTTAAATAATCTCCGCCATAGCTGTCTTAATTGCTCAGGAAGTATATAATTTGTAATAGTAGTATACAATCAGTCAATTTGTGTGTGTATTTTATCAGAGTTGATAGTTAAATTTAATTTCCAAAATCTTTTTTATGAGAAGTGTAGTCTTCAACTGTTGATTTAATTTTGATTAAAATGTAGTTATTCAAAGTGGCACACACTGTAGGAATAAACTCCTGCTGTTGTTCACCTGAAGAACAGTACACAGGCATGATCTCAGACAGCTCTTGATCTATGGAAAAAGTCCCTTGGTCTATGGAAAACGGCCTTGAGTTGTAGGTAAACATCCCTTGATCTATGGAAAAAGTCCCTTGGTCTATGGAAAACGTCCTTCAATCTCAAATGTACTTATGTATCATGCAAACTGTTGAAAATAACAAAAATGTAACCGGCCGGTGAGTACAATAGTAGCTGTATTGGCAAGCTAGGTAGCTAAGGTTAACCACATTAATGTTATTGTAGCAGTGGCTATTGTGTGCTCGTTCAATAGTATAGCTGTTGCTATTTTGTGACTTGTTAGCTAGCCACCGTTATCTTTGTGGGCACTGCCATGTTTGTTTATATTTCAGAGACATTTCCTCAAGAGTTTCCTGGGGGAAAAGTATGTGTTTGAATGGAAAATAAGCCTGATGAAATGTTTGAATATAAATAAACAGTTGAACAGTTCATTAAGAGCAATAAAATCAAGAACAGGCTTCTGACACTGGCATGCTGCCCTATTAAATATTAAACTGTGTTCATTCATAAATAAATGAATGGTTATTTCTTTGGGCTAATTCTTTATGAATTGTACCTTATCCAACCTGTTCTATAGTTGTTCTAATGGCCTTTTGCATGCACTTCCTGTATGTTGCTTTGGATAAAAGTGGCTGCTAAATAAATGTACGCCATTCTAGCTATATTTCTGAGGCATTGTTCTATTGAGATTTTCAAAGCGTTTAGCAATTTTTGGGGGTGAGAGTGAGAACCATAGAGCATAAAGAGAACTGGAGAGGGTGGGAGGGTCCAGGCAGTGAAGCACCTGGAAGAATGCCTGCTGAGTGAAAAGAGCTTTCTGTCCATTGACTTCAATGTAAAAACCCAAGCTGATTGAAAACCAAAGAAAATCATTTACATTACATTTTAGTCATTTGGCAGACGCTTTTAATCCAAAGCGACTTACAAGTGCATAGGTTCTACCATAAGTCAGAGCATCACATCCAGAAACTAGCGAAATACACAGGAAATGCTGTTCTAAACATAGTTGTCATCAGAAGTGCATTTTCTTTTTTTTTTGGGGGGGGGGGGGTTAGACAAGGATAGGGATATTAGAAAGGGGGGGCAGGGGAAATCAGGAGGGAGGACTAAGGTAGAGTTTGAAAAGGTGGGTTTTGAGTCTGCGTCGAAATAGGGGGAGGGATTCTGCTGAACCAGAACGGAAAACCGGCGTGAACGTGCAGCTCGACCGCCAGGTGCACGTAGAGAGGGAACCGTAAGGCGACCAGAGCTGGCAGACCGGAGTGGTCTAGCTGGGGAGTAGGGAGTGATCAGGGATTGTATGTAAGGTGAGGCAGTCCCCTTAGCAGCCTGAAATGCCAACACTAGGGCCTTGAAACGGATGCGTGCGGCAATAGGAAGCCAGTGCAGGCCAATGAGAAGCGGGGTGACATGAGCCGACCTGGGCTGACTGGTGATCAGGCGGGCTGCAGCATTCTGGACCAGCTGGAGGGGCTTGATGGCACACGCTGGGAGACCGGCTAGGAGGGAGTTGCAGTAATCCAGGCGGGAAATGACGAGCGCCTGGACTAGGAGCTGGGTGGCTTTCTCCGTCAGGAGATGACGGATACGGCGTATATTACACAGAAAGAACCTGCAGGTTCTGGCAGTGGAGGATACTTGCGGAGCCAGGGTGAGGCAGTTATCAAGAGTCACCCCAAGATTCTTTGCCGTACGGGAGGAGGAAACTACAAAGTCCTCAACAGTCAATGAGAGGTCGATTGACGGAGAGGACTTAGCAGGGATGTAGAGAAGCTCAGTTTTGGCAAGGTTGAGCTTCAGGTGATGGGAAGTCATCCACGCAGAGATATCAGCCAAGCAGGCAGAGATCCGTGTGGTGATTTGGGTGTCGGGGGGGGAAGGAAATGAAGAGTTGGGTGTCATCAGCGTAGGAATGATAAGAAAAGCCGTGGGAAGAGATAACAGAACCAAGAGACATGGTGTATAGCAAGAAGAGGAGAGGCCCAAGAACCGAGCCCTGTGGGACTCCAGTTCGTAGGGGTTGAGGGTCGGAGACTGAGCCCCTCCAAGTCACCGGGTAGGAGCGACCAGAGAGGTAGGAGGAAAACCAAGCGAGTGCAGAACCTGTGACACCCATCCCAGACAGCGATGAGAGCAGAATCTCATGATTGACTGTATCGAAGGCGGCCGACAGGTCAAGGAAGATGAGGACAGAGGAGAGGGATTTTGCTTTAGCAGAGTGGAGTGCCTCAGTGACCGCGAGCAGGGCGGTTTCAGTGGAGTGGCCACTCTTGAAGCCAGACTGGTTGGGGTCATGGAGATTGTTCTGGAGAAGATAAGTGGACAGTTGGGAGCAGACCGCCCGTTCCAGAGTTTTAGCGAGAAAGGGAAG
Organism: Conger conger; assembly: GCF_963514075.1. Lineage (NCBI taxonomy): Eukaryota > Metazoa > Chordata > Actinopteri > Anguilliformes > Congridae > Conger > Conger conger. The sequence goes on along the minus strand of NC_083774.1, from coordinate 38,621,538 downwards.
AAGAGAGACAGGCCGGTAGTTGTTCAGGGCAGAGGGGTCAAGAGTAGGTTTTTTGAGCAGGGGAGTGACTCTGGCCCTCTTCAGGGAAGAGGGCATGGTGCCGGAAGAAAGGGAGGTGTTGATTAGAGAGAGAAAAGGGAGAATGTCATCAGATATAGATTGTAGGAGGGGAGAGGGGATGGGGTCAAGACGACAGGTGGTTGTGCGGTGGGAAGTAAGGAGTTTCAGTGTGTCGGCGTCAGAGAGGGGAGAAAAGAAGGTTAGGGAGTTGGGGAGGGTAGGAGGGTCAGCAGGGGTGGAGGGTTGGGAGAAGGAATTGCGAATAGCATCGACCTTCTTTTCAAAGAAGGAGACAAACTCATCAGGTGTGAGTGATGAGGGGGGTGGCGGGGGAGCGGGGGCCAGAAGAGAGGAGAAAGTTGAAAACAGTTTGCGGGGATTAGAGGCGGCCGCGTTAATTTTCGAGTGAAAGAAGGAAGATTTAGCTAGAGAGACAGAGGAATGGAAAGATGATAAGAGGGCATGGAAGGAAGCCATATCACTGGGGAGACGGGACCTTTTCCATTTTCTCTCCGCCGCCAGCAGTTCGGTTCGGACAGCTCGTAGAGCATCAGAAAGCCAAGGACTGGGGGGGGAGGCCCAAGCTAGTTTGGTGGTGAGGGGACACAGAGAGACAAAGGAAGATGAGAGGGAGGACATGAGAGTTGTAGCCGCATCATCGGGAGACAGTAGAGAGAAAGACTCCGCGGATGGTAGGGAGGAGAGGATTGTAGATGAGAGGGTGGAGGAAGACAGGTGGCGTAGGTTCTGTCCACAGGTGACAGTGGATGGTGGGAGAGATGGATGGTTGTAAGAGGACAGTGGAAGAGAGAAAGAGATGAAGGAGTGGTCAGATATATGGAGTGGTGTTACAGAGAGGTTGGTTGTTGTGCAGCTCCTTGTGAAGATGAGGTCAAGAAGGTTGCCGGCTTTGTGGGTGGGAGGGGAAAGAGTGAGGGTAAGGTCAAAAGAAGAGAGTCAGTCAGTCAATTGTTTCCGTGAAGAATATAATTATGTGTAGTGGTTTATGAAATGATGATTGTTTGAAGTTGAATACCTCTTTTACAAAAGAAAGTCTAATTCTGTAAGGCTTCAGTCTGTAAGAACCTCATAGACAGGTATGAGGTGTCTATGCTCCCCGGTCTCCGGCTTGTCTCCCCTATTTTACCTTATCGCTCAGGCTACATAAATATTAATATGATGGACTTCTAAACTGAAATAAGCTACACATGCCTTCTACTGGACAGTAACAAAGAAAAATGTAGAAGAAAGTGAAGAACCAATTAGGAGTTGCATATCAGACCAACTTAATTTTTAGCTCAGCAAAAGTATTGGAACCTGTGACTGACAGGTGTTTCTTGTTGCCCAGATGTGTCCTGTTGGATTGATTGGTTAAACAATAAATAGTTCTGAATGTCTACTCTTGGCTTTAACCTTTAACCTTTTTTGGTTTTTGCCTGTGAAGACTGCATTTGTGTTAGAAAAGATAAACCAACATGAAAACCAGAGCTGTCTTTGGGAAAAATGCAAGCCATTTTGAAGCTTAGAAAAGGGCAAATCGATCAGTTTGTTTGTGGTCAATGGCTTTATTTACTTTAATTTACTTAAATACTCTCTGTTCCAATACTTTTGCTCACCTAAAAATTGGGTGGTCTGATACCATAGGTGCTATGTTCGAAGTCGTCATCTGTCGTCATGTGTACATAACTGAAACAGAAATTCTGAATTCTGGTCTCGTGTTTATCTTTTTATCTCAACCCCAAATGTATTCAGTGTATTTCAAAAACAAAGGATTGACCTTGCATTTCCACTACTTTTGGAGGGGACTGTAAAAATGTTATTGTGTGAGTCAAATCTGCTTTTATCATTTGGGGTTGCAACACAGGTATAACTTCGTATGATTATTAAAAAAAAGTTTGAATAGGCCACACCCACCGAGAAAACCGGTATTATGATAGATAGCGCTTTCATATAGACATTTATATATCGCTTTTCTAGACACTCAAAGTGCTTGTTGGCGAAACCCACCTCAACCACCACCAATGTGTAGCACCTACCTGGCAAAAACTGAACAGGCACATTGGGCTCTTGGGGCAAATTCCAGTAACTGCATTTCCCCAGAAGCCCCCACTCTGCAATAACTGGATACGACGATTCTTTCTGTTGGCTGATGAACAATTTTTCCCTATTGTTTATAATAGCAGTGTTCTTTACCTGAGCCGGGTCTGGCCTGTGAGTTTCTGAGCCACAGCGAGGTTTTGTCCGTGTCTTGGGCTTTGTATTTCTTTATGACCTTTAAAAGCAAGGGGAGGCTGCTACAGTGTCAGCAGCATTTTGTGATTTCCTGTCAATCAACGGCCAATTTAGCCTGTGAAAACAAGGGGCACAGACACTTCAGCCAACCAATAAGCTAAATTAACCTCTTAAGTGTCAGCCCTTTTCTTGACACAAGCTTGAAAATTACATACCCAAAATAAAATGGTTGAACCCTTTTGACTATAGGCATAATCCTGGTGTTTTCTGAAATAGGGGTTTGTTGCCCAAGTCAGAATTACTAAAAGTATTACTAAAACAAAGTTACAGAAGCTCAGACACAATGGAAGTGGAAGATTTTTTTCTCACATTTCAAAAATGTTTCTGTTTTTGAGTGGATACAGATTATTATCCTGGTGCCTGACACTAATCTTTGTCTAGGCAGTTTTCCAAAAAGGACATTTGGAGACTGCAAAAGGACACATGAAATGATATTATGAGTCTTATGACATGTAAAATACTATATTTTGCTAACTAAAGTATACAACACTTTTCATCTTAAAAAAAAGGGTTTGTGCTTTGCCGCAACAGAAACGTAATGTCATTAGCTAAAATGCTTCTCAGTCATTACTTCAATTCCATACCACTAGCCGGTTCTTGGCGGAGCTGAATTTATACTGTATTTTTTGCACACGGATGGGGATCACACATTTACTGGTTTACCAATACTAGTCAGAACACTTTCAAATGGTAACCATAGTGATTGAAAATTGCACCTGGAAATAATACTTGTAATACTTTTATATGTCTAACATCAAAAAATGTGATCAAATCAAGGTGGATTTACATTTTAGAGGAGACTGCCCTTTTTGAGCATTTCACCACAAGTATATGGATAACTTATTTCAGCATTATTTCATGGATGCTTTCAACTGAAAAAAAATCAAGGACTATTTACTTTTTTATTCATGGTTCTTGGCTTTTATTCCCCCCCCTGCAGTTCCTCTTGCCTTTAACTCTCTTATCTACACACTACATTATATTTATATATAAATATATAAATATATACATATATATATATATGTATATATATATATATATATATATATATATATATATATATATATATTATACATCATTAATGAATGATATTACACAGTACAAGAAAACAGGCAATGTATTCCCCCATCATAAGAGCTTAATTACATGTTTGTGTCATATTGTATAACAAGCCTTATATCAGACTTCCTCAAGACCCTTACTTTTTATCCCTTACCTAAAATGCCGGGAATATAGGTACAGTAGTTCTCTTTTTTTTAATGTTGTGTCTGTCTGACAGGACTGGAATCCCTTCTTCCTTTGTGTGAAAGCGAGCATTTGGCAGGCGCTGTAGTGTCACCACTGTTCCTCTGGCGTGTACTGTGAGGGATGCGCTCCCTGTAGACACCTGCAGCCCAGTTACCTGTCTAACTCAAAATGTCTTTGATTGGGGAAAAGCATGGCTATTTATAGGTTTTTGAGAAATGGTAACGTGTGAACAGCAGTGTGTGATTTCCATTAAAATGCTATGTTCTTTAAGTTACTGTTAAAAGTCAGGTGAACTCAGACTTTTCTTCTGTTGTGTATAGTGGCTGGATAGCAGGAGAATAGAGGTCGCCTACATGTCCCATTAGAACAATGCTCAGTAAATATCTACAGACCACACCGACAAGCTCCCTGAATCCTGTAAACATATCTGATGCTTCATGTAAATATCTGCTTGTGTCATGTAAATATGAAAGTAGTTCATGAAAATATCATCGTTTCATGTAAATGTCTGATGGGTTCATGTAGATATCTAATTGCTTTATCTGATTGGTTTATGTGAATTTCTGATTGGCTCATTTAAATATCTGATTGGTTCGTGTAAATATCTGCTTTGTTTATGGTAAATACTTGCTTTGTTTCTGTAAATATCTGCCGGCCAGCAGTGAGTGAGGTATTGTACCTGTGGGAGATATTCCCAGCGCTGACCAGGGCAGGCTTGTAATTGGGCACCTCAGTCATGTGCAGGCCCTGAATACACACATGCTAATGCACAGCACGGTCCGAGGGCCTCTCATTGGTCCCTCTTCACCACATCGCTCCCTTTGAGCGCTGAAATGAGAGCAGGTCCCTCCGGGCCCCGGTGATGCATCACCACACACGAGCCCCGGCCTCCCTTCCTGCCGGTGGGGGAATCACCATGGCCACGCACACCGCAAAAAGCCCCGGCTCTGCCCATTCATCACACAGCCTTCTCCCGCTTGGCCCGTCCCACGGGAGGCCTCGGACATTCGGACGAGGGGAGTATCTGTCCTCGTTTTTAATTCAAGGATCTTCTTGGGGCTGCGGGCTTGCTCATTCTATTAAGGCACTGTGTGCGTGCATGGATACGCCTCACAGTCTGGTATCTGAGATGCTCTTCTTCTTTGTGGATGTACACCACAGTCTGTTATCCGTTGAGGCACTGTCCTAGTGCATGGATGGACCCCACAGTCTGGAATCTGTTAAGGCGCTGTTCTATTTTATGGATGGACTCCACAGTCTAGTATCTCTTAAGGCACTGTCCTAGTGGATGGATGGACCCCACAGTCCCATATCTGTTAAGACACTGTTCTAGTTCACAGTCTGGTATCGAATCTGAACCGTGTCATTGCTGACTACAGCCACAGTTGTCGCTAGCGTTGCAAAAGAAAGGCAGATTTTCAGTTGACCCCAAACGACAGTGACTGGTTGATAAAACGCTCCTGGTCTGCCTGTCTGGCTGCTTGTGATCCTGCTCCATGTCATGTCTCAGGGAGCCGAACTGGCAGGCTGTGGTGCTGAGAGAACAGGTGGCTTTTTGGGACTCTTGTCTGTGCTCTCTGGAATCGATAGCGGAGGTTGCAGCGACTAATGTGATTAGGCTTTCCAAATTGTGAGAAAAGGCACTACAAGAAAGCTTAGAAGCAGATGGGTTCTTGGGGAATGTTTCTGTTTGCTCAGTGAGACCAGATAGTTTTACCCTCTCAAACTGCAGTCCTGGAGGGCAGCAGTCTCTGCTGGATCTTTGTGATTTCCTTTCAATCGGCAGCCACTTTTGGAATCGGAAGCAAGGTGTAAAGACTCTTTTGGAAATCGACGACTTTAACTACATAAGTGCCAGAATAAATGAAAAACCAGAGGACACTGCGGCTCCAGGACCGTAGTTTGAGATCCCTGCTCTAGGACAGTGCTGGTGGAGCAGGAGCTGGTGCATTGCTAGCTGTGTTTGGGAAAGAGCATGCGCTGTACCAGCTCCACTGCATCGCACAGTCTCTGGTGTAGTGTGGTGTAGGTGTGGGGAGGGTGTACATCTGTACTGGCCCCCCAGCGGTGGAGCCCACTCCTGTCACGACAACAGATCTTTGTCTTCAGCTGCAGACCGGAGGCCCACCTCTTCAGACCGCATCTCTGTTCCCCTGCCATCTCCACCCCCTCACACCCCTGTGTTCTGTACCAGTTAGGTTGTGGTATTTTTATTTTATCATGTTTGGATGTTCTTGTTGCAGCTTGTAATCTCTGTGTATTCAGGAATCGTGTTTTGGTTCTTGATTGATGTGGTTAATTTGCATTAGTCCTTTAGTGACGTTGCATACTTACTCAGCACCATTAACTTGTATAAATCAGGGGAAAGTGCTTATGTTCTCCATAGCCTGTCCATTGTAAGAACATCTATTAAATTAATTTAATGGGGTGACATGGAGTGACTGGGAAATTCCACCACTAGGGACAAAGAGGTGAGCCTTTTTAAGGTGCACATGATGCCTCATGCTTATTGGTGGGGGAGGTTTGGGGTATGTTGCTAGGCAGCCAGCATCAGCCAGTTAAAACCTGCCATGCTTGAAGGGGACAGGTGCAAGGAACCATCCAGCTGTGTAACCTGCGGCAGGAGAAGGCAGAACCAGCCTACCCACCCTCGCCTGGGGACCAGGAAGTGTTCAGCCTGTAGATTCACCAATATGCAGAGTTTATGTGACTCAGTGAATATATTAACTGAAAACTATTGATGGGTATTGAAGGTATCCACAAATTGAAGTTAAAAATTGTCTGGGGGGAAGATAAGCAAAACAAAACAATTCACTAAAGGTTTTTCTTTTCAAGTTGAAGCTTGCTTGGAGGTTCATGGGAACCTGTAGTTGAGGCTGTAGCTCTCAAGCAAGTCAGATGAAGGCCACACCCATGTTGTGCTGATTGATAGCTGTGTCAGGGGCGCATACCTGCATGCAGTGCTGCCGGGGTCCCTGGGCCTGAAGGCCTCTCTGCCTGAACAGGGATCCTAAAACTGCCGCATTGGGGCCAAACCTGAAGGAAATGAGTGTTGGCAAAAAAAATAGCTTCTTTGTGCCAGTTTGGCACCTGTGTGCAGATTTGTCTGTCTCAGTCCTGTCCTATAAACTCCCGTGACAGCGTGGTTAGCAGAGCTGACAGCAGCCAAAGAGGGGAGGTCATTTCTGCTTCTATACCACCATTCCAGAAACAGTTGCTTATTGGATAATAATCTTTTTTTTTTTGTTCTGGGCCATGCAGTTAATGTAGGTTTGGAAAAGTAATTTTTGATTCTGCTTTGGGCTATCTGTTGCATCAAATTGATTCAAGGCGGCATTTTTGTGGTTATCTTCAAAGGGCAAGTTCAGGAGTGGCAGGTTGGGGCTCTGAGGTTTTGTTCACTATTTGGTTCAGGAAAGGTGATGTGACTGTTTGATTGTAAATAGAGGAGGGAAACTGTGAAGAACTGATTTGACAACCCGTTTGCCCCAAAATGCTGGAACGTGAATTAAATCTCCAATTCTATGGTCTGTGTGACAGAGGGCTCTGTCCCGGCTCTCAAATGCTTTAACTTGACAAACAGACAATGTTTTATTTTCGGTTTTCCCTAATTTACAGTTTTCCCGTTTACAATAACGCATGAACTTCGGTGCACACCCGAAGTTAGTTGCTGGTTTCCCTAGTTCAAACACATAAACATATCCACACCAAATACGCCTCTAACAGTGTGTAACCATAGCACACACACACATGATAAATGTGTGTTAAATGTAAATATTTATTGTATTTATTGTTTGTTTAACGCGCTGTATTTAAGTGGACTGGACTGTCTTCCCTTCTCCATTGTCTCCATGTTGTTTGTCTGTTTCACTGAAGCCGAATGCTTCCGGCAGCAGGACTAACACAAGGACCCAAACAGAACCATGGCAACTCAGGCTGGCTAAGTAGCGCCTGTCTCGAGTTGCACATGCGCGGTTCTGTTAGTATTGGGTCAAACCAACGACAATTGGTTTTATTTCTAAGCTGAAAATAATTCTGCCCAAAAGGGAAATTTCAACCTAACCATTTGAAGGGTTTAGTGATTTATCTTAGGAACATGTGTTTTGCCATTGCCACTGCAGGTGTACGGGATTGCATGCTGAGGGTAATGGTTGGTAAGTTCTGGGGGAGTGGCCTGATGTATAAAAGAGCCCCATTTCCATTCCATTGAGAGAGAGAGGGAGGAACAACATATAACAGAATATAGCTGTGGTTGATTTGTGTAATGATTGTAGTTTGTTGCCTTTGTAAATATATATTTTTCATATTCTCACTGTATATATTTTATTACACTTATTTCACCTTTTGGTCACTTTTTGCACCGGACTTGGATTTTGACTTGGTGTAAATTAACGCACTGTAAATAAACATCTTGCACTGAAGTGCTACTGCGGCAGAGCCATTCTTTTTTCTGTGGAGCCTAAACAAAGCCAGCTCGGTACGTCTTATACCACAGTCTGGATTCAGTCAACCTTGTACAATAAAGAACAGCCTTATCCGTCTATCCAAACACTGTGGCCAAGATTTCATTGATTTGTCCTCACCAATGTCGCAAATGTTTTTATTTAGAAGCACAGTGTGATGGGGCTATTTCTGCTAATGCTATGCTGGCTAAACTGCTCTAGTTTAGGTAAAATTAAAATTTATTTTTAAATGGTGAATCTTAATTTTAAAAGATTCATGAAATTGTCTGCCAACCAGAGAACTGGAGGGTGTGTAAAGTGAACTGGGGTGAATATAAACAATTAACTAGAAATCATATTTTACATTCAAGCAAAATTGCCTATGTGCTATATATGTTATTCACCTCATATTTTAAACATAATTTCCCATGAGGACAGCACAGCATGCACAAACATCATATTTCTGATGATAAATACCTAATACTGCTTTTACATGGAAAATGGGCTATTGATGGTGAACCTTTTCTGCCCTCAATGTACTTTCTTCAAGCAACCAACAAGAATATTGAAGTTTAAGCAGTGCAGTCTGTCCTCAAGCACTTTGGATTTGAAATGAAACTATGAATATTAGGAAAATGAATTGCAGACTGTCACCTTTAATTTAAGGGTATTTTGTCTCATTCTGTCAACATTTTGTCCCTGGTTCTGTGTACTCTACCAGACATGACCGAGCATTTGCTTGACACCACTGAATTAAAATGAGTAATTTACAGTGCTGTGGGCTGATCCAGGATCAACCTGCCCGACACCAGGGTTGCATTAAAATGAGTACTTTACAGTGCTGTCGACTGATCCAGAGTCAGTCTGCCCGACACCCCGGCTGCATTCTGACCCTCCGTTTGTTTATTTTCTGGAGGAAGTCTCTGTCTGGCTCCCTTATAACCCAAATCACTCTGCTCTGCTGCAGCTGCTCCTAGGGGTCAAAGGGCAGCCAAGGGGATGCTGGGATAGACTTCTCTCTCAGTGGAGTGATCAGCGTGTTGCGAACAGTGTTATTATTTTCAGCTGCTCTCTCAGAGAGCTGCTAATTGCTCTCTGTAGTGCTTCTGTTCTCTTCTAATGTAACTACTGAGAAAGAACAAGAGGAAATTGTCTGTTTATATGATTTCAAAATCATTAATATGATTCTTTGATATAATTGAATAGAAATGAATTACATTGTACTTGTTTACAGTAAATTACTTAAAATAAGGAAGCAAAGCATACATTTTGGAACACTAAATCATACAACATACAATTAATCAGCATTAAAATGAAGGTGCACACATGTAAACAGGTAGGTAGCTGAAAGGTGTGGAGGCCATCAAATGATCTCTGAACACACTGTCACACACCTGGAGCTGTGATCTCTGAACACACTGTCCCATAACGAGCCGTGATCTGTGATCACTGAACACACTGTCCCATAACGAGCCGTGATCTGTGATCTCTGAACACACTGTCCCATAACGAGCCGTGATCTGTGATCACTGAACACACTGTCCCATAACGAGCCGTGATCTGTGATCTCTGAACACACTGTCCCATAAAGAGCCGTGATCTGTGATCTCTGAACACACTGTCCCATAAAGAGCTGTGATCTCTGAACACGCTGTCACATAACAAGCCCATACATGCCCACACATACACACACATGCACACTAACACACATGCCTACGCACACACACACATTTGCACACACACACGCCCACGCACATACATTAGGTCCTCTCTTCAGTGTACCTGGCCTGATTGATGTGTACTGTATGGCCTGGAGGGTAGATAACCCTCACTTCTTCTCCTGTTGTGCTGGGGGGCTTAGAGGGTGTAAAATAGTCACTGTTAGTATGATGTTGAGGTTGGATAACCTTCACTGCTTCTCCAGTAGTACTTGTGGACTATATAGTGGAAATCACTGGTTCTCCAACATCTCATGTAGGCTACGCTGGTCTACCTGAAACTTATTTAAATACTGGCCTATAGACTGTAAAAAAAATTATGAAACTCTGGGTGGGAACAAACAAAATTGAGGTTATTTTGTCATTGTAATATAAATGAGTTTTGTTTGCCTGGTATTGTAAACTGCTGGATTGAACAGGTCTTTAGGGAATTCTCAAATGAGATGTCATCTGCCACTGACCCCTCATGTCTGTCCTTTCCTTCACTCTTTCAGATGTACAGAGAGCTGTTCACGCTCCAGCTCAGATGACGGACAAGGTGGTTCAGCTCTTCAAGAACAAAAGCGAATTCACCTTCCTGGTCTCTGTCCAACAGAGGGTGGCAACATCGGGGGTCATTCTGTCCATCCACGAGTCTGAGCACAGGTAAGCTCTTTGTAGAGAGCTGCTCAAACTCCTCCTTTAAAGAGCAACTGTGTGACTGTTGTAGAGAGCTACTCAAACTCTCCTCATGTTTAAGAGCATCTGCGTGACTAGCGCAGCCTTCAGCTCGCTGAAGAATCAAGACCTCATTAACGTGAAAGCAATTCACTTGAGTGCTTCATCCCTTTTGAGAAAAGATCAATTCCACATCATTTAAGGTAATGTGCGCGATGTGTAAATGGCACAAGCAATAAATGCTCCAAACGTGCATTTCCTGAGCGTATTCGCCATTTGTTTCTTGAACCAAAGCACTAGGTGGTTGACTAAATTGTGGCTGTTTGGTGTCCTTAATTTTATGCAGAAAAGTGCATATTCAGTTGGGGTGTGATGCTCAAGGAAATAAGTACTTTCTGGCACATTCTTAAACACTGAGAAAGAAATGTCATCGGAAAATAGGACATTTTTTGGTCTGACGAAACCATTAGCATATTTGCTATTCAGTAAATTTGCTACTCTAAATAATTCATATTTGCTTTACTTCTGTGGTGCTTGGGCTTGGGAGCTTGGGGAACTAATTTTGAAAGCTTGCTAACTGGTGACAGTTTGTTTCCCCTCAGCTCAGCCAACACTTTATACATGGTTTTGATATTGTCTTTAAAATAACTTGAATCTAATGTTTTAGAGTTCTGCAAATCATGAAAAGTATATTTTCTTTTAAAACAATGAATAAATGTTTTCTGGTGGAACATTAAACCCAGTGGGAAAGGGCTTGACATGTCCTGAGGTTCTGTGTGATTTAAACCCAGAGAACATTCTCTGTGACACCTTTATCAAGGTCTGCTGCCAGAAGGCAGGGTTGAGGCACTCAATGGAGTGCTTGAGTAAATGCATGGGTGAATCAGCTTGCCATCGCTTTGAGGAAATCATAAAGTCCCACCCCTAATTCAGAGTGCTGTGGGAGTCCATTTTAAGTCAGAGCAGTGTGAACGAGTTTTCCATAAACCAAACATTTTGAGGCATTTGCTGGATCGTTCTGTGCTGTGAGTCGTGGAGACAGGTTGTTTGCTGGTTTTTCTGTTTGAAAGAGCTAACGCCCACACAGGCTGTGGTTTGCCGTGAAGAGGGAGGTGGTGCTCTTCCAGGCTCAAAGCTTCCAGTGCTAAAAGAAAGAAACAATCTTTTGTTGGTGGCAAGTGAAGCCGAAGTGCAGGAGCAGTTTGGGCAGGGGTCATCATTCCGGAAGGAAAGGTTAAGTGGTGGTCTGGGTCGAGTGCAAGAGAGTAAATTGTGTTCGTTTCTTATCAGGTATTCTGATTGGCCCTTGAGAGAAGAGGGCTGCTGGCTTGTGGCCACCCCGCTCACATGGCAACAGGCCGCTCCCCTTAGTTACAACATCGCCCTCATGGGACACCAGCTGCAAGTTCCCAGGTAATCTGGCTAAATATACTCGGATAAATATACTGAACCACTACGGAGCCAAACTGAAGCACAGCAAAATCTCCACCCTACCTTCATTTCTGATATTACTGATAAACAGTATCCCACTATTAAACAAAAGAAAGTTTGCATGTTCTGCCCGTGTTTGCGTGGGTTTCCTCCGGGTACTCCGGTTTCCTCCCACAGTCCAAAGACATGCAGGTTAGGCTGATTGGAGAGTCTAAATTGCCCGTGGGTATGAATGTGTGAGTGAATGGTGTATGTGCCCTGTGATTGACAGGCGACCTGTCCAGGGTGTATTGCTGCCTTTTGCCCAATGTATGCTGGGATAGGCTCCAGCCCCCCTGCGACACTGTTCAGGATAAGCGGGTTAAGATAATGGATGGATGAATGAATATTATCTGTTGTAAAATGTCTCCCATTTCTACTGGGGGATGAAAATGAAATTTCAGCCTACTGTCCATAGCATCCCTCATAAAGTGAGAGTGTTGAAGATGTGAAAATAGAAATAATCTTTTTTTTCTCTTATTGAGTGCATTTTTTCTTAATAGTCTATGCTGACCATTACATTACATTATGTGGCATTTAGCAGATGCTCTTATCCAGAGCGACGTACAACCAATTGATGTTAAAGTATAACATTGGTATTAGGGAGGATAACTTCTTGTGAAGTGAACTGTTTCTGCTTTATTCAGTTAATTGTCACGTGGTTTCGCACATGGATACTCTCAAACATGACAGTGGCTGCCCTCAGTATTTATAAGAGATTGGAGATTAGGAGAAAGCACAACTAAACTGTAAACCACTTTTATTTGAATTAACAAACTAATCAGAGATCCTCGCAGATGACATCCCTGTAAATCCATTGTTCAATTACCTAGAGCGCACTTGCACAAACAGGTCTATTATTTGGAGCAGGGAACGTACTACATTCCTGAACCTGAATAGCTTAAATCATCTATGGCAGTATAAATGGACTGCATGAATAAAGTTTGGCTCTAAATGGTTGGCATTTATATAGCGCCATTATCCAAAGCGCGGTACAATTGATGCTTCTCATTCACCCATTCACACTCACACTCACACTCACACTCCAATGGCAATTGGCTGCCATGCAAGGAACCAACTCATCAGGAGCATTTGGGGGTTAGGTGTCTTGCTCAGGGACACTTCGACACAGCCCAGGCGGGGGATCAAACCGGCAACCCTCCAACTGCCAGATAACTGCTCTTACTGCCTGAGCCATGTCGGCTCTATGACATGCTCTGTTACTATGTGTCCACTATTCCCAGAAATATTTACTCTTCCCACACATTTCCACTCTTCCCACACATATCCACTCTTCTCACACATATTTACTATTCCCACAAATATCCACTATTCTCACACATATTTACAATTCCATTACATTACATTATTGGCATTTGGCAGACGCTCTTATCCAGAGCGACGTACAACAAAGTGCATACCCATAATCAGGGATAAGTGCACTGAAAGACCCTAGAGGGAAGTACAATTTCAACTGCTACCTGTACAACAAAGATAAGGACGAGGGCCAATTTTTATTTTTTTATTTCAAAGAAACAAACAAACAGAGCAAAAGTGACCAAAGTTAACTATCCAAACACTGCTTACCTAGCCAACTAAAAATACCGATACACAAAGCAAGTCACAGAAAGACAACAATTAAGGTTCACAGGGAGGTAGAGAGGGATGGGGAGAGGTGCTGCTTGAAGAATTCCCACACATATTCACTATTCCCACACATATCCACTCTTCCCACAAATATCTACAATTAGTTATCAGGGCAAGGACAGCTCCATGGCAGGGGTGCAATTATTAATTGTCCACTTTTGTCAATCAATGTAATACATTGGCAAGATTTTACTTTTTCAAATACATACTTTTGGATTTTCTCAGAACTGTTACACCACCATGCTCCACAGTGTATCGACAAACTACTGTTTCTCTGCCTCCTTTCGTGTCTGAAGATTTCAAAATGTTGCCTGTTTTATTGGGGAAAAATGAAACCAAAATCAGAAATGATAGCTGGTAGTTTGACACATCCCAGCTGAGAATACCCAGCAGAGTTTAGACTCGTCACTCCTCCCGGTGGGAGCTTTGCGAATCTCTGATAGTTTGTGTATTTATCTTGCTTCCTCTTAGGTCTCCCATACTGTTGGTGGAGCCAAGGAGCATGTTGTAGTTGAGTCAATATTACTGTATGTTTGCTATTAGTGTGTGGTGTTCACAGAGACTAAATGCATGGTCGTGGGAGACAGGACTTGCCGACCACCCAGGGGTCTGTGTTGAATAACCCTTGGTGCAGTAGATGCTTTTAGTTGCCACCTTTGTAAGTCTCCAGCACGGTCTGTTGAGGCTAGGTGAGCATCTGGTGAATATCTGTGGATGCTGACTTTCCTAAAGTCAAGTGGTGTACATGTAGTATCGCCCCTCAGTAAGCTCGAAGTTCTGTGACTGTTTGTGTACACTTCCTACCTTTAGTATTCCTGCTTCATCATTTGAATTAGAGGGTTAATGTCTTTTGTGTATTCCCATCTATTTTTACGTAATCCTGTTTTGTCAGGGAAATTAGAGTGTTAATGTTTTTTGTGTATTCTAGTGTTAGTGTTAGTAATCTTGCATTGTCAGTGGAGCCGAGATGCTCACTGTCTTCGTTTTCTTCTTACCGCATGTCTGTTATTATATTAGGTCACTTTTTTGGTTGGCTAAGTGCCGGGGAATTATTTATTCCCTTTCTCCCTTTCCCCTTCCACCTCTGGGGTGTATCCCTAGTCTCAGGGAATGCCCCAGAAAATATTAGAGCTTATCTCTACGTCTTCGTGGTAACTTTTAGAACCCAACTCGGGACCCATATGGTCCTCTGACCTCTGAGAGAGTCCATTGAGTCAAAATTCCAATTCAGGTTTTGGGTAGGTGCTTTCCCTTTTAGAAACAGTGCATCATCATATAATTAAAAAAACACTTGACATTGGACACCCAAATTTAATGAATAGTGTTTGGTATACATTCTCATGTTAAAAACATTTTTTCAAGTGAGTAACCATGAAGCTGATATGTTTGTGGAATTAACAGTATGTAATATACACTCATTTTCTGGTTGGTATTGGCTTTGATGCTGGATTGATAATGTTCTTGTTCCGTGTTCATGTTAAAAGCTGTTGAAATTTTGCCTCCTGTAGCCTAGATGATTGGTGGAGAAGGGACAAGAGGCGCTGCGCGTCTGGCTGAATTTGAATATGGGCCGAACATTGCAGGGGCAGATACGGTTTTTCCAGATATGGGGCGGGGGGACGTGGACCCTGTGTAAATGACGCTTATGGCCAATAGAGACCCTGGATGCTAAATTCTGTAGAAATAGCCTATACCAAAAACATATACCCAACATAGCTTGTGGTCCAATTTGAGGCACTCAAATCCCAAGAGCTCAGCCCTAAAACCAGTCCGCTCTGTCAGCTGGTCCTGGTATTATACCATTGGGCCCTAAAAATATTTTAAAAAGAGAATTTGAAATAATACATCTTAATCTTTAGAGATGTATACAGCACCAATTCAAGCAAAATATGTGACCATCTGCCATAGTCTGGCAATGAGACGATGTTCATATAAAAGCGAATGATAACAAGTGAAACCTGCATTGTGTTAATACATTTAAGGAACTGGAACGCGTTGAACTACCTAATTAGGAGCTAACTGAGTCACTTAATTTGTAACTGTTTTTATGTAATAGTTATATTAGATAATGTAGCACAATATGTACAATGTGAAAATAGGATTTATTTTCTTCATGCAATGCATAGCTATTTCAGACATAATATGTCTTAAGACGGTAAATAGTTTATCTAAGCATGAAAGCACCTAATTAAGAAATATTAACAGATTATTACAATTCTGGGAATGCAAATGGTTGGAACAAAAGGCAGTATACAGCAGTTCTGCCCTCATCTACCCTCGCCCACACTATGAGGTATTATTTTTTCTCTTAATCATTTCTTAAAATGAATTCACTCAAATATTATTTTCTGAATTTTTCTACCTTTCTTGTTATTCTTAATGCCATCAATAGAATATAGGCCCCCTGCTGATTGAATTATATTTAACGCACACACACATACATGTTCTATGCCTTTGTCATCACCAACAGTTCAGTAATAGGCCTATTCAAAACAAATGTATGTTTTATTCTGTTTCCAAGCTGCATAGATGTATTCTATGTTAGTTTTATTATTTGGTTATATTCATAGCCTATACTGTCTGCACACCATGACAATAAAGCTAATTTAACTGAGAAATAAATAAATCCATAGATAGGGATTTTGAGAGATGGAGGCAGGTTCTGTGTCTATACTGGAAAACAATGAAAAGGTCAGGGATGGAAGCATGCAGTACTCTGTTTTTCTAGAGAATGGTCTGTTGCTTTATCAGGCCAGGAGGTCAGGAAGTTCCAGAACATGATTGTGATCAGTAAAATGTAAAAATTACTACTACTGCAAGGACAAGCAAAATGGCATTGTTCCCTAAAAAATCACACACATACACACGCAAATGTACACACATACACTTCAGGTATGCAGTCATGTCACCGTTCAACCTCATAACTTTTATTTTCTCTCTCACACCAGCTAACACACCCACGCACCCAAAAGCATACTGTATCATACGGTCTGGGAGTGGGAGTGGGACTATTTTGGTTTTCCAGCTGTGTTTTATTACCTATAGAGTGAGAGAGACCACAAGTTCAAACACTCAGACACACACATGCATAAATAAGGAAACAAAAATCCTCATGGGTTCCAGGCAAAAATAAGAAAATAAGAGAAATAAGAAAATAAAAAGAAATAAGTCAAAACATGGTGGATTCTGTTACATTTACATTTTACATGTTAGTCATTTGGCTAATCCAAAGCGATTTACAAGTGCATAGGATCTTCCACAAGTTAAAGCAACACCGTGTCACAGTAAAGTCTGTGTCTACACAGTGTTACCATACGAGACAGTGGCTGAATAATATGTACTGGCTGTACTGGATGATTTTTAACCCATATTTGACTAAATACAAAACAAAAGGATATTGGGAAAAATTACAACAAGTGGTCATTCTGTTCGGAAGAAAGAAACCCTTTGTGGCTAATGACTGAAAAGTACTATGGGAATATAAACCCACACTGTAGCCTGCTGCATACATTGGCCAGTATGAAGATTTCCAACAGATTTGTGATCAGCTCAACAAAGTAAACCACCATATATCAATAATAAATTCATGAATTAATTAAAATGTGCAAATAGTTAAAGTAGATGCCTTATCAGTTTTTTAGAAGAATGTGGAAACATTTTTAAAAGGAGAAACCCCACGTGGTCACTTAATTGAGAGAAACGACTCTCCTCCCAGCACTTGTCCTTTGACACGGTGGTCCTTGTAAGACATTAAGCTGTCTCTCCCTGTAGCACTTGTCCTTTGACATAGTGGTCTTTGTAAGGCATTAAGCTGTCTCTCCCTGCATTTGCTCCTCTTGGTGTTCATTGTGAACGATATTGATTTGCAGGTGTAGGTGTGGGTCCCTCATTATTGGTATTGTGCTCCATGAAACCAAAAATCCTGGGGTAAGTACATTGGTCTTTGAACTCTGACTTAACCCAGAAGAAAATTTCCCCATGATCAAAGCATAATTTCTCTATGTAAAAAATTACACAGTCTCTGTCACAATCTGTGATTTAAGCTGCCATTTTATATCACATTTCTCTGTTAAGTGACACTGGGTCCACTGAATTCCAATGCCTCTTTCCAACCAAAATAATAATTTTGTGAACAAAAAGCTAACACCGCTGCCCATCACCACAATCGGTTATGTTGGAGCCCTAAAATAAATTTAAAGCAACCACTTGAATGGTTGAACACCATAAATAAAGATATTTACAGTAACTGTACAAAGTAGAAAAGTGTATAATCAAGTGTATAACACTTGAATCAGAATTTAAATTGTGGATTTCTTTCCAAAGATAAAAAATTACTTAATATGATGCTGAGATTTTGTAATAGTTTATTCATTTTAACTATTTACTTTTTTCTTATTATCACATGTAGCTTACCAGTTAAAAGAACAACAAACAGATTAAATTTGCACATTTAAAACATTTTTTTTTCTTACCCTTTATTCAATCAAATCCTTACATTTTCCATTCCAATTTCTGTTCTACTGCGCATTCCTTCCCATGCTCTGTCATTACTCAAAACATTACACACCCGCTCTTCAGCTCCACAAAACCTTCCTCACATCTTATTGGGGGACCCAAATCAGTGTAACAGCCAGCCTGTGATCCCCTCAGCAGCCTGAAGTGCCAACACTTTCTCCGTCAGGAGATGACGGATACGACGTACATTAAGGACATATGTGTGGAGCAAGGGTGAGATGGTTATCAAGAGTCATCAAGAGTGGGTTTATGGGAGGAGGATACTACAAAGTCCTTAACGATCAGTGAGAGGTCAATTGTTAGAGAGGACTTAGCAGGGATGTAGAGAAGCTCAGTCAGTAAGCTTCAGGTGGTGGGAAGTCATCCATGCAGAGATATCAGCCAAGCAGGCAGAGTGGTGTGTGTGACCTGCATATTGGGAGAGCAAGAAAGAAAGAAAGAGTTGAGTGTCATCGGCATTAGAGTGGTAAGAAATACCATGGGAAGAGATAACAGAACCTAGAGACATGGTGTATAGAGAGGAGAGGAGAGGACCAAGAACTGTGCCCTGCTTTGTGGCACTGCCATCATCAAATGCATTCAGCCAAAGATGATGTGTGAAAATTGAGATGGTCCACTTGCTCCCAAAATAACCCCTATCAGTTAACCCATCAAGTATTCTGGGAAGATAGCCTGAAACAATAGATAGCTTCCTTACAGCTTTTAGAAGCTGGTGTAACCAGGAGTTACCTTTTATGGTTTTGAAATCTTGGTTGGTCTGGGCAAACATCAAGCAAGCAGCGTAGGTAGGAAGGTAGAGGAGTTTTGAATGTTGTTTGATGGATTATTTGCTTATGACTTAATTTGCATGTTTTTTTGGGAAATTATTTTATTACGGATGACATTTCAAAATATGGAGTATGAGGTGGCGGATGCAGTTGAAAAGAAAAGGAAAAAGGGAACTGAAAAGAAAATGAGGAAGGGATATTTGTAATGGGAATGAAAGTGAATGTAACTGGTTAGGAAGAGAAGAACGTCTTTAGCGGCAGTCATGAACTGAATTTCCAAAGGAAATTGGTGAAGCGAAAGCAGTAAGGGTGTCAAGGGGAGGCATTGTGATTGTAGAATGTAAGACAATTAAACGGTGGAATAAGGCTCTAAAAATAAAGGAATTTTGGTCTGAATTGGTCAACCAGCTACCAGCTATGTACCAGATGTGCTGCTATGCTAATATTAAATTTCCTTTGGACTGATTATATATGGCAACAATTGTGAAACACATAGAGGGAATGTCATCCCAAGGCACACAACAAAATGTTACATTCATGTAAAATATAGAACAAAAGTGGTGTTTTACTGAAGTACCAGAGTGCAAGATTATATAATTTCTATGACATCGCAGTGGTGAAGGGCTCCATTATTTGCCAAGAGCTGGCTCTGGAGAAACTGCACACTCCCCTGACCCAGAAGACGTTCAGGGAGGTCCTCTGCACCAGCCTATGTGGGGATGGATGGCAGCGCACAGCAGGGGGAAGATCAGGAGGTGGCAACACTGTCGTTCTTGTGATGTCCCTCTCTCTAGTGTGGCAGACTGCATCTGCTTCACAGAGTGGCATGACCTTCAGAGGAGACATGCCCAGTGAAGGACTGAGCATGCAGCCCTGTGTCTCATGTAGTATTTTTCTTTTCACCTTTCACTGTAAATTTTTTATGCCTCCTAAAG
Source organism: Conger conger (assembly GCF_963514075.1). Taxonomy (NCBI): domain Eukaryota; kingdom Metazoa; phylum Chordata; class Actinopteri; order Anguilliformes; family Congridae; genus Conger; species Conger conger. Next base: position 38,601,787 of record NC_083774.1, on the reverse strand, counting down.
TCCAACCCATTGTCCTCACGCTAGGAGATGGTAACAACACATTGTCTTCTTACAGGTTGATATTATCCGTGGCATTTATTTTGTTAACCTCAAATACTTATTGTGATGAGTAACTGTTTGCTAACAGGGTTCTGGTGGAAAAATGACATATATAAATATTTGATGACATATAAAAATATTTTCTTCTTGTTTGGGGGGGTTTTGGGTAGGTGTTTGGACCCCTTGATATTTTTAGACCCTATGCTGTTGAAAATATTGTCACATTCTGTGTTGCTCCCTGTTTAGCGTTTTCTGTTTCATGGCATGCACTTCTACGTTATTGCCTGTTCCGTAGTTCTCGCCTCATTCATTCGTCTCACTTGTGTTTCATTGCCGTTGTCACACCCTGTGTTGCGTTCTATTTGGCTTTATCTGTTTCATGTCATGTTTTGTGTGAAGTCCCGCTCCGTACCCCTCACTCCATTCATTCATTTCACCTGTGTGTAATTTCCTCATTTCCGTTCTCACACCTGATTGTCATTTCAGTTTAGTTACTTGTGTGTATATACTTGTATGTCTGCTAGATTGTTTTTGGTCTTCTGCATTCTTTCAAGAGTTTACCTAATTGTCTACTCCATGCCTCGACCTGTTTCTGGATATGTAGACTTCTGATTTCTGAACGCCAATTTTGTGCCTTAAACCTCTTGGATTGTTATTCTCTGTATGAACCCTTCGCCTGTGACCACAACCACGCCATTGCCAGTCTTCAATGTGATTGTTTGCCGTTGATTGAACTCCAGATTAAATAATCTGTTCTGCCTACTTCCTGGTTGCATCTGGTTTCTCTGTTCGCCAGCCTGATGAATGTAGTAATTCCCACTTGGAAACTATGTCAAAGCGAGTTTCATGAGTCAAAACAACAAAAAGTGGTCAGAAAATACGGCAGGCTACACTGCTTACATTTTGCTTCATAGATCTTTAGTAGTTCTATATATCATCCTCAGATTTTGTAAACATGTATAGGTTTACCTCCTACCCATTCATAGTATTTAATTGCAAAATAAAGCATATACTTTATTTATATTTAAATGATAAAAAATAAACTAAATTAAGTCCAGGTCCCTGTGCTGCTCATCTTCTGAAGTGATAAAGCCTCAAATTCAAACACTGAAAAATGTATGAGGGTTGCTCGATCTTGAGGGTTGCTTGCAGATTTTTTTTTTATGTAACCTGTTCCAGTTCAAACATTTGGCAGACACTCTTATGCAGAGAGATGTACAGTAGTGTTACTCTTAGGAATAGAAAAATGCAGGATCACATTTATATCAAATGTAATATAAACCTAACAAACAACAATTTTGAAGGCAACAAGATGGTATTGTAAAACAGATTCTGACACCTTTATAAAAAATAAAGGTTATCTAGAGGGGGTCGGGGGACCCATGATGCAGTTCTCAGAGATTGAAATCCAGGAAGTAAAAGCCCTATGATGTGTTCCACCCATTAAGACAGTTGATTTCTATGATCCGTTATACCTCCTGGTTGAACAGTTGTGCTAAATGTGTCCCAGACGTCCTGATGTAGTAGAACATAGCGACCTGGGTTCTGATGATCTCTTGAAAGTATCCTGGAGCTGTCCCTTTATCTGCCTGATAGGCTGGCAGCAAGGTTTTTTTATTATTATTTGAGGCGAGGCGATACAGAATCCACATTTCTCTTTTTTTTTTTTCCCAAACACAGTTTGTTGAAGTCATTTTGGTGATATTTGAACAAAAACATTTATTTGTGAAAGTTGAGGACACATTTTCTGCAGTGCAGCCCTCAGAAAACCACTTTTATGTATTATTTTGTTCAGTGAGTTAACTTGTAGTATTGCATGTATGTATAATCTCAGCAGTGAAATTAATATGAAGTTAAAATGCTGGGATCTAATGCTAATATGAATAAAGTATCTTAGAAAAATTCTAGTTGTATAAATAAAGTTTATAGTTCTTCTATTAGAGTCCTCCTTGCACACTTTTCCTACTCTTGTTTTGGTTTACTTCCCCCATTAACAGCAATCTGTAGCCAATCAATGGCCCAAAAACAGAATGAAGAACATCCCTGTCAGTCTGGGTTAATGTGCCTGAAACCGGGTTTCCGAAAAACTACACAGGGGACAAATGAAAGCATGTGTGTTTAATTACACCGTAAATATCGGCGTTAAGGGGCATCACTCCTCTTCTGGCTTCGCCTTCAAAGCAAGGCACGCTCTGAGTTCTCTTAGCTGGGGAGATTAAAGCCACAATACGGCTACACACACCGTTAATCCGCCGGCTCTCATGGGGAAGAGAAACTGCAGGAGCTGCAGTTCAGAGGGAAATATCGGCCAGCGCCTGTGGGTATCAGGTTTCCAGGGGTAAGCAGAGCAGAAGGTGAGCGTCTTCCATGGAGCCATTTTGGCTGCACCGACGGCTTAGGTAGTACTTCATATGCGACGGGTCTCACCAGAGGAATGACCCCCGCACAACCCATCCATTTTGTTTTCGATTGACCAATCAACATAGAAAATTGTTTTCTTTTTTTCACACAATGGATGGAGCACATTTCCCAGAGAGAATTATAATTATAATTATATAAATTCTAAACCATAAAACTTTTCACAAAAAGGTGAAAACTGGGTTTTCAACAAGAGGTCTGCGGACTCTCCAAAACTTGTTATGCAATGGCTGTATACAGTCCCCTCCAAATAAAATTGCTTTGTTTTTGCTATTCACTGAAGACAATTTGAGGTCAAAAGATGTACATGAGATGACAGATCCAAATTTAAACTTTTATTTCCTGGTAGTTTTATCTGGATTTGTTAAACAACTTAAAATATATCACCTTTCATATCAGACCACCCAATTTTTAGGTGAGCAAGTATTGGACCATGTGACTAACAGGTGTTTCTTGTTGCCCAAATGTGTCCTGTTAGATAGATTAATTAAACAATACATAGTTCTGAATGTCTCTTGGTTTTTGCCTTGGGTTTTGCCTGTGAGGACTACATTTGTGTTAGAAAAGATCAACCAACATGAAGACAGAGAGCTGTCTTTGGGAGAGAATTTTGCCATTTTGAAGCTTAGAAAAGAGGGGAAATCCATTGCATAAGCATTGCGGATAGCTTGTACAGCAACTTGGAATGTCCTGAAAAAGAAAGAACAGACATTCAACAGGTCGAACAAGGAAAACAACAGCTGTTGATGACAGAAACAGTGTGAGAGCTGTGAAGAGTCAGTGACATCACAAACAATCTCCACAGGGCAGTCAGTGACATCACAAACAATCTCCACAGGGCAGGGGTGAAGGTATCTCAATCAACCTTTCAAAGAAGACTTTGAGAGAATCACTATGGAGGCTATACCATAAGATGCAAACCACTTATCAGCAGTAAGAATCGGCAAGATTACAATTTTCAAGTTCTGGAACAAAGTTCATGGACTGATGAGACTAAGATTAACCTCTACCAAAGTGATGGAAAGGCAAAGAAAGAAGGGATCTGCTCATGATCCAAAACATACAAGCTCATCTGTAAACCACGGTGGAGAAAGTGTCATGACTGGTATGGCTGCTTCTGGAGTGGGCTCACTAATCTTTATTGATGATATAACTATAAAGTTGAGGAATGGCGGAGAGCCAGGAGCGACTAAGGGTAATCCCTTGTAAGCGGGCACGTGAACGTGTCCGCCACTAAACCCCGGAAGGTAGATGAAACAAATTAAAGGAAATAGCCCCAAAAAACGGCTAAGGAAAATAAAGCAACCCTTAAAAACCAGGGCGAATAACCCAACCAAAATGAGTGCTGATAACGAGCACTACAACCCCAGATCGGGGACAAAATAAAATAACAACCTAGTAAGAAAAACACTAGGCACGAAAACAAAGAACCTTGAGACACAGCTCAGGAAAAAACACAAACCAAAATACATGTACCGGGGACAACGTCCCTCACCCGCAAGCTCACACGAGCTGGAAATGAAAACAAAGAAAAACAAAGAACCTACGGAAGGGGTCAGCTGTGCACACAGCACCAACAGGCTGAGCATCTTCCTTACCTTACCTTTTCTTTTTGTTTTGTAGAAACCCAAACCTGCAGGATACCTGACTCAATAAGGCTCAGAGTCTTACCGCGTGCATACCGGCTTGGTATTAGAGCGAACAGTAACACCAAAGCGTCGACCGACTGTCATAGAGTGCTTTAAATACCCTCCAGAGGTAGGCTCCCTAGGTACTAATGAGGGTCAGGTGAAAATAATAAAGCCCCCTGGTGACCACCACTGGAACTACCTCCAAACCCTGACAATAACTCATGATGGTAGGATGAATTCAGAAGTCTGCAAAAACATTCTGTCTGCCAGCTTACAGAGAAATGCATCCAAACTAATTGGGAGGAACTTCATCATGTAGCAAGACAATGACCAAAAAAAAACACTGCCAACACAACAAAGTACTTTGTGAGGGAGAAAGAATGGAAGGTTTTTGACTGGCCAAGTCAATCACCAGACCTTAACCCAATTGAGCATGTATTTCACCTCCTAAAGAAAACAACAACTGAAAGAGGCTGCAGTAAAAGCCTGTAAAAGCATCACAAAAGAAGAATGCAACAGTTTGGTGATGTCAGTGGGTCACAGGTATAGCCTATCCACTTAAGAGTTATGATGCATTGTGTGTTCAGAGATGCTCTTCTGTATACCACTGTTGTAATGTGTAGTTATTTGCGTTACTGGCACCTTCCTGTCAGCTTTGTCCAGTCTGGCCATTCTCCTCTGACATTGCCCATTAAAAAGGCGTTTCTGTCTGCAGAACTGCCGCTCACTGGATTTGTTTTTGTTTTTTGCACCATTCTTTGCAAACTCTAGAGACTAGTGTGCGTGAAAATCCGAGGAGATCTGCAGTTTCTGAGATACTCAAACCACCCTGTCTGCCACCAACAATCATTCCACAGTCAAAGTCACTTAGATCACATTTTTTCCCCATTCTGATAGTTGATGTGAACATTAACTGAAGCTTCTGATCTGTATCTACATGATTGTCTGAATTTCATTGCTAACACACAGTTGGCTGATTAGATAATCACTTGAATACGTTTTAATAAAGTAAAAATGTTCTTAATAAAGTGAACTCTTGTCTGGTGTTCATGTTTTTATCTCATAAATAGTAATCTAAAATATAAATATATATAAATATACATTTTAAAATATAAAACCTTTTTTATTTCTTTTTAATATAACCCTTATAGTGGGGTTCCCCTGAGTGCCTTTGAGCCTGGGTGGAGGGAGGGGGTGGTGGTGTTTGGGGTGTGGCTGGGTAGGGAAACGGAGGTCGGGTATGCGTCTCCGCTGCTGAACTGCTCACCAATGACAGTGTATGATTACGTCCGTGGTGTTAGGACAGAAAGTGATGAGAGAGGACCATAAAAACGAGAGCGCACACCAAAGCACCCTGATCTGTGACCTCCGTCTGATTTACAGTCTCTCTGGGCGATGCCCCTGTGAGCAGGGCTAACTGAGCTCACCACTCTCCCCAGCGGCAGTGTCTCTCCTACAGTGCAGCGTGAGGAATATTCATCAGCCTGCCTTCATATTGTAATAATTGCAACATTCAGAGCCGCCATTAATTATGGAGTTTCTCTTTGTGAACCATGTTTTGTGCATTGTTCAGTTTTGTGACTGTCTGGAAGTGGTAAGAGAGACTGACCGAGAGATAGAGACAGAGACAGACAGAGAGAGACTTTGCTTCAAACTAATTTCCTTGAATTGATCACATATTTAGGTCGTTTCTCATCTGGTCTTCAAGGAGTCTTTGGAAAGGTTTATATTGTATACCTGCTACAATAGATATGTATTCCATCCGGCTATGCTGCCCTCGTTCGCATGCATATGGATGAGAGCTGCTTAGGTTTGGCCTGCGTATCTGAGACTCATCCGCTGTGGGGTAAATAAAATACCCAGCACACTTGAGTTCAGCTTCTTTATTCATAGGCCCCCTTCTTCATTGATCTATGAATATATGGATTGGGTAAAGCATGTTTGGAGTGTGGTGCCAATGGGCCCTGCAGCTTGACTGAGCGGCATTAAGAGCAGTGGGAGAAGCCGCTTCCTACGCCGCTACTTTCAAATTGTTTTTCTAACGGGTGTCTTTTTTTGGTCTCTTCAGGCTGTTTCGTTTTGCAAGCCTAAATTTAGGATACTCATTTTGTGTGGGCCCTTTGCATGGAATTGCACCAGGGACCTGTTTTGGGCGTTCTTCCATTTTAAACATTGTAAACTGGTTTTGAAAAAAACCTCGATGTATTACATTACATTATTGGCATTTGGCAGACGCTCTTATCCAGAGCGACGTACAACAAAGTGCATACCCATAACCAGGGCTAAGTGCGCTGAAAGACCCTAGAGGGAAGTACAATTTCAATTGCTACCCGTACAACAAAGATAAGGACCAGGGCCTATTTTTTATTTTATTTATTTATTTATTTATTTTTAAACAACAAATAAACAAACAACAAAGCAAAAGTGACCAAACTTAACTATCCAAATACTGCTTACCTAGCCAACTAAACATACCGAAACACTACGTAAATCACAAAGACAACAATTAAGGATCACAGGGAGGTAGGGAGGGATGCGGAATGGAGAATGAATGGAGAATATTCTGAAAGGCTATCAAAGGGAAATAATTGATTGACTGTGTCGTACTGTGTCGGCATGGATTGTTGCCTTGCTTTTTGTACCAAGTTGTGTCGTGAATGGTGGAAAACACAAGTGTGTCACACAACCTGCCATAGGACTTCCACTCAGCCATTTAGTGGATGTTTATATGTCTGTGTGAATATGTGCAACTTGAGAGACTCCCTCACAGAGCCCTCTGGGTAATATTAACCCTTTGAAGAGTAGGTATTTTTTAAATGTTTCTTTCTAAATTCTTAGTCTGTGTTCGAGAAGTCCATTACTTTCAATTACTAGTAATGATTGTTCCATCAGTTTGGCTGGGAGCGCTGATTGGAGGTCTGGAGGAGTTGTGCCATTCGCTGCCCTGTACGCAGCCTGATGGGAGACAATAGAAGAAGCCAGCACAGTGAGATGAGAAGTGTGACAAAAGCACACTGGGGGAAATCTTGCGTGTGCGTTCTGATTGGCTGCCGGGGGTTTAGCAGTGCAGGCCGAGACAGGAATTGCAGTTGCAACATATCCATTCAAGTGATTACTTTTTTTCAAAATAAGATTATATTACATTTAACTGGATGTATGCACCTAGAGTATGCACTCAAGGGTACATCTGCACTCCCCATATCGCTAGTTACTGATGCACTCGTTTAACCAGCCCCAATCACGTGTCAAAGGAGGATAAAGTTCTAAAGTCCCAAGAATGAAATTTCATCGATTCAGCCAAGTTTTATTAACCATGTCGTTGGTTACTAGCTACTGATAAATTGACCTAGCTACTTACATGCAAACATTAAGTTATCAATTGAAAGAAAGCTATGGAACCTGATGAAGGAATCTCTCTGTTTGACCTGTGGGCATGATGCGATGCCAGATGTGTAACAGCCTAAACTCTTCATTAGGGGATGCTTCCTTTCACACTGCTGTTTGCTGCAGGGCCAGTGTCTGTCAGAAATATAGCGGAGCATTTGTCCATTCTAATATTCAGTCTTTATCTGTATGATTCCAATTATTGCCCCTACACATCTAGCAGAAATCATATCAATCAAATCAATCTTATTACAATAATAAGGGTGGGAGAAACTGCAGAAGAGTGTATTTTTTTTGGAGCGTCAGGTGGCCTGGGGACCTGAAATGTCTTCGGGTTGTTTTCTTGCCGATTAGTCCATTTGCCGAAATCAAGTCGAATAAATTTGTTCCTTTTGTTTCGTTTGGTACAATTTGCTTGCACACCGCACAGATTTAATGACCAGAAAAAGATCATTTGTTCATTCATTCATTGGCCAGAAATGTGAAAATGTCTTTTGTAGGTGCACATGCAGGTGTACCCTGCCAAAAGCAAATGTGCATTTTTACTGTGTGTGACTGAATCCTTTGTGAAGCAGGCCTGACCTCCTCCTCCTCTTCTTCTTCTTCTTCTTCTTCATCCTGCAGTTACTTTGAGCTGGAGAGCAACGGGCTGAGGGAGGAGATCCAGTACCACTACCGCCACAGGGGGAAGCCCCGCTCCGAGTCCTTCCCCTACCGTCTGGCGGATGGGCAGTGGCACAAGATCGCCCTGTCAATCAGCGCCTCCCATCTGCTGCTGCACGTGGACTGCAGCAGGTAAGAGTGCTGCACCCTCCCTCGCTCAGCCTATCCCTATACCTGACCCTAACACTGACCCTAACACTATACCTAACCCTAACACTGACCCTAACACTATACCTAACCCTAACACTGACCCTAACACTATACCTAACCCTAGCACTGACCCTAACACTATACCTAACCCTAACACTAACCCTAACACTATACCTAAACCTAACCCTAACACTGACCCTAACACTATACCTAACCCTAACACTAACCCTAACACTATACCTAACCCTAACACTATACCTAACCCTAACACTGACCCTAACACTATACCTAACCCTAACACTATACCTAACCCTAACACTGACCCTAACACTATACCTAACCCTAACACTGACCCTAACACTATACCTAACCCTAACACTATACCTAAACCTAAACCTAACCCTAACACTATACCTAACCCTAACAGTGACCCTAACACTATACCTAACCCTAACCCTAACACTGACCCTAACACTATACCTAACCCTAACACTGACCCTAACACTATACCTAACCCTAACACTATACCTAACCCTAACACTGACCCTAACACTATACCTAAACCTAACCCTAACACTGACCGTAACACTATACCTAACCCTAACCCTAACCCTAATACTGACCCTAACACTATACCTAACCCTAACACTATACCTAACCCTAACACTGACCCTAACACTATACCTAACCCTAACACTAACACTCACCCTAACACTATACCTAACCCTAACCCTGACCCTAACACTAACCCTAACACTATACCTAACCCTAACACTAACCCTAACCATAACACTAACCCTAACACTATACCTAACCATAACACTAACCCTAACACTATACCTAAACATAACCCTAACACTATACCTAACCATAACACTAACCCTAACACTATACCTAACCATAACACTAACCCTAACACGATACCTATACCTGACCCTAACTTTATCCCTATAACTAACCCTAACCCCATACCTAACCCCATCCCTAACCCTACATATTCATACTGCCTGAATTTTGCTCAGGAACGTTACATATTCATACTGCCTGAATTTTGCTTGGGAACTAATCAGTGGTGTCACACTCTTCCTTGCATCCATCAGAAAAGATCTCTTGGAAAACATCTGGGTCACCTTGTCAGGTTTTGCCATCATAGAATAAACAGCATACGTGGCTGCAGCTTCAAATCAAATACCAGACTGTGGGGCCCATCCATGCAGATACCAGATAGCAATTGAAGAATGTTTCTATAATATAAACATTAGCCTTCCATGCTAACTGAAAGTGAATGGACTCAGATAAAATGATTATTCACCAGAATCACCATAGTTTGAGTCTCTAACTGGGAAATAATTGGAGGTCACATTGAAGTGATTGTGGTGCAGCAGCATTTATATATTATTTATGGTATCATTTAATCTCATACGCTTGTAAACATTCCCCTGCAAATTCCCTACCCTTAAGGTCAGAAATTCAACCTCACTAATGGCAGTCACTTATGCAGGTGTTGCAAAATCTTGTTTGCTGAAGCGGCCTAATTTAGTTACTGATGCACTTGTATTACCAGCCCCACTCCGACCATCAAGTAAACTATACCTGGCCTGAATAGTCATTTGAAGATGTAACAAAATGTTTTCTAAATGGGATCTTTGTCCTTGACAGAGACGGTTAAGAAGGTGCACTCCTGCTGTTATGTTATTTGTGTTACTAATAGATGTCGGAATACGGGTGCTAAAGTCCGTTGGCGATCGAATGAGATCAGCCATGAAATGGTCAGTGATGAATTGAAACTTAGATTTGATTTTCTCATTTCATGATTTAATTTACAAAAGAGTCAAATATTTAAAAGAGTCAAATATTTATCAAATATTTTTAATTTCTGGTGGACACTACACTCAGCGATCACTTATTAGATTGACCTAATCTAATCAGCCAATCATGTGGCAGCAACTAAAAACATAAAATCATGCGGACATGGTCAAGAGGTTCAGCTGTTTTTCAGACCAAATGTCAGATTTGGGAAGAAATGTGATCTAAGTGACTTTGACCGTGGAATGATTGTTGGTGCCAGACAGGGTGGTTTGAATATCTCTGAAACTACTGATCTCCTGGGATTTTCACGCACAACAGTCTCTAGAGCCAGACTCGTCAAAGCTGGCAGGAAGGTGATGGTAATGCAAATAACCACACATTAGAACAGTGGTGTGCAGAAGAGCCTATCTGAACACACAACACATCAAACCCCTTAAGTGGACAGGCTACAGCAGCAAAAGGCAAATAAGTAGAAAAAATAAGTCTAAAATACCTAATAAAGTACTTACTGGGTGTATGTGATCTGTTGTAGCTGGTTAAGTTGTATTTTCCTTCTGTTTCCACTACTGTATTTAACATGGTACCAATCACTCCAACTCAGAGACATTTTGCTTTGATAATGGATTGAGCAAGTTCATATTGCTTGCTCGACCCTGGCTGTGCCATTTAAAGGAACACTGCCAAATTTGTTTGAGTTGAGATTATATGAAATGCTTCACTGGCATCATTGTAGCCATTTCCGAAATATGAGGCAAAATGTATAATAGAAATATCATGTAACCTGACTTGGCTAGCCTGAGCAATATGTCGGACCTCTCCGAGATCATATCGCTGAGGCTAGCCAAGGTAGGTTCTGTGATATCTGTATGGTAACGTTACCATATTTTTATTGGAGTGTAATGTGATCGCCTGGATGGGTGGCTGCCCATAAACCAGTCTCTGCTTTCAGGGGTGGAGTTTCAGTGCCCGTTACCTTCTGGGTAACACAGGCTGGAGATTCAAGCATCAGTGACGTCACTGGACACTGAATTTTAGCCACATATTTAGGAAACAGTGATTTAAAAAAAGCCTACATGCATAATTTAAGCATTTAATCCAAATAATCTCAATTGAAACAAGCATGACAGTGCTTTAAGCACCATCATACAGAGTTTAAGTATCATCTTTTTATTTTGGTCAATGATATAAATGGCTGAGAATTACATTTTAACTGATAAACAATGCTTTCCATTTGGGAAAATTAAATGAGTAAAGGTCTATATCGCATCAATGGAAATGAAATCCCTTGTTCCCCAAATCTCTTCTTTGTTTTAAATTGCACTTTAGTTTGACTGTTGGTGGGTAGACAGACCTGGCTTCAACTGTAGTTAAGAGTCTGGGTGTCATGTTAGTCCCACATTTCTTTTGAAGTTCTGAATATTAAACTTAACAATATTGGACCATTACTTCACTCGAGTTCAAAAATATTTAGTGCACCATCAAATGCACGTCCATTTCTCAGCCAGAGCATTTGGAGCGAGTGACAGACAGGCAGTGTTGTATTTTGTACATTTCAAACATGGTTCAACAACTATTTCACTTAAAGATTTTTGCATTTTCCATAGACCGAGCACCCTTTTTTAACCTGACTGTTATAGTTCTGGTGCTATTACATCTTTGTAAATATTATTCCAAGGCTTAGTTTCTGGTCCTGGAAATGTTCACATAGCAGTAACAGTTGTCAGAGATCTGTGCTGATACCTTGACGGATAGCAGGCAAATGTTAGCATTAGGGCTGATCAATTTAAGTCTTTTGAGGCTTTCAGCAAATGCAAAGAATTTACTTAAAACTTAAAACTCTGTTTAGCACCCAGTAATGTGGCTCTGGCTATTTTGCTTTTTACCTTAGATTCGATATGGAACTGCATTCAAATCTGAAATCTACTCTTTTGTTCTGGAAAAATAGACTAATGTTTGCCATTTTTTCCCCAACTGCCTCTTATGATTGGCTTCAGCCTCTGCCAGCGACATCACAAACTTTGTCGTAAGATGGCTGCCCCTTATGCAAGAAAAGTGAACGGTTGTTGTTTTTTTCTCGCAAATACAGGTAGATTTCAGATTTGAATGCAGGGCCGTATATTATCTAAGGTAAAAAGCAAACAAATCAGAGCCACTTTAACGAGTGCTCCTGTTCCCCTTTTAAAGCAGGATAATTCATTACAGTTACAGTCGGATGGCCGCCTCCACTTCTTATTCCGCAGCTCTTTACATACTGTACCCACCTGCTTGAAGACTGCGCTCCCAAATGGACTTTCCTCAAAATAAAGACAGTATCACACAGTGCTGTGTACCTAGCTAACCCAATCATTTTGTAATGTTTTTATTCTAATAGTGCAATCTAAAGACAAGCAATGTTATCAAAGCTGTGCATCTCACAGAACACAGAGTACCCACATACACTGAATCCTCCCAGAAAAGCACTTTGGCAGTCATAAACTCAGATAGAAAAACAAAGCAAAGTGTTCACATCTACATTTTTCTTTTAAAAATGTGTTTTGGGGAGACTAAAAGATCGCTGCATGCAGTAGATAGCACTTCCATAGCAAAGCAAGGGGCTCTCTGGGCAGACAGCTTCAACCAGCACAGCGGCAGAAATGGCAGATGTTTGCCTGGAGGCTCTGGAGTCCTGACCAGCTGGAGTTGTGTCCTGACCAGCTGGAGTTGTGTCCTGACCAGCAGGAGTTGTGTCCTGACCAGCTGGAGTTGTGTCCTGACCAGCAGGAGTTGTGTCCTGACCAGCTGGAGTTGTGTCCTGACCAGCTGGAGTTGTGTCCTGACCAGCATGGGCATGAGAATGTGAGAAAGGGAATATCGATTGAAGCCCGGTTGGATTATTTCACATGAGCCACATGTTTAACCTTCATATTTTGTTTGGGGTCTGTTTGTAATGAGTTGTTTAAGACAGTTTATGATTTTTGATATATATTCTTTTGCCTGTCCTGGCTGAATTAGGGGATTCCTCATCACCTTCATGCAAAGTGACACACACAGCTGTTTTTAAGAGGCCTTAAGAGGCAACGCCTGGTGTTGCAACTCTTGATTTATGTAAATTGTGCTGATCCAGGTCTTGCAGAAGAGGGTAGAATGGTTGCAGGTGATAAATGCAAATGTGTTTCTGCCACAAAGCATGCAAGCATTTAAGACACCAGTGGAATAAATGAAGGCCATGAAGGATCAGGCTAACAAGGCACATTATGAGAGAGTCACAGCCAGACAAATGGGTCTCTCCGTCCAGGGAATTTTGCCAAGAGCTCTTATGTTAAAAAGGGGATCATACATGCTTCTTCAAACCTGCAGCTTTCTCCCAGTTTGGCTTCATGTAGAAAACACAACCTCAGAAATACTTTTGAGTCAGGGGTACCACTGGGGATATTGAGCCCCAATGATCTCACCACCCCAGAAATTCATTTCCTCCATGCATAACTTTTCAGTTCAGACCACAGGCTTCTCATGGGATTTAAGCCTGTAGACTGAGACTGCCATTGCAGAACATGGTTGTTGTTTTTATTTAAAGGTACAATAGGTAAGATTTTTCTATTAAAACATTTACAAGACCATTGTAAATCCCTTCCTATCATTGAAAAGGGCTCACTGACATGTTGACTCACTCTCTGCCTATGTTTGTAGTCCTTAAATTCAGGTTTCAAAATATGCAGTTGATGGGCTGGCACTCTGTAACAAAAGATTGAATAGCTGTACAATAATTCAAGCTTGTTAGTTGAAAATTGGTTCTAATTGCCACAGCTAATGGTGTTTCAACGTCAGCGTGTTCACAGAGAAGTGGGAGGGATAAACAGTGTTGTGGTTTGAGCGTGTTTGTTGCTGCAATGCCTCTCTTGACCGTTAGAAGTCCGAAATGACCTATTGTACCTTTAACCATTTCCTTTATGATTGGATTTTGATGTATTTTTAGATTCATTGTCCAGTTGGAAAATCTACCTACCACCAAGTCTCAGCTTCCTAATCAAAGGCAACCAGATTTTCTGTTGCTTTGTTGAATTCTTTATGCTATTGATCTTAACCCTGTCCACGCTGCCCCCTTTGGTTGAGTCGTTGATGTATTGTTACATTCATATTTCTAACATAATAATAACTGCAATGAAATAAAACCGCAAGATGCTGCCACAGCGCCACAGACAATAAAAAGCCTATTCTAATGATCCTTGATACCGTTTCTCTACGTCAAAAAAATCTTTTTCCAATATAAGAACAAAAATATACAATTCAGATGTTGCAGGAATAAATCCTTTTTCTTTTCTTTTTTTTTCACCTTTATTCCACGTCCGATGTTTTGTATTTGGAGACATTTGGGGACACTTGAGGACATCTGTGTGCAGCCAAACATATCCAAAATAATCCACTCTTTTAATAATCCACTGCCATATTTGACAGTAGGTATGTGGTGCTTCTCCTTTTATGCATTCCATTTTGCCGCCAAACACATTGATGGTGTGTATGGCCAAAATTTTTAATTTTTGTCTCGTCTGACCATAGCACGATAGCACTCTCTTCCAATCACAATTGCAATAAGATTTGGCAAACTCAAGATTCTTCGTTTTGTTTATTATGCTCAGTAAGGGCTGTCTTTGTGCCACCCTCCCAAAGAGTTTGTTGGTATGGAGGTGCCATTTTATGTTTTTTTGGTGACCCAAAGACACAACCAATCTCTCCAATTATTAAACTACGATTGTTGGGTTACTTATAGCCTCCCTCACTATCTTCCTTACTTTTTGTGGGGATAATGTTTAACCATTTATGTATTTTTTTGTACCCATTACACAACTTTTGTTGGTCAATTACCATCTGTGTCTTCTGAATTGACAGTTATTTGGCTTTTCCCATGCTGATGGTTGACAAAGGGATTTGGATGCTTTTACTTAATTTTTATACTCTAGTAACAGGAAGTGATGGAAAGACACAATATAGTTCCTTTAGACTGAGATTAACTAAATTAAGTAAAATTGTATTGTCAAATTACAATATTTGATTGAAAAAGAATTTGGCACGTGTTTTTCAGAAAAAAAAATTGATTACTAAATAAGAAACATTGAAACTAATGTGGGTTTGTATGCATGTACTAGTGTATGTATATACATTGCAATGTAATGTATTGAAATAAAAGTATATAGTTCCCATATGTTTGAATATAAAATATACATAATTATCCATGTTGCTTATTATATGCAGCCTTTTTTCTACATTTCTACACAAGGGTGCCAATAATTCTAGAGCCCACTTTATTTTACCCAGGTCTGATCTGCAATCCTATGATAGATCTTAAAAATAAAAAAATAAAATAAAGTAAAAATGTGTACATTTCATCTGTGACTCATTGCATGCCTTTTTTTAATAACACCAATCAGCCATTTCCAAATACTCAAAATAAACCCCTGTGGCACTTAAAAAGCAGGCACTCATATCCCAAACTATAAATGTGTATTATAACCAAAAATTATATTTTGGTCTTTCATAATTGATGCGGTATTACTGCTTTTCAGTAAAATAAATGGCAGAAAGTTCATTCAGGCAAGTGGTGATACTTTGCTAAAATAATAATACTGTAATGACATAATAATCCATTTTAATTTAGCAGAACTGAAAGAATTAATGTTCCCTGGCCTTTTTATTATTGACTTTTTTTTCAGCAAATTGCATCATTCAGACAACTGATCTTTCAATATGAATGAGGTTAATTTCTCATGATACAATTCCTAGCTGAACTATATAACACAATCATTTTAGAGCTCATTCTTACAAAATCTTTTTGGAAAAAAATAAACATCTGCTGATCCCTGTACTGTTCCATGTTTGCAGTCCGCACAGACAGGCTGAACTGAGTGTGTGCAGTAGAATGACCAGCTGTGACCTCACAATTAGGACATAAATTTACTTCTGTATTAAGTTGTGACTGTCTTAACTTAACCGCAAGGTATGCAGCATTTCTCCTTGGTGTGCTGTTCCAGCATGTCGTACAGTTGATGCCACTGATTGTGTTTGCCGAGGAGGTTTGTGTTGACAGTTCCGATAATTAGGGTCCTTAGTTCACAGCAAGACATGGCGACACGTCTTGTTGGGTTGACAGAACATTTTCAGTGCAATTTTCAGTGAAAACAAAATGCCTCCTTTTCTTCAAATGTACTAAAAGCCTATTTTAAAACAAGCATAGCTTATGCTAATGCCAATATACATGCATGTGTATTGGGTTCTGTACATGGTAGGATATTTATTGGCATAGTTTTGGATTTCCCCATAAATTTTTCCACTGCAGGATTCATGAGTCTCATTTACCATAATTCTACTATGCTGAAACCAATGCTATCAGGGATATTCAATGAAGGCCAAATAAATGAACAAATATTTTCACTGTATTCTGTTTTTGTCATCCAGTACACCTGTACTATGTCAGAAAAATACAATATTCTTTTCCTGCTGGATCTCTCAGGTTATGCTGCAAAGTATGTGAGTGTTCAAATGTTTGGAAAGTTATTGCCTCCGTGCCTGCTTTACACGCCCTTCCCTGGATCTGAGGGAAGGGCTTGTAAAGAGAGTGGTTGGGCCTTGGGAGCTGCTCCTTTGAAAACATTGAGGCTTCCTCACGGACTGGTCGCAGTCATGACAGAGTGAGCCAGATTAGGTTCAGGGTTCAGTCTGTGGGGGGGGTGTCCACAGCTTTTCACAGACTTTTGATTGTCTGTATTCGCGCACCTTTGACGGGAAGAGCACAATGTAGCCAGTGAAAGAACTACAAGTGATCGGAGCACCTCAGGATGGAAATGGCTGAGAGGAAGAGCGATAAAAACAGGTAATTTAGACTAAATGACATTTACCTTTATATGGTCTCGCTCCAGCAGTCCAGCACATTCACTAATTTACCTGACCTAAAAAAGATTAAATATCTACAAACATCCTATTAAACACCACTTCCTCCCATTGATCCACTTCATTTCAAGCCTGTTTGCACGTCGGAGGTGTTTGTCAAACTGTCAAGTTTAACAGGCCACTTCGTCTTCTCTTGAACACCTTAATCTCTTTTTAATTCCTGAGGACATCCAGTCCCTTTAAGAATTAATCATATTTTTTAAACTAGTTGTATTTTTTCAGTTGAATTTGTATTCAGCCCTACTCCTCTGGACACATCTGCAGTTTAGAGTGCAGACTGGTGCCAGTAGCCTCTGGAACGCAACCTCTGTGCTTAGCAAAATCCCACTGAGCTACAGGAAAAGCCCTAACTACTGCCCCCCCTCCTCTTCCTAGGGGCAATTGTATGTTACCCCATATGACCCTCTGGCACTGTTTGGGCTGCATACTGGGACAGCAATGGGAGTTCACATTAACACTTTAGGCCATTACTGTCCATGGATACTTACCTGCAGTGCTGCTAATAACAGGCCATAGCTGTCCATGGGTACTTGGCTCAGGTGGTAAGAGCTGTCGTCTGACAGGGTTTGATTCCCACTCTGGGTGTGTGGAAGTGTCCCTGAGCAAGACACCTGACCCCTAAATGCTCCTGACGTGCTGGTTGGTACCTTGCATGGCAGCCAATCGCTGTTGGTCAGTAAGTGCATGTATAAATGGATGAATGAGAAGCATCAATCGTACAGGGCTATATAAATGCCAACTGTAAAACCCCACGCTAACCAAATGACGGAATTTAGTGTGGGCCGAAGGAGGTTTTGGGTGCTTGTCCTTCTGGCGTTGCTGGGAGAACATTGGAAGGGTTAATTATTATCCTCCGTACAAGAACAGAGCACAATTACGTTTAAGAATATACTGGGTCCGTTGCCACGGGTCGGTTATGGATTGACCTGCCCCATATCCCACTTACGGATCAGTACAATTCTTAATATTCTCCATTCTCAAACGGGGCCGTATTGTACGCTTAGTTGTTCCTATAGTTTTACTCGTTTATCTGACTCCATTTAAAATATAATTTAGAAATTCGGTTTTGCAACTTACGCGGACCTCGGGAGTGATTACATTCGACTTGTACCTCCGCCACCATTACTCAATATATGCTCTTGCGATTAACATTATTGCTGAAATCTCAGTTCGGTGTAGAACTCAGAGGCTGAGGGTCCAGTCAACACAATACATGCAAAACTGCCATGATAGTTGCGAGCCCAGGTCGGCGTAGCATTAACTGGGCTCCTTAGAGCTAATTTGGCAGGAACCAGCGCCGTAACGCCCAAGGGTTCCCTTCGCACCAAATCACAAGAGCCTTGCGTCACCGACCCTTTAATTGGCAGAAACTTGCTGGCCTCACAGCTTAGAACTATCACAAATGTACCAAAACTGCCGATCGGTCAGTCTTTGGCCCCCATTTTCCCCCTGAGTATTCAGTTGTAATTTAGGCTGAAAAGGTACAAGATGAATTAGAGTCATGGAGATCACGCAAGTTACAAACAAAATAGTTTATTTGCAGACAGGTAGGTTATTAACTTTAGAATATCACAATCAATTACAAAATACACAAATTAAGAATAGAGATAGAGCAAATAATCATACCTAGCCTGCTTGGACTACACACAAACACAGAGTATAGAATATGCCGTGTGGAAAGTCGAATACGATCTTCCGCTGCTACACATACACACATACATACATACATACACAAGACATGTTGTGTGGGAAGTCAAATACGAACTTCCCGATACTTACATACACGTACAATATGCTGTGTGGGAAGTCGAATACGATCTTCCCAGATTGGTCTGTCTCCCTTGCTTTTGTGCCAAATCATACGTTTGGAACCAGGCGGCAGTGCCATAAATCAACCTGGAGGGGTGGTCAAATCTGGAATTTAGACCCCCACCGTTGGGGGTTGTTGAGTAGGGAAAATGAGATGATTACCAAGAGAGGACATGTAGGTTTTCCCCTGAGTTACTGAAACTATAGTTTATTAAATTCCATTTGGTATGAAATGTATCTCATCCGATTCCTTGATTTTATCAGATCACATCCATACCAAACAGATTACCCTTATGTTTTATTATGTTGCAGTTATCATGAAACTTCCCTCCTGATTATCCATTTTACATGCAATTTCTGTTCCCATTACATAAGACTTAATGCAATAATACAAGGATCACATGGGCAATGTTTTCAAGGTTTTACCGGGTCTATTTATCTTAATAGCAGTTTTGAATATTTAATCTAGGAGAGCAGTGTAATGGCAGCAGTGCCCAAATAAGGGCACTGTGACATTGTCCGGAGTCTTCCCCCTTGGAAATGACCAGGTATGGGGTCACAGGGAGGTCACCAATGTTCTGGAGGATTCTTTTCCCATGACCCAACTGGCCTTGGACCACTCATACATCTTAACTCCCCAACAGGTAGTCTAAACAACATTGAAACCCCAGCTCTCAGGCCCCTCACAAATGGCAGCCCTTCCTGACCTTAACCACTATGCTACAGGCTGCCCCATCATATCTATGAATGCTGTAGTTGGGAGTTTTCATGATAACTGCATGATGCTGTAAATATGTATTTGTGCCTCTCATGGTAATATACCTTTTGAATAAACCTGATTTGGGTGAATGAAAGGAAAGGAGACACCACCCCAGATTGCTTGGTTTCTTCTCCTTATCTCTGAAATCCAGGCCTTAGTTCTTGACCCTAAAAGTGAGTCACCCATCCATAATTTACAGCCAGGCCCACCAGGCTGGGGGCTAAAACACATGGCTTCTACAGAGACAGCTTTTGCCCTGTTACAAAAACTAGACCATTACACCAGTCGCACTGAACCAATCAGAATAACACCAAACATTACTATATTCTGACCTGGGATTACCATGAAACATCTTTATACCGTCTCCAATATTGTCAGGAATGTGAGAAAGGGGGCGCCCCCAGGGCCCAAGAAGGCACCTCTAAGAATCCTTCTCTAGCTCTCCCCCACAGGCATGTGTGCCAACGGTGGGGGCTAACAATGTATGCTCCAGGAGGGGGAAGTCAGCAAGCTGACCAGCACATGAGACCAAATGTTACTTATGACTGGCTTACACAACCATTTACTGTTTTACAGCTTGATATATTCTTTAAAAGAATACCTAAAATGAAATTAATAATTACAATTTGTTTAAAATCAAATTATTAATCAATTGAGATGACTGCGTTAGGTTTCAGTAATATTGAAAAAGAAATACAGTCATGGATTTTGATGGGTTTTAAACTTTTTGGCATGACTATGCATCAACATTGCATACAAAAAAGTTTTCTGACTTTAGTCTAGTTATTTGTTTTACTGTGTTTAAACATACCGTGGAGTGTGAGTGCCATTCTGAGTCAACCAAGTGTGGACCATATTATTTGGTTATTAACAGACGGTGGACCCTTGTGAGGATCTACTGTAGAGTTATAAAACTGTAAATGCAGCAGCCAAGCCATTACAAATATTTTATACTGGATATGTACAATACGCACCAATGTTCTTGGTGCGTACATGCAGAACACACTCCCAAAACAGTGAAGTCTGAGAACAAATCTAAATATCCCTTAAAAGTTGAAACTGTATGGTGTACGAGTTCAAATGTATGCTTATGAATATTCAATTGGGAAAATAGTCAAATTAATATTTGTGTTTGATTAATAGATGGCCGTAGTGCAATTCCTGGTATCACATGAATAAACAACAGAAGCTGTGTATGGCTTTGCTTTGCTATCAGGCTTGTTTAGTTTTGGGGGAGCTGGTGCACTTTTTTTTAGCTTCCCAGCAGGATGTTTTATGTAACTGTGCCTTTGCTCATTGAATATTTTCAATTGAACATTCTAACGCTGATGGTAATGATCACTAGATCGGCAATGCAGCATAGGCATATAGACAGGGGAAAACTAACACACTGATCTTTGACTGGAAAAGAGGACAATGTAGCCAGTGAAAGAACTACAAATGATCTGAGCCCAGAAATGGCTGAGAGGAAGAGCGATAAACACAGGTCATAAACATGGGGGGCCTTACTTTTCCCATTGAGGCTGAGGCTGAAGAGATTGGGCGTGTCCGCTCTTCCCGGCTGGATCTATAGAAAGCACTGGAGATCTTGAACACTGGCTTCAAATTTTGAAAAAGAACACTCCAAGAAACCTTCACTTCAAAGGGTTCAAATATTTATGCTTTATGCTTGGGATGGCCAACACTGGCCTTAGTCAGTAGAGTTATAGGGTCTGCTGGTTTTATTTTCACACAGCCACCTTTCTTATCCCTTATTCAGATTGTGGTATTTTTATGGTTTAGGTAATATTTTTATTCTATTTTATTTTAATCACTTCTGTTTCTCCTACTTTGTATGTTTTCTCCTCAAGAAATCTGAAATCAGTCCACATCTAAGCAACTAGGTGAGCGCTAAGCTGACTGCATAAACAGCTAATACATTAATAATCTATAGTTAATGAAATTAATTATATTAGTATGATAGAGTGTGGAGTAGCATTGAAAGCTATGGAAACCTCTGGCATGGGGGTGGACTTGAAATCTGGTTGCGGACCCAAGCCACGACAGAGACACCCATACACCCAACGCCTCCACAGACAGTACACCCTCCACCTCATCACTGGTGGACAGGGGCTGAGATCTGCCCATGGAGCCGTTCTTCAGCTAGAGTAATTAAGGATTTGCTCACTCAGGCCAGGAGGCCCCAGTGTACTGTATTTAATATGAATACACCACTCTCCACATCCCTCATCTGCATACAGCAGGGATCATTCATCAACTCTGGCCCTTGCATTCCAAATCCAGCCCTGCTTTTCTTCTCTCCTGGGCCATTAGTGCTACGGATTGGCCGGACACTTCACACCTAACTCCCAGGTAAATGGAGGGTGGAAAACCTGCAGTTTTCAACCTTCAAGCACCATGCGTTGCTGATCCCTGAAATACAGTGTGTGTATGTTATTAAGAGTGGGTTTTTGCAATGTTTATTTTCAGTTCTAAATCAGTGTTCTAGAACTCCACTGCTTTCAGTTACCAGTACTGATTGTGACAGCATTCAAATCTAATCATATACATTTACAGGGTTCATTATACACAAGTCTTCCTTCCAGTTGGACGCTCATCTCCGGTTTGACACGACGGTGAAACCCTGCGAGTTTGGCACCACGCCGGGAAAGCCATCAAACCACAGACCACGCGGAGGCCCTCGAACCACAGGAATTCCCAGCACCCCATCAGCGGTAAACACTTCCATTTAAAAAAAAAAAAATTGGATGGAGTCTGGTTTCAGAGAGCGCAGGCCCATGCATGTGTGAAACGGGCTGATTGGAAACGTAAATCTGACCTGACGGAGTTACAGGAAATTGAGCAGCTCCGACGAAACGAAGATGGAAATAAAGCCGAAGCGGTCGTCTCTTTAGGGATCCCCGCCCGAGTCTCAGCCAGAGTCCTCAGATATTTCAGCTGGAGAACTGAATAACTGAAGAACTGGAGAACTGGAGAACAGGAGAACAGGAGAACTGAATAACTGAAGAACTGAAGAACTGGAGAACTGAAGGACTGGAGAACTGGAAAACGGCAATGACAACCCTCTGCCCGCCTGACGCAGGTTACATTGACGAGTGGACTGAGATCACAGCCCCGTGGAACAGAACACACCAGTCATCCCTTCATTCCTTCACAGACCCATCCGTGCATGGTGTGCCAGCTCATATGTCATCCCTTGGCAGGTGATCCAGCTACTTGTGAATACAGTTCTGCAGGACATCACAATTAGACAACAATCGTGTATAAAAAAATAAGACTGTCTTCCCCGTGAGAATGGCAGATTTATTTTTCTTCAGATTTTGATAAATCCTGATAGTGCACCTTAAGCTCTTCCAATTTCAGTTTTTCAACTCACAAGCACACAGCAGAGAAAACACCCTCTGAGGCTGTGAATCAAAAACTGTGAAGGAAGAAGAGTCTAATGAGCTCTCATACTTCTTTTTCCCAGAATTACAACATGATTGGCCATGCTTTGTGAATCAGGTAATCAATGTTTGTGGCAGCATCCGAAAAGATTCTTCCTTTGGAGCTTTTTTACATTGAAAATATACACAATCACTGAGCACTTTATTTGGAACACTATACTAATAATGGGAAGGGCCTCCCTTTGGTCTCAGTACAGCCTCAAATCTCCGTGGCATGGATTTCACAAGATGTTGAAAACATTCCTTTGAGATTCAGTTCCATGTTGACATGATTACATCATGCAATTTCTGCAGATTTGTCAGCTCCACATTCATGCTGCAAATCTCCCATTCTAGCACATCCCAAAGGTGTTCTATTGGATTCAGATCCGGTGACTGGGAAGGCCACTGAAGACCATTGAATTCACTGTCATGTTCGTGAAACCAGTTTGAGATGACATTTGCTTTGTGACATGGTACATTATCATGCTGGAAGTAGCCATTAGAAGATGAGTACATTGTGGCCATGAAGGGATGCACATGGTCAGCAACAATACACAAATAGGCTGTGGCATTCAAGCGATGATTGATTGGTATTAACGAGCCCAAAGTGTGCCAAGAAAACATTCCCCACACCATTACACCACCGCCACCAGCCTGGACTGTTGACACAAGACAGGTAGGGTCCATGGATTCATGCTGTTGGTGCCAAATTCTGATCCTACCATCTCTATGTCTCAGCAGAAATTGAGATTCATCAGAACAGGCTGGTTTGGTGGGATTAAATAGTAAAAATGCAACAAACAACATTCTATGCAAAGTCCTGTACCAACCTGTCATAAGAAAATGTGTTGTGCAGTGACCCTCTGTAACTGTATAAAATGTAAGAAAATATACAACGATTTTATGTCATGGTGGGAGGTTATTCCCGTGGTGACCGCTAGAGGGCCTGTTCCTCATTTGCATTAGGGGAATGACCTCCCAGCAGAGTATTTAAGGCCAGTTTGTATGAGCCTCAGTGCTTCTGTGTTACTGTTCGCTCTAACACCAAGCCGGTAAATGCACATGGTAGACTCGAGGTTTGAGTCAGGTACTGTGCAGGTGTGTGTTCACTTATCCAAACTTTCTAACAAGTTATTCTAAAAGGTAGGAAGGCGTTTGGTGTGGTTTTACCGACGCCTTCCCTAAGGGTTTATTTTCATCTTTTATTTTGGGCTCGTGTGAGCCGGCGGTAGAGGGACGTTGTCCCCGGTAAATGTATTTTGGTTTGTGTTTATTCCTGAGCTGGGCCTCATGGTTTTTGTTTAGCCTACGCTGTTTTTGGCTAGGTTGTATTTTTATTTCATTGCCCCTGATTGGGCACTCTCTGTGCTCGTTATTTGGCACAGTTACTGGTCGGTACACTCGCCCTGTTTTCAAAGGGTCGTTTTATTTTCTTCAGCCATTTTGGGCTCCTTTTCTGTTTTCCCTATTAAGAATCGCCTTCGGGTTTGTTTTTGTTTCTCCCCCCTGTTACGGGAGTTATTCTCATTTTTTGTCCCACTTATCCCTGTACTCCGCCCCTAGGATCTAGGAGGGGTTTTATTCAGTCGCACTTGGTCCTCCGCTCAAACCCCACCCTGATAGAACACAAAAGCCACCCTGGAGAGACCAGCGACTTATACAGGAATGAATGTGGGAGACTCCCCGCTGGAAGCGGTGGTCGCCGCTCAGCAGGCTGCTTTAGGTAGGCGGGAACAGGCGCTGCAGGTGCTGCATGCACAGCAGGCTGCTACCACCGAGCAGCAAACACAGGTGTTCCAACGTCAGGATGAGATCCTGGCCAGGTTAGGCAGGCAGCAGGATGTGCTGCTGGAGCTCGCTGATAGTTTTCGGCATTTAGCAAGCGAGTTCCGCTCAACACAGGGACTAGCACTATCTCCTGACTCCTCTCAACCACCCACTCTCCCTCAACCGACGGTGTCCGTTACGGTATGGGGGGGAGGCGGCTAAATGCAGGGGGTTCTTATCCCAGTGCCTGATATTTTTTAAAGCACAGCTCTCACGGTTTTCCACTGAAGATGCTCGAGTAGCGTTTATTCTGTCGCTTCTAACCGATAAGGCTCTGGCCTGGGCAGACCCGCTGATTAGGGCACAATCCCCAATAATGGACAACTCTCAAGTCCTCATTCAAGAAATGACCAGGGTTTTCGACCACAATATCACGGGCAAGGAGGCGGCGGCTCGCCTAACTTGGATGAGGCAGGGAACGCAGAGTGTCGCGGAATTCTCCGTGGCGTTTCAGGCTCTGGCAGGGGAGACGGGGTGGGCGGAAGAGCCTCTCATGACACTATTTACAGGCGCCTTGTCAGACCCCGTCAGGGACGCACTGGCCACGGTAGAGCCACCAGGGGATTTAGGCTCGCTAATATCTACCGCTAGCCGGCAGATCAGGTGGGATAAAATGGCCAGTTTTACCTGGCCTGGGCAGAGGTATTGTGGCAGAGGAGAAACAGGGGCAACACCAGGTAGAGGAATCCATGCAGCTGGACGGGACTACGCTGGCGCGGCCCAAGAGGCGCCTCGGTCCATGCTACTTTTGCAAACGAACAGGGCATTTAGTTAAAAACTGTCCAGACCTAAAAGTAAAAGGGCGGAGCGGAAGTCGCTAGTGGGACCGGCCGAGGGTTTTAACTTTTGCACTACTATGCCCGTCGAATTGACGTGGAGAGGGGGCGTGGTGGAGGCTGAGGGGTGGTGGATAATTTTTTGGACCGTCAGTGGGCTGAACAAAAGAAATTGCCGGTTCGGTCTATCCCACAGCCCCAGTCTATCACGGCTCTCGACGGTCGTCCCTTGGGGTCCGGGGTAGTCTGCCACAAGACAGAGCGGGTTACGATGCGGATCCCGTTTCGGGGCCACCAGGAGCGGATTTATTTTTATCTGGTTGAATCTCCAGCTTATCCGGTAGTCTTAGGGCATGTATGGCTCGTAAACACCCAGCCATCCATCAACTGGGGTAATCGGAGGCATCCAGTCTCTCGGTGGGGTCCGCACTGCACCACTCATTCCGATCAGAGGCATTCTTCCTCGACTCCTGCCAGAGAGACTGACGTAGGGTCCGATTTGGACGAGGAGGAGGCTGGGGAGCCCCTGGGTCCTAATTCCAGTGGCCCGGAGGAGCAGGAGGCGAGTCTAGAATGGGACTCAGTCTATGATTGGGAGCGTCCTTTTGACGAATGGGAGGGCAGTGAGGGAATTGACTGGGACACACAGAGCCTTTTCCAGACTACAGGCAGTGAGGGTAAGAGTCGGATGGTAGGGGCTATTGAGTTCCCATTCTCCAATAACGTCCCAAGGGAATATAACAGGTTATCAGAGGTATTCAGTAAACAGCGGGCGACCACACTACCTCCACACCGGTCGTACAGCTGTGCAATGGACCTGTATCCGGGGACAGTCCCACCTCGTGGTTCACTTTATTCACTGTCTGTGCCAGAAAGCAGAGCCATGAAGGAGTACATTCATGAGGCTTTAGCCAGCGGGTTTATAAGACCATCCTCGTCACCAGCGGGAGCAGGGTTTTTTTTTGTTAAAAAGAAAGACGGGAGCTTAAGGCCCTGCATTGACTATCGAGGGCTTAATGCTATCACAATAATAAATAGATATCCCCTGCCACTTATGAACTCCTCATTCGAGCGCTTACAAACGGCGTCGGTATTCACTAAGCTGGACCTCCGGAATGCGTACAACTTGGTGCGTATAAAGGTGATGAGTGGAAAACTGCTTTTAATACTCATTCGGGACACTACGAATACTTAGTGATGCCGTTTGGCCTCACCAACGCCCCCACGGTTTTCCAGGCGTTTGTCAACGATGTGCTCAGGGAGATGCTAGAGAAGTTTGTGTTTGTCTATCTAGACGATATTCTGATCTTCTCTGCCACTCTCTCTGAGCACATTCGTCATGTAAAACTGGTCTTGACACGCTTGTTAGAGGCTCGACTGTTTGTGAAGGCGGAGAAGTGCGTTTTTCACGCAAATTCCGTTTCTTTCCTGGGGTTCATTGTGTCGGCCGGTAAAACGGAGATGGACCCGCAGAAAATTGACGCCGTAAAAAACTGGCCAACCCCGGAGTCTGTTAAGCAGGTGCGTGTGTGTGTGTGTGTGTGTGTGTGTGTGTTGGTCTGGATAAGAACTGCTAAATGAATGTGGTGTAATGTTATACAATGCTAGCAATTTCTGTCACCTTTCATAATCAATTCCATAACTCAGTTTGCTTTTCTATGGCCAGGATGTGCTTTTGAATGAGTATGAAGGTATTGCTTGCGCTGACTGGTTAGTTATATTGTAGCGTGTGGTGATTCTGTATAAATAAGGGCTGCACTGTATGTTCCATAAATGTTCTGTCAGGAGAAACAGATGAGGCTCTTTTGTCTGCTGGTTGGCTGATTGTGGAATATATTTCATCCCTAGTAGAGATAGTAGGCTTATTTAACTTTTATAATTGGCTATGAGGGGCAGTGAGATTTCGCAGTGAAATGCGACTATGGCAAGATCACATCTTAGCTTTTTCAACAGGCAGCCTCTGCCATTTGCTGTTGATACAAAGAGGATGTTATGGGAGAAAACGTATAGCTGTTTGAGGTGAAAACATGACAAACGGGTAACAGCCAATCCACTGCCTGACTCCAGCATGTGAATTCCGTAAAGGGAGTGAAAAACAAAATTAATAAAACAATTCCTCCGTTTTCCTGCTCGACCTGTTGAGCGGAGTGTATTTTGGGCCATTGTGTTGCCGGAGGGTTTGACTGATGCAGGATGATGGACTGTGTGTGAAGTTTAATTAAAACTCTCAGGCAGCTCCGAGGGCACCCAAAGGGGCCTTCACATCACAGGGCCTGCAGAGCTAAATGAAGCTCTGATAAAATGTGAGAAAGCTAAAAGGTTTTCTTTCTGTTGAAGTCATCTGTTGGAATATGTTGTTGACTTATCCACAGTGCTGCAGATCAAAGCGTTTTATATCCAGGTTGTAGGTATTAAAGTCAAAAATCAATAACTGCATGTGTATTTCTACACCTACAATATTAAAACATGAATACATGTGATGTAAGCTATTAATCTATATATTTCACTGTGAAGCTCATGATTAAATAGATCATTACATTTATATAGTGCATTTCTAGACACACTCCCCTCCGAGGAATCGCCACCTTAACGTGGTGGAGGGGTTTGTGTGTCCCGGTGATCCTGGGAGCTAGGTTGTCGGGGGCACTGTCAGCCCCCAGTAGGGTCTCCCAAGGCAAATTGGTCCCGGGGGAGGGGCCGGACTAAGAGCGATTCAAAGACTCCCATGACACGGCCACACAAAGATCCAGTTACCTCGCCCGGAAAAGGGAAACCAGGGCCCCCTGCTGGAGCCAGACCCGGGAGGGGAGCTCGTCTGCGAGCGTCTGGTGGCCGGGCCTTATCCCATGGGGCCCGGCCGGGCACAGCCCAAACTGGTCACGTGGGGTCGCCGCCCTGTGGGCTCACCACCTGCAGGGGTCGGCATCGGAGTCGGGTGCTTTGCCCAACGGGCAGTAGGCAAAGGCGGGGATCCGGGCGTGCTGATCCTCGGCGTCGCAGACTGGTTCTGGGGACGTGGAACGTCACCTCTCTGGTGGGGAAGGAACCGGAGCTAGTGCGGGAGGTGGAGCGGTACCAACTAGATATAGTTGGGCTCACCTCCACGCACAGTACTGGTTCCAGAACCAAACTCCTGGAGAGGGGCTGGACTCTGTTCTTTTCTGGAGTTGCTCAAGGTGAGAGGCGCCGGGCGGGTGTGGGGATACTCACAAGCCACCGGCTGAGCGCCACTGTGTTGGAGTTCCACCCGGGGAACGAGAGGGTCGCCTCTCTGCGACTACGTGTCGCTGGGGGGAAGGCTCTGACTGTCATTTGTGCTTATGCACCAAATGGCAGTTCGGAGTATCCGGCCTTCTTGGAGTCACTGGGCGGCATCCTGGAAAGGGTGCCACCCGGAGACTCCATAGTTCTGCTGGGCGACTTCAACGCTCACGTGGGCAATGACGGAGAAACCTGGAGGGGGGTGATTGGGAGGAACGGCCTGCCTGATCTGAACCCAAGCGGTGTTTTGTTATTGGACTTCTGTGCTGGTCATGGATTGTCGATAACAAACACCATGTTTGAGCATAGGGTAGCTCATAATTGTACTTGGTACCAGAGCACCTTAGGCCAAAGATCGATGATCGACTTTGTGGTCGTATCATCAGACCTGCGGCCGTATGTCTTGGACACTCGGGTAAAGAGAGGAGCAGAGCTGTCAACTGATCACCACCTGGTGGTGAGTTGGATCAAGTGGCCGGGGAGGCTGCCTGACAGACCCGGTAAACCCAAACGTGTAGTGAGGGTGAACTGGGAACGTCTGGTGGAGGCCCCTGTTCGCGAGGTCTTCAACTCCCACCTCCGGAAGAACTTCTCACGCATCCCGGGGGAAGCTGGGGACATGGAGTCCGAGTGGGCCATGTTCAAAGCCTCCATTGCAGAGGCGGCAAGCAGGAGCTGTGGCCAGAAGGTCATCGGTGCCTGTCGGGGCGTCAACCCAAGAACCCGCTGGTGGACACCAGCGGTGAGGGAGGCCGTCAAGCTGAAGAAGGAGGCCTTTCGGGCTTGGCTGTAGAGTGGCAGACCGGGGTAGTGGTCCCCATTTTCAAGAAGGGGGACCGGAGGGTGTGCTCCAATTACCGGGGTATCACACTCCTCAGCCTCCCTGGGAAAGCTTACTCTAGGGTACTGGAAAGGAGGCTCCGACCGACGGTCGAACCTCGGATTCAGGAGGAGCAATGTGGCTTCCGTCCTGGCCGTGGAACAGTGGACCAGCTCTTTACCTTGGCAGGGTTGCTGGCGGGGTCATGGGAGTTTGCCCATCCAGTCCACATGTGCTTTGTGGACTTCATAAATAGAAAGTATACTACCCAGATACTTTGAAGTATTCAAATGTATATTTGTAAGTAGTTCAATAAGTTTACTTAGTAATGAAAGTGAACTACCCAGATACTTTGAAGTATTCTAAAGTATACTTGTATGTAGTTCAGTACGTATACTAAAGAATGAAAGTGACCTACCCAGATACTTTGAAGTATTCTAAAGTATACTTGCAAGTAGTTCAGCAAGTCTACTTAATAATGAAAGTGAACTACCCAGATACTTTGAAGCATTCTACAGTATATTTGTAAGTAGTTCAGTAAGTTTACTTAGTAATGAAAGTGAACTACCCAGATACTTTGAAGCATTCTACAGTATATTTGTGAGTAGTTCAGTAAGTTTACTTAATAAATAGAAAGTATACTACCCAGATACTTTGAAGTATTCAAATGTATATGTGTAAGTAGTTCAATAAGTTTACTTAATAAATAGAAAGTATACTACCCAGATACTTTGAAGTATTCTAAAGTATACTTGCAAGTAGTTCAGCAAGTCTACTTAGTAATGAAAGTGAACTACCCAGATACTTTGAAGTATTCTAAAGTATACTTGCAAGTAGTTCAGCAAGTCTACTTAGTAATGAAAGTGAACTACCCAGATTATTTGAAGTATTCTACAGTATATTTGTATGTAGTTCAGTAAGTATACTAAAGAATGAAAGTGACCTACCCAGATACTTTGCAGTATTCTAAAGTATACTTGCAAGTAGTTCAGCAAGTCTACTTAATAATGAACGTGAACTACCCAGATACTTTGAAGTATTCAAAAGTATATTTGTAAGTAGTTCAGTAAGTCTACTTAATAATGAAAGTGAACTACCCAGATACTTTGAAGCATTCTACAGTATATTTGTGAGTAGTTCAGTAAGTTTACTTAATAAATAGAAAGTATACTACCCAGATACTTTGAAGCATTCTACAGTATATTTGTAAGTAGTTCAGTAAGTTTACTTAGTAAAGAAAGTGAACTACCCAGATACTTTGAAGCATTCTACAGTATACTTGCAAGTAGTTCAGCAAGTCTACTTAATAATGAAAGTGAACTACCCAGATACTTTGAAGCATTCTACAGTATATTTGTGAGTAGTTCAGTAAGTTTACTTAATAAATAGAAAGTATACTACCCAGATACTTTGAAGTATTCAAATGTATATGTGTAAGTAGTTCAATAAGTTTACTTAATAAATAGAAAGTATACTACCCAGATACTTTGAAGTATTCTAAAGTATACTTGCAAGTAGTTCAGCAAGTCTACTTAGTAATGAAAGTGAACTACCCAGATACTTTGAAGTATTCAAAAGTATACTTGCAAGTAGTTCAGCAAGTCTACTTAGTAATGAAAGTGAACTACCCAGATTATTTGAAGTATTCTACAGTATATTTGTATGTAGTTCAGTAAGTATAATAAAGAATGAAAGTGACCTACCCAGATACTTTGCAGTATTCTAAAGTATACTTGCAAGTAGTTCAGCAAGTCTACTTAATAATGAAAGTGAACTACCAAGATACTTTGAAGCATTCTACAGTATATTTGTGAGTAGTTCAGTAAGTTTACTTAATAAATAGAAAGTATACTACCCAGATACTTTGAAGTATTCTAAAGTATACTTGCAAGTAGTTCAGCAAGTCTACTTAGTAATGAAAGTGAACTACCCAGATACTTTGAAGTATTCAAATGTATATTTGTAAGTAGTTCAGCAAGTCTACTTAGTAATGAAAGTGAACTACCCAGATTATTTGAAGTATTCTACAGTATATTTGTATGTAGTTCAGTAAGTATACTAAAGAATGAAAGTGACCTACCCAGATACTTTGCAGTATTCTAAAGTATACTTGCAAGTAGTTCAGCAAGTCTACTTAATAATGAACGTGAACTACCCAGATACTTTGAAGTATTCAAAAGTATATTTGTAAGTAGTTCAGTAAGTCTACTTAATAATGAAAGTGAACTACCCAGATACTTTGAAGCATTCTACAGTATATTTGTAAGTAGTTCAGTAAGTTTACTTAATAAATAGAAAGTATACTACCCAGATACTTTGAAGCATTCTACAGTATATTTGTAAGTAGTTCAGTAAGTTTACTTAGTAAAGAAAGTGAACTACCCAGATACTTTGAAGCATTCTACAGTATACTTGCAAGTAGTTCAGCAAGTCTACTTAATAATGAAAGTGAACTACCCAGATACTTTGAAGCATTCTACAGTATATTTGTGAGTAGTTCAGTAAGTTTACTTAATAAATAGAAAGTATACTACCCAGATACTTTGAAGTATTCAAATGTATATGTGTAAGTAGTTCAATAAGTTTACTTAATAAATAGAAAGTATACTACCCAGATACTTTGAAGTATTCTAAAGTATACTTGCAAGTAGTTCAGCAAGTCTACTTAGTAATGAAAGTGAACTACCCAGATACTTTGAAGTATTCAAAAGTATACTTGCAAGTAGTTCAGCAAGTCTACTTAGTAATGAAAGTGAACTACCCAGATTATTTGAAGTATTCTACAGTATATTTGTATGTAGTTCAGTAAGTATAATAAAGAATGAAAGTGACCTACCCAGATACTTTGCAGTATTCTAAAGTATACTTGCAAGTAGTTCAGCAAGTCTACTTAATAATGAAAGTGAACTACCAAGATACTTTGAAGCATTCTACAGTATATTTGTGAGTAGTTCAGTAAGTTTACTTAATAAATAGAAAGTATACTACCCAGATACTTTGAAGTATTCTAAAGTATACTTGCAAGTAGTTCAGCAAGTCTACTTAGTAATGAAAGTGAACTACCCAGATACTTTGAAGTATTCAAAAGTATACTTGCAAGTAGTTCAGCAAGTCTACTTAGTAATGAAAGTGAACTACCCATATTCTTTGAAGCATTCTACAGTATATTTGTAAGTAGTTCAGTAAGTTTACTTAGTAATGAAAGTGAACTACCCAGATACTTTGAAGTATTCTAAAGTATACTTGCAAGTAGTTCAGCAAGTCTACTTAATAATGAAAGTTAACTACCCAGATACTTTGAAGTATTCAAAAGTATATTTGTAAGTAGTTCAGTAAGTTTACTTAATAAATAGAAAGTATACTACCCAGATACTTTGAAGTATTCAAAAGTATACTTGTAAGTAGTTCAGCAAGTCTACTTAGTCATGAAAGTGAACTACCCAGATACTTTGAAGCATTCTACAGTATATTTGTAAGTAGTTCAGTAAGTTTACTTAGTAATGGAAGTGAACTACCCATATACTTTGAAGTATTCTAAAGTATACTTGTATGTAGTTCAGTAAGTATACTAAAGAATGAAAGTGACCTACCCAGATACTTTGAAGTATTCTAAAGTATACTTGCAAGTAGTTCAGCAAGTCTACTTAATAATGAAAGTGACCTACCCAGATACTTTGAAGCATTCTACAGTATATTTGTGAGTAGTTCAGTAAGTTTACTTAATAAATAGAAAGTATACTACCCAGATACTTTGAAGCATTCTACAGTATATTTGTAAGTAGTTCAGTAAGTTTACTTAGTAATGAAAGTGAACTACCCAGATACTTTGAAGTATTCTAAAGTATACTTGTATGTAGTTCAGTAAGTATACTAAAGAATGAAAGTGACCTACCCAGATACTTTGAAGTATTCTAATGTATACTTGCAAGTAGTTCAGCAAGTCTACTTAATAATGAAAGTGAACTACCCAGATACTTTGAAGTATTCTAAAGTATACTTGCAAGTAGTTCAGCAAGTCTACTTAATAATGAAAGTGAACTACCAAGATACTTTGAAGCATTCTACAGTATATTTGTGAGTAGTTCAGTAAGTTTACTTAATAAATAGAAAGTATACTACCCAGATACTTTGAAGCATTCTACAGTATATTTGTGAGTAGTTCAGTAAGTTTACTTAATAAATAGAAAGTATACTACCCAGATACTTTGAAGCATTCTACAGTATATTTGTAAGTAGTTCAGTAAGTTTACTTAGTAATGAAAGTGAACTACCCAGATACTTTGAAGCATTCTACAGTATATTTGTGAGTAGTTCAGTAAGTTTACTTAATAAATAGAAAGTATACTACCCAGATACTTTGAAGCATTCTACAGTATATTTGTAAGTAGTTCAGTAAGTTTACTTAGTAATGAAAGTGAACTACCCAGATACTTTGAAGCATTCTACAGTATATTTGTAAGTAGTTCAGTAAGTTTACTTAGTAATGAAAGTGAACTACCCAGATACTTTGAAGCATTCTACAGTATACTTGCAAGTAGTTCAGCAAGTCTACTTAATAATGAAAGTGAACTACCAAGATACTTTGAAGCATTCTACAGTATATTTGTGAGTAGTTCAGTAAGTTTACTTAATAAATAGAAAGTATACTACCCAGATACTTTGAAGTATTCTAAAGTATACTTGCAAGTAGTTCAGCAAGTCTACTTAGTAATGAAAGTGAACTACCCAGATACTTTGAAGTATTCAAAAGTATACTTGCAAGTAGTTCAGCAAGTCTACTTAGTAATGAAAGTGAACTACCCAGATTCTTTGAAGTATTCTACAGTATATTTGTAAGTAGTTCAGTAAGTTTACTTAGTAATGAAAGTGAACTACCCAGATACTTTGAAGTATTCTAAAGTATACTTGCAAGTAGTTCAGCAAGTCTACTTAATAATGAAAGTTAACTACCCAGATACTTTGAAGTATTCAAAAGTATATTTGTAAGTAGTTCAGTAAGTTTACTTAATAAATAGAAAGTATACTACCCAGATACTTTGAAGTATTCAAAAGTATACTTGTAAGTAGTTCAGCAAGTCTACTTAGTCATGAAAGTGAACTACCCAGATACTTTGAAGCATTCTACAGTATATTTGTAAGTAGTTCAGTAAGTTTACTTAGTAATGGAAGTGAACTACCCAGATACTTTGAAGTATTCTAAAGTATACTTGTATGTAGTTCAGTAAGTATACTAAAGAATGAAAGTGACCTACCCAGATACTTTGAAGTATTCTAAAGTATACTTGCAAGTAGTTCAGCAAGTCTACTTAATAATGAAAGTGAACTACCCAGATACTTTGAAGCATTCTACAGTATATTTGTGAGTAGTTCAGTAAGTTTACTTAATAAATAGAAAGTATACTACCCAGATACTTTGAAGCATTCTACAGTATATTTGTAAGTAGTTCAGTAAGTTTACTTAGTAATGAAAGTGAACTACCCAGATACTTTGAAGTATTCTAAAGTATACTTGTATGTAGTTCAGTAAGTATACTAAAGAATGAAAGTGACCTACCCAGATACTTTGAAGTATTCTAATGTATACTTGCAAGTAGTTCAGCAAGTCTACTTAATAATGAAAGTGAACTACCCAGATACTTTGAAGTATTCTAAAGTATACTTGCAAGTAGTTCAGCAAGTCTACTTAATAATGAAAGTGAACTACCCAGATACTTTGAAGTATTCTAAAGTATACTTGTATGTAGTTCAGTAAGTATACTAAAGAATGAAAGTGAACTACCCAGATACTTTGAAGCATTCTACAGTATATTTGTAAGTAGTTCAGTAAGTTTACTTAGTAATGAAAGTGAACTACCCAGATACTTTGAAGTATTCTAAAGTATACTTGTATGTAGTTCAGTAAGTCCATCCATCCATCCATTATCTGAACCCGCTTATCCTGATCAGGGTCGCAGGGGGCTGGAGCCTATCCCAGCATACATTGGGCGAAAGGCAGGAATACACCCTGGACAGGTCGCCAGTCCATCGCAGGGCACACACACCACTCACTCACACATTCATACCTACGGGCAATTTAGACTCTCCAATCAGCCTAACGTGCATGTCTTTGGACTGTGGGAGGAAACCGGAGTACCCGGAGGAAACCCACGCAGACACGGGGAGAACATGCAAACTCCGCACAGAGAGGCCCCGGCCGACGGGGATTCGAACCCAGGACCTCCTTGCTGTGAGGCGGCAGTGCTACCCACTGCGCCATCCGTGCCGCCTAGTTCAGTAAGTATACTAAAGAATTAAAGTGACCTACCCAGATACTTTGAAGTATTCTAAAGTATATTTGTAAATAGTTCAGTAAGTTTACTTCGTAATGGAAGTGAACTACCCAGATACTTTGAAGTATTCAAAAGTATATTTGTCAGTAGTTCAGTAAGTTTACTTAGTAATAGAAGTGAACTACCCAGATACTTTGAAGTATACTTAAAGTTAACTTCGGTATACAATTTTTTCGTAAGGGTACAGTGATGAGGGGAAACTCAGATGATGCACCTGTATGATGCACGGCTGCCATCTGAACGCTCACCACACATTAGCTCAGGTACAGAGGGAGAGAACAGTGTATTGCCAATTGAATTGGGAGGATTTTGGTGGCCGACTCGTATTAGGCTCCATGAACATATTCTTCACAGTTTCAGTTTAATAATTCAGTTTATTTTTCATTTGCATTGTGACTATTTTTGAGATATATTGTTTTCTATATTTGCGGCCACTGCAAATGAGACTGCAGATGAAAATGGAGTGCTAAGTCATCAAAAAGAAACATGGCATCATTATTCTTCAACATTTTATTCGCTCCCTCACAAATAAATAAAGTGGCATACAATTAATACCATTAAGCCAGGCACGATAATAGAATCTGCAAATCTCCACTCGTATAAATCAGTCTGACGATAGCAAATGAATAGAACACAGAGACATATGGTTTGGCTGCTTTGGTGTATACATTTCTTGTGAACATTTGTTTTAGGCCTTTGCCTGAAGCTCTTATTGAATCTGCCATTAGGGCTCTTCTTCTGGTGTCTACCTGTTGTAATGAACCTTGTATGTTGAATGTAACATGGTTGTAACATTGCCACTAAAAGGTAATTGTGAGAATGTTGTGTCCGCTGGGCTTGTACACAACTGTAGACTTTCTGTTGCTGACACATGCAGTGACTAGTAAAGAGCTGTTCACATATGTAGTTAATTAGGTGTTATTTATTAATTATGTTATTTAATTAGGTAATTATGTAATGGCATGTTATGGTTGTAATGGATACCCATGTTCATTTTAAAGACTTTCAGTCAATCAGATCAAACCTCAGCAAACCCCTCTTGGGTTGCTCAAGTGTACTTGGTTGAGCTACAAATAAAGACTTCAGATGCAAAAACCTCAAAGTCCACCTGACATCTTTTGTTTTAAATAAGCAATTTTTATTTGTTTTCTATGTTCAGGTTCACAAATGTAACTTTAATTGTAATGAAAAGGTTATTCATCACTGAATAAAATGTAATTTTCCCAAAATTTTACTGCAAAACCCGTTATGTCCATCTGTGCTTTTTTTGCAGAAAAACGTCCACCTGTTTAGACAAGGCATGCAAAATCACCAAAGACACAACTGGAAACATTATAAATGATGAAAGCAGAATTTAAAATGGAAGATGAAACAAGGAAATATCCATGAATGTACCAAAGTTTTACAGATTACCAAAAGTGTCCAAATCTGTGACTTTTTAACCCTTATGTGCCCGGATTATGTTGAAAATGTAATTATTTACTTTGCTCCATCCAAAAAACAACATTGACAAGTAAGAGTATCGCATCAGGTTCTGTCTGAAAAAAAGACTAATCTTTTGCAGCAGAATACTATGGGTTAAGTTGGGTATTACCCCGCAGCTTGTTGAAAATGCAGTCACCGATCAGCCACAACATTAAAACCACCTGCTTAAACAAGTTTTTTCATGATTAAAAAAGCTTTAAACTTTATAATTCTTAAATGAAAATGGAAATCTTGAAAGCCCATTGGGAGGGGAGGTGCATTGTTTTGTTGTCTTGGTATGTACTGGTGTTCATGATGACATCTATCTTAACAGATGCTCTCGGACCTGTAGAAATTTGTAAATAAAGACCACCCACCATATTTAAAAATGCATGGCATCTAATACTACATCAGTTTCACCCTTCTTCCCTCCATTGGAATTACATGGTACCGCATGTGGTGAAACTTATGTAGGAATCGATCCCATGCATTTTGAAATAAGGCGGGTGGTCTTTATTTTTTTGAAATATGAAAAATTCTACAGGTCCTGGAGCACCCTTTAAGATAGACGTAATCATGAACACCAGTACGTACCAAGATATTTAAATCGCAAAACAATGCAGTTCACACGATTTTAATTTTAATTTTAAGAATTACACTTTTGAATGCAATTCACATATATAAGTACACATATCACATAATGAAATACTACATGTTTATAGACAGATTTTTACAGTTAAAAGCATTTGGTTTGAGCAGGTTTAAGCAGATGTTGTGGCTGATCGGTGCACACAGTGCTCTTTCATTCTTGTTCATTTTAATGCACTCTGGGCATGGAAATGACATTAAATTAATGACAAACGATATGGTCCTTCTTTCTGTGATGGACCAAATTAAAGGTACAATAGGTAAGATTTTTGTGTAAAAGCATTGTTACAAGACCATTGTAAATCCCGTCCTATGACTGAAAAAGGCTCACTGACATGTTGACTCACCCTCTGCCTGTGCTTATAGTCCTTAAATTTGTTTGGTTTGAGGGTGTTTGTTGTTCAATTTCCTCTCTTGACCATTAGAAGTCCCAAAGGCCACGATTAGGCCTGACAAACCTTCATCAAGTGATGAACATGATATTGTTTCTGTATGAAAAGGTAGCCTAATGCAACTGATATGTTTATTATTATTTCCTCTGGGTACTCTGGTTTCCTTCCACAGTCTAAAGACATGCAGGTTAGGCTGATTGGAGAGTCTAAATTGCCCGTGGGTATGAGTGTGTGAGTGAATGGTGTGTGTGCCCTGCAATGGACGTTCTGATAAAATGAACTCTGATTTCTAAAATTTGTGATCACATTGTAATGTTTCCCTTATTAAGCAGCATTTTTTTTTGTCTAGGCGAAGGGGGAGCCTCTTATCTTGCTGTTGCTGTAAAATAAACAAACACTGCTTTTGTTGTATAGACCACAGCTTTAAATGTCTGACGACATTTCGACATACTCACACGATGTAATCCTCCATAATCAGTTTCATATGATTAAACCGGGTCGGTTATTTTCGTCCAATAAAAAGTTACCTAATGTGCTGTAAATGATTTTGTACATGTTCGGAATATTTGCTGACTAACTGGCCTCGTTAACTTGCCCTTCTTGCCCAGTTACTCCGTTTGCTGGACGGCCAACTCAAGGAAGAGTCATAGTGGTTCCAAACTTCACAATTACTGATGACACTGTGCTCCTGGGAACACTCAAGGCTTTAGAAATGGTTTCATACCCTTCCCCTGATCTATGCCTCACTACAATTTTATTGCGTAGCCCTGTTCCTTGGACTTCATTTCATGGTTTTTGTCCTGACATGAAGTGTGAATGGTGGACCTTATATACACAGGTGTGTGCCCTTATAAACTATGTCCTTTCAATTAGATTTGCCACAGTTGCACTCCAGTCAAGTTCTAGACACATCAAGGATAATTAAAGCCAACAGGTTGCACCTGACCACAATTTTAAGTGCGACAGCAAAGGGTCTGAATACTTATGTAAATGAGAGATTTCAGTTTTAGATTTTTTATAAATTTGCTCAATTTTCTAAAAACATGTTTTCACTTTATCATTATCAATTATTGAGTATATATGGATGGGCAAAAAATGTCAATTATATCCATTTAAAATTAAATCTACAACACAATAACATGTGAAAAAAGTGAAGGGGTCTGAATACTTTCTGAAGCCACTGTATATCAGGGTTCTCCATATAACTTTTAAACAGAGTGGTGCTCAGTCCCTTGTGTTTGATGCAGGCACACAGTGCAAAAAAAAAAGATTCCACTTCCACTGTTTGACCTGCTCTACCTTTGTTTCAGTAATACTGAGAAGACAAACCCCTCAAAGTAAATATGACTGTCCAAAAAATCCAGAAGACAATTAAACTGAAGGCAACTGTTCGATTCGAATTGAATCTGAGAGTGCTTAGGAGACTTCTCTAAGTGGCAATATTAAATGACACAGTCTCTATCTTTTCAAGTGAGTACCATCTTTCAAAAGCATTATTTTCAGTTTCTGGCCCCATGAAGAGAACCATGTCAAGCCTATTTTAAGGCAGCCTGAATGACTAGTGGGTGGCACCGTATGCTTTTAAATAGCTGCCGAGGTGGTAACACTGTATGACTCCCCAATTTCAGAGAGTGTGAGATGAGTCAATTCCTCTGCTCTCTATAAATGTGCATCACTTTGATCCATGCAAACCCCACTGACAATTTCAAAAGAAAGAATCGCATTGAATCCCATTAAAATGAATTTGTGTTTCCTACACTCTTGACAAACAAATTCAATTATTCTACCTAGAAAGCACACTTGTTTTTCCTAAAAGGGATGGTTCACATTTTTTTTGCATAGCAATTTTACATTTACATTTCAATTTTGGGGGTATGAAATGAAGGACATTTTAGCTATTGTTGAAGCTTCTCACCACTTACCGGCTTTACAATAGCTGTGATAAGGGCATTCCAGGACGCATAGTTGATGGGTAACCAATTTTGATTACAGGCATTGACACCCATGCAAAACCATTTGTAAATTATTTTAGAAAACTTGCAGTGTCCACATTACTGAAGTAGCTCTGCGAATGATGTGGAATCATTCCAAAAAAGCTATGCTGAGAGCTTATTACTTCATGGCTTGGGAAGAACTTGTTTGTGGGGTGTGGTGGCAAAGGGAATTGTCCGCTACAATTCTGTTTCCACATTTAGCATCCCGCCTTTACAGTCTGACGTGTAAACATCGCCTTTGTCTGTCGCAGTGCTTTTCCCTTTCTTCAGTACATGGACCTGGTACTGGGGGGGGGTCTCTTATTGCAATGTATGTCATTTCAGCGACCCCAAACTCACATCATACTTTAATTGTTCATGTCTCTTTCAGGGGGCTGAGCTCCCTGTGTCTCCCCTTTAATTTGAACGCTGATTATATGTAAGTGGGGACCAGGAAACACAATAATTTATCTTACTTATCTCTGGCCTTCCCCATAACATTTACCACAAAGTAAATGTTTTCCTTCACCTGGACAAACTACATGAAATGGTAAGCGTGGCTTTTATTTTCAGTCTATAGGCCAGGCTAATGGACAGGAAACATACCAGCTGTATCAATACTGTTCAACCCGGGGTGTCTCGGTGGCGCAGCCTGTAGAGCACTAACCGCATGCTCATTGCGAGCCGCAACGTCGGCGGTTCGAATCCGAC
This sequence comes from Conger conger, assembly GCF_963514075.1. Classification (NCBI taxonomy): domain Eukaryota; kingdom Metazoa; phylum Chordata; class Actinopteri; order Anguilliformes; family Congridae; genus Conger; species Conger conger. Next base: position 38,560,577 of record NC_083774.1, on the reverse strand, counting down.
CGTCTGACATTTGTTGCATGTCTTCCCCTCTCTCTTGCTCCCATTCTTCCTGTCTCTCTATACTATATACTGTCCAATAAAGCTGAAAAAGGCCTAAAAAATATCAAAAAAATAATAATACTGTTCAACCCCTTAAGTATTGCACTTTTTCTTGACACAAGCTTAAAAATGACATACCCAAAATAAAATGGTTACTCTTCTTGAACCCTTTTGACTTCAGGCATCCTGGTATCTTCTGAACAGTAACCCGTTGGTGCTTGTTCTTTAAGAGTTAAATTACTGCCATTAATACTGAAACAAAGTTCCATCCATCCATCCATCCATCCATCCATCTATCCATATCCATCCATCCATCCATCCATCCATCCATCCATCCATCCATTATCTTAACCAGCTTATCCTGAACAGGGTCGCTGGAGCCTATCCCAGCATACATTGGGCGAAAGGCAGGAATACACCCTGGACAGGTCACCAGTCCATCGCAGGGCACACTCACTCACACACTCACACACTCACTCACTCACTCACACACTCACGCACTCACTCACACACTCACACACTCACACACTCACACACTCACACACACACACTCACACACTCACACACTCACACACTCACACACTCACACACACACACACTCACACACTCACACACTCACACACACACACACTCACACACTCACACACTCACACACACACTCACACACACACTCACACACACTCACACACACTCACACACACACTCACACACACACTCACACACACACTCACACACACTCACACACACACTCACACACACACTCACACACACTCACACACACACTCACACACACACTCACACACACACTCACACACTCACTCACACACTCACACACTCACTCACACACTCACACACTCACACACTCACTCACACACTCACACACTCACTCACACACTCACTCACACACTCACACACTCACACACTCACACCTATGGGCAATTTAGACTCTCCAATCAGCCTTTGGACTGTGGGAGGAAACCCGGAGTACCCGGAGTACCCGGAGTACCCGGAGTACCCGGAGGGTACCCACGCAGACACGGGGAGAACATGCAAACTCCGCACAGAGAGGCCCTGGCCAACGGGGATTCGAACCCAGGACCTCCTTGCTGTGAGGTGGCAGTGCTACCCACTGCACCATCCGTGCCACCCTACAGAAGCTCAAACACAGTAAAAGTTTTTTTTGCTCACTGAAAACATTTTCAGTTTTTGACTGGATACAGATTATTGTACGTTACAGATAAGAATCAGAAATGGGTTGTGTTTGGTTTGCATTCTTTGTGGGCGGAGTTTGCAGTGATTGTGATGATACTCTTGGAGGGTGATGGGACTTGCCTCACAGGGAGCAGCTGAGGCTCAAAGCCACAGGATGTAACACCGCTTCCTGTGCATTGTCCAGCACCTGCCATTGGCTGCTGCAGCCTCATCATGCCGTCTGCCAATCCTGTCCCAGCTTGTTATACTACACAAAGTACCAGGATGCCAGGCTGGCCTGTTCCTGTTGTGACGAGGGGAAAACGGTGCAGTTGTGAAAGGTTTGTCTCTGCTCTCTGCAGGATCTATGAACGTGTGATCGACCCCCCACAGACAGACCTGACCCCCGGCAGCGGAGTGTGGCTGGGCCAGCACAGCCATAAACACGGCCTGTTCAAGGTACAGCCATCGGCCTGAGGAAGAGCACCCCGCACCCATGGTCCTGGAGAGCTGCAGAGTGGGCTGGGGTCCTCAGCCCTGGTCCTAGAGAGCCGCAGGGTGTGCTGGGGTCCTCAGTCCTGGTCCTGGAGAGCAGCAGGGTGTGCTGGGGTCCTCAGACCTGGTCCTGGAGAGCAGCAGGGTGTACCCAGTAAACCAAGTGAAGGGAGTTTGCTGCTTAATCAACTGCTTCCATTGGACACTGCAGTGCTGAGCAACAAAAAAGCAGCAGACCCTGTGGCTCTCCGGGACTGAAGCTTTATTGTTTATTTGTATCCCCATTTGTTGTTGCCTTCATTCCTGGGATGCACATAAAGAATATACACTCACTGAGCACTTTATTAGGAACAACTTTACAACCATCACAATGGGGGAAAATGCGATCTAAGTGACTTTGACCATGGAACAGTCTCTAGAGTTTACAAAAATCCAGTGAGCGGCGGTTCTGCGAGCCAAAACGCCTTGTTAATGAGAGAGGTCAGAGGAGAAGGGTCAGACTGTTCTAAGCTGACAGGAAGGTGACAGTAATGCAAATAACCACACATTACAACAGTGGTATGCAGAAGAGCATCTCTGAACACACAACACATCAAAACTAAATATCTAATAAAGTGCTCACTGAGTGTACATACATTCACAATACACAAGCACATACCCAGCTATATCCATAGTTTTAGACCTCTGCATTGTATGTGACTATGTAGTTTAGTCATCCAATAAAACAAGTATCATGATAAATGAAAATGCATTTTCTATAATTAGCCTCATCTCCAGTTATCAAGGCACTAATGGAAGGACAGGGACCCGGGTGTTTATCCAGGATAGCTGGAATTCCTGAATTAATCTGTTCTCATTTCCTTGAAAAATACAGTGCAGGAAAATACTGAGTTTTGTTTTTGTTACTTCCCTGACTTGATAGGCTTTGTATCACACAACCGCTACCTATTTACTTTCAGGTTAACAGAAGTGTGCGGTCTGTTGAAATGTTCAAACTTTAACTCAGGAGGTCTCGTTCTTTGAAGCCACCAGTGAGAAGCAAAATGGTTGGTGGAGTCTGTGTGAAGTGTTTGTTAAGACCCCAGGCGTGCGTGTGGAGGCAGAGAGAGGCTCCTCTACTCGCTGTTCACATCTGTGTGACACAGCAGGCTGAGTTACGCGGATTCACTGCCTCCAGTAAGATGGCCAGGGAGGGGCTGTGACCGCCTGTCACTCCCCTTCTGTGGATTCTCAGTCGCAGTCAGCTAAAGTGCATCATCATGTGCATAGCAACAACCGAATGTAAACGCAAGCTAAATGTCATGGCAACTCCAGTATTAAGGCGAGGGGGTACTCCTTAAGATAGCTCTGTAATGGAACAAGCGAATGGAAACGTGATATAACGGACTATACATTGATGTCTCCTGTAGAAAAGGGAGGGAAACAGCTGTTCAGCTCATTCAGTAAGTGGCTGAGAGTTTTCCATGAACAAAATTAAACTTGCATTGAGACAGTTATCCAGGTAATGCTGTGTGGCGGACACAGTCTTACACATTTTGGATATGGATGTATTAACGTGTACATATTAACGTATTAACACAGTTAACCAGGTATTAACGTGTACGTATTAACGTATTAACACAGTGCTTTTGGAAATGATGTGGTAACAAGGAAATTAATTTGAGCCATGCGAAAACTGAAAAAATAAATGTATTTCCACATCTCAGCATTAGGAATGATTGCCTCCTCAGAGGGATGATAAAGCAGTATAATGGAAAGACAGTAAGAATGGAAAAGTGCAGTTTCCTGCCCCTGAACCAGCTCTCCTGTGTGCTGATTTTCAGCCTCTTTCTGCTGTGCATCTCTAACATGGATTCCTATGGAAGCTGCTCAGTGGTGCATGAAGCCCGTTCATGAAGGCGGCCATGCTGGACTGTGGGGCTTTTGGGCACCAGAGCAGTACACTGGGTACCAAACAGAAAGGGATGGAGAGGAACTTTGAAAATCTTTTTTTCTGTATGGCTCAGAAAAAGAGGGAGTTTAGTGTGAAGAAATTTTTGAATTTAAAAGTACTGTCAAAGGGTATATTCACAGGTTTCAGACTTCAACAAGGAAATTATGTTTCTGGCACCAACAGCTTATTATGCTGCAATACCTCCAGTAACCAGTGGAATGTGCAAGCTTCTGGGGCAATGTTAATCTCAGGTCCCCTGTTAATGAAGGACAGCAGTGGCTCCCCCTGTAGGTCAGAGCAGAGCAGTGCAGAAGGCACAGGGGTCACTGCCCCACCCCTCAGCACAGAACTTCTGAGAGTTTATAGCTTTTATTACAGCACCGGCTCCAATAACAAAGCGGTACAACAATCAATAGTCAGCACATAGTGCCATTGTTCCTCCCCGGCTGCAACAGGATCTGCAGAGTAATGGAAGTGGAGGAACAGCCAAGGGTGATAAACAATAACTTCATGAATCTGGACACGCATCGCTCACAAAACCTCTCTCTCTCATATACGCACACACACTGTCATACAAACTCTCTCTCTCATATACACACACACTCTCATACAAACTGTCTATCACACACACTCACACACAATCACACACACTCTCACACAAACTGTCTCTCTCATATATACACACACACACACACACACTCTCTCTCACACAAACTCTCTCTCCCTTTCATAACATTTTTATTTACAAATGAAAACATGAAACCACAATTCCAATATATTACATTACAAGGTATTTAGCAGACTCTCTTATCCAGAGCAATGTACAACGAAGTGCAGATTGACCAATACTCTAATACAGTAAAAATATAGTGGAAAAAAATACTGGTAGTTACAGGTACGGTAATGCTGGTTTTCATCTACCATATATCTACATATATAGTGGGGAAAACCTCTTTGCCTGCCTGATCCATCCCTGGCAATCATCAGCTGATATATCTGGGCATCCGGCATCCATGTTCTGTTATAGTTTTTTTTGATTGCTAACTGGTTATTTTAGCAAAAACTCCAAATGATTACTTCAGCTCTCAGAGGACCAACACTTTTAACACATGCTGCAAATAGTCAAATAGAGGGAACATTTTCTGCAAATCTCTACAAACAAATGTCCTCATGAATCACTGATTACACACAGTTCTCATACAACAAACACCAGCAGTCAAAACAAGTCATCACAACCTAAACTCAGATAACATACATTTCTCCATGTGCAAACACTGTGCAAAATTGTTAACACACCTGTCACAATCTCAGGATCAATAAACAGAGTGTCTGTGTGCTTTTGAACAATGGATCATCAAACTGGACAAGCTGCCTAAAGAGCTACAGAGTACTGTAGTGCCTTACTGTAAATTACTGTAAAGAATATCTTTCATTGTGGTAAAGTGTGTGTAAAGACACTGCATACTCTAGTGCCTGGGGTTTAACCTGAAGAAAAGGCAGAGAAGAAGAAGAAATATGATTGGCCAGCATGCCACTGTTGAGGTGCCAAGACAACAAGGAGGTAACATGAGCCAATGTGCCTCCATCTGCCAGTGGGGTGTCCACCACCACCATGCCTTACAACATTAATTATTACCTGACACTCGACAAGGGTTTTCCGGAGTGCACAGTCATTGGCTTTCCTTTCAATCTGATTGCAGGTGTATCCCAATCTCTTGATATCTGCCTGGAGATCTCGCCAGGTGTTCTTTTCCTCTTCCCTTGAGGGTTCCATATCAGGGCTTGTCTGGTGGTGTCTGCAAAGTCTACATCATCCAGCTGTGTCCACACTATCCACTGAATTCTGTTCTTTCTTCCTTTGGTGGTTATCCTCATTTTCCAGTCGATGGCCAGTAGAAACAGGAATGGAGAAAGTAGGCATCCTTGTCTGACCCTGGTCTTAATCTCAAACTGGTTATTAAATTGTCCTTTGTGTATCACTCTGCAAGTCATTCCAGCATAGCTATTCTTGATTAGGTTCACCAGCTCAGTGGGCACTCTGAGATGTCTCAAAAGCTTCCAAAGGGTCTCCCTGTTTACACTGTGGAACACAAAGTCGACATACAGTGAGGAATTCCACTCTAAAGATTGCTCAACGATAATACGAAGGGTGGTAATCTGGTTCGATTGACGGCAAGTGACATAAATTGGCTTGTGCCATAAATATGGAGCACTGAACTTGGCCTGTTATTATGTATTGAATGCACTATTCACATCAGTTTTTATAGTAACATTAATGCAGATCATTTGGCAGTCCCATGTTCTACTGTCAACGGGCAAAATGTAGATGGATAAAACAATTTTACATCTGCAAAGGAGGCTATGCAATTCAGTCCGTAATGACTGGAATGACATTAGATTTGCTGAGCACATTCAAACTCCCCCCATGACCTTTCCTCTAGTGCCACCATCAGGCCAAACATATCTTTGAAAGTATTGACTGGGTTTGGAAGACATCTGCTGTGCACACATTGTCTGAGGGAAGGTTGTTGTGTTGTGGTGGAGGTATGTGATCTACATGCAGTGCATTCTCGCTGAATTTCAATTCCTTGTTGAAGTTATTTATTCAGTGACTGTTGGCACAATTTATCAGATCTGGAGTAATGATTATGGAACTATGGGTGGATACCTTACCTGATCAAGTGGAGCTCTCAGTCAAGGTTGTAATCATGGAAAAGTTTATTTTGCCAAGCGGAAATTATTTTGAGATTGTTTAGCTCATTTGAATACTGTGACATTTATCCCTTTGGTTTTTAATCATATTCAGTTCATTTGAATTATACCCTATCTGTGTTACAACCCCTATACCCAATCTGTTTTACCCCGTCGGAAGTAGCTAAAGACAAAATGTGATTTAATATCGAAACACATATCGAAGGTCATTCACATTGCACTGTTCGACAGCGGCACATAGTCTCTATCGCACAATCACCCATGCCAACCAAATAAGCTCTGCCTGTTACTCCACCACAGACTGACATTGCACAGTTTACCTTGGCAGACTTGTCATTCATGAACAAGTGTGTTTGGCTGCTCAAGTATACAAAAGACAATCTGCCCCATTATTTGCTGTTGGCTGACTGCAGACTTGGGGGCTGTGAGCCACGGCTCAAAATGGTGACTGACAGAGAGAACCTCCCCATCCTCATAGCCCTGTCACTCAAAGTCTCGCATGGCCACCAAGCTGGAGAGGAACATGGCTGCCTGTCAGCTCCCATGAATGGTCCAGTTAAAGTTACACAGGTGATCCAGGAGAATTACAGTGGTTTGACCACAGTGATGATGCAAATGTGAGCTCTATCTGGCCAAATTCTGGTTGTGAAGAAAATTATGACACCAAATATTACTTGAAAATGACAAAATTACATTTGTTTTCAGTGTTGATTAAAAGTTGCGGCCTCAATGTACCAGTTACTGAACTTGTGATTATAGCTTTTATTATAAACCAAATGTCTCAAAACATAGGCCTACTTTACTGTATTATCTTACATTGCGATCAACATCTGCAAGGGAACAGGATCCATATATAGTGTTATATATAGTGTTACTTATCTGTGAAACAGATTTTATAAGACCTTTTGTGTTCATAACATGTGCAGGTGGCTAACACCAATTAGTTCCCTAGTGGCAAAATTATCTTTTTTAAAGTAATAAAATCCCTCTCTGTCCTTCTTTCTCCCAGGGGACTATCCAGGATGTGAAATTAATTTTTGCTCCGAACGGATACATTACACAATGCCCCAACTTGAACCGTAGTAAGTATCTCGGATTTCCGAAATCAGACATAATTTTGGATTTTTCCCTTGGTTCTCGGGCTGTGTTATTACATCATTGCTCATGTCTATTTCATAAATTTCAACACTTGCAGATTGATGTGTTCTGAATGTGCCCATTAACCAACTGCAAATATTTTATCACAAATGGTTTTCAAACAAGTTTTTCAGTGGAATTAGTTGGCTCACAAAAGATGAACCCTCAGCTGTAGGTTCCTTTAACAATGGGAAGTAATTGCAATTTCCTCCTGAAGGTAAGACTATTGTGAAATGGGACCCATGGCTCATGGAAAATAAAGATCTTTTGTGCAAAACATTTGATGAAGAAAGCAATGCAATTTAAAGATATGAGTTTTTGACAGTTGCACTGAAGATGAGAGGAGACTAAAACAGTTTAGTTTGTGTTGGGAATTTGAGCCCCATATACTAAATCGACCAAAAGACTAAATGTACATATGCTGTAAATGAACCAGTCCGTATTTTTGTTGTTCTGCCGTGACTTGTCAGAAGGAAAGTAAGATGAAACCCTCTTAGGCACTAGTGAAGGAAGATTCTTTTCCATTTCCCAAAAGTTTCTAATTGGAAAAATACATTTAATACGAAGAAAGGGATGTTTGGGTTCTGGGCCACTGCTTTGACCTGAAAGCAGCCATCCATAGCCTTTCTGAAATTACATGTAATTTTCTTTTCTGGACATTCACTGTTACTGCTGTCTCAACCCTAGTCTCTCTCTTTGTTTCTCTCTCTCTCTCTCTCTCTCTCTCTCTCTCTCTCTATTTCTCCTTCTCTCTCTGTTTCACCCTCGTTCTCACCAACCCTCTATCTCCCCCTCTCTCCCTCTCTCTCATGCTCTCTCCCCTCCTATCTTCTTCTCTCTTTCTCTCACTCTCTTTCTCACCCTCACCCCATCTCTCACTCTCTCTCCCTCCCCCTCTTCTTTTCTCTATTGAGCCTGTCCAACCTGCAGTGACTTCCTGAGCCTGGTGCAAGGCATTATGGATCTGCAGGAACTTCTGGCTAAAATGACCATAAAGGTGAGGACCAGTGTTGGCCAGTATGAAACCAGGAGGCTCATTCCCACTGCTCCTAATCAGTTTCAGGGGCTACTGTGTATGTGAATGAACAGTGGCTATCATAATGCTAATCTGGACCAGGAAACTGCCATTAGGCTAATCTGGAGAAATGGAAGAAATGGAGAAACAGTTGGTTATACATTATAAAAATTTGGTAACATTTCTAGTTGTGAAATAAGACTGACACACACGCACTTGCCTCCATACACTGTGATGGTTTGCCTTGCTCAGTTGGGCATTACCTCTTGGGCTGTGAGAGGGGGCTCCTGGCACATTCATGACTCCCTTGTATAGTCAGACATTCTTTATAATGTCATATTCTCTCTCCCCTCAGTTTATCAGCTCGTTCAGTGTTAGTAGAACTGGAGGCAGACTCGGCTGGTGAATGTCGTTCATCACTCTCTTTTGTTATTCACAATGCAAGGTATATGGTAGTGGGAAAACAGGAATGCTCTCAGAAGTAAAAGGAATCCCGCATCTTCCTGTAGCTAGGGGATATAGATTGGATTCATGTGCCTCCCTTGTTCGGGTCGCTGAGACTCAACATTATTTCTGGCAGTTTGATCACTCTCCCTGAAATTCTCTCTCACCTCTTATCAGCTATGTCCCATTTGGGTTAGCTGGAGGCAGAGTCTGCCTTGCGCATTTACTTAAATTTTCACTTCATTCTATGTTTTGCTTTCAGTCATTTATCCAAAGAGTACATGTTAGCCGGAGAACTGTTTTCCTCTTATTCAAATAGAGATGCAGAAATGCCTTTTAATTTGGGCTAGAGTTTTCGCCCTGGGCTGGGGTTATTTCTGTGTGATGGCGCTGCCCTTATTACTGCAGCGATGTTGTGTGCTTTCTGTGCTCGCCTCGGTTTAGTAGCTCTGTCACTAAAGAAGAGCTTATTTTGGTCTAGGCTTTTCTGTTATTCACAAACCACATATATGATTAACCACTCTGTCACTATTAGTGGATGTCACATGTCATTTAGAACATCCTACTTAACTCTGTTGTGCTGTGTGTAGGATTGTAAGCTAGAGTGTAGAGTCTGCTGCTCTATATGCCATACAGTTAGCGAGGCAGGGATGCTTCGCAGCTTTGTACTTGGATGGGGGCTTGTGCCTATTCCCTTCTCACCTCGTTTTGGTAGCTCTCTCACTGCTAGTAGGAGCTAGAGGCAGAGTTTGCTGGGTGTACAGCTTTCATCAAGACCTGCCACATCACCAAGCTAGGTAGATGTTGAGTTAAGCAGTCACTTTATCTACTGGTTGTTCCTCACCTGTGTGCACTCCTGGGATTACTAGAGGAGTGTGAGGCGGAGGGTTGCTTAGGTGATTTTGGTCATTTGTCAGTCCAGCGCTCTATTTCTGTTTCTGATTCTCACTCCCTTCTTTCAGGGTAGCTTTATGTGGGCAATTTGCCAGGGAACCTTGTCCTTATTTAAGTTGCACTTTATTGACTACCTCATGGTCCGTGGGTAACTTAAAGTTCCCCTTCACGGTTGCACTTGGTCCTTGGACCGCACGCTCTCACTCTTCACAAAAGCTTCCTTCCCATAAGGCATCACTGACTGTAGGTTTGACACATGCAGACATGGATACAGTCCAGAGAACGCCCCCCGGGTAAGCAGTCATTCAAATGATGTTAGCTAAATATTTAAATAACTCACTTTCGACTTAGTCGACTCGCTGCACTGTATCTGATCCCAGTTCCTTCAACGTCTCCAGTTAAATCACTTGCTGACAAACATGGAGAAATGGCATATATATTGTCCACCATTTTCCATTCAGGACATGATTAATCTATGTACTTAGTGCTTACCGTTTTACAGAAATGCCGTTTCACATTGTGAACATTTGCTGTTTTGCTGCTGACTAGTCTTAAGGTGTAATTTACTGGGTACAGTGAAAAACACATTCATGACACATTCATGTTATTTTTATTGTTGGGGGGGTGGGGAGGTAGAGCAGGGGGCATTCTGCACACAACATTGTAGGGACTACAACTTCCACATTCCCACAGGAAAATTCTGCAACGTCCACAACGAATGACGTCTAACTTGGTTCAGCCAATCCCGTAATGGCGGGAGCAATAAACTTTCCCGTATAAGAGCAAGACACGTTCTTGGGATCTCGCTCTTCTGTTCTTCTGCTTCTTCTGCTTCTTCTCTTCGACACACCCCTTTGGCCATTCGCTTCAGCTCATCTGCTCCGAGACTCGGACAGAGGCTGAATGCTGCACAGCGCACTACCAGGCCTACGGACACACCCAGTTACCTTGCGGTAACTACGTGGCCTATAGTGAGTGGAAATTGTTGTACGCGAAACGCTACATCAATTTACCCCAATAAAGCTCAACAACGAAACAGCAACAAACTTTTACACCTGGAAAAGGACCAGCGGATCAGACGACAACGCGCTGCTAAGACGGGAACACCCCAGCCTGCGCATCTCTCCCGGTCACCATTCACAGCACCATCGCCGCTTCTACAAGGACAGCATGTCTTTTGGATCCAGCAATGTGTATGGACTCAGTAAGAGAACAAACATTCAGGCATAGCCAGTGTTTAGTTTAGTCTTAACTGTTTTTGTGAATCTGTGTTTCAATATTTACCATCCTACCATTGTAATGTGTTTGGTTAGCTACATATATATGTACGTGAATTGATTAGCCGTCTTTTGCGCATATATAGAGTAAAACTATGCAAGTAGTCCCTTCTCACAGCTAACTCTAACTCATTACCACACCCAGAACTCTAGCTTACTCAAGCTAGCTACTCCCACCTTTCCTTTGTTCAAGCGACACGCGCGCCCACACACATACACGCCCTAACTTAACCTACTAATTCCCGTTAGTTCTGTTATGTGTTTGTATGTTTGTTTAATAAATATATTTTATTAAACCCCGGTGTCCGTTTTGGAATCGCATAGACATGAGAGCCGAGTTAAAGCAGTCTTTCGAAGAACTTCCAACCTTCAGGTTATCGGTATGTTTAATCATTAATATTAGTTATTTTAATTATTAATTAAAATACTAAATTTGTGGTTAGATATTTCTGATAACAGTAATTTTATGAGACTGATTACTTTTCGCAGTTATACTGCTACAGAATAAACTGGCGCCCCGGTTTCGTAGAGAGTAAAATCCCTACGTTATTTGGCGGCCCGTGCAAGGACCCCCTACAACATTTTTGAATACTCAGCAGGTTGTCAATCACACAGATGTCATGGATACACTCAGTGAGCACCTTAGGCATTTATTAGACTTATCCTTTAGACGTATTAAGTCTTCTGCTGCTGTAGCCTATCCACTTAATATGTGGTTATTTTCATTACTGTCACCTTCCTGTCAGTTTGACCAGTCTAGCCATTCTCCTCTGACATCACTCATTAACAAGGCGTTTCTATCTGCAGAACTGCTGCTCACTGGTTTTTTGTTTTTTGCACCATTCTTTGCATACTCAAACCATCCTGTCTGGCACCAACAATCACTTCACAGTCAAAGCTACTTTGATCCGATGGTTGATGTAAACATTAACTGAAGCTTCTGACCTGTAGCTGCATGATTGTATGCATTGCACTGCTGGCACACGATTGGCTATATTAGATAATCATAACATTAATGGTATTTGGCAGACACTCTTATCCAGAGCAACATACAGTTGATTAGACTAAGCAGGAGACAGTCCTCCCCTGGAGCAATGCAGGGTTAAGGGCCTTGCCCAATGGCTGTGCGGATCCCAGTCATGTACCTTAACCACTACGCTATAGGCCGCCCCATGATCGCATGAATCAGTAGGTGTACAGGTGTTCTTAATAAAGTGATCTGTGAGTGTATTTGCATGTAAACTTAAATCCACCCTGTTCGTAGAATAAATACTGCCTGTCAGTGATCTGTAACTGTTGCGCATTCCTGCAGGTTGAACACAGGTGTACAGAATCAAAGCTTTAAAGAAAAGAAAAACATGTAATTAAAACTGCTGATGCTTTCAAATGGGATATTCGTGTAGTGTCTCCACACGGCGTTCATATCATGGAGGTATTTAGAATATTAACACTTCCCCACACAAACTAGGCTTTCACCTGGATCTAGTTATTTCAGTACAATATTTCTGCCCCCTGAATAGTACAGAACTACAGTCATGTCTCCCCACACCTTTCTTTCAGACTTTTACAGTCCTCACAACAAAATATCCTCAGTTTTTCTGCAATGTAATAAGATTGAAAAAATGCCCTGAGGTTCCATTCCAAGCTAAATGGAAGGTTTTTAATTAAGGTTAAAGTAGCTCTGCCCTCACCTGGAAAGAAAATAGCATGAATACTGTTTCAGTAGAGTTCAATATTTAGTGACAGCACTGGCTGTAAAAAAAAAAAAAAAAATGTATTGGCAAAATTTTTTTTTGCCAATAATCACGTCCACATTGTCTTTTGTGAATTCCTTTTTTTGAAAAGAATTGAAAACCCTTGACGGTGGCCATTTCGTTTTTTTGCATGCTAGCTGAACTACGCAGAGATGCGGCTGAGCCAGCGGGAGGGCTGCCACTGTGAGAAGACCTGCAGGGCCAACGGCCGGGAGTACAGGACCAACGACATGTGGGTGGAGCCAGAGAACTGCCGGAACTGCGCCTGTAAGGTAACTCTTCCCCGCCCGCCCCGCATCCGGCCCCGGCCAATGGTGGATCCCCGGCTCTCTGCTGAAAAAGGCTCAGATTCCTGCCTCCGTATCACTGCATTGTGATGAAGCATTGGGAAAGAACTATCTCATTAATTCAGTGCAGACCGTGCAGCCCAGTTAATCTCTAGCTTCTGGGCCTCCATCTCTGAGTGTGCTATGGCTCATTTGAATAGGAATTAAAACGAGGTCACAGGCAGCTGAAAGCATTGATAAAGAATGACCCCAACTGACATCATTTGATTTCAATTCCAAACAAAATGTTGTCATATAAAATACTAAAAATACAGTGTTGTAGTATGTTTAATAATGCAAATTAAACAGGTTTATATGTGTGTAACTAATAGTTATGTTTTTATTTTTTATTTGTATTTATTATTATGATGATGATTGTTATTATTATTATTAGATTTTTATTATTGTTAAATAATGACATACAGTCCCCTCCAGAAGTATTGGAACAGTAAGGCAAATTTCTTTGTTTTTGCAATACACTGAATACATTTTGGGTTGAGATAAAAAGATGAACACGACCTCAGAATTTCAGCTTTTATTTCCTGGTATTTACACCTAGATGTGTTAAACTACTTAGAACATAGCACAGAACACCCAATTTGTAGGTGAGCAAAAGTATTGGAACAGACATTTATTTAAATAAATGAAAGTAAATAACACTTAATATTTGGTAGTATATCCCTTGCTCACAATACCTGCCTCAAGCCTGCAACCCATTGACATCACCAATCTGTTGCAATCTTCTTTTGGGATGCTTTTCCTGGCTTTTACTGCAGCCTCTTTCAGTTGTTGTTTGTTTTGGGGGGGGGGGGTTGCTTCAGTCTCCTCTTCAGGAAGGTAAATGTATGCTCAATTAGGTTACGGTCTGGTGATTGAAATTGAAATCCAGTCTAAAACCTTACACATTTTCTCCCTAATGAAGTCCTTTGTTGTGTTGGTATTGTGTTTTGGGTCATTGTCTTGCTGCATGATGAAGTTCCTTCCAATTAGTTTGGACAGATTTCCCTGCAAGTTAGCAGACAAAATGTTTTTATAGTTTTTGTTGATCATTCTGCTGCTACCATCATGAGTTACATCATCAATAAAGATTTGTAAGCCCACTCCAGAAGCAGCTATGCAAGCTCAAGCCATGACAATTCCTCCACCGTGCTTCACAGATGAGCTCCTATGTTTTGGATTATGAGCAGATCCCTTCTTTCTTCATATTTTGGCCTTTCAGTCACTTTGGAGATTCCAGAGCTTTTGTGGCTCATCTCTCTACATATTTGCAAATTGTAATCTCGCCCACCGATTCTTACTTCTGATGATTAGTTTTCATCTTGTGGTACAGCCTCTATAGTGATTCTTATAGGAAGTCTTATTTGAACTGTTCATTGAGATACCTTCACCACTCAGCATATATAACCCAGCATATAAATATTTTTTGTTTAACCAATCCAAACAGGACACATCTGGGCAACAAGAAACACCAGTCACATGTTCCAATACTCACCTAAAAAATGGGTTGACTGATACAAAAGGTGATATGTTCTAAGTTGTTTAATAAATCTAGATAAAAATACGAGGAAATAAAAGCTGAAATTCAGATCTTCCATCTCATGTAAAAAATTTTTACTTCAAACTCAATTGCCTTCAGTGTATAGCAAAAACTAAGGAATTGACTTTACTGTTCCACTATGATTGGAGGGCACTATAACAAAAAATACACAGGGTTGTTGTACGTTAATTCAAACTAAACAAGTTCATCCTCATAACTGCCGTAAATAAATACAGTATCTTTGCTTAAGAAGGGTTCACCAGTAAATATTTGGTCGAGTGATTCTTCTTCAGAAAAATATGGGCTGTCTCTCAATGTTTTTCCTGCACTGCAATTGGTTTAGGGTGAGTCCCGGTGTTCTCCCTGTTTCAGAACGGGGTGGTGGAGTGCCGGAGAATATTCTGCCCCCCGACAAACTGCTCAGCGGACTCGCTCCCTGTGCGTGTGGAGGGGAAGTGCTGCAGGAAGTGCAGGCGTAAGTGCAAACAAATCTCCTTTGGCTCACGGTGTCGCCGTGGTGACACACTGGCTGAGGTGTGGAGTCTCAGTGCGTTCTGAACCGTACTGAAGCCCTGGTTATGTAGTAATGGCGTGGTGGCCTGTAGTGTAGTGGTTAATGTGAATGACTGGGACATGCAAGGTCAGTGGTTCTAATCCCGGTGTAGCTACAATAAGATCTGCACAGCTGTCGAGCTGACTGTTGAGCAAGGTCCTTAACCCTGCATTGCTCCAGGGGGGATTTGTCAACTGTACATCGCTCTGGATAAGAGCATCTGCCAAATGTCAATAATGTAATGTATCCTCCTGAGACTTGTTAATTCATATATAATGTATTTCATTTTTTAATTGAATGCACCTTTTAGTATAGGTTTCAACAAAGTAGAACATGGTTCTTGACATTTAGACAAATGTTCCCTACAGGGGACAAAATTGATTGTCATGTTTTAGGAGAATATGCCATTTGTGGACGGTGGACATGGCTGTGTTCTGCCAGAAAAGTGCATAGTGTGAAGGGCCTTTCCTTTCAGATTTAGCTTTTTGCATTCTTCAAGGTTCAATCACTAACGGGTGCCTCTCTTTAACAAAAAAAGTGTTTTCCCAACGCAGCTAAATGTAGGGTGTGTTATTGAGTTATTGTTAGCACATGGTGGCTCTGCCTCTTTTTGGTTTAATACAACTTCAGTCTCCAGTCACAGCTTGAAGCATTGATCTTCAAGCAATAGTTTCCTATATGCCAAGGATACTCAAATGCATTACTCAAGTTCTGTTTCATATTGGTCAACATGCAACTGCAACTGTATGGGTCAAGCCTTGCGTGGCTGAGCTGTTAATAAATGAATAATAAATTAACCACTCCCCCCACCTGTGTGGAATCAAAATTCAGGTGTGAGTGCCAGCTCATTCACTTGTCTCCTGATGAGGCTGTGAGACTGTGTGCTCTTCGGGAGCACTTTGTTGGATTGCTTGGAAAGTCTTTGGTTTCTCTTTGAGAAAACTTGTTTTGCCGAGTATAGCCTCTTCTGCCAGAAGAAGTCGAGGCGAGAGCGTTGCGAGATCGGACTGCACAGGAATGTAACTGAATGATAAGTGTTAATTCTCTTGTTGGGTGAGTGGATTGGCCTACTCTCAACTATGGCTGCTGACCAGCATCTTCCTCCATCAGGACAGAAGTGACCGTCTCAGCTTGGCGTCGAATGGGCCTCTTAAGGAGGCTCAGGTAGATCCCAGAGGGATGTTGGGGGTAGATGCCCTAGCATCTGCAAAAGTGTGTGTACAGTAGTTTGCAAAAGTATCATCTGAATACTGAAATTTATCAGATTTGCCTAAATTACAAATAATACATACACATATCATTCCTGTCAGTATTTTTATTGCAAACTTGTATTCTGTAACAGTACATTTTCAAAGTAAAAATCAATTAGTCAGCATTTTTTTTTAAAGAAAAGAAAAATGATGTTTGCATAAGTATTCTTGTGCTCTGTATGCTCCAATTGAAAGATAAACATACGCAGATGAAAAATGACACAGTTGTTTTACAATTGGTCTCCAACTGTGAAACATTTTCTGTATAACCCCCTTCATTTCAACTATAATTGAAAAGACTGTCAGTCTGTAGGAAAGTAGTGAAAATGAAGATCAAACAGCATTCCAAGGAAGTTCAAGATGAAGTAATAGAATTAATACAAAAAAAATCCAAGAGGTTGGACGTGCCAGTAAGCACTATTGGATCAATAGTGAGAAAGTGGAGGCTCCATCATACTACCCAGGCATTGCCTAGATGGGGCCGTCCCTCAACTCAGCATCCATACAAAAAGAAGACCGGTGAGAGAAGCCACAACAAGACCACCATCAGTCACACTCTGAAGGAGCTACAGAGTTAACTGGCTGAGAATGAAGGTGCACCAGTCAACCATTTCAAGAGCAATGCATAATGCTGGCATGTATGGGAGGGTGGCTAGAAAGAAGCCTTTCCTCAAGAAGAACCATATGAAAGCACATCTGGAGTTCACCAGATGGTATGAAAGTGGTCCAGCTAATATATGGGACAATGTTTTGTCTGATGAGACCAAGATGGGTATGTTTGGTCACAATTCCAAGTACTATGTGTGGTACAGACCTAACATGGCCCATACCTCAATTAATACCATCATGAAGTATGGTGGTGGCATAATCATGCTGTGGAGATGCTTTTCATATTCAGGAACTGGGCACATCTTGTCAGAATTGAAGGGAGAATGGATGGAGCAAAATATAGGGAGATATTACAAGAGAACCTGTTTCAGTCTGCAAAAAACTAAAGCTCAGGAGGAAACTCTACCTTTCAGCAGGACATTGATCCTAAGCACAAAGCCAACTGGTTTAAAGAACAAAAAGTGTTCGATAGTGGCTACGTCAAAGCCCAGATCTGAATCAGATTGAGAATCCATGGCATTGTTTGAACACTGCAGTAAACAAGAGACAACAAAAGAAACCAAAGGACCTGGGGTTAATCTGCCATGGTGAATGGGCAAAAATAACCCATAAACAAAGTAAAAAGCTGGTAGATACTCACAATCTACAATTCTATAGTAATCTCAACCTGAGCATAAAAAAAGAAACTTACTTCCCAATTAGACTTCATTTGGTCATTGTATTAATGAAAGGGCATGTTATTTATCATTACACTGCAGGATGGCTTTTTGAAAGACCAACTGTTTTTTCTCTCACATCTGACCCACAATGTTTTTTTATGCAACTGAGAGGTGAATAAGGCTAAATGAATCGAAATCTCATGTGTAAGGCGCATGCGATTCTCTTGAAGTAGCATACAATCCAGGATAGGACGGAGCTTACCTCATCCATCTTCAGCTCTCGAGAAGCCCCAAGTTTGTGCCGCAATCCAAGTGTATTTGATTGCAAAGAATCTTCTCAGGGCATTGATAAAACTGCTCATCATCTCTATTCAATGTTCTTTAAATCTTCCTCCGAAGGACCCTTGCTGCCATCCATGACCGCTGCTCTCGAGTAAGCTGGGAGAAGGAACAAACTATGCAGATCAGCCACGCTTGCGGCTCTGATGAGATTAAAGAAACGTTGAAAGCATTCTGAACTCACCATGTTCTTGGGTACATCTGTCAGGTTTGCAGCTACTAAGTTCAAGTGTCTCTTGCCGATTAGAGCAAGACTGTGAGGAACTCTAGAGGAAAGCTGGTACAGATCTAGACCCATGGCCTGCTGGGTTAAAGTTTGGGGAACTTTTCGGCTCTTGTACAGGTGTGCAGTATCTCGAGCTCCTTCAAGTCCTGAAGTGAGCTTTTCCATCTTGTCCACTGCTCTTCCAAGTTCTCCGGGAAGGGTGAATCCCAGCCGCCCCCTTGCTTAGTAAGTTCTCTTAGGATCAGCTTGCCTTGTATAGTGACAGGAGCAAGAAGCTGAGAGAGTTATAGAGGCTATTCACAGTAGACAGCACTCCTCTGTGAGTGACAAGCTTCTTGTCATCTATAGCCTGGAATGTGAATGAATCTTTGATGTTCCAGAGTCGGAAGGTCATCAGTGAAGAGGTCCAGGTCCTTTATGTCCTCAGCCCTCTGGGGAAAAGGCTTTAATTACTGCCGGTTGGCTGAAGGTGAGTTTATGTAGCCTGAGATTAGATGCTGCAAGCATTTCCTGTGCTCGTCCAAAGATGCTAATGGCCTCTGTTTCAGTGGGAAACGACTTCAAGACGTTGTCAACATAGAACTCTCGTTCAATGAGTCTTCTTGCCTCACTCACAAAGTTGCCTTCCTCATCCTTGGCCACTCTCCTCAAACTATAGATTGCGACGGAGGGTTACGGTCTTTTTCCAAAAACGTTCAGGTCATTGCTCCGGTACTACAAGAAACGGAGGAAGTCCCTGTGATCTTCTTTCACCAAGAAGCAGTGTAACACACTGAATGTCAGCAGTGATGGCCACAGGTTCTTTGCAAAATCTTATGAGCACCCCCAGGAGGCTGTTGTTCAGATCAGGGCCTGTGAGCAAGACATGGTTTCAGGAAACTCGTTCACAAGGTGTGCTGGAGTCAAAGACTACACAAATCTTGTCAGGTTTTTTGGAGAGATACACGCCAAACAATGGCAGGTACCACACTTCCTGACCGTCCTGAAGGGGGCGGAGCTTACTGCTGAACATGTAGTTCAGCATTCATGTTGAACAGCAGGAGTGACTGTGATGACGAGCTACGCCAGGGGTCGGAATCTCTGAGCATTCCCTGGGAGAACATATTGAAGCTGGGATCTGTTCACGTCTTGGCTTCTGTGTGGACAAAGTCAGTGAACACTGAGAGTGGTGGGAATGCTTCATTATGTTCCCGTTTATATCTGGATGCAAAGGACATCCATGTTGCGTGGAAGCTTCGCCACAATAGATTTACATTACATTACATTAACGGCATTTGGCAGACGCTCTTATCCAGAGCGACGTACAACAAAGTGCATACCCATAACCAGGGATAAGTGCGCTGAAAGACCCTAGAGGGAAGTACAATTTCAACTGCTACCTGCACAACAAAGATAAGATTTTTTTTACCCCCCTGATAGGTATCTAAGTACGTAAGGTCAGGTAAATAACCATCAAGCTTGGTGGCTTCTGTGTGAACCATAGATTTCCTGGAACCATAGGTGCATCTGCTCTATTTAAGCCCTGTCTTCCCTAGACTCTGGGCTTTTGTGTGACTTCCTGTCATTCACGTTCTGTCATTCATAAAGCCAGGTATACCGTAGCTGAAGAACTGTATTTATTTTAAAAATAAAAGACACACAGGAACCTCCTTTACTTAGGCTAGAGCTAGAGGGTTTTGAGACTTTCTACACTGTTTGTTTGCTCGCCCTATGCGTGGTTACAGTCTGTGTGGTGTGCTGCTCTCCATTTCGGCTGACGCCTGCGTGTACCTGATTCCCTCTCCCCTCGGTTTAACAGCTCTTTCATGGTTAGTGAAGCTGGAGACCCCTTTGTGTGTGTTGCTCGTCACCATTTTATGTTATTCACCAAGCTAGGTATATGTTAACCAGAGGACTGCTTCTCTTTTAAAATTAGAAGAGACGTAGGAACCTCTTTTAGTTTAGGCTTGAGTGGGGTTCTGAGACTTTTGTTGCCCTGTTGTTTGCCCGCCCTGTGCTAGGTTCCAATCTCCGTGGCGTGCTGCTCCCGAGTTCGGCAGACACCTGTGTGTACCTATTTTCCCCTTGCCTACTGTTAACAGCTCTGTGGCTGTCAGTAGAGCTGGAGGCGGAGTTGAATTGGCGCAGTTACTTTCGTTATCACTTTTTCTTCATTTTCTTTCTGTTATTTACAGAGCGTTATATACGTTATCCGTTATATTAATTCACTGGAAGACTGTAATCTCTTTATTCAACAAAGAAATCCATGAACCTCCTTTAGCTTGGGCACGAGTTAGGGTTCTGAAGCTTTGGTCACCCTCTCTGTTCGCACGCCCTTGACTGGGTTCCTTTCTGTGATGGCGCTGCCCTTAATTACAGCAGCGACTATTCAGATTAACAGCTCTGTCACTATTAGTAGAGCTGGTGTTAACAGCTCCCTCACCTTCAGTAGAACTGGAGGCATAGGCCACTTTGTTTATTCCCTCTTTTTCCCCATTATTCCCCTTATTTACAAATCTGGGTATTCGGGAGTCAGAGGTTTGCATTCCTTTCTACTGAAAGCTATGCAGGAGCACCCCTCAGCTTTGAAGTAGAACTCCATCTCACCGCTGTCTGTTCTGTTCCCGTCCTGTGCTGTGTGGCGGTATCCGTGGTGGTCTCCGTGGCTTGCTGCCCCCTATTTCGACAGATGCCTTTGTTTACCTTTTCCCTACTCGCCTTGTTTTGACAGCTCGCTCACCGCTAGTGGAGCTGGAGACTGAGCTCGCTTTGTGTATGTCTTTCATCACATTCTCCCACGTTCACAAAGCCAGGTAGATGTTAGCTAGAGGACTGCTTTCCTTTTAATCAAAAGAAACACCGGAGCCTCCTTTAGCTTCGGGCCAGGGTTTTAAAACTTCTGTCACCCTTTCTGTTCCTTTGCTGGGTTCCTTTCTCTGTGGCGTGCTGCCCTAATTTTGGCAGCCATCTCTGTCTACCTAGTTTCCTTCTCGCCTCGTCCTAAGAGCCCCCTCTTCTTTTGAGAAGGCTGTGGCTGTGTTTTTCCGAGGTTATTTATTTCATTTACCTCGCTCCAGTCTGTTTAGATGTCTCGCCCTCTCTTTCCGGGGTTGTTTTGTGTTGGCAGTTTGCCGGGGAGTATTTTCTTTTTTAGTTTCACTCTATTAATTATTAACAGATCCCCCTTCACGGTCGCGTCTGGTCCTCCAACCCCACTCCCTCACAGTTGTTGTACGGAATGTATTGTACCATTTTACCAAATTTAAAGAATGAAAATGAATGCCAGCAACAATTATTATTATTTTTTTTTTATTAAATCAAGGGGCACTTGGGGCAACCGCCTATATTCTCTTATTAATGTGGAGCTATTTCAAGTCACCTCTAAGTCTTAAAGCCTTCATATGTCCATTATATTTTTATATATGGTACACTTTTAAATGTACAATAGCTAATTTCGGACTCTTAAATTGACTCACATTCTATGAATATAATGCAAAATTATTATTCAGTTCAGGGTTCTCATGCACTGTTTCGGAAAGCTGACAGTGACAAAAGCGTCTTTTCGTAGTGTTCTAGGAAGAAAATGTTTGCCAAACAGGTGACTTTATGTAATGTTTACTTTTGTGTGCTTCTTGACACTATTTATATTTTGTGTCTTTTTTAGGTTTTTCACTTTAGCTAACCAAGTATATTGTGAGTAACTAACTGGCTATATAACTAAGATATGATAGTCTACACACAAACAATGCAACTGTAAACTTACAGTTTGAGACAAATGAAAGTTATACTAAACATGCATGATTGAACACGTAAAGAGGTAAAAGGAACATGTAGCTGCCCAAATTACACTCCAGACATGCAATCACTAATATTGGTTATTACACTCCAGACCAGTGATTACTGAAACTCTGTATACTATTGCTTATTATCCAAGCAAAGAATACATATCTAGTTGTTTTATAAGTAGATATGTAGTCTTTGTGTCACGTTTCAGGTCTGTCTCGCCATGTTTTATGTTGATTTATGTTTATTTATGTTGTCTTAGTCACGTAGTGTCTTATCATGTATTATGTTGTCTAGGTTCGTCATGTTGTTTAGTTATGTTTCGTTACGATTTATTTTCTTGTCATGTTTAGTTATGTCTCGTTACGATTTATTTTCTTGTCATGTCTAGTTATGTTTTCGTACGACTTTATTACCTGGTTATGTTGAGTGATTATCGTCTTAGTTTCGCTTTGTGTTATGTTTTGATGCATGTTTATTGTTACGTTAACTGGTCGTTGTTATGCATACACTTTTACATGTTTTTCCGCAAACCTTGCGTTCCGCCTTTTCTCTTTCTCTCTCTCTCTCTCGTTCTGTCATTCACTCCCCTAAGTGTTTCCATTTGTCTATTTACTAAAACTACTAACGCTAGATCAGGATTGGGTAGAGACTAACAAACTAATCATGTGTTCATGTTACCTTACGTTTCTCGTGCATGTCATTTACTAATTTACTAATGCTAGGGCAGGATAGGTTTATTACTAACAATTACTAATCTCCTTGTTAAACTTGTCATCCATCGCACCTGTTTTCCATTTCCTTGCTACGCTCTAACTAATTGTCTACACCTGTCTACACCTGCATTTATAGCCCAGTCGCGCAACTGTTCACTGCGAAATTGTCTGCCTCTGTTTTCCACGCAACTCTTGAGCATTTACTGTTTTGATTACACGTTACGATCCAAGCCCGTTACCGACTATTGATTATTGATTTCTGTTTTGTGACCATTGTTTGTTTTTTGACTACGTCCCCGCCTACCATTTTTGTACTTTTGCCCCGCTGATTGTTTCATGGTTTCGACTCCCGCTTCGCCCACGACTACGCCTCTGCCTGCCGTCCGCCTGTTCATCTGCCCCGCTGACAGCTCTCCTGCTACCGGACCTCCCTGCACGCCTACCGACTACGAGATTGCCTCTTCCCTCAGCACCGTGCTTTTTGTTTGTTTTGTATTTGTTTGGCTGGATCTTCGTGTATGGACTTTGCTTGTGTTGACTACGCTCCTGGGACTCGTCCCGAATAAAGCCCTAACGGGACTTTATTTTACTATTGTTTCTGAGTCGTGCATTTTGAGTCCAACCCCCACGCACCCGTCTCAGAACAATTTCGCCACTATGGACCCTGCTGACTCAACTGCCATGTTCCACGTCCTCCAGGAACAAGGAGCCATCGTCCGGCAGCATTCACAAGGAATCTCCGAGCTTCACCTAGAGATTCGAACTGTGTGCAGAGATGAGGAGGCTCGCCGTTGCGGTCCTGCCACAACCACGGGAGGAACCCACCCACCCACCCACTTCCCCGGCGGTCAACCCCTCGGGAGCCTGGCAATTCCGGGAGCCCCAACAACCCCCTCCGGAGAGGTTCGGTGGAGAACCTGAGAGGTGCAAGGCGTTCCTACTCCAATGCGAGTTTGTATTCAAACAACAGCCCCAGACCTACAACAGCGACGACCGTCGGATTGGCTATGTGATGGGACTACTCAAGGGGAGGGCGTTGGATTGGGCTACGGCGGTGTGGTCCGGGGATTCTTTCCCTCCTCGTTACCCAGTCTTCACCGACGAGATTCGAAAGGTGTTCCAACATGCATCCAGCGACCAGGAGCCATCCCAGAGACTGATTGCTCTGCGCCAGGGACGGAAGACCGCGGCAGAGATAGACGCTCCAGGACGAGTTGGCGCGACTGGACCCCATCACCCAGCTCGACCAACTCGTGCGCACCACGATCCGCCTGGACAACCGTGCCAGACAACGCCGGTCGGAGAGACCGATCCTTCCCGGCAACCCGTACCCCAGGCAGGGCCCAAGTCCTCGACGAGAGGAGCAGCAGTCGGAGGGATCCGAACCCATGGACCTGTCCCGGGCCGGTACCAGGGTCTCTACCGAGGAACGAGCATGCCGCAGAACCACCGGTTCGTGCTTCTACTGTGGGAGGCCGGGTCACACCCAGGCTCGGTGCTCCTTCAGGACCAGGCGACCAGTAGAGGTGAGAGCAGTCGACAGGCATGAGGGTGCTGACAGAGAGAACCATCGTCCCACGCTCACCACGCTGTTGATTCTTCCCGACAGAACAACCCGGATTAACGCGTTGGTGGATTCTGGAGCGGACGCCAATCTCATCGGCGAAGTGTTGGTGTCCGAACTGAACATCCCCACCCTCCCTCTACCCCACCCTGAGAATGCGCGGTCGCTGGATGGAAGGACTTTCTGCCGCATGACGCACATCACTATTCCCTGTCAACTGGTCATTTCTGGGAACCATCGGGAGATGATCCAGTTCCGCGTCATCCAGTCCCCCAATGACCAACTCATCTTGGGATTACCCTGGCTCCAGAAACACAACCCCACGATCAACTGGAGTTCCAATCAAGTTCAAGCCTGGGATTCTAGATGTCATCTGTCCTGCTTGCGTTCCGCTCCACCACCAGCAGAGGGAGCACCAGCTACACCACAGACTCCCAAGCCCTCCCTGGAAAGGGTTCCCACACCTTACCATGACCTGGGCGCAGTGTTCTCCAAGATACAAGCTCAGTCTCTGCCGCCTCATCGACCCTACGACTGCGCCATCGAGCTCCTTCCTGGTTCGTCACTTCCCTCAAGTCGCCTTTACAACGTCTCCAGACCTGAAAGGGAGGCTATGGAGACATACATCCGTGACTGCCTGGCTAACGGACTAATTTGCCCTTCTTCCTCTCCCGTCGGTGCGGGATTCTTCTTCGTCCAGAAGAAGGATGGCTCCCTACGCCCGTGCATCGACTACAGGGAGCTGAACAACATCACGGTGAGGAACAAGTATCCTCTGCCCCTGATGGACTCCGCGTTCCACCCACTTCACAAGGCCACCATCTTCACCAAGTTGGATCTTTGCAACGCGTACCACCTGGTACGGATCCGTGAGGGCGATGAATGGAAGACCGCCTTCAATACCTCTCTCGGACACTTTGAATACCTGGTCATGCCATTCGGCCTCACCAATGCTCCTGCTGTGTTCCAGGTCCTGGTGAATGACGTTCTTCGGGACTTGTTGGGTCGCCATGTGTTCGTCTACCTGGATGACATCTTGATCTACTCCACTAATGCCAAGGATCATGAAAACCACGTCAGGCAAGTTCTACAAAGGCTTCTAGAGAACAAATTGTTTGTCAAGGCAGAGAAGTGCGTCTTCCACTCCGACACAGTTGAGTTCCTTGGGTTTATCCTTGAGAAGGGACAGATCAGGGCGGATCCCAAGAAGATTCTGGCGGTCACCGACTGGCCCACACCCACCTCACGCAAGCAACTCCAGCGCTTCTTGGGATTCGCCAATTTCTACCGAAGGTTCATCCGTTCCTATAGTCAAGTGGTCTCCCCTCTAACCAAGCTCACGTCCCCAGCGGTGCCATTCCGGTGGAGCCCCGAAGCTGAGACGGCCTTCACCAAGGTCAAGAGACTGTTCTCTTCTGCTCCCATCCTGGTACACCCCGACCCCACCCGCCAGTTTGTGGTCGAGACGGATGCTTCCGACACAGGGGTAGGAGCAGTGCTCTCTCAGGTGGCGGCCGCTGACAACCGACTACACCCCTGCGCCTTCTTCTCCAAGAAGCTGTCCCCGGCGGAGAGGAACTACGACGTTGGTAACAGTGAGCTGCTGGCAGTCAAACTGGCGCTGGAGGAGTGGAGACATTGGCTGGAGGGGGCCGAGAAGCCTTTCATCGTTTGGACCGACCACAAGAACCTGGCATACCTCCAGACAGCCAAAAGGCTGAATTCTCGACAGGCGAGATGGGCGCTGTTCTTCGGGAGGTTCGACTTCTCTCTGACCTACCGTCCAGGTTCGAAGAACGTTAAGCCCGATGCCCTGTCCCGTCAATTCAACACCTGTTCTGAGCGTGAGATCCCCGAGAACATCCTTCCTGCCTCCTGCACCATCGGATCTGTCACATGGAAGATTGAGGCGGTGATCCAGAGGGCTCTACGGGAGGATCCCGATCCCAGGTCCAACCCCGGATTACGCCTATACGTCCCCTCAGCCGCTCGGACACAGGTGCTGCAATGGGCCCATTCATCCCTCCTTTCCTGCCATCCCGGCTTTACCCGCACCTTGGCGGTGCTGAAGCGGAGATTCTGGTGGAGCGCCATGATCCCTGACACCAGACGCTTCATCAAGGCTTGCACCACATGCGCCAGAAGCAAAGCATCTCACCAGGCCCCTGCTGGACTGCTTCAACTATTGCCGGTGCCCAGCCGACCACATCGGAGTGGACTTCGTGACCGGACTTCCCCTTTCCGAGGGTAACACCACCATCCTGACGGTGGTGGACCGATTCAGCAAAGCGGCACACTTCATCCCCCTGGCTGGATTGCCCACCGCCCAAGAGACCGCGGATGTTCTGGTGAGAGAGGTGTTCCGCATCCACGGACTTCCATCGGACATCGTATCTGACCGCGGCCCCCAATTCATTTCCCAAGTCTGGAAAGCGTTCTGCGTGGCCCTCGGGGCCACAGCTAGCCTCTCTTCGGGCTACCACCTTCAATCCAATGGCCAAACTGAGAGGGCCAATCAGGACCTGGGGGCCGCTCTACGCTGCGTATCGGCCAAGAACCCAGCCGGCTGGAGCAAGATGCTTACCTGGGTGGAGTACGCTCACAACACCTTACCCTGCGCCGCCACCGGGAGATCACCGTTTGAGGTCTCCCTGGGCTACCAACCTCCACTGTTCCCTGACCAAGAAGCCGAGATCGCTGTTCCCCCCCTCACCATCCACATGAAACGGTGCGCCAAGGTTTGGAGGGATGCCAAGGCCGCGCTGCTAAGCACGGCAGACCGTAATCGGCGTTTTGCTGATCGCCACCGCACTCCAGCTCCAGCCTACAAACCAGGTGACTCCGTCTGGCTGTCCACTAAGGACATTCCCCTCCAAGCCACCTCTCACAAGCTACAACCCCGCTTTATTGGTCCCTTTAAGATCCACAGTATCATCAACCCTTCCTCTGTTAAACTTTCACTCCCTGCTTCACTTAGGATTCACCCCACTTTCCATGTTTCTTGTATTAAGCCTGTATCCTCTCACCCCATATGTCCCCCGGATCCCCCACCACCTCCCCCCCGCATTATTGACAACCACCCTGCATTCACTGTTAAGAAACTCTTGAACATTCGTAAGAGGGGCCGTGGGGTGCAATACTTGGTTGACTGGGAGGGCTATGGCCCTGAGGAGCGTTCCTGGGTCGCTCCCAGTCTCATTCTGGACAAATCGCTCATCAGAGACTTCCATCGTGACCACCCTGATAAATTCCAAGGACCGCCAGGAGTCGGTTGTTAAGGGGGGGGGTCCTGTCACGTTTCAGGTCTGTCTCGCCATGTTTTATGTTGATTTATGTTTATTTATGTTGTCTTAGTCACGTAGTGTCTTATCATATATTATGTTGTCTAGGTTCGTCATGTTGTTTAGTTATGTTTCATTACGATTTATTTTCTTGTCATGTTTAGTTATGTCTCGTTACGATTTATTTTCTTGTCAGGTCTAGTTATGTTTTCGTACGATTTTATTACCTGGTTATGTTGAGTGATTATCGTCTTATGCATCGTTGTTATGCATACACTTTTACATGTTTTTCTGCAAACCTTGCGTTCCGCCTTTTCTCTCTCTCTCTCTCTCTCGTTCTGTCATTCACTCCCCTAAGTGTTTCCATTTGTCTATTTACTAAAACTACTAACGCTAGATCAGGATTGGGTAGAGACTAACAAACTAATCATGTGTTCATGTTACCTTACGTTTCTCGTGCATGTAATTTACTAATTTACTAATGCTAGGGCAGGATAGGTTTATTACTAACGATTACTAATCTCCTTGTTAAACTTGTCATCCATCGCACCTGTTTTCCATTTCCTTGCTACGCTCTAACTAATTGTCTACACCTGTCTACACCTGCATTTATAGCCCAGTCGCGCAACTGTTCACTGCGAAATTGTCTGCCTCTGTTTTCCACGCAACTCTAGAGCATTTACTGTTTTGATTACACGTTACGATCCAAGCCCGTTACCGACTATTGATTATTGATTTCTGTTTTGTGACCATTGTTTGTTTTTTGACTACGTCCCCGCCTACCGTTTTTGTACTTTTGCCCCGCTGATTGTTTCATGGTTTCGACTCCCGCTTCGCCCACGATTACGCCTCTGCCTGCCGTCCGCCTGTTCATCTGCCCCGCTGACAGCTCTCCTGCTACCGGACCTCCCTGCACGCCTACCGACTACGAGATTGCCTCTTCCCTCGGCACCGTGCTTTTTGTTTGTTTTGTATTTGTTTGGCTGGATCTTCGTGTATGGACTTTGCTTGTGTTGACTACGCTCCTGGGACTCGTCCCGAATAAAGCCCTAACGGAACTTTATTTTACTATTGTTTCTGAGTCGTGCATTTTGGGTCCAACCCCCACGCACCCGTCTCACTTTGCTTGGATAATAAGCAATAGTACACAGAGTTTCAGTAATCACTAGTCTGGAGTGCAATTTGGGCAGCTACCCGTGAACAATCAGAATAAGCCCCCACACCATTGGCTGTGGAAATTAGGACCAATTTCCAACCAATGAGCTTGTATTATTGTACAGCTGTACAATGTTTTGGTCCAGATTCTTATACCCAAATTTAAAGACTATAAACAGGCATGTCAGTCATGTCAGTGAGCCTTTTTCAATGATAGGAAGGGATTTTCAACGATAGGAATGGTCTTGTAACAATGTTTTAACACAAAAATCTTACATATTGTACTTTATTGTAATTTAAGCATTATGATGTCAGTACTTTATATTATTTTGGTCATAATTGCCTTTTAATCCTGTCTCTGGGTAATTTATTGTAATTAATCGTGTTTTATTGTGCAGCTAAATGTACCTACAAGGGCAAAATCTACGCAGAGAGGCAACGGATTTCAATAGAGAGCTGTCGAGAATGCAAGGTAAGTTTTCGTTCTTCTCTCTCTAACGCAGATTAAGCTCATTATTCACGTTCCATGATATTTAATTTGGTTGCGTGCTTTAATCACTGTGTGACCCAGGCAATCTGTCAAGTCTCATTTTATATGTGTGTGATGGGAATGTGATTTGTAATTTGCAAACCTGAATACAAAGCACAATTTTTTGTATCAACACATGTAAGCTGTTGGTAATACAATTAATACCTTTTGCTTTGTTAAAGACGTTTAAGATGTGTCTGGTTGACGTCTGCAGCAGAGTGGCAGCTTCCAGGCTACAGGCTACAAAGAGACTGCTTTACACGGCAGAGCTGAGCTGGGGGCCTGGGGCCCTCTTATTCCTGAGGAAGGTGGGGAAATTAGGCTGTGTGAGGCAGGGTTTTACTGTAGCATGCTAAAGGCCTCGGCGCTGCTGAAGGTGGAGGGGCGGGAGGAAGCAGTCACAAGGGATTCTGTGCTCCAGGAGTGTCTGCTTTTTAATCCTCTCGTTCCTGTGGAATCCAGAATTTCCCTCCACACCTTGGGTGGGGTAATCAGACTCATCCACCTTCTGGATCTACAGAACAGTAATTGGCTGTCCATTGTTCAGTCTGTTATATGGTGTGAGAAGTTACATTACATTTTACATTTTAGTCATTTGGCAGACGCTTTTAATCCAGAGCGATTTACAAGTGCATAGGTTCTTCCATAAGTTAAAGCATCATATCCATAACTAGTAAAGTACACATGAAGTGCTGTTCTAAGCATACAGTCATCATAAGTGCACTTTTTTTTTGGGTTAGACAAGAGGGATATCGGAAAGGGGGGGGGGGATCAGGAGGTAGGACTAAGGTACAGTTTGAAAAGGTGTGTTTTTAGTCTGCGTCGAAATAGGGGGAGGGATTCTCCTGTCCTGACAGTGGTAGGCAAGTCATTCCACCACTGAGGAACCAGAACGGAAAACAGGCGTGAACGTGCAGCTCAACCGCCAAGTGCACGTAGTGAGGGAACCATAAGGCTAACAGGGCCAGCGGAGAGAAGCTCCTGCTGACCTATTCAGTTAGCTCTCCTTCCTCGCTGTATTTTCATCCTCTGTTACAGCTGCAAACGCTAACATTTATCAAAACCCAAACTGGGAATTTATCCTGTAACCCACGGAACTGCTGCCCACTCTCTCTACAGTGTGGCTTGGTGATGCAGTGGTTAGTGCTGTTAGCTCACAAGCAAGGAGGTGGTTCTGGGTTTGGGTTCTGACTGGCTGCATTCATTCCGTGTGGCCTTGGCATGTTCTCCCACTGAGTGGGTTTCCCCTAGGTACTGTGGTTTCTTCCCACAGTCCAAATAAATGTATGCTCCAGGAATATCTGCCAGCAGGCATTCTGTCCCAGTCACAGCCTTTTAGCTGCTTTTAGCAATTCAAAATGGCCAATTAATTGTGATTTTGTGTTAAATGGCCATATAAGCACATGGATTGGAAAGGAGATTTAAATACGGTGTAATCACAATGACTGCTTCGCCAGCCTAAGAGAACTGGCTATTTCCCCTGCCGATATCTCATTAACAGTTACTCAATGTCTTGTCCATTATGGGCAGTATTCATAAGATTTAATTTACAAGCACCTGGTTTGTGACGATACAAATGTTCTTTTATACCAGAGCCCAATGAATTCACTTCATTTTAAGAGATGCAATTTGCCTGTCTAGTTATCATTCACCATTGTATTTATATCATCTCCCTTTTAATGGTTTATGTGGGCTCAAATTTATGGGAAACATTAATTTCAGGGCAGTGCTGTAACAATGGCACTGTGTAGAATGGGGAAAGCTATTAAGAATATAATGATACTGCAGGCTCCAGGATTAACAAGGAAATATGTGCTGTAGGTAGATAATTGATGGCTTTTACTTCAGTACATTGAAATAATTTATATCAAGATGAGAAAGGATGTTGCAACGCTTCACAATATACAGTATGCAAGAATATATAAGCTGCGGATTTAAGAAACATATTTTTGCTGGAAAATATGTATGTATATCATTTTCCCCAACAGTTATATGTAATATATTATATAAAATGTGAAATTTATGTAGGAATGTGTGCACTGCTTACTGTGGTTATGAAGCCCTTATGCAAATTGGTAACACTTTACAATGAGTTATATGAATTGGTATGAACTAAAGTAGTTAACTAATTACTGAAAAGTTAAGCTGTTCAGCTTTGTTTATGCATTTGTGTTATTATTAAATTGTTAACAACTACATTAGTTATCGCCAATTCAAATTGGAATGGAGAAACAGTTTATGCATTTGTTATTGGCTAATGGTTAACTAATTAAAGGTTTATCCTATGCTCTAATACATTAGTTCATAACAAATACATTAACTATTGAAAAGTTAATTTAATGCTTAATTTATTAGTTAATGCCAATTCATGTACCTCATTGTAAAGTGTGATCTGCAAGTTCAATAAGTCAGGAAATATTTTGTGTTGGCAGAATGGAATGATGGTGAAGGTAACAGAGAAGTGTCCAGCGCTCAACTGCACAGTGAATGAACAGGTCCTCCCAGAAAACAGATGCTGCAACGTCTGCAACGGTAGGATTCTGTGTCTGTCAGCTTAAGTCCTCTCCTGTCCTGTCCTTGACCAAGGCACCAGCCTCAGAACTGGAGTTGGTCCCCGGGCGCTGCAATGTGGCTGCCCGCTGCTCCTAAGTAACTAGGATGGGTCAAATGCAGAGGTTTTTTTTGTTTTTGTTTTCTGCATTAGTGTCTCAGTTAAAATAAAATGACATATTACAATCATTAATAGACCACTTTTCGCATTAATACTTGATCAAGGCTGTCTGGGATTACATGGAGACCCAGAAGCAAGCAAGAAGTCTGCTGAAGAACTGTGGCAAGTTCTGTGGAACAACCTACCAGCATTTTTATCTAAAACTTCCGGCCAGTCTACTTAACAGAATTCACAACAAATATGTCATGATTTGTGTTTCTGTCTCCCCAGTGTTTCACCTTTTGTTACCCTCTGTGCCTCCTGTAGTCTGTTTTCTGTTCATTCATTCCCATTAATTTGTTTCACCTGTTCTCACTTCCTGATTGTTGTGCATACCTCGATTCTCGTTTCCCCTTGTTGTCTGTTCTTTATATACCTGTCTGTTGCACCATTCTCAACAGCAGCTTTCCTGCCTGAGTTGTCTGAGTTCTGATTGGAATTGGAATTTCTGTGGTTACGCAAATGGGTTCATTGTTCTGAAGCCTGCTCGATATTGATTTAATTTGATTTTTAACTGTTGATTGCTGTTTACTGCTCACTGCTTGTTAGTCATTTTTGTTTATGTTTAGAAACATTTAATTATTATATATATTTTTTTATTTTTGTTTTTTAAATTTATTTATTTATTTAATTTTTTTTTAATTTTTTTAAAAATTTTTATTATTATTATTATTTAACAATACTTTTTCACAGTATTGTATATCTAATCAGGCGGCACGGATGGTGCAGTGGGTAGCACTGCCGCCTCACAGCAAGGAGGTCCTGGGTTTGAATCCCTGTCGGCTGGGCCCTCTCTGTGTGGAGTTTGCATGTTCTCCCCGTGTCTGCGTGGGTTTCCTCCGGGTACTCCGGTTTCCTCCGGTTTCCTCCCACAGTCCAAAGACATGCATGTTAGGCTGATTGGAGAGTCTAAATTGCTGGTAGGTATGAGTGTGTGAGTGAATGGTGTGTGTGCCCTGCGATGGATGTATATCTAATCTCATTATAGCATTCTGTGATGACTTCCTTATCTCTTCTTCTCTTCTGCTCTAGCGATGAGTCTTTTAGGGGTCACAGTTTGGGTTACATGCACTACTTATCACAGTCTGAGCAAGTTTCCCATGGCATAGGGCTGCTTTAACCTCTCATGGCAGGAGGCTCTGGTGCAAAGATGCTATTGGGTCAAAGTACTTTCACCATATAACTAACTGTACAGCATCTTTCTTGGAAGATTGCCTTCTGGTAGCTTGTCCCTGTGCGTAGAGCTTACTATATGCTGGGCAGATTATTACTGCCTACCATCTGGTCATTGAATTTATTCAGTGAAATAATTTACACTTTATGGTAGGACATAGTATTCTATTTGCCCCTAGTATATACCCTCACATGCATATTCTAGTCATTTGTAAAGCTAACAGACCATCATACACCTATACTTATAAAGTAGGTTTCCTTTGATACATGCAAAAACTGACTGGGCCTGTCTAAAACAAACACCAGCACAAACATTATATGAAAAATTGTGCTAAAATGACAACTAATGGGTTGTCTTGTTAGGATCTATTGTATATTGGACCATCTACTTGGCAAGAGTATCTGACACAAAATAAGAATATTAACCTGTGGAAATATGCAGCTTATCACCTCAGCAGTGCTGTTTGTTAAAAGTTTTATAACGCATATAATCCTCTATTTTAAGGTACTCTGGGTTTGGGGATGGTGTTATCACTTCTCTGAGTGACCAAATGTTTGCCCATGTCTATTTTCTTATTGAAAATAAGATTACATTTTATAAAAAATGTCAACTGTCCTATTAAAGTTGCGTTCTGCCCACAGTGACATTGTTCAGTTGAGATGAAGGTGGGGCTCACTCCCTCAACCTTGCAGTTACCTGGTGAAGTTTTCCGCCTTGCTGATCATCATAAATTTGTCTGGCAAGAATTGTGCAGTGCAAAGCTGCAGATAAGACCTTTTTAGGCCATTTTTGATTTGGCTCAAATCAAAAATGATTTGAGTCAGGTGTCATCCAAGCTTTCTGCTTACAAGTACAAAAGTAGTAGTCAATTTGATGGCTAATACAATCTAACAACTCAAATGAAAATTCAAATGAATGCAGCCATGCAGTCGGCGAAATGCTGAGCTTGAACGTAACAATGCATGTTTCAGTCATTAATTCTATTATGATAAAATTCATGCTGATTGGTCCTCACTCCAGGGGCCGGTTGAACTAGCTGGTCTTAGGTCGGTTGTAGCTACGTCCGGTGTTGTGTTCCCTATTTACGCCTGTTGCTCCATCTAAATTCAGATTTTATTTGGTAAACTTCTACAACTAACTCAGTTTTCCTGCTTTGTGATACACTCCCCGGTCAGGGAACTGTCGATTAATTGAAATAGTTCAGCCCAGCAGAAAGAAAGTGTTCAGTTAGCTAACTATCCCCATACATGCGGAAAGGATTTATTGGATCTCTTCACCTTCTTTCCTGTCTGAAAGTCACTGGTCAGTAGGGAGCCACAAGGTACGCTGTTTTTTTGTTTTTGCCTTAATAACAGCAACCAATTCAGACCTAAGAAACCAGGTGAGGCGAGTTACCTATGTAATTAACTGCTTTAATGGATCAATTAAGTGCTGAGCAACAACATAAATGGCACACCCTGCAGCTCTCCAGGACCAGGAGTGAGGACCACTGGTCTAAGGCATGACCTCATCTTGAATCACTATGAATAGAGTCAGAGTCCCTGGATGTTCTCCGGTCTGTAGGTAAATAATGAGCCAATATGGCTCTGGGGGCTCTTTCTTCATTATGTATTCCTGTGTTCTTATGAATCATCTGCAGAAAGCCTGAGAAGATCATTAGTCAACACTGAATCTAAGTGATAGGAGATTGGCTGCTCTATAGTTTGGGGAACTTGTCTCTGACAAGTCTGTGGGGAGCCTGATTACAGTGGCGGGCTGCTTCTGCACAGGTGGATGGGATAAATAATGAGCCCCTTCCTTATCTTTCGCCATGGCATCACATCCGCGTTCGTACCCTTTCCTTCTCCAGGTTTTTTCCTCCTGCGCTCTTCCCTGTGACCTGCTGCTTAGAGTGTGGCATTATCTCGCTTTGGAACATGTATTTCAAGTAATGTTTGCATTTCAATGAGTTTTGTAGCCTTTTGCAGGATTTGGCAAAAGTCTTTTGGAACTGGGGGGCCTTAGCAGGTTACAGCAGATGAAAAAGCAGGATGTGAGCAGTAAGTGAGCAGTAGTGACATGTTTATGATTATGTCATGTTATGTCATTATTTTCATCCTTTCCCATCATTCAGGCTATGACTTCTGTGCAGAGGGAATCTATTGCGGGGAAAACTCTGTTTGCAAAAACCTGGACACCAAAGCAGTCTGCGAGTGCAAGAGCGGCTTCGCCTCGGTCCATGGGGACTCCACCTACTGCGAAGGTAGGGGGTGGGAGTTTCGCATCATCTTATTTCTCGAACTGCTGGAGTGCTGTTACACCACTGGGCGCAATGCTCTGTATAGAGCGGTTACAGAAGGAATCTTAGCGCTTGTCTCTCCAGGACAAGGGTTGCCAACCCCTGCATTAGGAGTAGATCAAGTGGACACACCAGGTTCAAGAAAGTGAAAGTTCTCCCCAGTACTTTGTTACAGTCACCTGGATGATAATTAGCACAATTTGGAGAAATAACTCATTTGTGAAATCAGCTCAAGGGTGGAAGAACATGTGGCAGGCCCCTGGCCTGTCCACCTAGAGCAGGGGTAGGTAACTCTGGTCCTGTGACATTTCTGCTTTTGAGCTTGTGTTTGACGGTTGATTAAAAGTCTAAGCCTCAGACTCGAACTTACAGTATCTTTGACAATGACTTTGACATTTCCCTGATAGTTATGTATCTTTATCGTTCTGACTGAGTCATTCTTAGTTGTAATGAAAGCTGACCAGTTAATGCAAGGATGCATAGCCTGCGTTGTTTTTGATAGGCTACTGACTGGTTAATTATCAACAATAACGATTTGTTATGATTTTGTTGTGGAAGTTGTGGAAGTTGTGGAATAAAGATTTTGATTGGGAAAAAGGCATTCTGGATGTCTTTTTTTGTTTTTAACAGTGCCTTTAATTGGCATCTGAAAGTCTTTGCAAAAAGCCTGGTGGCCCTCAGATAATTTACACTCATAAAGGAACAGGTGTGCATGGATATTAATGCTCTCTTTCACATAGCCTTTTATTATGTGTCATTCAATATTCATGTTATGTTCCTGTTATCTGTCTGTTAATTTATCATTGTTTATTATTGTTATTCTTGTGATTTATTATTTTTCATTATTATATCTGGTTATTGTTCCCATTACAGTTTCGCATTCGTGATCCCCTGTGACGTCTGTGTCTGAATGTTTCTGAGCCTGATTCACTCCCCTGTCTGCATGCTTCACTATTCGGGTGGTTTCTGGGTTTTCAACATTTCTTCCAGTCTCGCATTCCTTACTTCCGGCTTCTCTCGATAGTTAAATGTTGTAAAGCACTATTCTTACTAACTACTACTAATTTAGATATTGTACAGTACTAATCCGATTAATACACTTACTGTCTGTCTTACTAACAAACTAACAGTCACTTTAATTGGGTAGTTTAGATTAATCACGTAACTAACTCACTAACGTAATCTCCTAGCTTTCCACGCTGTTCTATAACTCTGCCTTCCTATGCTATCCCTGATTACTTGCTTAGTTTCAGCAAAGTGTTCGCACCTGTCTCTTACATCACTACGTCTTCACTCTATGCAAATGTCTACTCCCTACTCCAGAGCCGTATCTTTTACATGTGTTACGTGCATCCAGTCCGCGTTTTCGTCTCCCCGTTATTGTATCATTACCCTATTATGTTTCCCACCTGTTGTCTATTTGTTTAGTCCACCTTTCTCCCAAGCCCCACCTAGATTGTCACCTTCCCTCATGTATTTAATCCTCAGTCTCCGCAGTAACCTTTGTCAGAACGTTGATCATCTTTGCAGTAGCCGATTCTTAGTAAGCCTGTATTGATTGAGATTCCTGAGACACCCTTTGCCTGACATTGAGTTTGCCTTTGCCCTTTTCTTTTGTCCCCTTTGTGTTTTGTTGGTTTTGATCTTCGCCTCGTGTTTTTCGACCCTCCGCTTGCCTTATCCCTTGTACCTCTGCATATCTGCCTTTTTGGATTTTTGACCTCGGATTGTTTCCTCACTACTTCTCTTGCTACTCAATTTGGCATTGTGTTTATTGGAGTACCTGGCTTGGTTATTGGACTGTAATACACAACGATTCTGATTATCCCTTGGTCTGCGCTTCAGTCTCTGACCAAACGTAACAATTAATTCTTGGCAGATTTTGGAGAAATGTGTTTTCCTTTCCTTTTGTCAAGGTGTAATTTTTCTACATTTTTGGCTTTATACATAACAGGAATGCAGAACAACAAGACCCAGTTGCAGAAATCCAGAGAGCAAAGTTCAGTTCAGAATCTTTATTCAAAGACCGGCAGGTCACAGAGGCAGGGTTCGATAGACAGCAAACGGAAATAGCTGGGAATAGGCAGTTCATTGTTTAGTGTCCAGACAATGGGTCAATACACCAGCAAACGGATATATCAAACGTAATCCAAAGCAAAGTCGTAGTCACACGTGAAGGTTTGGTAGCATGCGGGGCAGAGCAGACAAAAACAGAATCCAAAGAAAAAAGTTGAAAATTACAAACAAAGTCGCTATTAGCTAAATTCCATTTAGTCATGGTTTATTTCCATAGCGCACCGCCCTGTCGTGGCTTATTTCCATACTGCACCGCTGGTCATAGTTTATCCCTTACTTATTTGCTACTCTGTATGTTCAACTCCATTAACCATGTATTGATCAAAAAAATTTTTTTTAATTGATTTTAAAAAATAGAAAATATTACAACTCATAATGTGAAGGGGGCGGCACGGATGGTGCAGTGGGTAGCACTGCCGCCTCACAGCAAGGAGGTCCTGGGTTTGAATCCCCGTCGGCTGGGGCCTCTCTGTGCGGAGTTTGCATGTTCTCCCGGTGTCTGCGTGGGTTTCCTCCGGGTACTCCGGTTTCCTTCCACAGTCCAAAGATATGCAGGTTAGGCTGATTGGAGAGTCTAAATTGCCCATAGGTATGAGTGTATGAGTGTATGAGTGTGTGAGTGAATGGTGTGTGTGCCCTGTGATGGACTGGCGACCTGTCCAGGTTGTATTCCTGCCTTTTGCCCAATGTGTGCTGGGATAGGCTCCAGCCCCCCTGCGACCCTGATCAGGATAAGCGGGTTCAGATAATGGATGGATGGATAATGTGAATTAACATGACTTTGAACCAATTTTTTACAGTATATGCTTTTAACATTAACATTAGCTAGCTATAACTAGCTAAATAACTTACGGTTGCAAGTCTTCATTGTCCAGAGAGCGA
Organism: Conger conger; assembly: GCF_963514075.1. NCBI lineage: Eukaryota > Metazoa > Chordata > Actinopteri > Anguilliformes > Congridae > Conger > Conger conger. Next base: position 38,522,060 of record NC_083774.1, on the reverse strand, counting down.
ATGTACCTCCTCTTCAGATGCTCCAGCATATGATGTGCTCCCATGCCAGGCAAGGTCAGCTTTGCAGATGTTAGAGTTCACAACCTTTTTGGCCAAGTTAAGAGAGAAATGTTCCCAATTTGCAGGTTTTTGTTTGTGAAGGTGTTGCCATTGCACTATTGTTCACTTCACTCCTGTAAACAGTAATGCCTACAAGTCAGAGCCTTCCGAGTCAGCGCAAAAAACACATGCAATGACGTCACATACAAAATTTTATTTGTTGGTCAATTGTTCATCGATTGTAGTCATTGCACCCCAGCTAGGTGCTTCTCAGAAATCAGTGGAAGTTGAATATGAAATTTACCTGATTTATAATACATCTTATTTATTTATCATATGAAATGTGCCTCATTTCTAATACATTTTATTCATTTAGAATATGAAATTCACGTAATTTCGAATACATTTTATTTATTTATATTATGAAATTTACCTCATTTATAATACATTTCATTGATTTATAATATGAAACTTACCTTATTTATAATATTTTATTTATCTAGAATGTGAAATTTTCCTCATATAATATGAATTATTTATAGTATTAAATTTACCCCATTTAAGGATTTGTAAAAATAATAATCATTTTCATTTTCATTGGGTGCTATTCATCATTAATGTAAATCGCCCTAGCAATTTATAGCAAAATAGCCAAACTTCAAATGACTCCGAGCAATAGTTGGAACCACTATTAAAAAGCTTAAAATAAATAAACTGGCAAATTAAGTGTGGTCTTAAAAGGACTGGCCATTTCTGTCCTGGATTGACCCATATGCATTTATAATAATTATAATTATATCAACTGCTGGTGTTCACCACAATTTAGCATTTTGGAGAAGAAAAAAAGAAAAACCTACCATACATGAAAGTAAGCATTTCCCACTTTGAAGGAATATAATGTGTTAGTGTGCAGCAGTTTTTGGAGAGATGGGAGCTCTCCCAGGGGCCCCTTTCTCCAAAATGTTACTCAGAAGATCCTTTTCCTCACTTAGATTCCCCCTAGGGACCATTATTTCATTAGGGTAAAAGGTTATGAAAGCAACCAGTTCCTCTGGGCAATACATTATAGAGCCGCAGACAGTTGTCACAATTATACTATTTAATTCATAAATACCAAACACCAAAGGGCCCTCACCCGGGCTGGTGTTCGGCTGCAGTCGGGGGGGAGAGCCGGCGGTGCTTGCTCTGCTGGCTTCCAACCCAGAATACTGCAGCTGAACACCGAAGGACTCACCGCCAGCAAGATCAGCGTCATCGAGCAGCTGGCCTATACCACCAAGGCCCTCGTCATCCTCCTCCAGGAGACCCACTGCATATTAGCAGACAAGCTAGCGCTACCCAACTTCGCTCTAGCTGGGTCCATCCTGAGCAGGAAGCATGGCCTCGCTACGTTTGTCCACGAAAGGTTGAGCTGGACTCTCACCGACCAATCTCCGACTGACTCGGAGATTGAGTGGTTGTGCGTGGACGTTGCCGGTTTCAAAATCATCAACGTCTACAAACCTCCCCCCTCGCAATTCACACTAGCATCTGTCCCGGTTTTCTCCCACCCCTGTCTCTATGCTGGTGACTTCAACTGCCAGCATGAGGACTGGGGGTACAGCACCAGTACATCTGACGGAGAGAACCTGGCTGCTTGGGCAGCTAATAACAGCCTGGCCCTGCTATATGATCCCAAGGGCGCAGACAGTTTTCTCTCCGGTCGCTGGAATACTGGGACAAATCCTGACCTGGCATTTGCGAGTGTCGGTGTAGATAATCGGCTCCCCGACCGACACGTACTCGGAAAGTTCCTGCGGTCCCAACACCGACCATCGCTGATAACCGTGCCTAAACTCGTGGACTCAGTCCCGAGCGAGCCGGTGAAGCGATGGAATTTCCGAAAGGCCAACTGGAAACGTTTCCGCCTCCTTACCAACAAATCCACGAGGCATCTCGCATCGCCAAATACCAACAACGTGGATGAGGCATATCGGGACTTCTGTGGCATATTGGTGAAAGCGGCTAAAAAATCCATCCCACGTGGTCGTCGTAACAACTACAAACCGTGTTGGGATGCGGAGTGCAAGAACCTCTACTGCGCCTTCCTCCGGGCTCTCGCTGGAGCCGAGTCAAGCGGGGCTGCAACAGCCCTGCTGTCAAGACTCGGCCAAAAGAGGCAGGAGCGCTGGGAGGAGGCTATCAACACCATTGACTTCTCACACTCCAGTCGCAAGGCATGGTGTATCCTGAACAACCTTACTGGTAGGGCCAGACACTCCCCTCGCCACTGCCCCATTTCTGCAAATGAAATTGCATCACAATTCTTGAGAAATGGGGTACACGAGGGTAAAGGCCGCGAGCCATCACGACTCGTGGCAAAAGAAGTGTCTGACCTCTGGAGGGTCCCAACATCGAGCAGTGACAATATCTCCGGTGATTTCACACCGGAGGAATTCGCTGCCGCCCTTCAGCACCTAAAGTCAGGAAAAGCTCCGGGTCCTGATTCTATCTGCCCGGAGCTTATACTCCATGCCGCACCTGCCATGCTGCGTCGAGCCAACCTACCTCGGCGTGACATTGGACAGGTCACTCACATTTCGCCGACACATTGAGTCACTGCGCAAGAAACTAACATCTCGAGTGGCATTGATGAGGCGACTAGTCGGGTCAGGCTGGGGCGCCGGCGCAAGAACATTGCGTACGGCAGCCCTGGCTCTCGTGTACTCGACTAGTGAATACTGCGCACCAGCATGGTGTCGCAGTGCCCACACTCGCCTCGTCGATACACCTATCAACGAAGCCTTGCGCATTGTGACAGGATGCCTGCGTTCCACCCCTGTGGACAACCTTCCCATCCTTGCAGGCATCCAGCCCGCTGGGCTTCGCCGCGCTGGGGCCACAGCACATCTCACGTGCCGGGCCATGGAGCCAAACTGTAACAGCTGAGCCTCCCCGGCGCCTCAAGTCGAGACACCCATTTGTGCCTGCCGCACAGGAACAGGAGATCTTAACATCAGTGCGGCACGATGGGCGGACTACAATTGGAGCACGGAGTGGGAGGAGAACACCTCCAGACTCCGTGGCTTCATCCCCGACGTCGGTTTCCCCCCTATCGGGGTGGACCTGCCCAGACTGGCATGGGTGAGGCTTAACCGCCTCCGGACTGGCGTCGGGGGTTTCCGCTCATCGATGCACAGATGGGGCTTGGCTTCCAGTGTGGTTTGTGAGTGTGGCGCAGAGGAACAAACCACAGACCATGTCATCCTGTACTGCCCGATTTATCGGGCACCTAACGGGATGCATGGTCTGACGGTTCTGGGTGACGACTCGGTGGCATGGCTGCTGGAGGTGTGTCCCGAAATATAGCCCGGGTGAACCCCCCCCGAGGCTCGGGGGGGTAAAAGGATAGCCCCTCGCCCCCGGGCCTGGGGGAGTGGACAGAACAACACCTGCCCACACGACGACGACGACGATTCATAAATATTATTTTATTGATGAAAAAGTTGGTTTCCCTGGGAAATGTGCCGCAATCCTCCAACCCTCTGACTGATTGAAGTAAATAGCACTGTTATGTGCACTGCAAGGACAAAAGTCAATTAAATTTGTAAGTGCAAAATAAAATTCTCTGAATACGTTGTGCTCCAAGCCAAAATCAATTTGTAATTGGGTTTCTACTTAGTGACATTGAAATGTATACAATAAGTGTGTACGTGGCTGCAATTTCAGACTTACTGATGACTTTGTAAATAATAAATCGAAGGGATCTGGAGTGCAAGCAAAATTTAATTGACATAAAATTGTGAGCGTGACCATTTTAAGCAGTGAATTTACACCCACAAACAGTTTCCAAGGTTGTAATCCGTAGTTATTATCACAGAAATTAATAGGCTTGATTCTTAAGCATTGAAGTAGTAATGCTAAATAGTACATTTTTCAGCAGCTTTATACTATATAAGGCTGCTGTCTGCAATTCATGACTTGACTAACATTGCGATTTGTCTGCTGAAGATTACAGACATCGGCTATTGTATGTATAATTTAAGATGCATTTTTTTTTGTATAGCCCTTTGTATTTGAAATTATTTGTTTGTTTGTATTTTTCTCAAGCCTAGAAATCCAGCCAACAGTAAACTCTGTCTAAATTGACCGCAAGGGAGTACTGACAAATAGCCAGGTGCAGGTGACTGCCATACTAGGGTGACTGCCATGCTAGGGTGGCGTTGTCATACATTTGAAAATCACGTAACGTTAAGAAAAAAACATGAAGTTTGACAAAGATCACAAAAGCAAACATATCTATTGTCCAGTGCCCAGTATCCATCATATACTGTTTGTATTGTTTCACTGGAACGTGTGAGAGCTTTGTGCCTTTGGTAATGAAACTGTTAGGACCCAGGTTCTCTCAGTGGAATCACAGTTGGGACAATGCAGGAACTCACCCAAGTCAACAAACACTTTATTAGAGAAAATAAAAGTTTATTGAATGTCATGGCAGCCAACGGGCACTCTTTTGCAGTACAGAAACTTTCAACACACTGGTTGTATAGCCTGACTTAAATACCCTCGAGGGCCTTGACTTGAAGCACATGTCTATCTTATCTGTGAGGGCTTATCTCTTTCTTTCAGGATGACATGGGTTTTGTTCATCAACATCAGATGCTACTTGTCTTGCCCGATGCCTTGTGGCACCTTGGTGTCCATTCACTGAGGGCAGAGACCTATCCTCCCTCGACCCTTGACCTCCAGCCTCACAATTACCACCTAGACCCTGAGGACTAAAGCTGCATTCACACCAAGCATGATAACTACAAATGTTTTTAAAATATGACTACTGGATAAATAACTCTACTGGATGACAAAGTTCACACCACAACTATAATGCCAGCGAGGAACGATATCTTTGGGATTTTTTCAAAATTTCCAGCTGCATAAACAATAAAACACTTACAGCTAATCAAAATCCGTCTTTTTATTTGTGGCCGTGCCGACCTGCCCTGTTTTCCAGTGCCATCCCAAAAGTGCTGTTCTGCTGTCTACCGTCTACCTTGATCAATTTGAATGCAAGCATCAATACGCACATGCCTAACCACACATACAGACCAAACCTTTCAACCCATCAATACCCACACCTAAAGCTACACACACAGACCAAACCTATGAATTTATCAAAACCAAGGCTAAAAATGTTCAGATCACATCTCTGTCTCGGTGTAGTATGACACGTGACATTATATACTTTCAGAAAGAAGCACATTGACAAGAAGCTACCGCAGGTCATGGATAATGGTTGGTTCTTCTATTCGGCTTTTGACAGGAGCACAGACATAAGACACCAGCCAGTTCCCAATGAACACTCCGACAATTAGCATCACATTAGTGGTGCACAGGGACCTTTTAAAATGGGGATTGTTAAATGGAATGGGGAACAGGCCTGACATTTTTCTGCTGTTACGCATGTAGTTAAATAATTTGAGAGCTCTCATAAATTGTCAGCAGTTGTCGCTGGTAGGATTCCTCATACACAAGGCCGTCTAGCAGGATTCGCGGGAGTTGATGGATTTTATATAAGGCACTTTGGTCACAAGTAGGATTTGAGGGAATTTGCATAATTCAGAATTTCTCTGTGGATGTTTTTTTTTTTTACCCACATTACCCAGCACCTGAATCATTTGAAATTGCAACTTCAAGGCAAAGATCTGATCATAGCCAACATTTTTGATCAATTGAATGGATGTAAAGTGTGGATCTCAACTCCTGGAGTGCCGCGGTATCTGCTGTTTTTTGATGTGTTGCTGAACTTAAGTGCTTAATTTTAGTCTGATTGGCTAAGAGTCTGGAGACTGATGCTGTGACACAGCGTGACTCTGTTCAGAGATGAGACGGAGTGACTCTGTGTTCAGACATGGGATTGTGTGATTGTGTTCAGAGATGAGACTGTGTGACTCTGCGTTCAGAGATGAGACTGTGTGACTCTGTTCAGAGGTGAGACTGTGTGACTCTGTGTTCAGCGATGAGACTGTGTGACTCTGTTCAGAGATGTGACTGAGTGACTCTGTGTTCAGAGATGTGACTGAGTGACTCTGTGTTCAGAGTGACTGTTCAGAGATGTGACTGATTGACTCTGTGTTCAGAGATGTGACTGAGTGACTCTGTGTTCAGAGATGTGACTGAGTGACTCTGTGTTCAGAGATGTGACTGAGTGACTCTGTGTTCAGAGATGAGACTGAGTGAAAATGTTCAGCTTCTACCAGTCGGGGGCACTAACATTGATAATGGCTTCGCAAACACGAGAGGCATCTGTTTTCTGACTGTATCCTCTTTGACTCATGAGTTTATTCATTTATTTACTCATAATTTTTTGGTCATTTGTCATGGTCACACTCAACCTTGTGATTTTATCAATGTATTCTTTCCACAAGTTTGTCAATTCAGAATACAAAAAGCCAAACTGCAAAGATAATTGAGTGTGTCTGTATGTGTGTACGTGTGTAGGCGTGTGTGTAAGTGCATGTATGCCTGTGTTTATCCTTTATTTTTAAACCCGCTTTAAGATTGGAGTAGTCTGGCCTCCACAGCCTGCCCACGCACTGGCCTCTCTCAGTACAGACCTCCCCCACAGCCTGCCCACACACTGGCCTCTCTCAGTACAGACCTCCCCCACAGCCTGCCCACACACTGGCCTCTCTCAGTACAGACCTCCCCCACAGCCTGCCCACTCACTGGCCTCTCTCAGTACAGACCTCCCCCGCAGCCTGCCCACTCACTGGCCTCTCTCAGTACAGACCTCCTCCACAGCCTGCCCACTCACTGGCCTCTCTCAGTACAGACCTCCCCCACAGCCTGCCCACACACTGGCCTCTCTCAGTACAGACCTCCCCCACAGCCTGCCCACTCACTGGCCTCTCTCAGTACAGACCTCCCCCACAGCCTGCCCACTCACTGGCCTCTCTCAGTACAGACCTCCCCCACAGCCTGCCCACACACTGGCCTCTCTCAGTACAGACCTCCCCCACAGCCTGCCCACTCACTGGCCTCTCTCAGACCTCCACAGCCTGCCCACTCACTGGCCTCTCTCAGACCTCCACAGCCTGCCCACACACTGGCCTCTCTCAGACCTCCTCCACAGCCTGCCCACTCACTGGCCTCTCTCAGTACAGACCTCCCCCACAGCCTGCCCACTCACTGGCCTCTCTCAGTACAGACCTCCCCCACAGCCTGCCCACACACTGGCCTCTCTCAGTACAGACCTCCCCCGCAGCCTGCCCACACACTGGCCTCTCTCAGTACAGACCTCCCCCACAGCCTGCCCACTCACTGGCCTCTCTCAGTACAGACCTCCCCCACAGCCTGCCCACTCACTGGCCTCTCTCAGTACAGACCTCCCCCACAGCCTGCCCACTCACTGGCCTCTCTCAGTACAGACCTCCCCCACAGCCTGCCCACACACTGGCCTCTCTCAGTACAGACCTCCCCCGCAGCCTGCCCACACACTGGCCTCTCTCAGTACAGACCTCCCCCACAGCCTGCCCACTCACTGGCCTCTCTCAGTACAGACCTCCCCCACAGCCTGCCCACTCACTGGCCTCTCTCAGTACAGACCTCCCCCACAGCCTGCCCACACACTGGCCTCTCTCAGTACAGACCTCCCCCGCAGCCTGCCCACTCACTGGCCTCTCTCAGACCTCCACAGCCTGCCCACTCACTGGCCTCTCTCAGACCTCCACAGCCTGCCCACACACTGGCCTCTCTCAGACCTCCACAGCCTGCCCACTCACTGGCCTCTCTCAGACCTCCACAGCCTGCCCACTCACTGGCCTCTCTCAGACGTAGCCCACAGGCTGAAAACTGTCGCAGCAGGAACCTCCATTCTGCCTTCTTGCACAGGAAGAGCCTCTTACAGCTGCTTAGTGCTCTCCCTGCTGTGTCTGTGTTACTGTACACAGGAAGAGCCTCTTACAGTGGCTTAGTGCTCTCCCTGCTGTGTATGTGTTACTGTACACACAAAGAGCCTCTTACAGTGGCTTAGTGCTCTCCCTGCTGTGTATGTGTTACTGTACACACATAGAGCCTCTTACAGCGGCTTAGTGCTCTCCCTGCTGTGTATGTGTTACTGTACACACATAGAGCCTCTTACAGCTGCTTAGTGCTCTCCCTGCTGTGTCTGTGTTACTGTACACAGGAAGAGCCTCTTACAGTGGCTTAGTGCTCTCCCTGCTGTGTATGTGTTACTGTACACACATAGAGCCTCTTACAGCTGCTTAGTGCTCTCCCTGCTGTGTCTGTGTTACTGTACACAGGAAGAGCCTCTTACAGTGGCTTAGTGCTCTCCCTGCTGTGTATGTGTTACTGTACACACATAGAGCCTCTTACAGCTGCTTAGTGCTCTCCCTGCTGTGTCTGTGTTACTGTACACAGGAAGAGCCTCTTACAGTGGCTTAGTGCTCTCCCTGCTGTGTATGTGTTACTGTACACACAAAGAGCCTCTTACAGTGGCTTAGTGCTCTCCCTGCTGTGTATGTGTTACTGTACACACATAGAGCCTCTTACAGCGGCTTAGTGCTCTCCCTGCTGTGTATGTGTTACTGTACACACGAAGAGCCTCTTACAGCGGCTTAGTGCTCTTACTGTACGCTGTACGCATTCCTGGAAACGCTCTGTGCTTACAGTAAATATCAGTGTTGGCTTCAGTCACAAAATGAAGGAGTTCTTCAGAGAGATGTTATAAACCATGCTGGAGCCTCAGGAGGATTCGTGCTTTCAGTTCCAGTGTCTTGTGTTTGTGCAAGTGTGTGTGTGTGTGTGCGTGCGGGCGTATGTCTATGTGTGTGTTCCAGTGTGTGTTTGTGCAAGTTTGTGTGTGTTCCAGTGTGTGTGTTTGTGTGCAGGTGTGTGTGTATGTTTGGCCTCCAGTGTGTGTTTTCCCTGGGAGAAAGTGAAACGCCATTGCTGTTAAGGCTTCCCCTGGACTTCAATGTAATTTATTTCCCCGGAGGTCAGATGAAGAACCATCTTAATGACCAAATCTACATTTCTTCAGCCAGACAAATATACACCTCCTTCCCACCTGGGGGTTCTCTTGTTAATGAGGTAGTGCTTTCTGTGCCACATTGGGATTCCAGTACAATCTCTGCTGTCTGTGGTAATTTTTCAACTGCTGCAATCACTGGTAGACTAATAACATTCTTTTTCTGTTAACTAAAGGTGCGTATTTACTTGACGCCAAGGTGTGATATTGTTAATTTTAGAGCTGTTAAACTGAGCTGTAGGGATGTGCAAACTTCACTGACTGAAATAAATATTGAGAGCCTTTAGAATTACTGGTGAAATACATGTTGGTGAATTTTATAACTACATTATACACTCACTGAGCACTTTATTAGACTTATTTTATTTACTTATTGGTCTTTGTTGCTGTAGCATATCCACTTAGATGTTTGACACGTTGTGTGTTCAGAGATGCTCTTCTGCATACCACTGTTGTAATATGTGGTTATTTGAATTTCTGTCATTTTCCTGTCAGCTTTGACCAATCTGGCCCTTCTCCTCTGACCTTTCATTAACAACGCATTTTTGCCCGCAGAACTGCTGCACACTGGATGCTTTTTTCGCACCATTCTCTGAAAACTGTAGAGATTGTTGTGTGTGAAAATTCCAGGAGATAAGCAGTTTCTGAGATACTCAAACCACCCTGTCTTTCACCAATTATCATTCCACAGTTAAAGTCACTTAGATCACATTTATTCTCAATTCTGACATTTGGCCTGAAAAACAGCTGAACCTTTTGACCACGTCTGCATGCTTTTATGCATTTAGTTGCTGTACGCAGCATGTGCAGTAAAGTGCAAAGTATAGAGTCCCTGAATTTTTGATATGGCTCTGTACTCCAACACATTGGATTTGAAACAAAACAATTTTTTTCTCAATACCACACAATACCACCAACCAACCACCAATTCTTTGTCCATAATTACATTCTTACATGATCTTATTTTAATTTGTATATCAGTTCGTCCTTCCCTCTCTACCAATGTATGGTGAGCCTTCTGCCACAAAATGGCTGCCACGTGTCACCCAGGTGGGTGCTGCTCATTGGTGGCAATTTGGAGAGTTTTCCCCCTTCACCCTAAAGAATTGTACAAGTTCTGAGCCGAAAAACACTAAATGCAATGCTTCATCATCATCACACCAGACATGGGCCAAATATATATAATCATTTTATAGTGAAATACTTTTCTACGCTTTATTAATTCTTTATTAATCCGGACATAATCGCCTCGTGCATTGTTATGATCTTGTCTTGTGTGTAGGACCACGTAACTACATTTCCCATGATCCCACAGGACACTCCTGCAACACAAACCCGGCGTAACGTCTAGGTACCATTAAACCAATACTGTAACAGCAGGTGCAATAAACTTTCACGCTATAAGAGGACACTTTCAACCCGGTGAACTAGTGTATGCACTGCGCTAGATATCCACCAGGAAAACTTTGTAACGACCTGGAACCTGGTACACACCCGTGTATCACAACAGCTAAACACTCCATGCAACGAGGCGAGCCTGACCCAGGAGGAGACGTGACCATCTGGCAGAAATCAAAGTGTTCATGCCCAGAGAGGGGGACGAAAATGCAGTCCCTCCAAAAGGAACAGCTAGGTCAATTCCTTTGTTTTTGCTATACGCTGAAGACAATTGAGTTTGAGGTCAAAAGATGTACATGAGATGACAGCTTTTATTTTCTGGTATTGTTGTCTACATTCGTAAAAAATGGTCCAAATGTTGTCCGGTTTGATTGGTTAAACAAATAAACAGTTCTGAATGTCTACTCTTGGTTTTAACCTTGGGTTTTTCATTTGTGGAAGTTTTTAGACTGGCCAAGGCAATCACCAGACCTTAACCCAATTGAGCATGCATTTCGCCTCCTGTAGAAGAGATTGAAGAACCCCCCCCCCCCCCCCCAGCTAAAAGGCTGCAGTAAAGCCTGGAAAAGCATCACAAAAGAAGAATGCAACAGTTTGGTGATGTCAATGAGTCTCAGGCTTGATGCAGTTATTGCAAGCAAGGGATATGCCACCAAATATTAAGTGTTATTTACTTTCATTTACTTAAATACTCTGTTTCAATACTTTAGCTCACCTAATGTTCCAAGTAGTTTAACACATCTAGATGTTAATACCAGGAAATAAAAGCTGAAATTCGGAACCCTAGTTGATCTTTTCATCTGGAGAGTGCATGGATAGGCCCCACAGTCTGTTATCTGTTAAGGCACTGTTCTAGTGCATGGGTGGGCTCCACAGTCTGGTAAATCCAGACTCAGGTCAGCCTGATTTTCTTCCTCTGCCTCAGGTAAGAATTAATCTCTTCTTCTGAATCAGGTCAGATTGAATCTCTTCGTCTGACTCAGGTCAGAATTAATCTCTTTCTCTGACTCAGGTCAGAATTAATCTCTTCCTCTTACTCAGGTCAGAATTAATCTCTTCCTCTGACTCAGGTCAGAATTAATCTCTGACTCAGGTTGGCAACATGTGTCTGCACTCTCCTAAATCCATGCTTGAGCTTGCAATTGGCTTTGCAGAGTGAGCAGGACTGGATATTCTAAATTAGGGAGAAAAAAGGAGAAAGCTAAATCTATATTTAGTTTTTACATTTTACATTTTAGTCATTTGGCAGACGCTTTTAATCCAAAGCGATTTACAAGTGCATAGGTTCTACCATAAGTCAAAGCATCACATCCACATCCAGAAACTAGCAAAATACACATGAAATGCTGTTCTAAACATAGTTGTCATCAGAAGTGCATTTTTGCAGGGGAAATCAGGAGGGAGGACTAAGGTAGAGCTTGAAAAGGTGGGTTTTGAGTCTGCGTCGAAATAGGGGGAGGGATTCTGCTGTTCTGACAGTGGTAGGCAAGTCATTCCACCACTGAGGAACCAGAACGGAAACCAGGCGTGAACGTGCAGCTCGACCGCCAGGTGCACGTAGAGAGGGAACCGTAAGGCGACCAGAGCTGGCAGACCGGAGTGGTCTAGCTGGGGAGTAGGGAGTGATCAGGGATTGTATGTAAGGTGGGGCAGTCCCCTTAGCAGCCTGAAATGCTGAAACACTAGGGCCTTGAAACGGATGCGTGCGGCAATAGGAAGCCAGTGGAGGCCAATGAGAAGCGGGGTGACATGAGCCGACCTGGGCTGACTGGTGATCAGGCGGGCTGCAGCATTCTGGACCAGCTGGAGGGGCTTGATGGCACACGCTGGGAAACCGGCTAGGAGGGAGTTGCAGTAATCCAGGCGGGAAATGACGAGCGCCTGGACTAGGAGCTGGGTGGCTTTCTCAGTCAGGAGATGACGGATACGGCGTATATTACACAGAAAGAACCTGCAGGTTCTGGCAGTGGAGGATACTTGCGGAGCCAGGGTGAGGCAGTTATCAAGAGTCACCCCAAGATTCTTTGCCGTACGGGAGGAGGAAACTACAAAGTCCTCAACAGTCAATGAGAGGTCGATTGACAGAGGTGACTTAGCAGGGATGTAGAGAAGCTCAGTTTTGGCAAGGTTGGTCGGGGGGGAAGGAAATGAAGAGTTGGGTGTCATCAGCGTAAGAATGATAAGAAAAGCCGTGGGAAGAGATAACAGAACCAAGAGACATGGTGTATAGCGAGAAGAGGAGAGGCCCAAGAACCGAGCCCTGCGGGACTCCAGTTCGTAGGGGGTGAGGGTCGGAGACTGAGCCCCTCCAAGTCACCTGGTAGGAGCGACCAGAGAGGTAGGAGGAAAACCAAGCGAGTGCAGAACCTGTGACACCCATCCCAGACAGCGATGAGAGCAGAATCTCATGGTTGACTGTATCGAAGGCGGCCGACAGGTCGAGGAAGATGAGGACAGAGGAAAGGGATTTTGCTTTAGCAGAGTGGAGTGCCTCAGTGACCGCGAGCAGGGCGGTTTCAGTGGAGTAAAAGTTGTTCAGTAAAAGTTGTTCATTTTATACACTACCATTATTTGTAATTTGAGAGAAAGCTTTATTTTATTTTTTCTGGTGTTCAGCTTTGGGCCTGTGGACCCCCTGGGGACCTTGATAGTACTGCAATGACTACGTAGACTCCGATTTGTCAGAAGTATCCCAAAGCATAAAGCTTTGTCACAAAAATATAAACCTTTTTCACTGATGATGGGGTTTCATGGATGCTTTTGAGCCTGTGTTAGGGTCCCGGGATCAGAACAGGTTGAACACCCCTGGTCTAATGCTTTGGAAGCAGCAATGGATAAAAGTGATTTCGCTTTTTTATGAAACCAATGAGGCAGGATCAGCTGTTATAGCAGCTGGTAGTCTTCCACATAGCCATTTGTGTCACACCAACAAAGGTGCTTCAAGGACACCCTCTCCCAGTGTGTGTGTGTGTGTGTGTGTGTGAGTGATGGGTACAGCAGGTTATTCATTTACGGCACCGAGATAATACACTAATTAAAAGGAGAACCCAGTGTTTGACCTTGGCTAACACCATACCTTTCCATACCGTTGATATCCCGGACTTTCAGCCAGAGTTTCAAAGAAATAAACCTCATTTGGTGAGTTTCCGATAAATAGCACAAACAGGACATTTATGTGAGGTCAGAAATGAACATTCAAGTGTGGGCGGTTTGCAACAGATGGGTGTTTGGAATCGACTTCAAAGCCAGCACGTGTTACCGCAGTCTCTTCAGATAACAGCTGTCAGGGCAGAAAGTAGGACAGTTTGCTTCCACTAAAGTGTGCAGCGTTTTGATCAGATACTGGGGCTAAACACTGCTCTGCTCTAATTGGGAGCAGAAAGACAGCTTGTGTTTGGTTTGTGACATATCAATTGAACTGCTGGTATGTTAATACAGTATATTACATGTTTTTCATTGGACATGTGTCATACAGCTTGACTTTAATAGGGAACCTTTGCATTGACAATCTGGGGAATCAAAATGGCTGGCATTGTGAACTCAATTAGTCTCCTGAAACCCGGCACAAAAAAAGTTTAAGTGTGTCAATGTAAGTAATACAACTTTCTTGGATGAAAAAAAACATGTTACAGTGAGAACCTTTTCAAAAATATAGCAGTACTGTTTTTCATCATGAGGAGCTTGCATTATCATTATAGAGCTGAAAAGTTCGTTTTCGCGCCAACAGCATGAATCCATGGACCAACCTGCCTTGTGGCAACAGTCCAAGCTGATGGCGGTGTGGGGAATTATTTTCTTGGCACACTTTGGGCCAGTTTATACCAATTAATCATTGCTTGAATGCCACAGCTTATTTGAGTATTGTTGCTGACCATGTGTATCCCTTCATGGGCACAATTTACCCATCTTCTAATGGCTGCTTTCAGCATGATAATGCACCATATCACAAAGCAAAAGTCTTCTCAAACTGGTTTCATGAACATTATAATGAGTGTTGTGTTGTGATAGAACAGGAGATTTGCAGCATGAATGTGCAGCTGACAAAACTGCAGTCATTGCATGATGCAATCTTGTCAACATGGAGCAGAATCTCAAAGGAATTTTCCTAACATCTTGTGAAATCCATGCCAATAAGAATTGAGGCTGTTTTCAGAGCAAAGGGCGGCCCTACCCAGTGTTAGTATTCCTAATATAGTGTTCCTAATAAAGTGCTTAGTGAGTGCCATTACATAAAGTAGGCCTATATTACTGATATTAGTACTATCCACTCTATACTCTACAATATACACTTCATTGCTAAATCTATCAAGTAGTCATACTAGTTTGTGTGTAAGACATGTTGAAAGAGTGATACAAGATATGTGGTCCCAAAGAGGGCACATTCAACATGTTGGAAATACAAAAAAGTGCTCAATAAGTATTAACTAACTTTAAGATGCAAAATTGCCAATACACTTTACAGTGCACTACTCTAAGATTATGAGAGGTTTGAATCTTAAACAATCTTCCCAGTGGTGACACATATTGTTTGACATAGACTAAACATGGCTGTAGCATGTGCTGATGCCTTGATGGAGAGCAGGCTGATATTAGCATTAGGGCTGATCAATTTAATTCCCTGTCCTTTGAGGCTCTTAGCAAATGGAAACAGTTTTTTGTGATTAATACTATATGTAGGTATTGCACAATAATTGTCACACCAGTGTTCAGTTACTGAAGACAAGAGTCTGTGTTCAAAGACTCAGTTTAATAAAGACTTGAGGACAAATGATGATTTAATCCCAGTGGTCAAATGCACTGAGAATACTTCCTGCTTCCAGCAAATTGCTGCTCTTTGTGATTATGTTTTTCCATCAACTATTAGCACTTTAGATGCTGAAGCATCAGAATTAACCACTTTGGCCAAAAATACAACTCAACAATTCAATGTCACCAAGGTCTCCTCCTGCTGCCATGTCAACCACAATCATAAGCACAACAGCCTGTCCAGCAATCATTGTTATTCATGAAAGAGAGAGAGAGTGAGAGAGAGAGAGAAATAAATGAATAACACTAGATTAAAGAATATTATTATTATTATATTGTTATTTATTGTTATGTTAAAAAATCCACCTGTAGTGCAGAAGAGCCCATCAGTCCTCAGGATCACACTCTGATTCAAACGGAGATACGAGCAGTGATGTTATGTTTCTGAAGATGAGACTGAGCAATCTTAGCGACAACACTGGACATAATTAGCCTGAATCCAGACCCCGATTCACCTAATTTTCCTTCTCATTTTGACAAAGTCATTACAAATTATGTTTTTTTCAGTCTGAAAATTGTATTAGCCAGTACGCAACCACAAACAGAGCCTCTACAAATAATTAATTAGAATTAGAATGAATATTAATAATCTGGTGTAAAACCAGATTACAATTGTTCAGAACATTCTAATCACATTTTTCTGTTGTTACAGGGTTATTTGGTCACAATTCATTGTACAGCCCATTAACATCATATTTCCAGGGTAAATGCCAAGTATTTATCAGGGGTCGACAAATTGGTTGTCTGGGCGCCAGGGGTAACCAGAGGTTAGTCTCTGGCAACTGAACCTCAGCCATGCAATGCCCAGCAGAAGACCAGATAAATTAGCCTAAACCACAGCTAACTGGTTGCCAATTAATAACTGTTGTCAAAAGGACAAGATCTGACATAGGGATGGTTGACACACTTTTTACTCACTTGTGACTCAATTTAAGCGCATCATATAAGATTCATTTCAACACTAGTGCAACCCTTTAAAGGAAATATACCCATTTTGGGAAATATACCTTTTTTCCGACTTTGACAAGATGTTCGATTTCATTAAAATTTTTGTGCATTCACTGGCTCAATTTCCATGTTAGCATAACAGGTTAGCTTAGCATAAAGACTTGAAGCCTATAGGCGTCAGTAGCCTACCTTCTGCAAAGTGAAGAAATACACCTTACAGCAACTCCGAAGCTGTCATATTTACACAAGGTATCGTGCAATTGAATTTGAAATGCATGTGTGGGAAAAATAATGTTAAAAACATGATGTTGTTTTCAGAGAAGTTCTACCTTTTAAAACTACTTTCAAAAGGTGCATGGATTGGGTGTCTCGGTGGCGCAGCCTGTAGAGCACTGACCGTATGCTCATTGCGAGCCGCGACATCGGCGGTTCGAATCTGACCGTCCGACATTTGTCGCATGTCTTCCCCTCTTTCTCGCTCCCATTCTTCCTGTCTCTCTATACTATATACTGTCCAATAAAGCTGAAAAAGGCCTAAAAAATATCTTAAAAAAAAAAAAAAAAAAGGTGCATGGATCACTGCAAATCAACCAGCGGAAGATGGAAGAGGATACGTGTGTTCAGCAGTTATAGTTCCAACTGTCTAACTTCTCCGAAAATAACGTCTCATTTACATTTTTTTCTTGCACCTCAGGTAAATAAGACAGTTTCGCAGTTCACTTTGAAGGAGGTAGGCTACTATAGGCTTCCTGTCTCTTTGCTAAGCTAACATGTTATGCTAACATGGAAATTTAGCCAGTGAATGCACAAAAATGAAAATGAAATGATTTCCCAAAATGTTGATGTTTTCCTGTAAGTCTATATATATATAGATATATATATAATAGTACATATACCTTTTGTCCTCTTGCATTAACATAAAAAGTTAGAAACACACAAAGACAACCTGTCGCTTTGTTGGCACATAATATGGGGCTGGTTGTCACAAAAAACTGTTTTATAAAAACTGATAAAACATTCATAAATATTGTAGTCACCAAATACTTTCTATATTTGTAGAAATTTCAAATATCTATTACACTATGTGTATCTGTAAAATATGCACAGATGTGTGTTTTTCACCTAACTTTCATAGCAAAATGTTCTCAATGAGAAAATCTTTGATGGACATAACCAGATAACATTTCAAATGTGTAGTGAGAGACATTTTGTTTTAGGCAATTGATTTGACATGAAAAATTGCATGAAGAATTGTAACTAGTGACCACATTTTGTAGCCTAACAAAATAAAAACGTATATAAATGATATCCTTCCCTTCACAGTTTTGAATGTTGATAATTGTTTGAAGATGAATGAATAGCATAGTTGTATAGGAGAAAAACATCAATTAATTGAAATTTTACTTTTTTACATGAATAACATTAAACCCCCCCTCACTGCAATGGTGTGTGGCTTATTCTTGAAATTACCATTTCAGTGAACTCTGACCCCAAAACAGAACATTTTCATAAAAAAATCTTTGAACAGTGCCTTCTGGGAGCAAGATATAAGAAGTGTGACGACCAACTCGTGTGACAACCATCCCCGGTCTCCCCTACTATTTGTTTGATTAATTTTAATTGCCGATCGGAAAACAAACCAAAGATTTGCACCGGATTTATGAAACAGGAGCAGACATTTTATTTTTTTATTTTGCATCTGTCAGGAATGCAAACAAACAGACCCAGTAGTGAGACCAAGGTGTAGCTTTCAGTTCAAAGTCTTTATTATAAGTTTGGCAGGTTAAACAGGCGGAGGTCGATCAGCAGGGAATTGGCTGTTCGTTATTAAGTGTCCAGGCAGAGGGTCAATACACCAGCAAACAGAGATATCAAGGATAATCCAAAGCCGCAGTCACAGGCAAAGAGTTGATAACGAGCAGGCAGAACAGACAAAAACAGAATCCAAAAATAGAAGTCGAAAAACTAAAACGTGTCGATAAACAGCAGTTCAAAATTAGACAGATGGGAAAAAATAAAAGCGGAAGTCGTAACAGGTATCAATCGGAATGTAACGCTGGAGAGTATGGTCGGGACACAACAATCTGTCAACTAACTAGACAAAGGTGTTTTTATACACTGGTAACAAGAGGGAGATGGCAATCAGGTGTGGGGAAACAAATGACAGGGAACGAATGAACTGACAGACTGACTACGGTGTGTACAGAGCGTAATAAAACACGGAAACACTGAGTACTTAGACAAAAACTAGACAACGATAAACACAGAACCTGGTAATATCCATGTGTGTATGTTGATAAATACCAATCAATCGCAAACAAGAAGTGTGCGCAAAATGTATAATTAGCATAAATTGACGCCCCTAAAATACATTATGAGGACCACGGAAATCCCAAAAAATACTTTGTAGCCTAGACATGATCTGACTTATTTTTTTATTTTTATCATTATATGACTGTGTGTGCTATATCTACTTTGTAACTTATCTTTGCGAACATGAAAATATATATAAAACTTATTTCGGACTTAACATCTTCTAAATGTTAAATGACTGGGACACACAAGGTTCTAATCCCGGTGTAGCCACAATAAGATCTGCACAGCCGTTGGGCCCTTGAGCAAGGCCCTTAATCCTGCATTGCTCCAGGGGAGGATTGTTTCCTGCTTAGTCTAATCAACTGTATGTCGCACTCGATAAGAGCGTCTTATTGCCAAATGCCAATAATGTAAATATAATGTATGCCATCATGTTTTCTTATAATAAACTTGAATTTGAGTTTTTGTTTGTTGTTTATTCTGTTAAAAAACAGACAAGAAAATTAAGCTGATTGTCCTCATGGAGAAACATAAAGTGATGCCAAACCTGATGAAGATCCAATGGGCTCAAAAGGTTGTCTAGAATAAAGGTGTGTTAGGAGCATGTCAGTGTGCAGGCTTCCTTCTTTTCATCCAAACTAACATCTAAACATTGATAATTAGCCTATTTTTGTTCATATAGGCTAAAAAACTATGTATACGCCACATAGGACTTGAATGCTGACCTACGCAGCAGAGATATTACTGTTTTTGTCATCTCTGTCTTGGGTTCTACATACTACGGAACAAGAAAAACAAGAATTTGACATAAAACTGGAGGCAAAGTTAGAAAATTATAGGAGAGACGTTACTGTCGGAGACTATCAAGGAGCGATATATTTTCACTGTTCTGTGCCAGTCCGCAAGAGGTTGAGGACAGAAAGCACCTGACCATGTTCTGGAAGTAAGCCATGCTTTAATCTTCTATTAAAGCTATAAATAATCTAAAGAGAGTCAAGTGCTGCATTCATATCAGAGTGACCAAATTACCACCTCCCGAGTAGGAAAAAAAAGTTAATGTAAACCTCTGAAATTAAATGCGAGGCAAAAAACTAAACTCACTAACAAATTAAGCGCATCAGCCACATGCCATGCCACTTCAATACCATGATGTTTGAACTTGAAGTTGCCATTATTATTTGTTGTTTCTTTTGTGAGCCTCAACAAAGAAATCGGCTCAGTCTTTGAATATGCACTCTTTCCGAAGTAGATTACGCCATGCCACAAATCTTCTAATAGGCTAAAGCAATACATTTACAATGTAAAGAGAGGCGAGACATATAAACTACGGTCTAAGCAGGGTACGCCATATTTATAGCTTTGTAACTTTTTACTTGTTTTATGGAATCTATATTACACTCCACTTAAGCATTAATTCATCAGGATTATTGGAATGAAACATCACCCATTTTAATGTTGAATCCTGTTGCGTTTTTATATGATATGAATAATTATAATACTCAATTTGCTCATTAAAATAATTTGAAATTAAATATCAATTAATGGAATAAGTGCACAAAGCACACTTTACAACTGTGCGCTTTAATTTCTGTGCACAATACGAACAGCTGAGACCACTCATGAAGAAAAAACTTCTGAAAAACTTTGATTTGTGCAAATTAATTTCAGAAGAATTTAGGGGGAATTTCGTTCGCCTCACGTTTTATAAATGAAGCCCAGTGTGTGGGAGATTTAATCATCGCCTGCTTTTTCATCCTCCATATTTTCTTTCTTTCACACACTGTCAATAAAGTGGAAAACCTAGACTCCAGACTGGTTGAGGGTGTAACGTTCGATGACAAACTTGATTGCTAAGGGCTGGCTGGCTCCTGCTTAGT
The DNA here is from genome assembly GCF_963514075.1 of Conger conger. Classification (NCBI taxonomy): domain Eukaryota; kingdom Metazoa; phylum Chordata; class Actinopteri; order Anguilliformes; family Congridae; genus Conger; species Conger conger. The sequence continues at coordinate 38,501,669 of NC_083774.1, read as the reverse complement.
CTAATCAACTGTACGTTGCTCTGGATAAGAGCGTCTGCCAAATGCCAATAATGTAATGTAATGTAATAAACGGCTTGTGGTGAGGTTGCTGCCTGTTGCAGCATATATTGCACAATGTAGCCCATTTCATTCATTTGAATGCCTTGTATTTTTTGCTCAGGGAAAGCAAATGTGTAGGAAGTGAGGATGTCTCCAAAAACCTAGGCTTGATGTGCTTGCTGAGCATTTATTTTAATTATTTAGAAGTGTTTTTATAATATTATTATTTATTTTGAATTATTTAGAAGTGTTTTTTTCCCAGAAAATAATTCAGTTATGTTCTGTATGTCACGTAGAATGTTTACTAATGTTCCTAATGTTTTATATGTTATTTCAAAATAAAACACATTTTATTTTGAATAAAGCCTGTTAATACTATGAAACAGGCTGAGAAACATATGCTCCTCACTTAAGTTTGTTTCATGGTACTGACTCTTGGTATGTATCAGGCTGTAAAATAAAGGATTACCGGTTAATTTATGGAGAACCGTATAATAATGGTTAAATTCATGTGTGTACATAACTCTGGGTGTTGCATCGGGCCTGGATTCACTTTTTGGGATTTTGAGGCAGAATCTTGTCCAACACTGTTACCATAGCAATGATTTCACCTCGCCCCCCGGCGCTAGGGAAGATCAGAGAGGGAACTTCTGAAATGTAATGTTCGTGTCTCGATATTTCTTACAGGAAGACACCTACTTGGGTGCATGCTGCAGTCTCGGGTGAAAACACCACCTTTGAATATATGATATTTCTGAAATCTCTGAGAAGGTGTAAAAATCTGTATTTTATACTGAAGTTTTAGCATATGGCAGGTAAGGTGTACTTGTGAAGTACTTCTGATAAAAATAAAAATAAAAACTCCATTGATGAAGACTTTTTTTTGGAGAAATGATTTTAATGATTATACAGTGCAGACCATGCATATTTGGACAGTGTTGCAAGTAATTATATTTTGGCTCTGAACTCCAGCACATTGCAGGCAGCCATCCTTAATTTAGGAATTACATACCTTTTTATACATAGCCCCCCCCCCAAAAGCAATTGGTCGTCCCCCCGGAATTATGTAGTTTTGTTTTTCTCTGCATTTGAAGGATGCTTTTACAGAACTCTGCATGCAAGGGTTCAGTTGGGTGTTTGCCCCAATTTGCAAAATCTTGCTTTGTCTCTCTCTCATTGTGGTCTTCTCCACTCACGGCCCAAGTGACACACCGAACAATGCGTCTGTTTGAAAGCTTGCTCAGGCAGAGAGTTTATTTTGTTCCCCTTCTCGCTCCGTTCCCTGGTAAGCTCCCTCAAATTAAAACTTAAGGCATTCATGTGAGACAGCACAAACTCTTGGTTTTAATTTCCTGTCTAATGAACGCCTCGCTGAATAAACAGCTGTCCAATCTGCACGCAAAGCATTCTGATGCTGAGGAGGCTGCTTTAATGAGTCTTTGAATAAGGAGAGAGAGAGACAGAGAGAGAGAGAGAAACAGAGAGAAAGAGACACTGTAGCTGTGTCTCAAACTACAAACTGCGCTCCACACTACCATGCTCCTGAGTCCACAGTCCAGTCAGCGTTAGGGAGTTTGCACTTGGAGCACGAAAGCACGGTAGTTCGGAATGTTTTGTTCATTAGTGGGACACACTTTGTGGCGACATCTGACCCGTTACCTTCAACCTACGTAACTATCAAACAAAAGCCGATGGCATTCACATTGCACTTAGTAAATAAACATCAGATGAATGTGCTGTACAAGTCGAAATAGCTGAAATAGTCTGATAGCTATACGGAGGCTACACTCAGAAATAAAGGTATAGTGAAATGTGTCTAGCAACTACTTCAGTTGAATTCCTTTTGCTAGTGTTCAAGAAGCCAGGTCAGTGGGGGCAATGATAGCTGCCTGATATTAATTGCAGCTTAAGACAACTTTCAGTGAAAATCTAAATAAAGCTGTTATTGCCTTGTGAGCAACTGTGTGTTTTCATTATTTTTGTGCTGTTTAGGAGCTGGGTGATTGGTAAGCTATGCAGTTATTCTGGTTACAAGTAAGTTTGAAATGGAGCCGGTAATGTGTGTGGCTATGCAAAGTCGTTACGGTGTGTGATTTGCACCGAAATGGAAAGATGAGCTGCCGGCAAGGATCCTTGCTTAGCCTGGAATGCTGCGTTGATGAAAAGAGCAGTGCTTCGCCAGACAGCTGCACTAGCTTACTTCGCTATTCTGATTAAGATTATCACATTACATATGCTTAAACTTTAAGAAGAGTGTTGTTTTTGGTCACATATTCTGTTGTCCATTCATATTGCACAACTTTATTTACATAGACGATTCTGATAATGTACTGTTTGTAATCACAGCTGGATTTTACAGCAGGGAAGAAATAAGGCACTTTTGCTAGCTTTATTTTTAAGCTAAGTTATATGCACACTAGCTGTTTTAGCGATCCTGCCAGCTAGCTAGCAAGTTCTTTATACACAAGAATACATTTGTACCTAAGATTACGAATATGAATATTGGTTAAAATAGCTAGGTTACCTAGAGCTAGCTGTGTTGGATTAATGTTAGCTAGCTAGCTCAGTTAGCTGCAACAAATTGCATTGAACTACTGCTAATAGCTGATGTTATTAAGACAGATTAAATTAGCTAGCTTTTTCCAGTCAAAGTATGCAACGATGTACACTCCAAATATTGAACAAACGGAGTGCACATCTGTGCTCGCACTTCCAGACTTCCAGTTTTTCCAGGTTTGGACTCGCACTCCAAGATGGATGCATGCTCGCTATGTGGAGCACGTAAGTACACAATTTCACTGGGAGTGGGCGGGGGCTCATGTACAGCAGAGTGACGGCTGGATCAGCCCAGAACATGGTGGCTTGTTGCTCTGTTTAATGGAAGCATTTAATTTTGCCCTAAACTAAAGATATCCAATAGGCAGAATACCCAACCACAGTAAGAAACCGGAAAATGAGGAAAGACCTTGAAGAAGTGATCAGAGCCTGCCGATAGACAGGTCCTGCAGGCCCAGGGATGAGAGGGTGTGCTCCCACTGCGACCCAGAGGAGAGCGCCACAGAGCTGCAAACTTCCTCAGAGAACATTTCTTCTCCAAATAAAAAAAAACAATACCTAAACTTCCCAAACCTCCCCAACTCAAATAAAATTGAAATTCTCCTGCGAGAGGTAAGGTGTTGCCAAACCTGCCACAGCCGGATGGACAGTGAAACCCTTGTTTAATATGTGATTTTATTATTTTTATAATATTGTTATTTTCATTTATTTATTTATTCATAACGCAAACACCCAGGCAGAAAATATTGAGTTGCTTTCATTCACTTAAGGAAAACCTTTTAAAGACTTTTCTCATAGTGTATTATTTACACTGTGAAAAAGATGCCATATGCCAAATGAAATGGAATAAAGAGAGTGGTGCTATGAAAATAACATCAGTCCGCGAGAGTAGATGTTTACTCACTGGGTGGTCTTATAGTGGGCAGTCATGAGGTTAATAATCTAGCAGCAGGAAGGTGTCATCATTGTAAATCTGTATATAAGACAAGAATAAAAAAACATTTTAAAATATGAGAGTGAATCAGTGTGCATTTCTCTGCAGTCCCCCATGGCAACCAATGCTGATGAAAAAGCTAAGAAAAACAGTGGCCTAAAAAAGCAAACAAATTAAACCAATCAATGTGTTACTGTATATAATCACCTAATGTAGACATCCCCTGGGAAACTTTAGAAAACAAAGACGATTTTCTCACACCCACCCCCAGATTGCCCTACACAGGATTTCTTTGTGGTTTTCTCTCTGTACTCCAGAAAGCAAACAAATAAAACAAGTGTATAGGATTTACTTTTTATACATTGTTCCCCCAATTTTGAGGGACCAAAAGTAACTGGACAAATGAACACAAACTGAAATAAAGTAATCATATTGTCACGTTTCAGGTCTGTCTTGCCTTGTTTTTATGTTTTATCATTTGTCTTAGTCACGTATTGTCTTATCATGTATTATGTTAGTCTAGGTTCGTCATGTTGTTTAGTTTGTTTCTTTACGATTTATTTTCTTGTCATGTCTAGTTATGTTTCGTTACGATTATGTTACCTTGTTATGTTGAGTGGTTATCGTCTTAGTTCGTTTAGTGTTATGTTTTGATTTATGTTTATTGTTACGCTGTTCATGTTACCTTACGTTTCTCGTGCATGTCATTTACTAATTTACTAATGCTAGGGCAGGATAGGTTTATTACTAACGATTACTAATTACCTTATTAAACTTGTCATCCATCGCACCTGTTTTCCATTCCCTTGCTGCTCTCTAACTAATTGTCTACACCTGTCTACACCTGCATTTATAGCCCAGTCGCGCTTCTGTTCTTCGTGAAATTGTCTGCCTCTTGTACGTCAAAGCAACTTTTGAGCGGTACTTTCATTGATTACTTGTTAAGATCCAAGCCTGCCTACCGACCATTGTTTATTGATTTCTGTTTCGTTGACCATCGTTTGTTTTTGACCACATCCTCGTCTACCGTTTTAGTACCTTTGCCTCGCTGCTTGTTTTATGGTTTCGACTTCCGCATCGCCCTCGACTACGACCCTGCCTGCTGTCCACCTGTACTTCTGACCCGCTGACAGCTCTCCTGCTACCAGACGTCCCTGCACGTCTACCGACTACGAGTTTACCTCTTCCCTCGGCACCGTGCTTTTTGTTTGTTTATTGTTTGTTTGGCTGGATCTACGTGTATGGACTTTGCCAACCCCCACGCACCCGTCTCACATATTCAATATTCCTCACATCCTGTGCCCCATCGTAGTTATTTCCTGATTTCCCGCTTCTATGTGTTTTCTGGTTACCTGCCTGCTGCCCTGCCCATTCCTTGCCCCTTAGCCCTGATCCTGTTCTGCCTTTCTATAAGGGTTGAGGAATGGCGGAGAGCCAGGAGCGACTAAGGGAAATCCCCAGTAAGCGGGCACGCGAACGTGTCCGCCACTAAACCCCGGAAGGTAGATGAAACCAAATAAAGGAAATAGCCCCAAAAAACAGCTAAGGAAAATAAAGCAACCCTTAAAAACCAGGGCGAATAACCCAACCAAAATGAGTGCTGATAACGAGCACTACAACCCCAGACCGGGGACAAAATAAAATAACAACCTAGTAAAAAAAACACTAGGCACGAAAACAAAGAACCTTAAGGCACAGCTCAGGAAAAAACACAAACCAAAATACATGTACTAGGGACAACGTCCCTCACCCGCAAGCTCACACGAGCTGAAAATGAAATCAAAGAAAAACAAAGAACCTTACGGAAGGCATCAGCTGTGCACACAGCACCAACAGGCTGAGCGTCTTCCTTACCTTTTCTTTTTGTTTTGTTTAGTTTAGTTTAGTTTTTTAAATGACAGAAAACCGAACCTGCAGGATACCTGACTCAATAAGGCTCAGAGTCTTACCGCGTGCACACCGGCTTGGTATTAGAGCGAACAGTAACACCAAAGCGTCGACCGATTGTCTGCGAGTGCTTTATATACAGCCTCAGGAGGTAAGGTACTATTGGCACTAATGGAATGGAATGCTTTATTGTCATTGCACAGTACAGAGCAACGAAATTACAGTTGACAGTTTCATCCCGTCCAAGAAACATACAGTGGCCATTTCGTGGCCAACATGGGGGGGGAGACAGGAGCAGGAGAACTATCATTAGATAAGAAAGAAACAATGGGGGGAGATGAGGGGAAAGAAATACAGCTCCCCAAACTGAGCTCCTTTAGGGGGGCCCAGTGCGGGATTAGGAAAAAAAACCTTGGCACATAAGCAAACAATTAAACATCACAACAAGAAACTCGAGACATGCACATTTGGTATTGGGAAAGGTCTCAGGGAGGGGAGGTGTCACAGCTCAGACACTAGGGGGAGTGCGCAGCCCATGGCGCAACGCTCAACTCCCCAGCAGACTGCTCTATGATAGGGAAAGACTCGAGGGTGCCGACCAAGGCATTGAATCCAAGGGTGTGTGTGCGTGTGTCTTTGTGTATGTGTATGTGTGAGCCTCTATACTTCGTCACTGCCCAGGCCAACAGTGTTCTCTATCGGTGGTGAGGATTGGAGACAACCTTGAGTCCCAAGAGGTGAAGTCCACAGGAGGAGTAGGGAGGAGAGGGGTGGGGTTTGGGGGATGGGCTGAGCAGCTGTCTGCATACCATCCAGGAGAGTAGAAATCGGCTGTCCAAGGCCGAAGCGGGGGAGCCAATGAAGATAAGCTTGTTTGGGTTAGGCCGACTCTGCAGTTTTCTGCCTGCCTTAAAGTCTCACTGGTTCTCTCGGTCCAAATTAGCCGAATGTGATGGCCCATTCCGAGTCGTTCCAATCCACTTCTCCAAGTCGTGATCCATCTTGCGAGTGAGGCGATGCAGTTCGCCTATCGCTTGAGTCTGAGTGTTCATGATCCGACACATTCCCTCTGTAAAACCCAACGCTAACCCAACGACGGAATTTAGCGAGGGCTGAAGGTATCAGCGTGCTCGTCCTTCTGGTGTTGCTGAAAGAATACTAATAGGGTTAAAAAGTAGTGGCCCCTATGCAGACAGTCTAGATCAGCCAATAAACAAACCACGATACAAAGGCAGTAGTACCACTCTGCCTTCCGCTCTTTACTGGTCCGGGGCTGACCCAGAATCTCCACAATAGGGCCAATAGATTCACCTTCGTTTATCTGACTCCATTTTAGAATAATAATTTAGATTAGTTATCCACATTAGTGGATGTCGTATTTATAATTTTGACTTGATCGCTATAGGAATCCTGTACTGAGAAGAACTTGCTGAACAATCCTCTGCTGGTACCACCGCATGTCACATCGCGCGTAATGTGCACGTCTCACGAACTGACTAGCTATCTGTAGTCATTACAGAGGTCGCAGGAATAGCTACTCTCGGGTATATCTGTTTACAGCCTAGGGACCCAAGCAGACCAACATAGCTACGGCTGTGCTCGACATGAATGAACTACCAAGCGGAGGCGAGGGATTTACCAACATAGGTCTACGGGTGCTATACGCCGTGATACAGTAAGTGGAAATAATCATCCTCCCTAGACCAGTTCGAGGGGGTAAACCACGCATTCCCTGTGTAAGTGTCAGTAAGAAAAACCAAACAGATCAAGTTTTAACAATTTTATTTTACCAGGCAGGTTACATACACGTAATTGCATACTAGTTCCAAATAAAAACATTGCAATGCAAACCAAATTACGGAGTCTTAAACGTCATACCTGGTAATAAAAGCTACATACGGGAGTCTGGCTACAGACACCCTGTACGTAGAAACTACGTGCACGGAGTGCACGGGAGGCTGATTGCATTCTCCCAGATTGCTTAGTTTGCTGTCCTTAAATCCAAATTATGGCCTTTGATGTTAATCTTAGAAATGAGTCACCCATCTGTAATTTGGAGCCACGCCTCCCCAGGAAGCGCAGGGGGGTTGAGGCACATGGCTTTCACTGGGGCAGAGCTCCACACAGCTTCTCCTGGTTGGTTATGATGTACAGGGTTTGCTGTTGCAGAAATAAAATCATTGCACCAGTCGCACTGAAACAATCAGAATAATACCAAACATGAATATTATCTAAACTGACTTTGTCATGAAACATCCAATGCTGTACACATCATTTAGTGACTGAGTAAAGAGGGAGAGAACAATGAAGGGGGGTTCAGGAGAAGGTCAGGGCCTAACAGGCCGTGCCCTCTGAAACCTTCCCGTGCCTAAAGAATGTTGCCCTGTCGTAAGAGTTTTACGACTGGAGGCCTGAGTCTTCCCCCACAGGCTCCTGCCCATATGGGTGTGGAGATAAGGGGGGGGTTCATGATGCATGCTCCTAAATTACTTTACAGCCACATATTCCACAATACCAGAGGAAGCCAGCAAGCTGACCAGCCCTGAGTGATAATGCCAGATTTCGGCCTTACACCTCAAAGACGGGCAGCTTCTCAATTGCCAAAACTGCTGCCAACGCCTTTCGAACTTTGCGATAAACCAGGAACCCACCAAATCCAAACAGCAGGAAACCTGTTATCATAATCCCAATTATGTAGACGTCTTCAATATCCTCCACGGAAAGGATGGACAGACACACGACCCTCTGTACCTCATACGAGTCCATCATGTATCCGGTTGCATGCGTTCCGTCGGGGCAGGCGGGTTCTCCCTTACCCAGTTTTCTCGTCGAGAAAATTTGATCAATTGCAATCAGAGACCAGCTGATCAGATCCATAATTTCAGTTTTCGGAAAGAGATGCAGAGAGAGGCTCAGAGTTACAGGTTCAGACAGAGACTACACAAGGACAAGAGCAAAGCAGGAGAGATAAGGGCAGGGAGAGAAAGAAAATGCAACCGCCTCCGTCGAGAGCAGCAGAAGAAAGAGGGCCAGGTGAAAATAATAAAGACCCTACCTCACAACCCTGACATTTTCTCCTCTGAACCCCATCTCCGTTCCTGCCCTACCTCTTGGATTGCGCTCCTGGTTTTGACCCTTGCCTGCTTTTGACTCATCTCGCCTGCTCAGTCACTATGTTCTGCCTATTCTGTGCTGTTCTTGTTTTCTGGCTTTTGTACCTGGACTGTCCGACCTGTGAAATAAAGATCCTTTCTCTCAGTCATGAGTCTCCATGTAGTTCCTGACACTCTGTTTCATGACAATTCCGTTGCAAATCCTTTGCAATAAATGACTGCCTGAAGACATCACCAGATGCTGGGTACTGGTTAATATTTTTAAGTAGTATCGATTTATACAGCTGGATGCACATATGTCTCAAAGCCACCTCGGACATCCCCTCCCAGTCCTTGGATATCTGACACCCTCCTTTTTTTATTTTGTATTAATACTTTTGTGTACACTGAATGTACATGCTCGGACAGAAATCTCTGAAAGGCGTAAGCCTTTCTTTTAATTTAAGTCTTAATCCATGAGTGTGCCGTAAATTGTTTTTGAGATATTGATTAGGTTCGTAGAACAAGCGACCCAGATGCTAGACCAAGTCTTTATTATAAAGATGCAGGTCAGACAGGCGAGGGTCAATAGCCAGCAAACAGATACAGCAGAGATCCGGCAGTTCATAATAGAAAGTCCAGGCAATGGGTCAGAATTCCAGCAAACAGGTGTATCAGGGATAATCAAAAATGTAATCATGGTCATAGGCAAAAGGTTGTTAACAAGCTGGCTAAGCAGACAAAAACAGAAACAAGAAACAAAAGTCGGTATACAAAAACTGGTTGATACACTGCGGGTCAAAAGTAAACAGACAGGAGAATCTAAGTTGGGGACGAAACAGGTCATAGGTAGCGACTAGCGACTAGACTAGACCTATCGACAGCAGCTCCTGGCTACAGGTCAGTGTTTCTCCTGACTTTATGATTCACACAATCACAAGGATTACAAAGTAAATTCGTAAGGGGCAACACAACATCCGAGAAGTTCCGGCAGAAACTACCAGCAGAAGAGCACGGACACATAAGTTTATTTTCCACCAAACTTCTTGCTCCAAAAAGGCCTTCGGTACTCCAGTCCGAGGCTCGGGCGGCCTGCCCCGCGGCGAGAGACGTATTACCGTATTACAGAATAATAAAATGTCAATCCTGACCTCTTTACACTGCGAAAGTTGTAAAAGTTTAAATGAGAGGATTGCAGTTCTGGAAGGACGGATCTCCGTCTTGCACTCCATTAAAGAGGACGAGCTGTTCCTCGATTCATTTATGGAACCCCGTGGAACTGATGCTGCTGTTTCGCTGCTTCGCCCCGAGGCCGAGCTCCCCGTGGCGGGGGCGGCTTCGAAGGATTGGTCACAGCTAGGGGCTAAGCCAAAGAACTGCAGCACTCCAGCTTCCACAGCTAATGCTGCTTGGGTTACTGTCCCGACGGCAGCCGACAAGGAAGGCGCACTTTCTTACCCCCAGTCCCAGAAGAGTTGCGGCTGACGAACACCTTCCAAGTGTTGGACGGACTCACTCAGCCCTGGGAAGACCCCCAAGAAAACAATACTTCAGACCTACATGTTGCTTGCGGTTTGAGCGAGCCTGGCTCCGCTTGAGTGACACTCCCCTCCACTCAGAAACCAGACCGGCGGTCTTCACACCAGGCAGCGACCTCTGCTTCCCAACGAAGGATCCTCAGGGAGTGGTTCTCCTGACCCTGGTCCAATGCGGAGTCCTCCCAGGTCTGATGTTGCGGCCCTGCCGCAGCCTCTGCCTGCCCGGACACGCTCCCCGGGGTCGCCGACGCGATTGCGTAGATCCCTCGCCCCTTCATCTCGTCAGTGCCCCTCTCCCGGGGAGATGATCTCTACTTCCAATTGCAGGCCTATGAAGGAGCCTGTCCCTTCTCAACCTCGTCCCCTTTTCTCAACCCTTATAGTGGGTGATTCGATTACCCGGAAACTTCGGTTTGCGAATGCAGCTACACACTGCTTTCCTGGAGCAACGGTCCCCATCATCCTGGGTAAGCTACCAGGCATGATGCTATCGCTCCCGTCATCTATTAGCCGGATTATTGTACACGTTGGGACAAATGACACCGCTCGCCAACAGTCAGAGCTAACGAAAAAAGATTTCAAGGACCTTTTTAAGTTTTTAAATGACTGTGGAAAGTCCGTCTTTATATCTGGTCCTTTACCTATGCTATGTTTCAGCTGAATCCTCGGTCTTAATACCTGGCTCCAGTCCGCTTGCAGAACAAATAACATAGGTTTTATCGACAATTTTAACCTATTTTGGAATCGGTTCTCCTTTTTTACGGCGGACGGAATCCATCCAAACAAGCTGGGCTCACGTGTGCTTGCTGCAAACATTCTACATGCTGTGCACTGTGCCAATGATTATGCCCCACGTGACTGACAATCAAATCGGGACAATCCTTTCCCTTCCAAAGTCAAAACACAGCCTATTGATGTGATCCCCCCCTTCTGTTCTAATGTGTTTACTGCAAGTATCCCTATTCCTTTTCGTGTGACCAATAGGCCTAGATTGTCTGACCCCTACCATCGTGATAGTCAGGCTTGCCGTGGTATGCGAGTGCTCTGTCCAGTTGCACATATCTTAAATTCTCCCTCCCCCAGTGTCGATTCGGCTGTTACTCAACAGGTAAACCTTCGCATGGCTCTAATAAATGCAAGGTCAATAGTAAATAAAACATTTTTATTAAATTACTTTTTTATCTCCCGGGGATTGGATTTTATGTTTATTACGGAAACCTGGCTCCATGCTGACGAATATGCATCTCTGAACTCCTTCCCCCTGACTGTTCATTCCTCAGCTCCCCTCGCACCACTGGTAACGGTGGAGGCATAGCCTCAGTGTTTAGATCTAATCTCATGTGCCGACTGTGTCATTCCACACCTAGTTACTCTAGTTTTGAGTTGCAGCTCTTTGAAATGAACCTGTCCTCCCCGGTGCTCTGCGCTGTGGCTTATCGTCCGCCAAAATGTAACACGGACTTCATTAATGATTTTGATTTTAATGTCCATGTGTGCTGTGAATCAAGACCTTTAACCAGGGAATTTCTGCACTTAATTGATTCTTTTAATCTCATCCAATCTGTATCTGGCCCGACACATTACTTCCCCTGCCAGAGAATAATTATGACCTTGTTTTAATTTGAATGAAATGGGCCGGAATTCACACTGAACGAAATGCACATATTAATGAGTAAATATAAAGAAATAGCAGAATCTTATTCATCTAACTGAAAAGTTTTAATATTATGTGTCAATAGGTGCACTGTGAACTCAAGGTTCTAAGGTTTTTGTCAATATGTTTGTTGCATCTTTATGGTAAAATCTCACAAAATTAATCATCCAAATAGAAAGGAAAGTTGATTTGATCTTGTCGGTGTCGCTGGCAACACCGCCGACCCCAGAGGGTCAATGCAAATATTTAATCAGCCAATCATGTGGCAGCAACTGCATGCCGACATGGTCAAGATGTTCTGCTGTTTTCTGACCAAATGTGAAAAGAAATGTGATCTAAGTTACTTTGAACGTGGAATTATTATTGGTGACAGACAGGGTGGTCTGGGATTTTCACACACAACAGTCTCTAGAATTCGCAGGGAATGGTGCGAAAAACTAAAAATATCCAGTGAGCAGCAGTTTTGTGGGCAGAAACATGTTAATGAGGGAGGTCAGAGGAGAACATAGGGCGGCCTGTAGCAAAGTGGTTAAGGTACATGACTGGGACACGCAAGGTTGGTGGTTCGATCCCCGGTGTTATCACTGTGACCATGTCAGTACACCTTTCCTTTTATGGTAAATGATAAATGGTTGGCATTTATATAGCGCTTTTATCCAAAGCACTGTACAATTAATGCTTCTCATTCACCCATTCATACACACACACTCACACACTCACACACCAACGGCGATTGGCTGCCATGCAAGGCGCCAACCAGCTCGTCAGGAGCATTTATGGGTTGGGCGTCTTGCTCAGGGACAGCCCGGGCGGGGGATCGAACCGGCAACCCTCCGACTGCCAGACAACTGCTCTTACTGCCTGAGCCATGTCGCCCCACAATAAGATCCACACAGCCTTGAGCAAGGCCCTTAACCCTGCATTGCTCCAGGGGAGGACTGTCTCCTGCTTAGTCTAATCAACTGTACGTTGCTCTGGATAAGAGCATCTGCCAAAATTCCATTAATGTAATGTAATGGACTGTTCGAGAAAGGCCAGACTGGTCGAAGCTGACAGGAAGGTGACAGCATGCAGAACAGCATCTCTGAACATACAACGCATCAAACCTCTAAGTGGATAGGCTACAGCAGCAGCAGAAGACTTAAGTCTAAATAAATGTATAAATAAGTGCTCAGTGAGCATATTTACGTATAGGCCGCATGCTGGAACATTTTTCAGTTGTGTTTTTTTTAGAGACATCAGCAAAACACCACCAATATTGAAATGGTTTGAAAATGAACCACAAATGATATAATGTAATTACAGTTCATTATATGGAAAATAAATATTGCGTAATAAAAGCATGTTTGAAGTCTAGCAACTTGCTGATTGCTGAACACTTCTAACACCATAACACCAATGCATTGAAAAAAGTGTTTTTCTGACAGTTATGTCACTGCAGTGTAGCTTTTATCATCTAAATTCTCCTGATGTATTCAGGACTTAATAATTACCATCTCACTTTCCCAGGGACGATGTGAGTGAGGGAGATTGAGGTGAAAGTGTTTCTCTTACAAGAGAGAAAGAAGCTGTGGGAGTTACTGGAAGTGCAAATTTATTTTATCAAGAAATACAGGCACGGATTCACAGCCCCCTCTCAAATCATACTGTATTTGCAGACCTGCTAATAACTCCCAACATCGCATTGTTATTGAGCAAACGTCTTATCATTCTTGGCCTTTGTTCCCTCTGTGTGTGTTTGTGCTGTGCTTCTATAAAGTAGAGAGAGACAGAGAAAGAGTGTGTGTGTGTGTGTGCTGTGCTTCTATAAAGTAGAGAGATGGCAAGAAAGTTTGTAGTTATTCGTGCGTGCTGTGTTTCTATACAGTAGAGAGACGGAGAGAAAGTATGTATGCATGTGTGCTGTGCTTCTATAAAGTACAGAGACAGAGAGAAAATATGTATGAGAAAGGGAAAGTATGATTCAAAACAAAACTGTCAAATCATCCACCCCCACAGCACAGATGGATCCTCCCAAACCCCAAACTTTCTTAAACCCCTCCACATCATTCCTGATCATATAATACACAAATTCCAACTTCAAGTGCGCTGAAACCATCCCCCCCAACATCACAAGCGGATCGGTAATCCCAGCACCCCTTAACTTATTTAGCCACGCCAACCATATTGCCAATTTGGCCTGTCCAAAAAAGAAATTAAACAAAACACATTGAGCTCTGTAGCGCACAGAGTACACAAGACCCCAAACAAACATCTCATGGTTAAAAAGGACATTATTTGGTGAGCCCTGCCTCAACATGCGCTCGGTAGCTATTTCTTCGCCAGGGCCCCATCGGCACTCCTCCACTGCAGGCCACCACTTGGACAGCACCCTCCACCTGAATGTCCCAGTACCCTGCACCCCCACGACACTGACATCTCGTAGCGCTCTAATATTCCACACATTAACGCAGACCCCCTTACAGTTTATTTACTGCATATCAGCTTAAAACTCATAAAAACGCATAAAAACCTGAGAGTACTGTTGTCACATTGTCCTCCAGCTCCATCAGGAAGAGCTGGCAGTCTTGACCAAGGTCCCCAGCCCTCTGCAGCCAATGCCGGACCTCTCCAGCAGACACCAGCATTGTACAATAGTTTCTGCTCTCCAACTCCATTAGTCCCTGTTCTCCCTCTTGCACAGGCAAATACAGGACAGCTGCTCATATCCAGTGGTACCCAGACCAATGGAAGTCCACCAGCTTCCTCTGGACTTAAGCCAATAAACCCCTGGGAGGATCTAGTACAGCCACCTTGTGCCACAGGGAGGATTCTATGATGTTATTCGCCACCAGCACCCTACCTCTGCATGACATTTACAAAAGCAGCCATTTCCATTTAGAGAGCTTAGTCTCAACTGCCTGGACCAGCCTTTCCAAGTTTTTTTTCACCCACTGCTCTGCTCCCAGATATATCCCTAGAAGCCTAAACCCTATTTGGTTCCACTGAAGACCTTGCGGTAATTGAGGGGGCACATCCTGTCCCCACTGCACTGCAATACTCTTACCCCAGTTAACTCTGGGCGAGGAAGCTCTCTGATAAGTACTGAGACTGTCTCCTAAACCCCTGTCATTTTTAAACACAATAGGGGTTCTACTGCGAGAGTGTAGCGCTGTCCTTACAATGGGCAGCAGTGGCGAATTCCCCGACTGACCTGTACTGGTCTACTTAGACCACCACCCACTTTAATGAGACAAGTTGGTGTCATTATACTGCATTCCAATCACAGAAAGAAAATATTTTCCAAAACCAAAGGCAGACGGCACTTTAAACAGGTAATCATGATCAACTTCATCAAAAGCCTTTTCCTGATCTAATGAAATGTCTCCAAACTTTAAGCCACATCGAGCAGACCGATCCAGCATGTCTCTTATAAGAAAAAGGTTATCCAGCATAGATCTCCCTGGTACACCATAAGACTGGTCCTTGTGCACCACAGCACCAATGTGTTTTTTAAGCCTATTGGCGAGGCACTTTGCTATTGCCTTGTAATCAGTAGAAAGTAAGGCAAAAGGCCGCCAGTTCTTTAGCTCACACAGGTCACCCTTTTTGGGCAAAAGGGTCAGTACCACACGTCGACAGCTTAGTGGTCACTCCCCCCTTTCGACACACTCATGCACAACACAAAGCAAATCCAACCCAATAATTTTCCAAAAGGGTTTATAAAAATCTGCAGGTAAACTGTTCAGCCCTGGCGCACATCCAAGAGCCATTTGGGATATTGCTTTTTACAATCCCTCATGTTATTGGAGAGTCCAATTCAGCCCTTCTAGTAATGTTTCAGCGCACATATCATCACACTGTTCGGCCCCATACAACCTGGAATAGAAACGAACAGCTTCACCCTGCATTTCTGCTTCAGCAGAGGTTACTTAGCCGTTAGGCAACCGTAAACAATGCATTTGTTTTTTCTCACGTCTTCTCCAGCCCAAAGAAAAAAGAGCTGGGGGCATCTATTTCCCTCAGAATTGCAATTCTAGCTCTTATATTATATTATTATATAATATAAGAGATGCACCATGCTGTAAAAAGACACCCATATCCCAACGCAGCTCAGCCAGATTCTGCTGGAGTCCCATCCCATCTCTCCCCACTAGCTCAGCTTCAATATCTCTGATGCTTTTCTCCAAACCTGCTAGCACCCTCCTCGATTCTGCTGACAAGAAAGCCAAATAATGGTTTTCATCATTAAGATAAACCCCTTAAGTCACCTTAAGGTTTGCATTCATTCCTTTTTTTATGGTATGACTTTCAATCATTATGGTAACAGGATATACCCTTTGAAAGTGTTAAAATTCATGGTTCTATCGGTAGAACCTTCTATAAGATCCCATTGCTTCAGCAACAACAGTTCCTTATTTTAGAACATGTGGCTGGCAAAACAAGCGTGCGGGAACCTCACCTCCTCTGCATTTTGGAAATCCACATACTACAAGAAATTGTAAGGTAATGTCAGTGTCCTGAGGACAAAAAAGCTTCCCCTTTTTCTGTGTTGGAGCTTCTGTAACTTTGTTGTCGTAATATTTTGAGTAATTCTGACTCTTGGAAAACAAACCCCAAAGGGTTACCTTTAAGAAGAGACCAGGGTTATGACTAGTCAAAAGGTTTCAAGAATAGTCATCATTCTGTTTTGGGTATGTCATTTTCAAGTTGTGTCAAGAAAACGGGCGATACTTAAGGGGTTAATGGAGAACATTCTTGATGTAAAATTAAAAAAAACGATCAAACTAAATATATCTTTCCAAATAGCATACCAAATAAACCATTCAATTTCTGGTATCTGTCTCCATCTGTAAACATGGAGCACAGACTGCTTTCCCGATCACAGGCTGCCTTTTTCTCCCAAGATGCACTGCTGACAGGGCCATCTCAGGGGCACAGTACCACCAGCTGGCATAATTACCCCGTCCTCTCACCTGTTTGGAGACTGGAGAGACGAGCGGCAGACCTGGCGGGGGGCAGGGTAGAAAAGGCTTACCCAGAATCCCTGGGGACCACAGACTTATTTCTGCTGGTCATGACCTATGAGAAATAAATGTAGTTGCAGGTGCGGACGGACCAGAGGAATGAATTATCCTGCTAAGAAATGACAAGTCTCTGGTTCTGTAACAAATCCTACCTGACCCTGTACGCGGACTGCTGAGAAAGAGATCAGGGAAAGCAGGGGGATTAGTTTCAGAAAAGCGGAGGGCAGGAGGCAGAATTTTATTTTAGCCCTCCCCAGATCGCCCCGTTTTGACAGATATTTTACTTTCAGATGCATTGTGCAAGACGTACTGTACATGGGAAGAAAAACATTGCAAATTCTAAAAATTAACTTTTCATTAGTTACTAATTTGCTAACTACCAACTAATGTATTTGTAACCACATTTAGGCCACTCCAGCAGCAGTGTGCAGTTCAAAAGCAGCCTGGAAATAAAGTGAAATGTACATTCACAAAATATATTGGTACTTTGACTGGCTAGGGTGAGGAGAGGTCCAGATACTCGTTCTGTGATGTTGAAGTTCGCAATTTCTCTTTAGTAGTGTAAGAAGATAACATTCATTTTGACTTGAATGACTGCTTCGCCGTGGAGTGATAATTGCAGTGGTATATAGCAGAGGGTTGCAACCCCCGTAGCTGTGATAAAATTACAATATACCACTGCCTGTCCTGAGTTACTGCTTTTATGACATGATTACCAAATATAAAAATATAGATATTATAGTCATAATCCAATTAAAAGCATTTTTTTATTAACAATATCATTACAAGAATAATTTACAAGAAAATGGTTCCTGCTGCTAGCAGATGGTGCCAGGAGGTTGCTATTCAGTGTTAGTAAACTAATGTAGCCAACCAAATTGGCTAGCTAGTTAGCTTGCAAACTTGAGTGTGCAAACAAGAGCTTATGCCTTGTTTATGTTTATTTGTACATTCCCATTGTGCAAGCACTGAGAAACTGTCCGACATTATCTCCCCTGAGCCCTGCTGGAGCCCACGTGTTGCTTTCACAGAAATACACTGTTGACAGTGTGGAAATGCACTGTTGACAGTGTGGAAATGCACTGTTGACAGTGTGGAAATCCACTGTTGACAGTTTGGAAATGCACTGTTGACAGTGTGGAAATACAGTGTTGACAGTGTGGAAATGCACTGTTGATGGTCATATGTGCACAATAGCATAAATATAATATAAAATAATATAATGCATCTCATTATGAAAAAGATTTTTTGATTCGTCTTATGTAATATTGGAATATTTTGAGATACTGCATTTTTGATTTTCGTGAGCTGAAAGCCGTAATCTTCAAGATTAAAACAAAGAAAGGCTTGCAATATTTCACTTTATGTGTTATGAATGAATCTAGAATAAATACAAAAGCCGAAAAAGACAGGAAATTCACTCAAGCACCAACAACATCATCTTGACCTATGACAAGGCTTCCAACACACAATGCATTAACACCAGCTATGGGTATTACTTCAAACATGTACCACTGGGCAGGTTGCTGAGGATTCAATCAAATATTCTCTTTGAATCAACAACCAAATTGATTCTTTTCAGAGGGATGCAGAAATTAAAGAGTTGATTAATTTCCAAAATCAATTAGGCAGGCATTTTGTTGCTTATTTAAAAGATATCAGTTATGTGCCTTTTTACTTTCTAGTAATTAATGCTCTGTACAAGAAACTAAAAGAGGTAGTCATATACATAAATATATAACTGTATTATATATAACTGTATGATACATAATGTTAATTTATCCAAATACTTTTAGTACCCTAAAATGGGGGTCCATGCACAAAATGTGTTGTAATTTCTAAACGATATGGAGGAAAATACCTGCTGACCGTCTGCACCTTAAACACTTTGACGTCAATGTGTCATTTGTGCTGGAGTACAAAACAACAACAAAAAAAATGTCACTATCAAAATACTTTTGGACCTTATTGTGTACGTGTGTGTGTGTGTGTGTAAATTCACAGTGTTTTTTACAGTCTACCTAGGCATCTGCTAAATTGCACCCTGAGTGTTCACTCTGGGGCCGGAGCTATATTTACACGGTACTCTAGATACTCACATTGTATATAGGCCTATCTTCTCACCCAAACCCACTCTCTGTGCCCTGAAAATGTAGCCTATTGCTGCCATGATGTAGTCATCAGTTGTATTCAGACATTCAATGGCATAACGTTAGCTGCAGCACAGTAAGAGACCATACCTAAATCCCTGTTACAGGGAAAAAACGATACCATCTAAATAAACTAATCTTCATAGATACTGGACGTAGGTTAATGGCTAGGGTTAGAATTTGGAGAGGGAATTCTGATCCTAGATCCTATGGGGTAACTTTACCCCTCAGTGCAACAACAGAAGAAAAACACAACAGCTCCATCACAAGATACTTTCAATAGCTGCTGACTATATACATTAGCTAAATATATGTTTGTTTGCTAGCTAGCTACATGACCAACTAAGCACTGGAGACAAAGCCTGGGCAACTTTACTGTTCAAACAAGCTAACGTTATAGCATAATCAGAGCCAGTTACTACCCAGCTCTGCCCATCTTGCTAGCTATCCATGTAATTGATGTAGCAGTGAAATGGAATGATGTCATGCCTCATGCCAGGATGTACTAGCTGTTGATAGCTGCAAATCTGTAGGTAACGTTACATGAATGCAATGGTGTTTTGTAAGCTTGGCACGGACAACTAGCCCACTGCTGTTATTGGTTTAATGTTTATGCTTTACAGGACTTATTAACATAGCCTAGCTAGAAGTTGCCATTGTAGCTAAATTGTCCTATTTAACATTACGTAGCTAACTACCTAATGCAATTAGCTAGAAATGTTAACATTACTTTACCACCAAGCTGATATAGGATAGCTAGCTATCATGGAGCTAGCTAGATATCTCAACAAGACACACCAAAGGACTTTCAATGGCTAGAATAGCTACAGACTACAGTAAATCCTCAAACTGTGTCCGGGATTCTATTTGAAGGATAATAGCCGGGGGCGTGGTCGATTCGGACAAATAAAGGCCGGCCCCCAAATACAAGCCGGGGTAATATTGCCTACCAGTAGGGCTATCAGTCCATGAGCACTAGAAGACATTGTTTCGATTTAACTCAATGAAATAAAATATTTCTTCTTAATTCTTAATATTTTATATTGTTGGTTGGTTTAATACTTTTGCCAATGAAAAGTCGTTCTCCTACACCATGGGTCTCCAACACGTTGCTCTCAAGTTACCAGTCGCTTGCGGCCCCCTTCTGAGTAGCTTGCCAAATGCTGAAGCAGTATACATTTAAATACAATTGTTGCCGCGAGACATTCCAGCCTACGAATTTAATAAAAAGTAAATCAGGCAAAATGAAAAAATTAACTCAATATAGGCTACTTGGCTAGGCAATAAGGTTTCCATGTATTTACAGCACAGCGCATGTTCAATGAATGAATGAAAGCGGCTGCCTTGGCTCGCAATAAACAGACGGGTGGAAATCCTGACACTCTTTCAACTACATAAAACTTAACAGTGAACCATCAAATAACCCCCAGTGCCCATCAGTCCCAACATTTAGCAATAGAATCAAGCAGTCCAAAAGTAAATTAAATCCCAAACCAAAGCGAAAATCTTTTGATAGCCTACCGGTATGCTGCTCCAAACGAAATGCATGTCTCAGAATAAAACACACTTTAGGAAAGATTTTGTTATCTACGCTAATTTGTTATTGTTCATGAAGGCGTGTCTGGCAAGTTGTTATTTTATGGATTCTGGACTTGCATGTGATTTATTGTGTTTGAGAATATTTGCAATAAACTAAGTCTGTTAAGACTGACACTATGACTTACCAAACAGTGTTCCTGATTAGCCTACACTAATTGATTTCTGAATGGTTACAGGAAGTGTTGAACAGTGTTGGCCCACTTTAAGTGTAGCCTTTTACTTTATTTCTAAGAATAAAATTCTACAACAGAAGCCTAATAAGAAATAAAGGCCTGCCTCGAATACAAGCCTGCCCCAAATAAAGCCTGTGCTTTGTGCAGCCTAAGTAAATAAAAGACCCCAACCACAATTTGAGGATTTACGGTAACCAGAGATGCTGTTATTTGGTGGCGTAAAGTATGTTTACGTTATCCAGGGTCAGACGTAATGTTACTTCATTATTTGGGTAAATCAGATGCTAGAGCAGCAGGGCAACTTAAGCCTGAAGTATAGATAGATAGCTAGCTAGCTAGCTGGGTAAGTCATCTAGCTAAGATTTTAGCTTAGCTTATACATTAGCTCTGGCTATCTAGTCTATGTGCTGGTCGATAGCTAGCCACTGCGTTAGTCCTACCTTGTTGCATAGCTAGCTAGCATTTTAATAGCTAGTTGCTTTGCCTTGTCTACAAACTCTGGAATTCAAGCGTGTAACGTTACGTTAGTTGGGGTAACACATATATTTATTTAAGTTGACTTGCTTAATTATAGTTTATTATAATTGTGTCGTAATTATCATGCATAACATCCTACCCAGATTGCAAAATGTCCGTTTTTATTGTGGCTCATATCCGACAAACAAATTTTCAGTCGCCTACGTAAACATGCATGGATTAATTTATTCAACTAACTGTTACCAAATGGCATATTTATTACAAATAAATGTGTTACTGATGTTACAGTGGGAAATAATTTTTTTTCAATGTGAACACTTGTGATAACTGACATAACTTGTGAACACTTGTGAGAACTGTGTTCAAAGATGCTCTTCTGCATACCACTTTTGTAATGTGTGGTTATTTGCGTTACTGTCACCTTCCTGTCAGCTTTGACCAGTCTGGCCATTCTCTGACATCTCTCATTAACTAGGCGTTTCTGTCTGCAGAACTGCTGCTGGAGTTTTTGTTTTTTTGCACCACTCTTTGCAAACTCTAGAGACTAGTGTGTGCAAATTTCCAGGAGTTCAGCAGTTTCTGAGATACTCAAACCACCCTTGTCTGACACCAACAATCATTCCAAGGTCAAAGTTGCTGAGATCAAATTTTTTTCCCCATTCTGATGGTGGCTGTGAACTGATTAACTGAAGCTCCTGACCCATATCTACATGATTGTATACATTGCACTGTTGCCACACAATTGGCTGATTAGATAATTGCATGAATAAGTAGGTGTAATAAAGTGCTCGGTGAGTTTATATTGAAAGATGAGATTTTTGTGTTTTGAATGCAAGTGTGCTTCGGACATTATCTAATACTTTTGTGCCTCTGTTAATATGTGATGGACTACTTTATTTTTTGATCATATGTATTTCCTGATATTTCTATAGAATTTACTTTAATATTATTAGTTGTCTATCCACATTCACCCAGTTTACTTTTCAAGTTCATGGGCACAGAGCATGACATATTTACATATTTACTCTCATAAGTCACATGTGATGAATGTTTTCAGAGCCAAATCGTTGTGGTACATTCACAGACAGAGAATGGTATGTGTAGGCGAGGAAATTACAGAATTATGTGTAAACATGCCAAACAGCTTCAGCTTTCCAGGAAATGGTACTTTGACAAGGAGCGAGACTTTAATGTCAGTGTTTGTTTTTTGCTGTGCTTTCCTCAGATATTGATGAGTGCACGACCCAGATGCACGACTGCCATGACAACAGTGTGTGTGTGAACCTGCCTGGGAGCCATCGCTGTGACTGCCTGCCAGGGTTCACCAGAGTGGATGACTACTCCTGCACAGGTAGGCAGGGTTCACCAGAGTGGATGACTACTCCTGCACAGGTAGGCAGGGTTCACCAGAGTGGATGACTACTCCTGCACAGGTAGGCAGGGTTCACCAGAGTGGATGACTACTCCTGCACAGGTAGGCACACACACACACACATATCTCTGGAAGAGGTGGCGGATATGCTGTCAAATGCAACATTTCTGGTAAAGTGACAATATTTGTTGTTCTGTAAACCATATATGACCCATTCATGTGGGAATTATAACCACTTTTACACATGGTCCATTTTAGGGTAACAAAAGTAATTGGCCAATTGGTTGCTCAGCGGTTTCTTAGCCGGCTGTATGTCTTTGCATCATTAGTTAATGCACAAGAAAGCTAACAAAAGGCGGTTATATGTGTGTA
Source organism: Conger conger (assembly GCF_963514075.1). NCBI lineage: Eukaryota > Metazoa > Chordata > Actinopteri > Anguilliformes > Congridae > Conger > Conger conger. The sequence goes on along the minus strand of NC_083774.1, from coordinate 38,478,820 downwards.
ATTTGCATTCGGTGCTGCTGTTGTCTCTGAACTCTCAACAGGGATAAAACAGTTAGCTTCCTAGTGCACCGCTGCCATATTTAGTACGTCAATCAAAGTGGCTGGATTTCAAAAGCACTGTGCTGTAATTTTGTTGATAGCATGCTGTCCGTATAATTTTTCATCAACGTTAAAGAGCCTGTGGAAGCCCATGAGGACAGTCTGTACCGTCTCTCTGTGATCCTTTGGGAGGTCATTTTGAAGCATAACTGTGACAGTTTGTCAGTGTCTGGTGATATATATGTGCTTTTTGTGCCCTTTGAAACCATGTTGCACACAGGATTAATTTATCGCTGCGCTGCCCTGTATTTACCCTGAGCGACTCGATCCGAGGTGCTCATCAAATATTCATGCCTGTGCTAGTTCTGACACCCTTCTCCAAAAATAGCCATGTAACACACAGACCATGTGCAATATACACTCAGAGAGCACTTTATCAGATAGACCTGTACACCAGCTTGTTAATGCAAATAATTAGATAATTAGCCAATCATGTGGCAGCAACTGAACAGAATGGGGAAGAAATGTAATCTAAGTGACTTTGACCGCGGAATGGTTGGTTGTTGGTGCCAGACAGGATGATTTGAGTATCTCAGAAACGGCTGATCTCCTGTGATTTTCCCAAAGCAGTGACAGTGACTATTTTACACCCTACTGGCTACACAGTACTATCAGAGAGCCAGTGACATCACATATGAGCATAATACCTCACTTACAAGCATAATACTATCAGGTTTTATGCTTGTCAGAGAGGCAGAGGTCAATAGTCAGCAAACGGAATCAGCAGGGATAAGGCAGTTCGAAGTCAATATTCCAGGCAATGGGTCAACTCTCCAGCAAACGGGTACAATATGTCACGTTTCATGCTTGTCATGTTTCACGTTAAGTTATTGTCTTATTTTATTGTCATGTCACGTATTATGTTAGTGTAGCGTCGCCACGTTGTTATGTTTTATTTCTTGTTACGTTTCATTTTCATGTCATGTTACGTTTCATTTTTAGTTCTTGTTACAATGTATTTTCTAGTCTTGTCACATTATATAGTTTATTCATGTCTCAGTTTTGCAAACTTATGTCACGATTTATGTTTGTTTCATGTTATGTTGTTCCATTCATTGTTTAGCATACATTTTTTGTATCTTTCCACAAACCTTGCGTTCATGCTTTCTCTCTCTCCCTTGCTGTCGCTCACGCTTCCCTAATTGTTTCATTTTCCTGTGTCTTCTTACTAATCTACTAACGTTAGATCAGGATTTGGTAATACTAACATTCTAACCATGTATTCATGTTTACCTTACGTTTCTCATGCATGTCATTTACTAATTTACTAACGCTAGGGCAGGATAGGTTTATTACTAATGATTACTAATTATCTTGTTAACATCCATAACAGCTGCTCTCAAGCTAATTGTCTGCATCTGTCTACACCTGCATATAAGCTCAGTGTCTTGTCCTGTCTTTGCAAAATTGTTGCCTCCTGTTGCACAACAACATGTAAAGGGAAGGAAACAGTGAGGGGTATGCAAGAGTAGACAGATGAGTTTTGAGAAGTTTTTTGAAAGATGACAGTGACTCTGTATGGCGGATCTGTATGGGTAGAGAGTTCCAGAGCCTGGGTGCTGTAGAGCTGAATGCTCGAGCACCCATAGTAGAGAGTCGGGTGGTGGGGATAGACAGGAGGCCAGCTGAGGAGGAGCGGAGAGTGCGCGTTGGGGTGTAGTCGTGAAGAAGGTCAGAGAGATAGGGGGGTGCAAGGGTGTTCAAAGCCTTGTATGTGAGTAGGAGGATCTTGAAATCAATGCGCTGTTGAACTGGTAACCAGTGTAGCTGAGTGAGGATGGGTGTGATGTGTTCATGTGTTGTGCGGGTGAGGATTCGGGCAGCAGAATTTTGTATAATTTGAAGTTTGTTGGTGAGTTTGGTGGGAAGTCCTGAGAGGATGCTGTTGCAGTAATCCAGCTGGGAGGTGACAAAGGCATGGATTAGATTTTCAGCACTGGTGTGGGAGAGTGAGGAGCGGAGATATTGCGGAGGTGAAAAAAGGCAGTCCTTGATATGTTTTTTTTGCGGGGACCAAAGGATAAAGTATTGTCCAGGATGATGCCAAGGCTTTTGACTTGTGTTGACAGGGGGACAGGGAAACCATCAATGGTTGTCAGGAAGCTGGGTGTTTTGGACAATGTGGATTTGCACTACTGCCCTGCTGACAGCTTTCCTGGTTACTGGACATTTTGCATGGTGTACCGATTTTGAGACTGCCTTCTCCCTCGGTACTGTACTTTGGTTTTGGCTGGATTATATGTGTATGGACTTTGCTTGTTTTTCGACTATGCTCATTGGACAATCCCTTATTAAAGCCCTGACGGGACTTTATCACACCTTTGTTTGGGTCCAACCCCCACACACCCATCTCAGAACAATTTCACCACGATGGACCCTGCTGACTCAACGGCCATGTTCCACGCCCTCCAGCACTCTCAAGGGATCTCCGAAACCATCTCGAAACCATCTCGAAACCATCACCCAGTTCGACCCGCTCATCCATGCTGCCATTCATTTGGACAACCGTGCCATACAACGCCGGACTGAGAGACAGGTCCCACCCGACCAGCCGTACCCCAGACAAGGGTCAAGTTCCCGACCAGAGGAGGAACAAGCTGAAGGAGTTGAGCCCATGGACCTTTCTCGTATAGGAATGAAAATCTCACCCGAGGAACAGAGACATCGGACCACTGACCTTGCGGGTCCCAGTCATATACCTTGTACCCAGTACTCATGTACTGTATATACCCTTTACCATTGATGGACTCTGCCTTTCATCCACTTTGAATACCTGGTCATGCCATTCGGCCTCACTAATGCACCTGCTGTGTTCCACTAACGAACCTGCTGTGTTCCAGGGGTTAGTTAATGATGTTCTTCGGGACTAGGCCGACACATATTTCTTTACCTCAATGACATCCTGATCTACTCCACCTATGTCAAGCAGCATGAGACTCATGTCAGACAAGTTCTTCAGAGACTTTTGGAGAACAAATTGTTTGTCAATATGTTCATTGCAGGCACCTATTGACACATAATATTAATTGTTTTAAAATGTTTTAAATTAGATTAATAAAACCAGTGCGATTTCTTAATCTTTACTCATTAATATGCGAGTTTCGCTCAACGTGAATTCTGGCCCATCTCATTCACATTGAAACGAGGTGATAATTATTCTGACAGGGGAGGGGCGAGGCCATGTGCGAGAACGGCAACTGTAAAGCACAATACAATGACATATAGAAGCATAGGCTATTCACTTCTTAAATAAAGGTAAATATTTTTAATTACAGAAAATGGCACGGATGACTGGACATCATGATTAAGTGCATTTCTTCCGTGTGTACTGCAACTTTTCCAGCTTTGTTTCAATATGCAGCAATACGCGTGTTTGTACATTCCCACTGTTACAACCCTGGCTCAGGGAATATAACATAATGGAAACAGACACAGTTAAAGTGTTTGAAAATAACTACATTTATTGTAACACAGGAATTATGAACTGCTCAAAACAAAATGGTGGCGGTTGAAGGCCCTGCTGCTGCAGAGCTGGCTGCCAAGACAAAGAGAAAGACGATGTGGAGGAAGGGGAGGAGTTTATATACTCCAGCCTATGGCAGGTGTGGCAGGTTAGCAATCAGTGCAGGGTTCACCTCCTGGCTCCACCTGCAGGACGAGACTAGAACCACACACATACCCCCATATATAACACACACACACACACACACACACATACCCCCATACATAACACACACACACACACACACACACACCCATACATAACTCACACACACACACACAAACACACACACATACGGTATCGACACCTCGGCCCCTTGCCACAGGAGTTCCCCAGGGCTCAGTCCTAGGCCCGCTTCTTTTTTCTCTTTACACTTGTTCCCTTGGCCCTGTGATCACTGCACATGGGCTATCCTACCACTGCTATGCGGATGATACCCAACTCTTCATCTGGTTCCCACCATCTGATACACAGGTTTCTGCCCGTATCTCTGCTTGCCTGAGTGACATCCAGAGCTAGATGGATAACCACTATCTAAAGCTCAACCCAGGCAAGACTGAAATGATATTCATCCCTGCTAATACCTCTCCCCACCTGGATCTCTCCATTTCCCTCGGGGATACCACACTCACGACATCACCCAGTGCAAGGAACCTCGGCGTGGTGATGGACAACAGACTGTCCCTTTCCGAGAACATTGCGGCGGTGACCCGGTCATGCAGGTTCTTCCTATACAACATACGGAGAATCCACCCCTTTCTCACCCCCTACTCGACCCAGCTCCTGGTCCAAGCGATGGTTCTGTCCCGCCTGGACTACTGCAATTCCCTCTTGGCCGGCCTCCCAGCGTCCGCCATCAGACCCCTCCAACTCATCCAGAATGCAGCAGCTCGTCTGGTCTTCAACCTTCCCAAATACTCACACGTCACCCCCCTGCTTACTTCCCTCCACTCCACCAATTCAAAACATTGGTGCTAGCCTTCCAAGCAGTTAAGGGGTCTTCCCCAGCTTACCTACAAAAAATCATCAGACCCTACACCCCTGCCAGACCTCTTCGTTCAGCCTCCACAGGCCGCTTGGCACCTCCCCCTCTCCGAACCTCTACCTCACGCTCACGACTACTGTCTGTTCTGGCTCCACGGTGGTGGAACGAACTCCCCGTTGAGGTCAGAACTGTACAATCTCTCCCCACCTTCAAGCGCAAACTGAAGACGCACCTCTTCAAGCAGCACCTCTCCCCATCCCTCCCTACCTCCCTGTGATCCTTAATTGTTGTCTTTGTGATTTACGTAGTGTTTCGGTATTTTTAGTTGGCTAGGTAAGCAGTATTTGGATAGTTAAGTTTGGTCACTTTTGCTTTGTTGTTTGTTTATTTGTTGTTTAAAAAAAAAAATATATATAGGCCCTGGTCCTTATCTTTGTTGTACGGGTAGCAATTGAAATTGTACTTCCCTCTAGGGTCTTTCAGCGCACTTAGCCCTGGTTATGGGTATGCAGTTTGTTGTACGTCGCTCTGGATAAGTGCGTCTGCCATATGCCAATAATGTAATGTAATGTAACATACCCCCATACATAACACACACACACACACACACACACACACACACTGTTACGACCTAAGGCTCGATTTGGCCTTAACATCAAATGGACAGCAAAAACAAGGTGAAGGAATTTACAAATATTTATTAATGACCTTCTTTTATGAAGACTTATGCAAGCCTTTTAAACAAGTGTCAAAGCACACAACCAAATACAGGCCTTTTGGACAAGTGTCCAAGCCAACAACCAAACACAAAACACAATGCCAGCGTGAGGAAGGCGCATTCGCCGTGCACCATGAGCTAACGTGAGCTGCCTCCAGAATGGTGAAGCTGTGCTTTTAAACCCCCAGCTTCCAGGTGCGTCAAATCCAACAATCAGCGCTGGCTCAGTTCTCCTAGCTCCGCCCACCTTTCCGTTCCTGCAATCAGAGAAAACGGGCAGAGAGAAAAACCCAGAGCGGATCGCGAACCTGGGTCGTAACACACACACACACACACAAACACACACACATACCCCCATACATAACACACACACACACACACACACATACCCCCATACATAACACACACACACACACCCATACATAACACACACACACACACATACCCCCATACACAACACACACACATACCCCCATACATAACACACACACACACACACACACCCCCATACATAACACACACACACACACACATACCCCCATACATAACACACACACACACACACACATACCCCCATACATAACGCCACACTCTAACCATTGCATCTTAAAATAATACGTATGTGATATGTAGTGGCGTAGCCAGGATTCTAAAACTGGGACTGTCCTTGCACAATCAATATTAGCATACTGTATCTATGTTCGAGGAAAAAGCAGAAATAACTTAGCTAAACAGACAAACTCCAAGAGCAAGTGTATTTCTTACGATCATATGGGTAAATGCGTGGGCTGTATTGCAACTTCTCTCTGTGTTCATCTGGACATTGTATGTAGTTTGTGTGGTGATTTCAATAAATTCCTGAATCAAAACATTTATTTGTTTCTGTCTTCTAAATGAGTATTGCTTTGTGGAAAGGCTTTACCTTAGAGGTAGGGAGGGCTCTGGCCGGTGAAAAGCCTCCTTACCTGGCAGGACCGCATACCACATAAATAGTAATTGAATAAAGGCCCTCCCATTGTCAACTTGTGCTGAAAAATAGTAGTGACAACAACAGTAATTTATTTTATATTTCTAATTGGATTTGCTACAATACTTTGTCATCTTTTGATACCCAAGACCATGATGAACAAATTTCAGTGATTCAAAAATTTTGTTACAATTGATTAGTATGTGTTTTTAAAGGTACAATAGATAAGACTTTTCTGCTAAAACATAGTTACAAGACCATTGTAAATCCCTTCCTATCACTGAAAAAGGCTCACTGACTCACCTTCTGCCCGTGTTTATAGTCCTTAAATTCGGGTTTCAAAATATACAGTTGACGGCCCAATACTCTATACCAAACATTGTATAACTGTACAATAATTCAAGCTCATTGATTGAAAATTGGTTCTAATTGCCACAGCCAATGGCATTTCAACTTTAGCGCGTTTACAGAGAACAGGGATCAATAAACAGTGTTGTGGTTTGAAGGGGTTTGGTGCTCCTATTCCTCTCTTGACCGTTAGAAGTCCAAAATTACCTATTGTACCTTTAAAGCATTCCTGTACATTTTCAAAACTACTATTTAGCATTTCTGTGATTCTAGAGCAATTTACAACCAACATACAACATACATACAAAAAAAAAATAATAATTGGCCCTCGTCCTTATCTTTGTTGTACTGGTAGCAGTTGAAATTGTACTTCCCTCTAGGGTCTTTCAGCGAACTTATCCCTGGTTATGGGTATGCACTTTGTTGTACGTCGCTCTGGATAGGAGCGTCTGCCAAATGCCAATAATGTAATGTAATGTAACATACGATTCTGACCTACTTACTCATATTATAGTTGCTGTTTGTTTTGTTTGTGTTGAAAACAAAGATATGAAACACATAGGAATCACTGTATATAAAGTTGATTAAGATGGCATAAATGTCACAGCATGGCACAGTCACCAGTTTTCATCATTTTGCCCTCAGAGCCCAGGGGGTTCAGGCTTGTAGACTCATCAACATTAAAGGAAAACATTCCTTTTTTAAACTTGTCAGATAATACTGCCATGTATAAGTTTCCTGTCACACACTGTTCATTACATTACATTACATTACATTATTAGCATTTGGCAGACGCTCTTATCCAGAGCGACGTACAACAAAGTGCATACCCATAACCAGGGATAAGTGCGCTGAAAGACCCTAGAGGGAAGTACAATTTCAATTGCTACCCGTACAACAAAGATAAGGACCAGGGCCTATTTTTTTTATTTTTTTTATTTTTTTTAAACAACAAATAAACAAACAAACAAGAAAGCAAAAGTGACCAAACTTAACTATCCAAATACTGCTTACCTAGCCAACTAAAAATACCGAAACACAACGTAAATCACAAAGACAACAATTAAGGTTCACAGGGAGGTAGGGAGGGATGGGGAGAGGTGTTGCTTGAAGAGGTGCATCTTCAGTTTGCGCTTGAAGGTGGGGAGCGATTCTACAGTTCTGACCTCAACGGGGAGTTCGTTCCACCACCGTGGAGCCAGAACAGACAGTAGTCGTGAGCGTGAGGTGGAGGTTCGGAGAGGGGGAGGTGCCAAGCGGCCTGTGGAGGCTGAACGAAGAGGTCTGGCAGGGGTGTAGGGTCTGATTTTTGCTGGGGAAGACCCCTTAACTGCTTGGAAGGCTAGCACCAATGTTTTGAATTTGATGCGAGCCATGACAGGCAGCCAGTGGAGGGAAGTAAGCAGGGGGGTGACGTGTGAGTATTTGGGAAGGTTGAAGACCAGACGAGCTGCTGCATTCTGGATAAGTTGGAGGGGTCTGATGGCGGACGCTGGGAGGCCAGCCAAGAGGGAATTGCAGTAGTTCAGAAGCAACAACCAGCTTCACTGAATTTCTTGCACCAAGTGTTAAGCGGTTGCCCGTTCCCAACATTTTCTTCAACCCAAGCCCATCTCCATTCATTTTTCACTCCCCATGTTTCACTCCCTACACACTTGTGTCTTCCGGAGTTTGAATGAACTTTGCTTCAATGTTTCAGTGGATACTTAGAATTTTATTCACAGTGCAAAGACTGACGCGGTGACTGAAGGACTGACAGTAGCTCCCTACTCATTTGATTAAAAAACTGCCTTACGCACACACTGTTATATATAACTGACACCAGCCTCACTGTAATGTCTAGCACCTTTCTCCCAAGAGGATTCATCATATCCCAATTAAATATTTTCTTTGTGAGTCTATCTTCAGACATATGCGTTGCACATACCAATCCACAAAATTTTTTAAATATTTCCTTATTCCACAAGGTTCTTAGCATCTTAGGCAGACACAGGAAGCTACAGATGGCTCTGTTTTGTTCAACATCACATTTATTACAGTCACCGAATCCCCATTTGCCAGAGACATAATCTATAATGGGGTCAACACATGCTTCAAATAGTTTTGTGTAAGAATAGTATCCTGGATCTTTGCACACATTTTCTTTAACTCTCAGAGACCTAAGCATATTTTGGAAGATTTTTCCCTCCTCTTAGTTTTTAACTCATAACTTTAGTCTGCCTTTACCTACCTACCTAAGTCGTTGCTCTTTTTTTTTTTTCAGAACAGGCGCACTGACATGACCAAACTGTGAAACAGTCATTTTGTTGTATTATGTGTGTGAACGCAATGAAAGAGAAAAGTTATTTTTGTATTTTATAACACACAGCCAACACATAATGTGTTCCACTGCTTTTTAATGCATATTTCTGTCACACAAAGGTTTCGGTGTGAGAAAACAACCAAGAACAATGTCACTCATTACCTGAAGCAGAACATATTGATATTAGACGTTAATTTCAGGCAAACTGTCACCACACCAACACACCCTCGTCAAGCCACATTATGTGCTGCAAGCTTCATTTATGTAAATCTGGCCCTCTGACTTTTAATTGACGGAGAATATTTTACTTTACTTTAACTTCAGTATATATTTTTTTTTACTTTTCCACCCTGCTTTATAGCAGACTGATGGAATTATATCCCTCTCAAAAGAGGCTTGAAAGAGGGAGTGGAGAGCCTCCAGTAGCTTAGGTGTGTTAAGAATTTAATTTGGTCAGTCATTTATTCCAATTGCTTTCTTTTGCTTGGGCTTATTGACAGCAGTTCTAACTTCTTCCTTCACTGGTCAGAAAGGAAGCTGAGTAATCATCCCTCTTCATCCCCTCTTCAAATTTTTTTTTTCATTCACATTGATTTGTTTCCTTTCTGTTGAATTAAAACCTTACAGTGACTTTTTTTTATTATTCAAAAGTTTCTACATTTCACTATTTTTAAGTCTGGATAATGAGTTTCCACAGACTGCAGACTGGAAATAAATATTTCCATGTGAACTAAAAACAGTCCAAATCTGACTGATAACAGCAGTGCATTTGTATCCTGATTTGTGTATCACAATATAATCTGCTTCCTCTCCCCACAATATATATTCTGTGATTTGATAGTTAATTAATAATCCCAGCTGTTTTATTGCCTCCAAATTGTCAATCTACAATTTATTGTTCCAATCAAATACTGAGAGATATATTTTAACAAATATTTACAAATACTGTGAATGAAGTCAGCGCCGTGTCCAATTTCCATTTCAAGTGATGAATTATTTCATTTGATCAATTTTAAATGATTAATTAATCATTTGAATTTGCTGATAGCTTTGCACCATTTAAATCTTTGATAGCTCAATTATTACTCTTACTCATGCATATAGGACATGTTTTATCTCTAAAACCATACGAAGGGTCTTCTATTTCAGTTAACTCTGTTATTACCTAGGAGTCTGTGCCTGTCTATTTCTACTCTTAGTTCAGCCTGATATTCAAAGCTTCCTGCAGCAGGTTGCTGGGGAACTTAATTCACTGCAGTGATCTGCTGAAATCTGTAGTCATAAGCCTAAAGTACCCTGTCATCCAATCAGTTGCAATGCACAGAAGAATATGAGACCTCTAAGGGAATGGCAATGCTTGTTGGTTCATTGGTTTGATGGGAATTGGTTCATTGTTCTTCTACAATCCTAGCTTTCTATTTCTATTGATCCAAAATGGATGCCAGTGCATTCTCCCTACCAAAGAATGACAGCTGTAATGTCTTTAACCTACTGTTAAATAATAATTTGAAAGATAAATAAAACATATGCAAGGAACATGATGTGTGATGCTATGTAGGTAATGCCTAATGAGAATTATTATGGGAACCAGTGTCCAATGAACACTACACTATCCTTACATACTCTACTGTCTGCACTCCAACACTACACAATCATTATATACTCTACTTGTCAGAGTCCAGAACTTTAGACCCAGTTGCAAGACCACAGGAGTAAGTTGAAAGGAGTTAGGATAATCCAATACGAAGGTGATGGGTCAATAACAAATGGGCAAGGCAAACAAAAACAGAATCCAGAAACGAAAGTCGATAATCCAAAACCGGTCGCAAAATACGGGTCAAAACAAAACAGAAGGATAAAGCAAGAAGCGGAAGTCTAAGACAGGTTGTAACAGAAATCAATGAGAAATAAACGCTGGAGAGTATGGTCAGGACACATTACAATCTGGCAACGAAAGACAGAAACTGTATGTACTCCGTGAACACTATACAACCCTTACATACACCAAACAAATCGCTCAGCCTTTGAAGATGCAATCTCTCCACTCTCTCTACAAATGTAAATAATGTAAAAGATAGGTCAGCCATAGCAAGGATGCCTCAGCTATGACTTCTACCCCATAATCATATCAAACTTGTTTTATGGAATTTATATTCAACTCCAATTAAGAATTAATCAGGATTTCCCAAACCAAGCATCACCCATGTTATTGTTTTATCCAGTTGTGAGTTTTTATATGATTTGTGAACAATTATAATATTCAATTGGCTTATTAAAATAAGTTGCCGCTCTAAAATAAAATATCAGTGAATGGAATAACAAGCTTTACAACCATGTACTTTCATTTCCACGCACAATATGAACACCTGGAAGCACTCGTGAAGTCCATTCCGATACTACTGGAAACCTGACATCTGAAAACTTTGAAAGAAGTCCACAAGAAAATAAACGTGTCACGTTTCAGGTCTGTCTCGCCATGTTTTATGTTTATTCATTTTGTCTTAGTCTTGTATTGTCTTATCATGTATTATGTTAGTCTAGATTTGTCATGTTGTTTAGTTTATTTCTTGTTACGATTTATTTTCCCGTCATGTCTAGTTATGTTTCGTCACGATTATATTACCTTGTTATGTTGAGTGGTTATCGTCTTAGTTTCGTTTTGTGTTATGTTTTGATTTATATTTATTGTTACGTAGACTGGTTACTGTTTAAACATACACTTTTACATGTCTTTCCGCAAACCTTGCGTTCCGCCTTTTCTCTCTCTCTCTTTCTGTCATTCACTCCCTAATTGTTTCCATTTGTCTATTTACTAAAACTACTAACGCTAGATCAGGATTGGGTAGAAACTAACAAACTAATCATGTGTTCATGTTACCTTACGTTTCTCGTGCATGTCATTTACTAATTTACTAATGCTAGGGCAGGATAGGTTTATTACTAACAATTACTAATTACCTTGTTAAACTTGTCATCCATCGCACCTGTTTTACATTTCCTTGCTACGCTCTAACTAATTGTCTACACCTGCATTTATATCCCAATCGCGCTACTGTTCACGGCGAAATTGTCTGCCTCTAGTTTACTACGCAACTCTTGAACATTATTTCTGATTGATTCACGTTAAGATCCAAGCCTGTTTTACCGACCATCGTTTATTGATTTTTGTTTCGTTGACCATTGTTTGTTTTTTGACCACGTCTTCGCCTACCGTTTTTGTACCTTTGCCTCGCTGATTGTTTCATGGTTTCGACTTCCGCATCGCCCTCGACTACGACTCTGCCTGCCGTCCGCCTGTACTTCTGCTCCGCTGACGGCTCTCCTGCTACCGGACCTTCCTGCACGTCTACGAGTTTGCCTCTTCCCTCGTCACCGTGCTTTTTGTTTGTTTAGTGTTTGTTTGGCTGGATCTATGTGTATGGACTTTGCTTGTTTTGACTACGCTCCTGGGATTCGTCCCGAATAAAGCCCTGCCGGGACTTTATCTAACCATTGTTTCTGAGTCGTGCATTTTGGGTCCAACCCCCACGCACCCGTCTCAGAACAATTTCGCCACAATGGACCCTGCTGACTCTACTGCCATGTTCCACGCCCTCCAGGAACAAGGAGCCATCGTCCGGCAGCATTCACAAGGAATCTCCGAGCTTCACCTGGAGATTCGTGAACTGTGTGCGGAGATGAAAAGGCTCGCCGTCGTGGTCCTGCCACAACCACGGGAGGAGCCTACCCACCCACCCGCATCCCCAGTGTTCAACCCCCCCCGGAGAGGTTCGGTGGAGAACCTGAGAGGTGCAAGGCTTTCCTACTCCAATGTGACTTCGTATTCAAGCAACAGCCCCAGACCTACAACAGCGACGTCCGTCAGATAGGCTATGTGATGGGACTGCTGAAGGGGAGGGCATTGGACTGGGCTACTGCGGTGTGGACCGGGGGTTCATTCCCTCCTCGTTACCCGGTCTTCGTCGAGGAGATTCGGAAGGTCTTCCTACACGCATCCAGCGACCAGAAGCCATCCCAGAGACTGATTGCTCTGCGCCAGGGACGGAAGACCACGGCAGACCACTCCATCGACTTCCGCACCCTCGCGGCGGCTACTAGTTGGAACGATGCGGCGTTGGCGAATCTCTTCCTGGCCAGCCTGAGTGAGGCACACCAGGACGAGTTGGCGTGACTGGATCCCATCACCCAGTTCGACCAACTGGTGCGCACCACGATCCACCTGGACAACCGTGCCAGACAACGTCGGTCGGAGAGACCGATCCTCCCCGGCAACCCGTACCCCAGGCAGGGGCCAAGTCCTCGACCGGAGGAGCAGTCTGAGGGATCTGAACCCATGGACCTGTCCCAGGCCGGTACGAGGATCTCTACCGAAGAACGAGCACGCCGCAGAACCACCGGTTTGTGCTTCTACTGTGGGAGGCCGGGTCACACCCAGGCTCGGTGCTCCTTCAAGACCAGGCCACCAGTGGAGGTGAGAGCAGTCGACAGACATGAGGGTTCCAATGGAGACAACCATCATCCCACGCTCACCACGCTGTTAATTCTTCCCGACTGCACAACCCGGGTTAACGCATTGGTGGATTCTGGAGCAGACGCCAACCTCATTGACGAAGTTCTGGTGTCCGAACTGAACATTCCCACCCTCCCTCTACCCCACCCTGAGAACGCGCGGTCGCTGGATGGAAGGACCTTCTGCCGCATGACACAAATCACCATTCCCATACAACTGGTCATTTCTGGAAACCATCGGGAGATGATCCAGTTCCGCGTCATCCGGTCCCCCAATGACCAACTCATCTTAGGATTACCCTGGCTCCAGAAACACAACCCCACGATCAACTGGAGTTGTAACCAGGTGCAAGCATGGGATCCGAGATGCCATCTGTCCTGCTTGCGTTCCGCTCCACCACCAGCAGAGGGAGTACCAGCTCTACCTCAGACCCCCAAGCCCTCCCTGGAGAATGTTCCCACTCCTTACCATGACCTGGGCACGGTGTTCTCCAAGACACAGGCTCAGTCACTGCCGCCTCATTGACCCTACGACTGCGCCATCGAGCTCCTTCCTGGTTTGTCACTCCCCTCAAGTCGCCTATATAATGTCTCCAGACCAGAAAGGGAGGCTATGGAAAAATACATCCGTGACTGCCTGACTAACGGACTAATTCGCCCATCTTCCTCTCCCATCGGTGCGGGATTCTTCTTTGTACAGAAGAAGGATGGCTCCCTACGCCCGTGCATCGACTACAGGGAGCTGAACAACATCACGGTGAGGAACAAGTATCCTCTGCCCTTGATGGACTCCGCGTTCCACCCTCTTCACGAGGCCACCATCTTCACCAAGTTTGATCTCCACAACACCTGCCACTTGGTCCGTATCCGTGAGGGCGATGAATGGAAGACCGCCTTCAACACCTCTCTCGGACACTTTGAATATCTGGTCATGCCATTCGGCCTCACCAATGCTCCTGCTGTCTTCCAGGCCCTGGTGAATGACTTTGGGACTTGTTGGGTCGCCATGTGTTCGTCTACCTAGATGACATCTTAATCTACTCTAATAATGCCAAGGATCATGAGTACTATGTCAGACAAGTGCTACAGAGACTTCTAGAGAACAGATTATTTATCAAGGCGGAGAAGTACGTCTTCCATTCCGACACAGTTGAGTTCCTTGGATTCATCCTTGAGAGGGGACAGATCAGGGCGGATCCCAAGAAGATTCTGGCGGTCACCGACTAGCCCACACCCACTTCACGTAAGCAACTCCAGCGCTTCTTGGGATTCGCCAACTTCTACCGAAGGTTCGTCCGATCCTACAGCCAAGTGGTCTCTCCGCTAACCAGGCTCACGTCCACTGCGGTGCCATTCCGGTGGAGCCCCGAGGCTGAGACGGCCTTCACCAAGGTCAAGAGACTGTTCTCTTCCGCTCCAATCCTGGTACACCCCGACCCCACCCGCCAGTTTGTGGTTGAGACGGATGCTTCCGACACAGGGGTGGGAGCTGTGCTCTCTCAGGTGGCGGCCGCGGACAACCGACTACACCCCTGCACCTTCTTCTCCAAGAAGCTGTCCCCGGCAGAGAAGAATTATGATGTCGGTAATCGTGAACTGTTGGCAGTCAAACTGGCGCTGGAGGAGTGGAGACATTGGCTGGAGGGGGCCGAGAAGCCGTTCATCGTTTGGACCGACCACAAAAACCTGGCATACCTCCAGACAGCCAAGAGGCTGAATTCCCGACAGGCCAGATGGGCACTGTTCTTCGGGAGGTTCAGCTTTTCACTCACCTACCGCCCGGGTTCTAAGAACATTAAGCCTGACACCCTGTCTCGCCAATTTAACACCTGTCCTGAGTGTCAGGTTCCTGAGACCATCCTTCCGGCCTCCTGCACCGTGGGATCCGTCACATGGAGAATCGAGTCGGTGATCCAGAAGGCTTTACGGAGGGAACCCGATCCCAGGCCCAACCCCGGATTACGCCTATACGTTCCCTCAGCCGCTCGGACACAGGTGCTGCAATGGGCCCATTCATCCCTCCTTTCCTGCCATCCCGGCTTTACCCGCACCTTGGCGGTGCTGAAGAGGAGATTCTGGTGGGTTTCCATGATCCCCGACACCAGACGCTTCATCAAGGCTTGCACCACATGTGCCAGAAGCAAAGCATCTCACCAGGCCCCTGCTGGACTGCTTCAACCATTACCGGTGCCCAGCCGACCCTGGAGCCACATCGGAGTGGACTTTGTGACCGGACTTCCCCTTTCCGAGGGCAACACCACCATCCTGACTGTGGTGGACCGATTCAGCAAAGCGGCACACTTCATCCCCCTGGCTGGATTTCCCACCGCCCAAGAAACCGCTGATGTCCTGGTGAGGGAGGTTTTTCGCATCCACGGACTTCCCTCGGACATCGTTTCCGACCGCGGCCCCCAATTCATCTCCCAAGTTTGGAAGGCATTCTGCGTGGCCCTTGGGGCCACAGCTAGCCTCTCTTCGGGCTACCACCCTCAGTCCAATGGCCAAACTGAGAGGGCCAATCAGGACCTGGGGGCCGCTCTACGCTGCGTATCGGCCAAGAATCCTGCCGCATGGAGCAAGATGCTTACCTGGGTGGAGTACGCACACAACACCTTACCCTGCGCCGCCACCGGGAAATCGCCGTTTGAGGTCTCCCTGGGCTACCAACCTCCACTGTTCCCTGACCAGGAGGCCGAGATCGCTGTTCCCTCCCTCGCCATCCACATGAAACGGTGCGCCAAGGTTTGGAGGGATGCCAGGGCCACGCTGTTAAGCACGGCAGACCGTAATCGACGTTTTGCTGATCGCCACCGCACTCCAGCTCCGGCCTACAAACCAGGTGACTCCGTCTGGCTGTCCACTAAGGACATTCCCCTCCAAGCCACTTCCCACAAACTGCAACCCCGCTTTATTGGTCCCTTTAGGATTCACAGTATCATCAACCCTTCCTCTGTAAAATTGTCACTCCCTGCTTCCCTTAAGATTCACCCCACATTCCATGTTTCTTGTATTAAGCCTGTATCCTCTCACCCCATATGTCCCCCGGATCCCCCACCACCTCCCCCCGCATTATTGACAACTACCCTGCTTTCACTGTTAAAAAACTTCGTAAGAGGGGCCGTGGGGTGCAATACTTGGTTGACTGGGAGGGCAATAGTCCTGAGGAGCGTTCCTGGGTCGCTCCCAGTCTCATTCTGGACAATTCGCTCATCAGAGACTTCCATCGTGACCACCCTGACAAATTCAAAGGACCGCCAGGAGTCGGTCGTTAAGGGGGGGGGGGGGGTCCAGACCTGTTTCAGGTCTGTCTCGCCATGTTTTATGTTTATTCATTTTGTCTTAGTCTTGTATTGTCTTATCATGTATTATGTTAGTCTAGGTTCGTCATGTTGTTTAGTTTATTTCTTGTTACGATTTATTTTCCTGTCATGTCTAGTTATGTTTCGTCACGATTATATTACCTTGTTATGTTGAGTGGTTATCGTCTTAGTTTCGTTTTGTGTTATGTTTTGATTTATGTTTATTGTTATGTAGACTGGTTACTGTTTAAACGTACACTTTTACATGTCTTTCCGCAAACCTTGCGTTCCGCCTTTTCTCTCTCTCTCTTTCTGTCATTCACTCCCTAATTGTTTCCATTTGTCTATTTACTAAAACTACTAACGCTAGATTAGGATTGGGTAGAAACTAACAAACTAATCATGTGTTCATGTTACCTTACGTTTCTCGTGCATGTCATTTACTAATTTACTAATGCTAGGGCAGGATAGGTTTATTACTAACGATGACTAATTACCTTGTTAAACTTGTCATCCATCGCACCTGTTTTCCATTTCCTTGCTACGCTCTAACTAATTGTCTACACCTGCATTTATATCCCAGTCGTGCTACTGTTCACGGCGAAATTGTCTGCCTCTAGTTTACTACGCAACTCTTGAGCATTATTTCTGATTGATTCACGTTAAGATCCAAGCCTGTTTTACCGACCATCGTTTATTGATTTCTGTTTCGTTGACCATTGTTTGTTTTTTGACCACGTCTTCGCCTACCATTTTTGTACATTTGCCTCGCTGATTGTTTCATGGTTTTGACTTCCGCATCGCCCTCGACTACGACTCTGCCTGCCGTCCGCCTGTACTTCTGCCCCGCTGACGGCTCTCCTGCTACCGGACCTTCCTGCATGTCTACTGACTACGAGTTTGCCTCTTCCCTCGGCACCGTGCTTTTTGTTTGTTTAGTGTTTGTTTGGCTGGATCTACGTGTATGGACTTTGCTTGTTTTGACTACGCTCCTGGGATTCGTCCCGAATAAAGCCCTGCCGGGACTTTATCTAACCATTGTTTCTGAGTCGTGCATTTTGGGTCCAACCCCCACGCACCCGTCTCAAAACGAGCTGGAAGACCGGAGCAGACGAAACAATGTCAGGTTGGTGAACCTGATTGGGTGGGAAGGAAACAATCCCATGAGCTAAGCATGCTTCCCTGCGGGCTCCCCAGCCTTGCTTCATTGACGCCGCTTGAAATCGACAGGGCCCATCATGCACTCAAACAACACAATGCTGTTCAGATTGCTCAGGTACTTTGATCACCAGGCTATATTGCAGGCAGCAGGCAAGGAGCAACCAACCTGAGAAGGTCGTCATTTGGTGACTACTGCCCGTGCCTATCGTCAGGAATTCACCACTGCTACAAGCTGACATGGAAACGGAGGTGATGAGTTGGTAATTTGGCCAGATCAACAGTCAAGTAATCGCATCCGAAATACGCCATCAATACAGCCGCTGAGAGACGGAGGTGTTTCGTTTTTGCGATTTAAGCTTATAGGAAGGTGTTTGCCTAGCTAGTGGCTAGCTTTGCAATTTATGGTCAGAGGAAGATTTGGGGTAGGCATCGTGCCCCCTTTTGACTGAAACTTGGGTTTCCAAAATAAATGTAACATTATGGGGCTGTTGCCCGATCCTGTTAATTTAACAGGATCGGGACACGCAAAATAGATTTTTATGGGTATGGCTATCGTCAGCCAACAAGCGAACTTTCTAATATCTAGTTATTTTGAATTACTTTTGTTTTTAACTACTCATAAATAATGTCATGAGGGATTAATACTATTAACATGAGAACAAATATAGTGCTAAACAGGGGTTGACATCCAGTTAGGTGTTTAGTGTGCATTTGACACAGATGTGAACAACAGGGGAGGGGGAGATTACATTACATTATTGGCATTTGGCAGACGCTCTTATCCAGAGCGACGTACAACAAAGTGCATACCCATAACCAGGGATAAGTTCCCTGAAAGACCCTAGAGGGAAGTACAATTTCAATTGCTACCTGTACAACAAAGATAAGGACAAGGGCCCTTTTTTTATTTTAATTTTATTTTTTTATTTTTTTGAGAACAAAGAAACGAACAAACAGAGCAAAAGTGACCAAAGTTAACTATCCAAACACTGCTTACCTACATTACATTACATTACATTACATTATTGCCATTTGGCAGACGCTCTTATCCAAACAAACAAAGTGCATACCCATAACCAGGGATAAGTTCGCTGAAAGACCCTAGAGGTAAGTACAATTTACAATTGTACAAAAGTATAAGTACAATTTCAACCTAGCCAACTAAAAATACCGATACACAAAGCAAGTCACAGAGACAACAATTACAGGGAGGTAGGGAGGGATGGGGAGAGGTGCTGCTTGAAGAGGTGTGTCTTCAGCTTGCGCTTGAAGGTGGGGAGAGATTCTACAGTTCTGACCTCAACGGGGAGTTCGTTCCACCACCGTGGAGCCAGAACAGACAGTAGTCGTGAGCGTGATGTGGAGGTTCAGAGAGGGGGAGGTGCCAAGCGGCCTGTGGAGGCTGAACGAAGAGGTCTGGCAGGGGTGTAGTGTCTGATGATGTTTTGTAGATAAGCTGGGGAAGACCCTTTAACTGCTTGGAAGGCTAGCACCAATGTTTTGAATTTGAAGCGAGCCATAACAGGCAGCCAGTGGAGGGAAGTAAGCAGGGGGGTGACGTGTGAGTATTTGGGAAGGTTGAAGACCAGACGAGCTGCTGCATTCTGGATGAGTTGGAGGGGTCTGATGGCAGACGCTGGGAGGCCAGCCAATAGGGAATTGCAGTAGTCCAGGCGGGACAGAACCATCGCTTGGACCAGGAGCTGGGTCGAGTAGGGGGTGAGAAAGGGGCGGATTCTCCGTATAGGAAGAACCTGCATGACCGGGTCACCGCCACAATGTTCTCGGAGAGGGACAGTCTGCTGTCCATCACCACGCAGAGGTTCCTTGCACTGGGTGACGGCGTGAGTGTGGTATCCCCGAGGGAAATGGAGAGATCCAGGTGGGGAGAGGTTTTAGCAGGGATGAATATCATTTCAGTCTTGCCTGGGTTGAGCTTTAGATGGTGGTTGTCCATCCAGCTCTGGATGTCCCTCAGGCAAGCAGAGATACGGGCTGAAACCTGCGTATCAGACGGCGGGAACGAGACGAAGAGTTGGGTATCGTCCGCGTAGCAGTGGTAGGATAGCCCATGTGCAGTGATCACAGGGCCAAGGGAGCGAGTGTAAAGAGAAAAAAGAAGCGGGCCTAGGACTGAGCCCTGGGGAACTCCTGTGGCGAGGGGCCGAGGTGTCGATACCGAACCAGCCCAGGCGACCTGGAAGGAGCGACCAGAGAGGTAGGACTCAATCCAGTCCAGGGCTGTGCCACAGATGCCCGTTGCTGACAGGGCAGACAGGAGGATGGAGTGATCCACAGTGTCGAAGGCAGCAGAGAGATCTAGAAGAATGAGGACAGAGGAGAGGGAGGCTGCTCGTGCGGCATGGAGTGACTCACTGACGGAGAGGAGCGCAGTCTCTGTCGAGTGGCCCGATCTGAAGCCAGACTGATGAGGGTCTAGCAGGTTGTTGTTAGAAAAGAAAGAAGAAAGTTGAGTAGAAGCGGCTCGTTCTATAGTTTTAGAGATAGGATGGGTGGGGGTGCTGGGGTGCTGGGGTGCATTGACTACATGGAATTATGGTTTCTGAAATTTCACAATACAGGTGCTTTTTCACGAAGTGCATTTTATTTCTTCTCGTGGGTTTGGTATCAATGTTTCCATATTCTTTTATGTGTCCTAAAGACACTGACTATGGATAAAATTAATGTACTATCACTAATCGTCCAAGGTCTTAATTTGCAATATAAACGTGCACAAATATTGGAGTTACTGCACAGGAAAAATATAGATGTATGTAAATGTGTCGCTTTTACAGGAGTCTCACCTTACTTCAAGGGATGTACAAAGGCTACAGAACCTGCAATATAAACCAATTGTTGCTTCAGGAGATGGCTCTAAATCAAAAGTTGTAATTTTGATGAAACGTAATTTAAAAGTAACAATCGAGAGAATCAGTTCAGATAACTGGCTAATACTCTGATACTAAATCAGAGTTCTGATATTCTGATACTAAATGAATACTCCTTGATTTTCAGATCTGATATGAATATCCTGTCACGGTGCAGTACCGGTTTGGACCACGGGAGTGTGGTTTGGTCGGTTAACAGCCTTTTCAGCCTATTTATTCACAGGTGTAATAATTTCTGTGCAATCAGATTGCACCCTGGATAAATCATCTTCTCACAGCACTCAGGTGCTTTTGTGTAATTCATGTTGTGCTGAAGCTGGTAAACAGTATTGCTGGTTCTCGTGAGAAAAGAGTTTGTGAGAGTTTAACTCTCCCCTTGTTAGAATGCTCTTCTATTTTCACTGAGAAGAGTGTGTGTGGGAGTCTACTCTCCCTGTGTTAGTTTATTTGCTACGACAAGTTTTCCTTTTCCACCCATTTGTGATCTATTTAAGTTCACCTTCTTTATCCTTCCCTTTGTGAGAACTTTTTCCCCGGTGGGGTAGTTTTCAGTTAAAGGTTATTTCTCCTTTTATGCTTTCATTTTCCTGTCCCTTTAGTCTGCTTTGCAGATTTAGTGTTTGTTCCTTTTGTGAACAGCTTTTAGGAACCCTGGTGTCTGCATTTGGCCCCACACCCCACACCCCACACCCCACCTCACATATGTTCTATGATAGGCGGCCCGTAGAGTAGTGGTTAAGGTAAATGACTGGGAGCTGCAACGTCAGTGGTTCTAATCCCGGTGTAGCCATAATAAGATCTGCACAGCCGTTGGGCCCTTGAGCAAGGCCCTTAACTCTGCCTTGCTCCAGGGGAGGATTGTCTCCTGCTTAGTCTAATCAACTGTCGCTCTGGATAAGAGAGTCTGCCAAATGCCAATAATGTAATGTAATGTAATGATAGTAATCTAGACCGTTCAATTAAAAAAGTTTCAAATATGTCAGCCACATCTTCTAAGACCCCAAGGTTTTTTACTAGAGATCTGGACTTGAAAGACATATGGTGTATTCAGAATCCAACCGGCAGAGACTACACTTACTTTTCACTGCACCACCAAATGTTTTCAAGAATTGACTATATTCTGTCGTCGCTATATTTAAGTTCTACAGCAGATAATGTAATCTTTCTCCCAATAAATTTCAGATGAGCATCTGGAGGTTCATCACTTCTCTTCAAAATTATGATTTTCTCTCTCAGCTTAAACAAAAATTATTAATTAGCATTTAATAAAGACTGTATCCAATCCAGGGCGGCACGGATGGTGCAGTGGGTAGCACTGCCGCCTCACAGCAAGGAGGTCCTGGGTTCGAATCCCCGTCGGCCGGGGCCTCTCTGTGCGGAGTTTGCATGTTCTCCCCGTGTCTGCGTGGGTTTCCTCCGGGTACTCCGGTTTCCTCCCACAGTCCAAAGACATGCACGTTAGGCTGATTGGAGAGTCTAAATTGCCCGTAGGTATGAGTGTGTGAGTGTGCGAGTGAATGGTGTGTGTGCCCTGAGATAGACTGGCGACCTGTCCAGGGTGTATTCCTGCCTTTCGCCCAATGTATGCTGGGATAGGCTCCAGCCCCCCTGCGACCCTGATCAGGATAAGCGGGTTCAGATAATGGATGGATGGGATGGATGTATCCAATCCAGCTATGAGATATGATATGGGCTGCTATCAAATTATTTTTCCACAACAATACTAACTGGTTTTCCTCCTTTGAAAAAAATCCAGATCGCAAATAATACCCCAGTTCGAACATAATTGCTGTGAATTGGAAAAGGCCCTCCAATTGAGGTATTGCAAAGAAGCAGAACTGAAATTGAAGGCAGAAAAGGCTGAATTGTGCAATTTACTAAAACAAAGAGTAGAATATGCATAAGCTCTTTCTTTAGCATTCATTTCATTTCATTTCTTTCATTTCCTCTAAGAAAGGGCAATCACCAGGAATTGACGGTCTACCTGCAGAATTGTACCTGTCATTGCAGGATACTTTAGGCCCAATGTGGCTATCCACCATTAATTCTGCCATGTAAAAAGGTTACTTTCACAGACCCTAATGTAGCTCAAAACCTGGCAAAATCCAGTGCAAATTTTAGACATATCTTTGATAAATGCAGATATAAAGATATATTGGCATGAGATAATATACGGCGTGTTTTACATGTCTTTGCCGAGAGTGAGAAAATTGATTCACCTAGTGGGTTACTATTTCTTGACGCAGAAGAAGCTTTTGATCGTCTAGAATGGTGTTATTTATGTACTTTGTATGCTAGCCCCTGTGCCAGGGTCTCCACTGGGGGTGTTCTTTTCTGATTTATTTAACATTTCTCGCGGTTATAGACAGGGATGCCCTGCTTTACCTCTGCTATTTAATTTATCTATGGAACTATTGGCCCAGTTTATCAGTCAGAATAATCAAGTCTGCCCAACTGAAATGGAAAATACCTGCCACTCAGTTTCTTTATATGCAGATTACACACTTTTATATATATGTCTGACCTGCACACTCCCTACAAAATGTACTTTAGAGCATAGACGATTTTGGGTTGTTATCTGACTTTAAAATAAACTGTGACAAATCAGCCCTAATGCTACTCAACACTGGAGCTAAGGCATTAAATATGTCTACCAATCCGCTTGTCCAGAAGCCTATCAAAAAGATTGAAGATGATGTTAATAGATGGATGCATCTACCAGCTTCAATACCTGGCCGTATTGCTTCCATAAAAATGAATATTCTTCCACAGATTAATTTTATTAGCTCAATGCTACCTCTGCCACCAGCAGTAAACAATTGGAAGAAAATCAACTAAATTTGTGTGGAACGGAAAGCGCCCCACATTAAATGGTCAGTATTACCACAAAGCAAACCACAAGGAGGCTGGGCCTGTCCGAATTTTTAACTGCATCATTGGTCTTTTATGCTGCGTACACTACACACTGGCTGAACCCAGATCTGCACTCTCCCTGGAAAGAGATTGAGCAAGAAATGATTAGAATACAAGACCTGTTTTTTTTTTACACTACAGCTCAATAATAACATATTACATTACATTATTGGCATTTGGCAGACGGTCTTATCCAGAGCGACATACAGTTGAAGACAATTCTCCCCTGGTGCAATGCAGGGTTAAGGGCCTTGCTCAAGGGCCCAACAGCTGTGCAGATCTTATTGTGGCCACACTGGGATTTGAACTACCAACCTTGCGGGTCCTAGTCATGTACCTTAACCACGCTATAGGCCACCCTGTATGGGATTAAGTGGCAAATGGTATGCACACTCACCCATCTGGCATAACCAAAACCTTTCAATGGAACAAGCCTTTTATTCAGGACTCATGGGTACAAAGAGGTATAATGGTTTTGGAAGATGTTGCTGGTCAAAAATCAATGATTGAGTTCCAGGACTTAATTTCACACTCATCTCAGGCCTTTTCCCATTTTCTTATACAGGGGCCATTTCCCTCCTATTGCAACTTATTATCTTGGTCTAAAGTCACAGAGAGGCTATCCTTCACTTCCTCTCTTCATTGGACTAGAGGAAAGACTTTGGTACTCAATGGAGAGTGGAAATTTGTGTTGAATGTTGCCTGTCACTGCATTTGACGTGTTCCAGTTACTATTAAGGCATAGTCCAGTGACAGAGTATCGATGCGACCGACAATGTGCAATGAATGCTCATAAACATTCTGAGATTTCAGTCGAGCAACACTGTCGCTGGACTATAAACTGGCCTTTACTTATTTTCTTGCCGTTCTTTACAAAGGTAACAGTTTTACACCTTTCGAAAGATACAAAACAAAAGAGCAGAGCCCAGTGCTGGCTTATAGTGATAGATATGTTGTTGCTCCTTCAGTGATGTCAGAGAGATACCCACGCCCATACCGAGCTCTGTCTTCACACAGCACAGCCAAAACCAAAGGCTGTGTGCCAATCAAAATAAAAACAAGCTTTCAGTTTTGACTAAATAAGGCCCATTGCATAGAAGGAAATTTGTTTTTTGTAAGAGGTGTAGGGATTTTATGCTCTTCGAAAAAGTGAGGAGTGAGATACTGAGGCAAAAGGTGTGAATACAGGACTGGATGCAGCAGGTCTGTTTTCACACCTCTCAAACCAAACACTCCAGGAGGAGCCTTCAGCAGGGTTCTGCTCTCTGAGTGCTGTCTTCTCCAGTTTAAAGTGTGTCAGTAACTTTAGACTCCTTAGTGCACAGTTGCATTGCAAGGGAAAATCTTCACGTTTGTGCTGTAAAACCCTAGACTCAGAGACTGACTAGAGCAAAACAGTGTTTGGAGGGTATTTAGAAAAATGTATATCTCATGAACCCTACATTAATTGAATATTCTTTTCTCAGATTCCCATTCTTTCTGGCAGAAAAAAAACAAATGTCAAATATTTATCAGACAGATTGGAAGTGGACATTGTTTGGTATTCCAGTGTCATACAAATATGAACTGTATTTTCGAGAGAGCTTGTTTTTAATTGACGTTAACATTAAAAGCTCCCGTAGAACCCGAGTTTGGCATGTACTGTGGTTGCAAGCAGTTTTTAAATGATTTATAATTTTGCTATGCATTCTTTAATGGCATTCCTTAGGATCCAAGGTTTTCCTATAGCATAATGTAGCAAAATCATAGCTCCCGATTTGCTGCATAAACAATATCTAGCCTCTTTTTTTTTTTTTAAAGGAAACAGTTCCCTTTCATTTAAAAATTAAAAAGTAAGAGTATATTAATTAACCAATACTGCTATGTGATTCAAATTTCAACACTTTGTAACTTTGTTTACAAATAAAGTTATAATTATTAAGTCGCAGATGCAGACTAAGACTAGTCCTAGACTAAATTTAATTGGAGATTATCCAAAGAAAGCTCCATTTAGTCCAGGTTTAAGCTTAATCTGTTTCCATGTAACCGGCCCATATTTTGTTATTGACCCTCATCTTGTATTACAGGCCCATGGTAATGCTTACATTGTCATATAAGTCACACAGAGTTCTTAGTTCTTAATGGTTATTTATCTTATATTTTTTATTGATATATCCATTACCCTACCACACCAGACCTGAGGTTTTGGCAAAGCCTTTCTCCATCTAATCAACTGTATGTCGCTCTGGGTAAGAGCATCTGCTAAATGCCATTAATGTAATGTATTGTAATATAGATCACTAACACCTGTTTGAGATTACCAACTCCTCGTGCAATCAGCGATACTGGCTGCACGAGGGAAGCATGAATTTGTCAGTCTCTTGCTTCAAGAATGTACCAACAGTTCTCTTTCAAGTTTGTGAGCTGTTGCAACACAAGCTGGATATATTTAGAAATCTAGAAAGTTTATTCGTTAAATTCATGACATCATTGGCCTCTCTGGCAACTCTCTTTCATAAAACAACATTGGGAACATTGATTGCAAATCTCCAACAAACAAACTAACACTTCATATTTTGATGGCAAGGCTTTCACACTAGAGAGAGCAGGCCATCTGTCATTAAGAAGCATTTACAGAAGAATGGTGTATTTCCACATTCATTTTAATGGATATTTGATAGGATGGCCAGACAGTCCTTACTTCCAGGTAAGGTTCTAATTGATATCACTCTCCTTAAATTGGCAATTCAGTGCTACGTACAGTAAGAACAAAATTAAGACCCTGTGGTCTTCCAGGAACAGAGTGGCAGACCGTGCCCTAAAAGCTCAAATGTAGTTACATCTGGCTCCCGTATAGGTCATTCAGATCCATTTTCAATCTAAAATTAATGATATTGATATTGATAATGATATAAAAGTAATGATTGTTCTGCAGTGGGTTGGTAGCATTTTCTCCTGGAATAGTTAAGTATCATTTGTTTGTTTACTGTTTCTAATTCAGTTTAGTTGTCATTATAGTGTTCTGTTGTGTATTTGTTTGTTTGTTAGCTAATACAAGTGGTGTTTATTTAGATTACAGTGAAACTGGATTAGGTGTTTGCTTCTCTCAGATGAGCTAGGCTATTAAGTTAGGCTATTGTTTTTACTGGCTGGCAGGCCACAGCTTTTGTTGTAGGAGGAGCCAATAGTTTGCACCCTGCTTAGGGTATAATTACTGGCACACCTGAACTCACTTCAGTGTGCATTAGTGTTCTGCAGTGGGTTGGTAGCATTTTCTGTATTCAGCGTCAGTTTATTTAAGCAGTTGTGTAGCGCACCAGCGGCAGCTGTGTGCGGCAGCCTCGGCTACTTGCCTCGGCATACGAAGTCGCAGGCGTACAAAGTTGGGGGTGTCTATCTACAGGTGTCCATCCAGGCTGTCTGAGAGCCTGATGAGTGTTTTTGTTTTCGCTGCCTGCCCTCATTTCACTACGTAGTATTCCTCTTGTTCTCCCTAGTTCCCTCCATGTGTTTCCTTCCCATCCCTGTCCTCTCTCCTCTCCCCAGGTCCCAGTCAGGTAGGAGGTTCGCCTCCCGCCAACATGGGCAGAATATCTCAAACCTCATCTTCCCTCCCAGATCCGCTGGTATTGATCTCTGTGTGGCTGGTGGCCTCTGGAACTGCCAGTCCGCCATCCAGAAAGCAGACTTCATATCTGCCTATGCCTCCCACCTCAACCTTGACTTTCTTGCTTTAACTGAAATGTGGCTCTCACCAGAGAACACAGCTGCCCTTTCCTCTGCCTTCTCTTTCTTCCACACACCCCGAACCTCTGGCAGAGGAGGTGGCACAGGTCTCCTAATCTCATCCTCATGGAGATCTAGTGTCTTCTCCTCATCCTTCGCCTTCTCCTCTTTTGAATTGCTTATTATTATTATTATTGTTGTTTATCGCCCCCCGGGTCCTCTGGGGAGCTTCTTGGAGGAGATGGACATCCTCCTCAGCTCCTCACCAGTCAATGACACCCCCCTGATCCTTCTGGGAGACTTCAACCTCAACTCAGAGTCCACCCAGTCTACCTTTCTCTCCCTCCTTTCTTCTTTTGACCTTACCCTCACTCTTTCCCCTCCCACCCACAAAGCAGGCAACCTTCTTGACCTCATCTTCACAAGGAGCTGCACAACAACCAACCTCTCTGTAACACCACTCCATATATCTGACCACTCCTTCATCTCTTTTTCTCTTCCACTCTCCTCTAACACCCATCCACCTCTCCCACCATCCACTGTCACCTGTCGGCGGAACCTACGCCACCTGTCTTCCTCCACCCTTTCATCTACAATCCTCTCCTCCCTACCATCCGCGGAGTCTTTCTCTCGACTGTCTCCCGATGATGCTGCTACAACTCTCATGTCCTCCCTCTCATCTTCCTTTGACTCTCTGTGTCCCCTCACCACCAAACTAGCTTGGGCCTCCCCCCCCAGTCCTTGGCTTTCTGATGCTCTACGAGCTGTCCGAACCGAACTGTGGGCAGCGGAGAGAAAATGTCTCCCCAGTGATATAGCTTCCTTCCATGCCCTCCTATCATCTTTCCATTCCTCTGTCTCTCTGGCTAAATCTTCCTTCTTTCACTCGAAAATTAACGCGGCCGCCTCTAATCCCTGCAAACTGCTTTCAACCTTCTCCTCTCTTCTGGCCCCCCCTCCCCCCCACCCCCCTCATCACTCACACCTGATGACTTTGTCTCCTTCTTTGAAAAGAAGGTTGATGCCATTCGCAATTCCTTCTCACAACCCTCTCCCCCTGCTGACCCTCCTACCTTCCCCAACTCCCTAGCCTCCTTTTCTCCCCTCTCTGACGCCGACACATTGAAACTCCTTACATCCCACCGCCCGACCACCTGTCCTCTTGATCCCATCCCCTCTCCCCTCCTACAATCTATATCCGATGACATTCTCCCTTTTCTCTCCTCTCTAATCAACACCTCCTTCTCCTCTGGCACCATGCCCTCTTCCCTGAAGAGGGCCAGAGTCACTCCTCTGCTCAAAAAACCTACTCTTGACCCCTCTGCCCTGAACAACTACCGGCCTGTCTCTCTTCTTCCCTTTCTCGCTAAAACTCTGGAACGGGCGGTCTGCTCCCAACTGTCCACTTATCTTCTCCAGAACAATCTCCATGACCCCAACCAGTCTGGCTTCAAGAGTGGCCACTCCACTGAGACCGCCCTGCTCGCGGTCACTGAGGCACTCCACTCTGCTGAAGCCAAATCCCTCTCCTCTGTCCTCATCTTCCTCGACCTGTTGGCCGCCTTCGATACAGTCAACCATGAGATTCTGCTCTCATCGCTGTCTGGGATGGGTGTCACAGGGTCTGCACTCGCTTGGTTTTCCTCCTACCTCTCTGGTCGCTCCTACCAGGTGACTTGGAGGGGCTCAGTCTCCGACCCTCACCCCCTACAAACTGGAGTCCCGCAGGGCTCAGTTCTTGGGCCTCTCCTCTTCTCGCTATACACCATGTCTCTTGGTTCTGTTATCTCTTCCCATGGCTTTTCTTATCATTCTTACGCTGATGGCACCCAACTCTTTATTTCCTTCCCCCCCGACACCCAAGTCACCACACAGATCTCTGCCTGCTTGGCTGATATCTCTGCATGGATGACTTCCCACCACCTGAAGCTCAACCTTGCCAAAACTGAGCTTCTCTACATCCCTGCTAAGTCCTCTCCGTCAATC
The DNA here is from genome assembly GCF_963514075.1 of Conger conger. Taxonomy (NCBI): domain Eukaryota; kingdom Metazoa; phylum Chordata; class Actinopteri; order Anguilliformes; family Congridae; genus Conger; species Conger conger. The sequence goes on along the minus strand of NC_083774.1, from coordinate 38,449,438 downwards.
GACCTCTCACTGACTGTTGAGGACTTTGTAGTTTCCTCCTCCTATATGGCAAAGAATCTTGGGGTGACTCTTGATAACTGCCTCACCCTGGCTCCACAAGTATCCTCCACTGCCAGAACCTGCAGGTTCTTTCTGTATAATATACGCCGTATCCGTCATCTCCTGACGGAGAAAGCCACCCAGCTCCTAGTCCTGGCGCTCGTCATTTCCCGCCTGGATTACTGCAACTCCCTCCTAGCCGGTCTCCCAGCATGTGCCATCAAGCCCCTCCAGCTGGTCCAGAATGCTGCAGCCCGCCTGATCACCAGTCAGCCCAGGTCGGCTCATGTCACCCCGCTTCTCATTGGCCTCCACTGGCTTCCTATTGCCGCACGCATCCGTTTCAAGGCCCTAGTGTTGGCATTTCAGGCTGCTAAGGGGACTGCCCCACCTTACATACAATCCTTGATCACTCCCTACTCACCAGCTAGACCACTGCGGTCTGCCAGCTCTGGTCGCCTTATGGTTCCCTCTCGACCTGCACCTGGCGGTCGAGCTGCACGTTCACGCCTGTTTTCCGTTCTGGTTCCTCAGTGGTGGAATGACTTGCCTACCACTGTCAGGACAGCAGAATCCCTCCCCCTATTTCGACGCAGACTCAAAACCCACCTTTTCAAACTCTACCTTAGTCCTCCGTCCTGATTTCCCCCGCCCCTCCTTTCTGATATCCCTATCCTTGTCTAACCCCCCAAAAAAAAACAACTTTGCACTTATGATGACGACTATGTTTAGAACAGCATTCCATGTGTTTCCTAGTTCTGAATGTGATGCTTTTGACCTATTCGGATTAAAAGCGTCTGCCAAATGACAAAAATGTAAAATGTTAATGATTTTTCAGTCTTTCACATGCTAAGTGGAGGAGCCTTTGGCTCCAAATTGCACAACATGGTGGCACCGGAAAACCTACGTTTTCAGAAGCCCATCGATAATCAGTGGGTGAGTCAGTCACTGGGCCCATGTTTTTAATCAGCGGGTGAGTCAGTCACTGGGCCCATGTTTTTAATCAGCGGGCGAGTCAGTCACTGGGCCCATGTTTTTAATCAGCGGGTGAGTCAGTCACTGGGCCCATGTTTTTAATCAGCGGGTGAGTCAGTCACTGGGCCCATGTTTTTAATCAGCGGGTGAGTCAGTCACTGGGCCCATGTTTTTAATCAGCGGGTGAGTCAGTCACTGGGCCCATGTTTTTAATCAGCGGGTGAGTCAGTCACTGGGCCCATGTTTTTAATCAGCGAGTGAGTCAGTCACTGGGCCCATGTTTTTAATCAGCGGGTGAGTCAGTCACTGGGCCCATGTTTTTAATCAACGGGTGAGTCAGTCACTTGGTCCAGTTTATGAAGCCAATATGGAAAGCAGAGTTCTTTTTGGAAATAAGGTGTCAGATTCATCTCAAGGGTTTGTTTCAATTGCATGTACCATGTCCAAATGTGTTTTTATTTGAATCTAGCCCAATGTTTGTAATATGATGTGGTTTAGTCAGCCTTCCTTCAGTGTACAACTTGGTGTCAGTACTATATTCTTCAGTGACTTGTTCTGGTTGAGTAAATTACTGGGGTAATTGGTTCCAGATCATACTTGCATGACGTTATCATCATGTCTCCACCCAGTTGGTGGACTAACCCTTACCTGAAATTATATTTTATTCTAATGCAATTGTTTGGAGAATTTTTTGCTTTTCATATCATTCTCAATGATAAGACTGAGTGGTCATAGAGCTCAATGTGTCTATACTTGCTGGAGAAAGATTTAATTGTTTTAATTTTAATTTATTACACTCCAGAGATATACACTCCAGACACCTCACTTCACTGAGTACAAGCCCAGAACAGAAACTACATGATACATTCTGTAAATTGTATGGATGCAAATGTATTAATAATGTTCACTCAAATAGCATTCATATCATATTCAAAGCAACAGCATCTCCCACAAAAAGCAAGCAGTAATCTTTAAAGGTACAGCATTTTTGTGTTAAAACATGACCATTCCTATCATTGAAAAAGGCTGACTGACATGTTGACTCACCCTCTGCCTGAGTTTATAGTCCTTAAATTCTGGTTTCAAAATATACAGTTGAAGGGCCGTCACTTTCTACCAAAACATTGCACAGCTGTACAATAATTCAAGCGCATTGGTTGAAAATTGGTTCTAATTGCCACAGCCAATGGTGTGGGGGCTTATTTGGATTGTTTGTGTGTAACTGCCCAAATTGCACTCCAGACAAGCCTTCACTGAAACTCTGTATACTATTGCCTATATTATCCAGCCGAAGACTACATATCTAGTTATAAAACAATACCAGTTCACTATCTGTAGCAACAAGCAAATTAGGCATAGTTAGCTCGACGAATGTACAAATATCCACAATATGAGGCAATATGAACATAGTTGCGAGCATAGCTGCACGAGGCTCAGGTGGAAATTTGTAAATAAATAGCTAGCTCATTTGCTAGCTCATTATACAGAGTTTCAGTGATTGCTTTGGGAAGTTATACGTTCCTTTTATCTCTTTACGTGTTCAATCATGCATGTTTAGCTAAACCTTTATTTGTCTCAAACTGTAAGTTGCAGTTGCATCGTTTGTGGTACACTATCATATCTTAGATATATAGCCAGCTAGTTTCATAGCCAAATAAGTTGCTTGCTCATAATATAGTTAGTTAGATAAGGTCAAAACTTTAAAAAGACAAAATGTATAAATAGTGTTTAGTGCAGCACACTAAAGTTAACATTTCATAAAGTCACCTATTCTGCGAACTAGAATACTATGAAAAGACAGCAGTCATGTTTGTCACTGTCAACTTTCCAAAACTGTGCATGTTTGAGGGTTTGTTGCAGCAATTCCTCTCTTGGCCGTTCAGAGTCCGAAATTACCTATTGTACCTTTAAAGTAGTGAAGCTGGGCAGCTTCACCAAACAGTCTAACATTACAACCAAGCAACCAGAAATTGACTGAGGGGCTGTTATTGTAAATTAATGTTGTAGTCATAGTAATTTTAGTCTTTATCTAATGCTGTTATGACGTTATGTAATATGCTGAAGTGACGTTTCTGATTTGGCTATAGAGTGTATGTGACCTGCCTAAATTACAGCAGGTACAGGTTTTGTGATTGCAGTTATGTCTGAAAAGGGTGAGGTTATTGGCCGCCTGTGTAATGTTTCTGTATTTGTTCTGTATGTTTTCATGTTTATTCTTGTTTATTATTCATTTTTCATAGTTATCTGGTTTATGTTTTCCATTACAATTCTCTATTGTCCTCCCCTGTTATGTCTGCGTGTGAATGTTTACCAGTCTAGTCACTCCCCTGTCTGCGTGTCCCACTATTCGGGTGGTTACGGTAGTTTTCGGGTTTTCAACATTTCTTCTAAAACTCGCGATTCTTACTTCCTGCTTCTTCTTGGTAGTTAAATGTTGTAAAGCACGATTCTTACTAACTACTACTAATCTAGGTTTTGTACAGTACTAATCCGATTTATACACTTACTGTCTGTCTAACTAACTAACAATCACTTTTATTGGGTAGTTTAGAAATATTCACGTAACTAACTCACTAACGCAATCTCTTAGTATTTCTGCACTGTTCTGTAACTCCGCCTCCCTATGCTATCCCTGATTACTTGCTTAGTTTCAGCAAAGTGTTCGCACCTGTTTCTAACTATCACTACGTCTTCAAACTATGTAAATGTCTACTAATCCGGAGCCGTATGTTTTACCTGTTTTGTTTCGTGTATCCAGTCCGCGTTTTCGTCTCCCTCCCGTTATTATGTTATTACCCTATTATGTTTCCCCACCTGTTGTCTATTTGTTTAGCCCACCTTTTTCTCTGCCCCGCCTAGATTGTCACCTTCCCTCTTGTATTTAAACCCCATTCTCAGTATGCTTCTTTGTCAGAACGTTGATCATAGTAAATGCCGATTTTGTGTAAGACTTATTATTGAGTTTCTTGATAGACACCCCTCTGCCTTGCCCTCTTGTTTTGTTTGATTTTCTGGTTTTTCGACGTTTTCGCTTTGTGTTTTTGACTACGAGTTTGTTTTTGCCCTTCTGTACCTTCGCCCTGTGATTTTCTGGATTTTGACCTCTTGCTTGTTTTTCGACCATTCTTTTGCTTTTCCTTTTTGGCTGTGTACTGGATCTCTTGGCTTTTGACTACTGAATATTAAAACTACGATTTTGGATTATCCTGTGTTCTGCGTCTGGGTTCTCTGCACCATACATAACAGCCTGCACCTCCAATGGTTAGCACTGTCACTTTCTTATTGTGCTTGAGCACTGTTATTATGTGCATGAAGCACTGTTGTTCCTCCCACTCAGTCCATGAAGCACTGTTGTTCCTCCCACTCAGTCCATGAAGCACTGGACTCCCCCCACCCACTCAGTCCATAAAACACTGTAGTTCCCCCCCACTCAATCCATCTGCAAAGGCACAGCGGGTGCTGGCTCAATGGCACGTGTGTTGGATGTTCTGTGGAACTGACTGTGATTCACAGCCTGTGCCAGCTGGGCGTTTCACTGAAGAAGCCTTTTCTTCTCCCTGGGGAACAGTATGAACTTTATGTAGCCTTTACATCTCAGGGCAGTCAGTCTCTCTTGACAACCTCCTTGGCAGCACTTGAAGCACTTTCAGATGCTCAAGTGTGGCCCTTCTCATTTTGTTTGACAGTAGAGTGTATGTAATGGAATTGTGAGGTTTGACCTTAGCTTAGTATTGACTTGCAGTGCGAGTACAGTATGTCCTGTCCAGAAATCTTGTGTCAGTGGCTTTTTCCTGTTTATCATTCCTAAGGCGTCAAAGATCAGGTAGGTTTCCCTTACCAGGCTAGCTGCCAGAAACTTGAATTAAGAGAGCTGGTTAATATCTCAATGTAATGTTAATGTACTTCACAAAACCATTCAGTTATATCAGATGCCAGTTCACAATTCTTAAATGCAAATAGCTTTATTTACCCAGACCATGGAATAATGTAACATAATGAAATTACGACCCCATTTGAGGGAATAGGTCTTGCTGTGTCTTGTTTTTGTGAGTAAAATATTAGATCAGTTGGCCAGAGTTGTAGATTGTATGGTTGTTTATGGCGCCCGACCCAGGTAAATGGCCACCAGCCACCACTGATCATTAGCCTACCTCAGCCTGAGCCTTGCAAATAGTCACACATACAGACACGCACACACAGAGTACACAGCTCTCTCATTCGTGTTTATTTAAAAAAACTCCCATGTAGACTATCGCTGAATTAGTTAGTGGTGGTGATACGAACAGGCAGGCTTATACAGCTCAGCCAAAAGTGTTTCTTGTAAAAGTGTTCCAACACATACACACATCCTTTTATATGGATGGTTTCAGTTTTTAATTAACCAGATGAAGATGTAATTGACATTCACCTGTTTAACTGTTCTGTAAAAGGGGATTATAGCTGAGCTATGCTATTGTTGTAACGCGGATCCTATTCGGGGGTACACGGGAGTGTTGCGTCTAGAGTAAACGTTCATGCATTGTAAACACAGCTCTCCGTCTCTTCAAATACAGATTTGTGCTTCAGATGAAAGTCTTGGCTTTACAATGTACTTAATGCAAATCGCAATGTAGTACCCATTTCTTTTACATTTAAACGCGACTGTTAAAATGACATCACTACCGGGTTACCTCATGCCCACTTCCAAGTACAAGAACAGATATTAATAATGTAGTTTGTTGAGTAGATACGGATACTGATAAGGCTGCACTTGCTCACTGTTAATATTTTTATTTAGTGGGGGGGTTTACTTGTCATCTTGAGAAATAAGCCACATTTCTCACTTTTTCATGTGAATATGAAGGTAAAACATTCTTATCACATATTTCTAGAATGTTCCAGGAACTTAATTGTTTTTATGTTACAGAGGAACCTTCTTAGAACCTACAGGATAGATAACAGTACTGAATGTTCTTAGAATGTTCCCTGTTAGCTCGGGCACACATTCATTTCAGTGCCTTTGATTTCTTTTAAAATGTGGTTTTAAAAGGAAGCCTACATGTTCAGAAAAAGTAGGGAGATTTGGCGCATATTTGGTCTACCTTGGAGCAAACATTCTTCATCTTTGAGGGGCTCATTTGAGAATGAGGTTTAGTTTTCTAGCCCACAGCCTATACTTTTCATCTACCTCCAAACTATTTGGATAATGAATAAAGCCTACCACTTTTGCAAGTTTGCCACGCACAATTTTCCCATGAATGTGATCACAATAACGACCGCACCATCCGACTGCCAGAAGCAAACCAGTAATATGACACACTGGTTTTATAGACTATTTGTGCAACAGGTTGTGTGTATTATTGGGAGAAATAGTATGGCACAATCACGTTTCTGGGACAAATGACTTTGGTGTGAGCCTGATAGCCGGACGCTGGGTGTGCCTCTGTGACAAACCCACCCTCACCCTCCACAGTATTGAAATGACTCGGTTATTCCTAAAATGGAGACACAACTTCACTGCAGTGTTTTACCTTTAAAAGTAGCAAACTATGCTGTGCAGGGTATCAGTTTGTTCCCCAAACATCACTCATGTACCATTGGAGCAAACGGTCCTCCCCGCTCCAGTCTTCATTATTTACAGCGCAGGTGTGGTATTGGGATTGCTGGGTTCAGATTTGACTGATGGATTCAAACTCTGTCTGGCGATAGCATGGAAAATGGATGGCTGCTTAATCTCCCTCTTAAATCTGAAATCCTCACTGAATAAATGTAGCTGCACTCCCGGGGCAGAATCCTGCACTCAAATGCTGACTTCATTCTCATATACAGTGCTGTTACCCGTAATGGAGGCTGTGATTTTGGCCACAAATGTTCCCCACAGCCTAGTTTGTAGGTACTGCAGTGCATACAAGTTTGCCCTGTCTCACTGTAGAATCTTTTTTCTGTTCACATGGGGCCTGTAGAATGCTTAGTGCAAAGGTCGGTAGATCATTACTGAGCAATGCTTATGAATGAGTTATAATCTGTGGGGTGAGCAAGCAAGCCTACAGGGTTTTTGTATGTGCTTTGTAAGTAATAATGTGTCTTTCTGAGAAAGGCAAGTAATAAAAAATAAAGTAATAAAATGTGATGAGCATGTAATTGAATTTAATACAGAAATAATTGAAATGTGGAAAAAATAGTTTCTCATTCCTCCATTGTTTGTTCTGTTTGTATTTTTTCAATTTGTTGTTTGCTGGTGTTGTGTAAAGCATCAATCCCATGTTCCCCAGCTCTAGTAAACAGAGCATAACTGTGGCAGCTCCAGGTAGCCAATAGAAATGTCAACATGAAGACTTTCCAGCTGGAGACCCACTTCCTTCAGGAAATTAGAGTTCTGTCTGAGTTCTGTGGAATCTACTTTCTATCCGTCAGATGATAATTACGCTTTTGGGTATACACTCACTGAGCACTTTATTCAGTGCACTATACTCATGCTAATACTAGTATTAGTAGGGCCTTCCTTTCCATTTGTCAGCTGCACGTTCGTGCTGCAAATCTCTCGTTCTACCACATCCCAACGGTGTTCTATTGAATGCAGATTCAGTGACTGGTAAGGCCACTAAAGAACATTAAACTCATTGTCACGTTCATGAGAGGATTGTTTTCCATCATCCTGATCTGCTTTTTAAGTGTGTAGGCTTTCCTTCCCATATATTGTTTGCCAAAGATACAACACAGTTGTTCTCTCATCAACATAACAGCAAGATACTGTAAAACTTTGGGCCTGAGTCACACATGAGTGCTCCCCAGATGATTATGCATGCATAAAGTAAATGAGTACAAGTAAAATGGCTGTCGTGCATCATCCAGGTGGGTTGAGGAAAGTTTCCCCCTCTTCACTGTTCAGTACACATATAAAAAATGATATAATTTCACAGTGAAGTACAGAAGTATGTGTTTTTCCTAACATTATGGAGGACACTGTAAATTCAAGGTATTATTATTATTATTATTATTATTATTATTATTATTATTATTATTACCCTGCATTTCAGTTTACTCAAACTGCAATATGTAATATTTAAATATGTAAAGATTTATTTGTGACTGTTACCATTTTCTACAGTGAACTTGTGCTGTGGGATTCAAACAGACTCAGATTGCCTCTTGATCCTTGTGCTCGTTACATCTGATTACTATAAGCAGCTTGGCACACAGACCCTTCCTGAACTCTGGGTTAATGTCTTTCCTGTGTTGCAGGCGCTAGCGCATCGAGCACATCTAAACCTATAAGGATTCCAGTGTCCTGATTATGTATCTGAAATAAAGGCGAATTAGGCTCAAAGGTGTACGGATTTGCCCTGCACACTGTCGCTAGCTGGCTGTAGTTGGGTAACGTTGAATGTTGCGGTAAATCTCCCCAATGAGTACGTTCATCTGGTTTCCCATGAGTGTTATTTTTAATTAGTTATGAAGCACTGAATCTAGCATGTCAGTTCTGATATTCAGAACATTGCTCAAATGTTCCTGGAGTGTACCCACTGTGAACTTATAACTAAATGATACCTATCAGGGTTGTATGTGACATGCCGAAAAAAACTTCTTGTGATGTTGACAGAACATTCCTGGTACAGTAAATACATTTGCCAACTCTGGAACATCATCGTAATGTCTAATCAAAATGTGTTTCACAAGGTTTCATCTTGGCCAGTCTATATGGTAGCACACAGCCTCTGTCTCTCTCTTTCTCTTTCTCTGTCTCGCTGTCTCTCCTCATCCCTCTCTCTCTCTGTCCCTTTTTTTATGCTTTTTAATGTTCATGCAACAATAGTCCACCTTTTTGTTTTACTACCGCCACTGTGAAACAATAAAGCTTTGTTAAAGATCTCTCTCTCTCTCCACTCCCCCTCCCCTCCAGAACAGGACGAGTGTGCCAGCGGGAAGCACTCCTGTGACGATACGGCCATCTGCACCAACACCATCCGAGGCCACCTGTGCACCTGCAAACCGGGCTACGTGGGTAACGGCACGGTCTGCAGAGGTGAGGCCCCTCCTTATGTACCGTTGACAGGTGCTGTGAGGGGAATGGATTCTGGGCTGTTGCCCAGAGGATGTGCATCACCTTGGGCTCCCTCTGTTCTTTATGGGTGGGACCGCAGCTCCAGAATATTTGTTCTGATTTTGCTGTTCCCCTGACTTTGTTATCTAAACAGCTTTACATGCCAGTGCTGGTTTGTACTGATACCGCAAATATTATTATGTAATGTAGTGACTGTGCCTTTAAGGCTCCTGACATCAACAAACCTCTGTTCTGATTGGCTGGCTAGCTCCGACTAATTGACTGCCGTCTGTGCCGAGTGCTTGGATCTGTTCTGGCTATGTGGGCTGTGCTGAAGCAAACTAGCGTATTATTGTGATGTCACTACTTCACACAAGTCCAAATGGCTTGCAGCCGCATCACCTTCATAAGGATTGTGTGGATTTATTTTGGGACTGTTCGTTTACATACTTTCAACGTGTTTTTATAACATCTTTCACTCCTTTATACTCCACATAGCAAGGGAAATGTTATTTTCCACAATTATGGGACATTTAAAACGTATTCTTTATTCTCCACAGTTTTTGGCACCCAACTACTTTGGTATACTTTCACCTACACACTTAGTTTAAAGTTTGAACAATTCAGCTTGCTCAGGAGAGGTGTGCTATTACTTTTCTTATTGATATGTTTCCTATTTGACTAACTTTTAATTCAGATTTTACTGCCATCAATGGTGGAATGTTCAGTTTCTAGAGTGGTGACGGTTGGAATTTTCTTTAACAACCATTACTCTCTCAACTTTACTTTTTGAATTATGAGCATTTGTTTCAAAACAGCGTTTCTACCACTCGAACAATGAAGCTCTTCCTGCCATTCAGCCAATCCGCATTTGATATGAAAATGAGCTGTGTGCCTCATGGAACCTTGTGATGTCACAATACTGTCTGCACTTTGGTAGAGTTTATATAGAGTTCATAACTGACTTGATACATGAAGTACGTTCTTATGAAATAAGAAAAAAATACTGCCATGAAAATAATTGCCTTACATTATGCAATAGATTTTCATCCCATGCCTCTGATTGGCTAAAAACTTAGCAATCGCTGAGTAACTGACTAGTAATACTCTAGCAATCCTATGTTTCACAGAAGTACATATAATGCTTATGTGCTTCATATACTTTCATGAAACATATATGCGTATATACTCCAAATACTTCCAATAAACCAACAATTATGCACGAACACCTCCCCTCTCTGATTTGCTGTTTAGAATACATAGCAACCACCTAGCAACTGACTCATAGCTTTCATAATTCACATGAATGTTTATATCTTACTTAGATGCTTCAAGTAGTTCCATTAAGCCAATTGCCTTTTAAGATGTAATAGCACTTCACCTCACCTATCAGATTGGCTGTTATGAATATCTGGCAACCACTTAGTAGTGATACCCTGCCAGCCACCTAGGAACACCTTAGCAACCACCTGGGAACCACCTATTAATACCTTAGCAACCACTTAGTAGTGCCCTAGCAACCACCTAGTAACACCTTGGTAATCATTAATAAGTCAAAAATGACTAATTTGCACTCCAAATTATTAGCCCTACTACTACTACTACTACTACTACTACTACTACTACTACAAATAGAATACTGGTTACCCTTATGTTGCTGCTACTACTAAGATGGCAAACACTACTACTACAATCATTATTACTCTTGTACTGCCATTACTACTGCCAATATAGCTTACAATACAGATGCAACAAACAACCTCAGAATCTTGATTTCCCAATGCACCTATTGACACATAATATTAATTGTGTTAAAACTGAATGCCTGAATGCACTGAATGACTTAACATATACTGTATGAAATAACAATAAATAATTCTTTAAAATTTTTATAGCACAATGAGAGTTATGCTGCATATTAAAACTGCAAAGATCATTAGCCATTCAGTGAAATTAATTGGCCTATTTCCATCATTCAAAATCATGTTTTTTTTCATTGATGGCCTTACTGTGCTGGCATGTGGCCATCATGTCCTCACCAAAGGCCAAGTGGCCTTGTCCCTAAACTCACGGAATTCCAGGCCTGCTCCTTACACATATTATACATCAAAATGTTCAGCGTTTTCATCCTGCTTCTCAACTTTTTGAATTATGAGCATTTGCTTCAGAACACCTTTCCAACCACTCTAACTACCATTTCTACAGGTCAGCCAATCCACATATGCATTCATGATCACATCTATCTTAACAGGTGCTCCAGGCCCTGTAGAATTTTTTATTTAAAGAAGAAAAGCTTATATAACTACACATATCATTATTAAGTGTTTATAGACAAGTTTATACAGTTTAATGCATTTGTAATCATGAAAAAAGTGGTTGAAGCAGGTGGGTTTAATGTTGTGGCTGATCAGTGTATATTATGTTTAAACATATGGGAAAACGATATCCTGTCAGTTATTCATGTTTCCAACTGTATTTTTTTTTTAGTTTACAGCACATTTTGTTAAGCTTTATCGGGGATGGCAATAATTCCGGAAATTGTAGTGTACCTTGTGCTAGTGTATCTCATGGACCATCCTCGTCGTATTGCACAAGTTTCTGCGAGATCCCAAGCAGTGAGAAACAGGACTGATTCATTGTGAGCGTAAACATTAAGTGTGTGTCGCTCAATAGTGGCCAAGTAATCTAGTGTGTACATTCTGATGACTGAAAGACAATCTGTGAAGTCTATTATGTGTGGCATCTCTCCACTCTCCATGTTTTCTTCAATATCGGTTATGATTTGAAAAGTCCTGTTGTGTGCACCAGGCTTTAGTTAACTCTCATGTCTTGTACTGTGAGGGTAAAATGGGTGGCCACACTCAATCCTGAATTAGTTTAGCTCATTAAAAAGTAAGCTCCCGAAAGTGAAATCTAAAGGAAAGCACAAACTGTATTTCAGGCGTGCGTTTTCCAGGAAAGATTTGAGTTGAGAAGTGCTTCTGAGCGAACTAGCGACACCCGCTACACGTGCACATGAAAACAACTGCGGCACCGTCTGGGTTTTTAAGGTCAAGCTGTTATCTCTGACCTCCCGATTGGACAGCGGGGGTTGCAACACAGAGTGACACATAATATTTATATTTTAGTATTATAAAACATTTTAAATTAGATGAATAAGACCACTGCGATTTAAAAAAATGTTTTAATCGTCACTCATTGATCTCATTCACATTGAAACGAGGTGATAATTATTCTCTGGCAGGGAAGGGGCGTTGCCACTGTAGGCTACTGTAGGCGACTGTAAATCATGATAAAATTACATACAGAAGCATCGGCTATTCACTTCATTTGAGGTGAACATTTTTCATCACGGAACACGTATCATTACGGAAAATGGCACGAATGACTGTACTTCAGGTTTTCCAAGCGGAGATGAAGAAGACATGAACAACTCCTCTGGTACTGACACTGCTGAGGATGAACTTCATGAGTAAGTGCATTTCTTGCGTGTGTGTTGCCACTTCTCCAGCTTCGGTTGAATATTCAGTAATATGTGCGTTTGTAAATTCCCACACTCTAATTGCATCTCAAAATAATACATATGGGATGTATAGTGGCCTAGCCAGGATTCTAAAACTGGGTGTCCTTGCACAATCGATATTAGCATACGTATCTACTTTCGGGGGGGGGGAAAAACTTAGCTAAACACACCAACTCCAAGAGCAAGTGTATTTCTTACAATCATATTGGTAAATACTGTATAAGTGCTGTATTCCAACTTCACTCTGTGTTCTTCTGAATATTCAGTAATGCACGTTTCTAAGTTCCCACTCTGTTCAACCATTACATCTCAAAATAATACCTCTGTATTTTTGTCTTAGAGGTAGGCTAGTCAGTAAAGAGGCATCTTTGTTTGTAGGCTGTATGATGTAACTGTCAAATTTCCAAACATTTTTGTTTATTTTATTCTCAGAGATGAAATGCCTGTGCTTGCAGCAAAAAGGGATTTTTTTTTTTTAATGGCAAGCAAAACTTTGAGGTGTTTGTGAATGACATCTTCATTGTATGCAGTTTATGTGGTGATTTCAGTAAATTTCCGTCTTCTAAATGGCTCACTGAGTATTGCTTTGTGGGAAGGCTTGACCACATAGCACATAAATATTAATTGAAGGAAGCAATTCCCAGTGTCAACTGGTTCTGAAAAATAGTAGTGACAACATTAAGTTTTTGTAATTTATTTTATATTTCTAATTGGTTTAATATGCTACAATATTTTGTCATCTTTTGATGCCCAAGACCTAGATGAAGAAATTTCAGTCATCCAAAATACAGAATACAGATACAGAAGACGACAGGGAGATAAAGGAGGAAAAAGCATATCAAAAAGAGCTTTTGAGTGGCAGGCTTGTGAGGGACATGTCTTTAGAGTGAGTGCACGGTTCCTTCCAGGTCATCTGTGATCTGGCTTGTCCCTGGTGCTGCAGTCTCAAGGCCACAGCACAACTCCTCTCTCTCTATGCGGAGATTACATTACATTAATAGCATTTGGCAGATGCTCTTATCCAGAGCAACGTACAACAAAGCGCAAAGTGCATACTCATAACCGGGGCCAAGTGCGCTGAAAGACCATGGAGGGAAGTACAATTTCAACTGCTACCTGTACGACAAGGATATTTGATCATCAGATTTATTTTTAATTTTTATGGTAATACTGCAAAATGCCAATGTATGAATAAATTGCTTACCAAGCCAAACAAAACTAGCAAAGGTATCATCCTAATGACACAAGTAAATAACACAGGTAAAGACAACAGTTAAGGTTTACAGGGAGGTATGGAGGGATGGAGAGAGATGCGTCTTCAGTCTGCGCTTGAAGGTGGTAGATTCTGCTGTTCTGACCTCCACTGGGAGTGTTTTGAATTTGATGATGATGGCGTGAGTGTGGCATCTCCTAGGGAAATGGAGAGATCCAGATGGGGAGAGGTAAGAGCAGGAATGAAGATAATTTCAGTTTTACCTGGGTTGAGCTTTAGATTGTGGTTGTCCATCCAGCTCTGAATGTCGCTCAGGCAAGCAGAGATGCGGGCTGAAACCTGTGTGTCAGGTGGTGGGAATGAGAAGAAGAGTTGGGTATCATCAGCGTAGCAGTGGTAGGATAGACCATGAGCAGTAATAACAGGGCCATGGGATCTAGTGTAAAGAGAGAAAAGAAGCGGGCCAAGGACTGAGCCCTGCATTTGAGCGACTGGGTGAAGCGTCTGGGGTTTATTTTTCACAGATGGTGAGAATCCATGAGGGCACAAAACAAAGCAACTCAACAAACAACATGGCACAGATAATCATTTTTGCACATTTTATTTGTTCTGCCTCAAAAATTGATTACACTTAAGTTCTGTTTGCTGACACATGGTGCCTTCATGGTGTGAATTACAGCTTGGCTGTGGATGGCGTCAAACAGTGCTAATGAGATTTAATATGCAATTGGAACTGCATTTTTCATGGATAACATAAGGTACATTTTTGCGGTGCTTGCACACAGTATAAACAAACTTTGTATTTCACTTGAATTTATTTGCCAGGCTGTGCAAATTGGTGCGTTGAAGGGGGCTACAGAATTGGATACAAATAACTTTCAATTCAGTAAATTCAGGAGTATAAGCCTAACATTATTTAATTAGTTAGCTATGATAACATCATGGGATCGTCTCGTACTGATGAAATTAAATGCTGCCTCCCTTTGACCCATATTTTTGTAGCCTGCACATTGTTTCATATATTCACTTGGTCTTCACAATGAGAATAGCATGATGATGAATAAAGCCTAAACAGTTTCACGAAACTCAGCAGGGAAGCTCCAAATCGGTGATATGCAGAAGAGAATGGCAAGCTATTATCAGTTCTGTGTCATGCTAGATATGGAAACAACTTTTTATGGAAAAATGTTGCGGGTTTTAATATAATGTCTGCAGGTCCGCCTGTGAAGCAAGAGGCTGTCCGGGAGGTCTGAATGCGATTGCCCACACTTTTTTCCTCAATTCACAAGCAACAGTTCAACAATTTGATTGAATTTCATTTTAATTGCATTCAGCTAAATAAATAACAAAGCAAGCAAACCAAGTCGGTGAAACTTCTATGATATCCAGCAGACTGTCAGATCAGTTTGTATCACCACACTTTTGTATGATAATAATAATAAAGTACGATCCTGCGTGACCCAATAGCGAAACGTGGCTCTCACAAGAGAACACAGCCACCCTGGCTGCCCTTTCCTCTGCCTATTTTTTTTATTTTTTATTATTAAATATGTGATGGTAATTTATTTTTTATTCATAAGCGTGTTATTTAGTGACACATTGTTGCATCCTAACAGATAAAAACATCAGTGGGCTTATCGCGTGAGACTCCACAGTGGATGTTAGATTTGGGTGCACTTGCACTACAATCATGTACTATTTAATCGTAGCACTGCACCTATGAGCCCTTGAGACTTAATACTGCGCATAATCATTGTTTGTGGTTAATGTATTTGTAAAGGCATAGTTTGCCTGTAAATACCACTTGCCAATGCTACCACTGACAAAGGTTTCTGCATCCAAACTTGTGCTTCTTTGTCAGTTAAAAAAAATTTAGATTTAGATTTTCTTTGGCCATATTTAAACTGGACATGTAAGGGCCAATGAAACTGCATTCTCAAAAAACAACAAGCACAACTATTATTATTGTTTTTGGTTTCGACTGCTTTTCTTGCAAACAGTTACAAAAGGTTATCACCACATTTTTAGAAATGGTTCTTTAAAATCAGGTGAATTATTCCATGAGATTGGAGCTCAAATCATGAATGTCCTGTTTGCTCCTGTTTTAAAATGAGCAATTTGGACAGTGAAAAGGTAAAATTAATTGGTTTTCAACCAAATGCATGGTTGTCTGGGTGTATCAGACCTGGGTCAAATATGTTACTATTTTGGATTCAAATACTTTCCTACACATTACTGAGCTTTTCTGGTGTATTAGAACCTAATGCTGACAAAATGTGCAAA
Source organism: Conger conger (assembly GCF_963514075.1). Classification (NCBI taxonomy): domain Eukaryota; kingdom Metazoa; phylum Chordata; class Actinopteri; order Anguilliformes; family Congridae; genus Conger; species Conger conger. The sequence continues at coordinate 38,433,385 of NC_083774.1, read as the reverse complement.
CCCTGCCTCTTGGTTGGCTCATTTGCACCAGGTGAGATCAATCGAGCACAGGAAATCATTTGAATCCAGAGCGTACGGAATCCAGAAGTACGTACTTGACCCAGGTCTGGTGTGCATTCAATTGACAATAACATTTTAATATGATTACATAATGCATAATGGAATTAGGTGACCTTGGCTCAGGTGGTAAGAGCAGTTGTCTGGCAGTTGGTGGGTTGTCGATTCGATCAAACATTTTCAATTGGTGATTTAACTGTTAGGGTGCGAATATGGAGTGGACGTGTTGCGTGTTTGCCCTGGGAAATGTGAGGGGGCAGCCTGGTGTGCACCTCTGAGCTTAATGCACTGGAAACAATGTGGAATGAAAACTAAACATCCATCCATCCATCCATTAGTTTACCCTGCTTATCCTGAACAGGATCGCAGGGGGGCTGGAGCCTATCCCAGAATACAGGAATACACCCTGGACAGGTCACCAGTCCATCGCAGGGCACACACACCGTTCACTCACACACTCATACCTATGGTCAATTTAGACTCTCCAATCAGCCTAACCTGCATGTCTTTGGACTGTGGGAGGAAACCAGAGTACCCGGAGGAAACCCACGCAAACACGGGGAGAACATGCAAACTCCGCACAGAGAGGCCCCGGCCGAACCCAGGACCTCCTTGCTATGAGGTGGCAGTGCTACCCACTGCACCATCACCCTGAAAACTAGACCAACAAACACAAACACAGTATGATTATGGGGGTTTGGTGTAGTTAGTGCGCTGCTCGCAGCTGGAGACAGATCCCCCTATCGCACAGACTATGCTGCAATACAATGCTGCAATCCAAATGGCAGCAATGACACATTTTATCATATAGCTGCTGGCTATATTTGGCTTCTCTGTTATATTTACACTTCCTGTAAGATTTCCGCTCAGTCTTTCTCTTCTCTTTAACATTGAGTTTTGTAGCCAAGCAGTTATTCTCCTTCCAGCTGATTTTTATATTTGGTCTGGATGTTTTCGATCTGCAGGTACCTACATGAGACCTGGCAGTGTTTTTTTTTTTGTATAATACAAGTGTCTTGGATGACAGAAATATGTTGCAGTGATGGTAATTTATTTTATATGTATTGGATGTTCCTTGTAGGGGCTATAGAATAGTAGAATACATGGCTCTTGAGATAAAGATCATTAACTCATGCACCCTACAGGAAACAAAAATGCCTGGTCTGAGTAGGATATATCGGCAATAGGCATAGGCAAAATAAGTGATTTTTATGAAGTGCTCTGCTTTAAGAAATTAAGAGAGCACTTCATGTTTGAGTGTCTTTGCATCTTTTCTGCAAACCCAATACCGACCCCGCACATTCTAATACAGCCTAGTCTCATGGAATACACCTCTGCACACCTTTTTCAGTACCAAAATTACATTCTGACAGGTACACTTTTTTTAAATAAAATATCCCCTATGGGTGGTAAAGAAGGTCAGACATGAAGGAATGTAACATTATAAGCATTTCCTCCAGAATTACCCATTTTTACATATTAGGTAGACATGCGGTAGCTGTATGAATTTAAAAACATAACGTCAGATTAATGAAAACAAATGTGGGAAAAATTAAGATTGCCTTTCCCCAAACCTGCCCACCCCTCCTCTACTTAATTAACATGATTTCAGATAATTTGTTGCATTTATGGCAAGCAGTGTTATTGTGTAAATGTGGTTTTCAAACTGGGATTGCAAACGGGAGAAGCTGACACCCTACAATACTAAAACAGCCAAGTGGTTAAGCTCTTTAGCAAATGACTCTGGTCAGTGTCCTGTCAGGACGTACAGTAGTGTGCAAAGATCTGGGCACCCCTGGTCAAAAAGCCTTATACAATAAATATCTAAGTGAACAGAAGCAAACCTGACCTCTAAATAGTACGATGTTAAACAAGACACATTTCTTCAAATTTTAAAGCAAGATTACTTTTTATGTTCATTTTTTACAGTTTCAAAATGATAATAAAAAGGAAAAAGGCCCTGTGCAAGAGCTTTGGGAACCCTGTCAGTTAATACTTTTTAACTCCTCCTTGGGCAAATATCTCTTTCAGTTCTCACTTTTGGAATTTTTCCCCATTCTTCCTGGCAGAACACCTCTAGCTCAGAAATATTCTTTGGCCTCCTTGCATGTACGGCATGTTTGAGATTTCTTTCAATAATATTCAAGTCTGCGGACTGTGGTGCCCATTCCAAAACATTAATCCGTCTTTCTTGGAGGTACTTCATGGCTTATTTTGAGGTATGCTTTGGATCATTGTCTTGCTGGAATACCCAACCTCTCTTCAGTTTCAATGTCTGACCATTGAACCTCTAGAATTTCTGGATATTTGGTGGAATCCATTCTTCCTTCCACTCACACAATATTTCCTGTGCCTCCAGCTGCCACACAACCCCAAAGCATAATGGATCCACCTCCATGCTTCACAGTTGGCAAGGTGTTCTTCTCTACAAAGGCTTCATCTTTTTTTCACCCAGCATACCATCTTTGGTGGTGACAATAAAGTTCAATTTTTATTTTGTCAGTCCAAAGAACATTGTTCCAAAAGGCTTCAGGCTTCTAAATATTTTCTTCTGCATACTTCAAACGCTCAATTTTGTGTTGAGGTCATTCTTTCTGGCAACTCTGCCATGTAGGTCTTTGTTGTTATGCTGTATTTTTGTCCTGTGAACAGCTAGTTCTGTGTTTGTAACTCTTTTTTGAAGCTCTTTTGCAGTGATGGGTGGGTTCTTCTGAGCATTTCTCACCAGGTCTCAGGCCATTCTATCTGAAATCTTTCTTGGTCTTCCCGACCTTGACTTCAACTGTTCCATTTATCTTCCATTTTCTAAAGATTTCTGACAGTGGAAATAAGTTCTGACATTGACAGAGTTTTTGTAGCCTTCTCCTTCTTCTTGAAAATGAATAATCTTCATTCTGAAATCCTTGTGCAACTGTTTAGAGGAACCCATGGTTGTTAAAACCACACAGAACAGCCACTGCATTTGGATACTTTAGAAAGTGTCAGAATAAAAAGTTCAGCCCTGGAATTATACTCACCTGACACATTGAAGCTCTAACAAGTAAATCACATGGGCCTCTGTAATCATCGTTTTAACAAAGAATAATCCAAAAGGGTTCCCAAACCTTTGCACAGGGCCCTTTTCTTTTTTAATAAATAATATAAAAAATATGCACTGAGCATTCTAATCGTAACATTTATTACTTATTTATTTATGACTTTATTACACTTACTTATTAATGTGATTATTTAATCAGCCAATTGTATGGCAGTAGTTCAATGCATATAATCATGTAGATATGGCTCAGGAGCTTTCATTTAATGTTCACATCAACCATCAGAATGGGGAAAAATTTTGAACTAAGTGACTTTGATTATGGAATGATTTTTGGTGGCAGACCAGGGTGGTTTGAGTATCTCAGAAACTGCTGAACTCCTGGGATTTTCATGCACAATAGTCTCTAGAGTTTGCAAAGAATGGTGCAAAAAACAATTCAATGAGCAGCAGTTCAGCAGTCAGAAACACTTTGTTAATGAGAGATGTCAGATGAGAATGGCCAGACTGGTCAAACATTACAACAGTGGTGTGCAGAAGAGCATCTCTGAACACACAATGCAACATAACTCTAAGTCTAAAAAATAAATCCAATGAATACCTAATAAAGTGCTCACTGAGTATATTATTAAAATATAATGAAAATGTATAGACAGTAAAAATGAAAACCAAAATTGAACAAATACAGATTCCGATAACAACATCCACATTCTGCATCGTTCTCATCCAATACCCTAACCTACTGACAATATCAACATTCTGCACTGTTCGCACCCATGAGCCTAACTTACTCACAGTATCCAAATACTACAATATTCACATTGTGCATCCTTCTCACTCATTAGTCTAACTTATGGACAATATCCACATTGTCCATCATTCTCACCCATTAGCCTAACTTACTAACAACATCCACATTCTGCATTGTTCTGACCTAATAGCTAAACTTACTCTCAGTATCCACATTTTGCTTCGTTTTGACCCACAAACCAAACTTACTAACAATATCCACATTGTGCATCGTTCTCACCCAATAGCCAAACTTCCTCTCAGGATCCACATTCGGCTTCGGTCTCACCCATTAGCCTAACTTACTCACAGTATCCAAATACTGCATCGTTTTGACCAGTTAGCCGAACTTACTCACAATATATACATTCTGCATTGTTCTCACCTAATAGCTAAACTTACTCAAAATATCCACATTGTGCATCATTCTCACCCATTAGCGTAACTTATTCAGAATTTCAACATTCTGCATTGTTCTCAGCCATTAGCCTAACTTGATCACAGTATCCACATTCTGCATTGTTCTTACCCATTAGCCGAAATTACTCACAATATAAAAATTCTACATAATTTTGACCAATTAGCCTAACTTTTAATATTCGCATGCAACACAATTTCCACTCATTAGCCTAACTTACTCACAATATCTACAATGTGCATCCTTCTCACTCATTAGCCTAACTTACTAACAATATCCACATTGTGCATCATTCTAACCCATTAGCTAAACTTACTAACAATATCCAAATTGTGCATCATTCTCACCAATTAGCCTAAGTTACTCAAAATATGCACATTGTGCATCGTTCTAACCCGTTAGCCTAACTGACTCACAATATCCACAATGTGCATCCTTCTCACTCATTAGCCAAACTTACTAACAATATCCACATTCTGCATTGTTCTCAGCCAATAGCCTAACTTACAAACAATATCCACATTCTGCATCATTCTCACCCATTAGCCTAACTTACTGACAATTTCCACATTCTGCATCATTCTCACCCATTAGCCTAGCTTACTCACAATTTCCATGTTGTGCATCGTTCTCATCCAATACCTTAACTTACTCAATATCCACAATGTGCATCCTTCTCACTCATTAGCCTAACGTACTAACAATATCCACATTCTGCAGTGTTTTCACCCATTAGCCTAACTTACTAATAAAATTCACATTGTTCATCGTTATCACTCAATAGCCTAACTTACTCAAAGTATCCACATTCTACTTTGTTTTGAACCATAAGCCTAACTTACTCACAATATCCACATTCTGCATCCTTTTCAACCATTAGCATTACAAACTCATAATATCCAAATTCTGCATCATTCTCATTTATCACCTTAACTTACTCACAATATCCAAATTGTGCATCATTCTCACCCATTAGCCTAACTTACTCACAATATCCACAATGTGCATCCTTCTCACTCGTTAGCCTAACTTACTAACAATATCCACATTGTGCATCGTTCTCACCCAATAACCTAACTTATTAACAGTATTCTCATTGTGCTTCCTTCTCACCCATTCGTCTTACTTAATAACAATATTCACATTTTGCAGCATTCTCACACATGAGCCTAACTTACTCCCAATATCCAAATTGTGCATTGTTCTCACCCATTAGCTGAGCTTGCTCACAATATCCACATTGTGCATCGTTTTCACCCAATAACCTAACTTATTACCAATATCCACATTGTGCTTCCTTCTCACCCATTAGCCTAATTTTCTCAGAATTTACACATTATGCATCCTTCTCACCCATAAGCCTAACATACTAACAATATCCACATTGTGCATCCTTCTCACTCAATAGCCTAACTTACTCATAGTATCCACACTGTGCGTCATTATCACCCATTAGCCTAACTTAATCACAATGTCCAGATGCTGCATTGTTTTCACCCATTAGCTTAACTTTCTAATAAAATTCACATTGTGCATCGTTCCCACCCGAAAGCCTAACTTACTAACAATATGCACATTCTGCATCGTTCTCAGCCAATAGCCTAAGTTACTCAAAGTATCCACATTCTACTTCGTTTTGAACCATAAGCCTAACTTACTCACAATATCGACATTCTGCATTCTTTTCAACCATTAGCATTACAAACTCACAATATCCACATTCTGCATTGTTCTCATCCAAAACCCTAGCTTACTAACTCACAACTTGTGGAAGAACCTATGCACTTGTAAATTGCTTTGGATTAAAAGCGTCTGGCAAATGACTTAAATGTAAATGTAAGAAACTAACAATATCCACATTCTGCAACATTCTCACACATTAGCCTAACTTTCTCAGAATTTCCACATTGTGCATCCTTCTCATTCAATTGCCTAACTTACTTATAATATCCACATTGTGCATCATTCTCACCCATTAGCCTATCTTACTCACAATATTCACATTCTGCATCGTTCTCAGCCAATAGCCTAAGTTACTCAAAGTATCCACATTCTACTTCGTTTTGAACCATAAGCCTAACTTACTCACAATATCCACATTCTGCATTCTTTTCAACCATTAGCATTACAAACTCACAATATCCACATTCTGCATCATTCTCAACCATTAGCCTAACTTACTCACAATATTCAGGTTGTGCTTCGTTCTCACCCAATTGCCTAATTTGCTCACAATATCCACATTGTACATCATTCTTACCCATTAGCATAAAATACAAAATCCCCATGCTGCATCGTTCTGAACCATGAGCCTTACTTATTCAAAATATCAACATTCTGCATCGTTCTGACTCATTAGCCTAATTTACTCACAATATCCACATTCTGCATCATTCTGAACCATTAGCATAACTTACTCACAATATCCACATTGAGCATCGTTCTCACCCATTTGCGTATGATATTGTGTGTAGGTATAGCGAGCCTAGGCTATAGGGATTAGCAAAAAGTGTAACACTTGCTTTCCTTGTTTACGGCCAATAGTGCGTTCACTCTGTCAGCTCGCGGTAGAAATGTATCATTAATAATTACCATTATAGGTAATTTACTGAACTGTTCACAGTTCCATTTGAGACGGGTGCGTGGGGGTTGGACCCAAAATGCACGACTCAGAAACAATAGTAAAATAAAGTCCCGTCAGGGCTTTATTCGGGACGAATCCCAGGAGCGTAGACAAAACAAGCAAAGTCCATACACGTAGATCCAGCCAATAAAACAATAAATAATCAGAAAGCACGGTGCCGAGGGAAGAGGCAAACTCATAGTTGGTAGACGTGCAGGGAGGTCCGGTAGCAGGAGAGCTGTCAACGGGGCAGAAGTACAGGCGGGCGGCAGGCAGAGTCGTAGTCGAGGGCGATGCGGAAGTCGAAACCATAAAACAAACAGCGAGGCAAAGGTACAAAAACAGTAGGCGAGGACGTGGTCAAAAACAAGCGATGGTCAACGAAACAGAAATCAATAAAAAGTGGTCGATAAACAGGCTTGGATCTTAACGTGCAATCAATGGGAATAATGCTCAAGAGTTGCTTTGACGGACAAGAGGCAGACAATTTCGCAAAGAACAGAAGTGCGACTGGGCTATAAATGCAGGTGTAGACAGGTGTAGACAATTAGTTAGAGAGCAGCAAGGGAATGGAAAACAGGTGCGATGGATGACAAGTTTAACAAGGTAATTAGTAATCGTTAGTAATAAAACTATCCTGCCCTAGCATTAGTAAATTAGTAAATAGACAAATAGAAACAATTAGGGTGTGAGTGACAGAAAGAGAGAGAGAAAGCCGGAATGCAAGGTTTGCGGAAAGACATGTAAAAGTGTATGTTCAAACAACGACCAGTCTGCGTAACAATAAACATAAATCAAAACATAACACTAAACAAACTAAGACGATAACCACTCAACATGACAAGGTAAAATAATCGTAACGAAAACATAACTAGACATGACAAGACAATTTATCGTAACAAGAAATAAACTAAACAACGTAACTAGACTAACATAATACATGATAAGACAATACGTGACTAAGACAAAATGAATAAACATAAAACAAGGCAAGACAGACCTGAAACGTGACACCATTCTCACAGTTTTAAGTCCTTGCTATCTTTGTTCACATCCAAGAGTGCTTTCGCTCTATCAGCCCGTCTGGAATTGCACTGCTTGGTAATCATCATCACTGCCCAGCCTCAAGGGTTTTTTTCATAACTTCGGAGCTACAGTGGATAACATTATCATGGCCCCTGAGTGTTCTCGCTCTGCCAACCCGTGTGGAACTGCACTGTCTGATAATTACCATTATCTTGGTCCAGTAGTGCTTTCGCTGTGTCAACCCATGATTTGAAGTACGCTGCTGATCATTTTATTACTGTGAGTGTTGCTAAACTGTTCCCGGTTCATTTTCTCATCCACTATTCCTGCTGGCGTACCATCAGTATTACCAGTGACTGGAACCATGTCTGGTCTCAGAGTATTTTCACTCCATCACTGACCGAAAAAAAAAAAGAACAGAAAGAAACATCAGATGCCAGTAATGAAGACATTATCCCAGGGATACAAACTTCAGTGCTGATTGCACCCACCCTTCAAGCATCTTAGCCAGTATTGGTACAAACTGCCTATATCTTCGACTGAGTAGATTTTTTGGAGATTATTTTAAGCGCAAATATTTAGGGAAAAGTTGTGGAGGGTGGGGGGAATTGGAGTTGGAGTAATTTTAAATTGTAAGCCTGCTGGCATCAGTTCAGGCCTATCTAGCATTAAACACCATCCGAATCAAACTTATTCAAAACCACAGCAAGCACTGGGTGAGGGACTGCACAATTTCATACAAGAGTTCCTGATTTGAAGGTGTATTTCATGGTGAGAGTCCAAAATTCACAACAAAATCTTTAATGGCAGTTGCAAAAACACAGTATTTCAGCTGTCATATCTCCAGAAATATTTATTCAATCCCATCAAGTGATGTCTCATTTTTTAGTTCCGTAATGAAATGGAAAAATGTTGATCTGAAGTATGTATCTGGTCACATATTGTTTATCAATAAAACATCACTGGTTTTGCCTCTTTATTTTAGTTTCCCAAGATACAGAATTTATTTTTCCCTCTGTGGGGGACATGAGTCTATGGTCTTATATTCAATAACCATATTCTCCAACTAAAAATGTCAATGACAACACTACAAGGGATATTCAATTTGAAAAAAAATGCTTTTATGAAAAATATTTTCACTTCAACATGTTTTTGTTTTAATTACGATTAAAAAGGTGTAATAAGAATTACATTAGGAAAGAGAACTATAAATGTATAGTTCCTAAGGAAATATACACATTTTTCTAGGTCTGTCTTTATCCACAGATTCAGAAGTGAGCAGAACCTGATTGTACAATATTAAATGTATTTTCTGCTGGGTCTCCTGAGGATATTTAGCTGTTCACACTGTTCTCAGTGTGCAGTAAACATGAAAATATGAACACTGATTAAAGGTTCTTCAATAGTGTCCTGCTGTAATGATGTTTTTGCAAAAACACCATTATATAACCACTCTCAGTTTTTCCCCCAGTCCTGTGCTTGCGATGGTGATTAAACTGTTTCTTCTTTTTTTTTGTCTCTTTTTCCATTGACATGTTTTTTTTCATCTCCCTTTCTGGCTCTTGGTCTTCTTCTCTAAAACTTATTGGTACAGTTTTAAAAAAGTGCTATATAGCTGTATAGAGTCTTTAAGAGTTACATAAAAAACAACAAAGCAATATTCAGTACCAAGAGAAAAAGCATTTTTTATCAATTATGATTTTTAGAAAATGAAGGGATCTTTGATAAAATATTTTAAATGACCTTTAACTGCCTGTATAGAAACTCCTCTAGAAGCTCAAGGAATTAATTTGGTAAGTATAATAAAATATTTGTAATAAAAAATGTAATACCATTTCTAATCGTGGTAATTAATATATTATTTTGTTTGGGTAATAAGAAAGCAAAGTTTAAGGAGAGCTGTGAATGAATACACGCCTAAACTGAAGTTTTGGCTCTTTGGCCAAATTAATGAATACGTTTATTTTGGCCACACATTATAAGGAACAACTTAACAAATTGTGTGAATATACAACAGACAAAATGCATGTTTACACCAATCCATTTTGCACAATAAAGTTAACACAATCAATGACCGAAAAAGGAATAAGTTGAAGCCAAAGCCAAATTGTAATCATTTATTTTTTTACATTTTACGGCTTTTTTGAAACCACCTAACCCTGAAACCTACTGTTTTCAATAACTCTTTCATGTCCTCTCCTAAACAAGATTAGTTTGTATCATCCGCAAAAAATACTCCTGAATCCTGAGCAGAATCAATCAATTCAGAAAACAGTTCATAATGACTCGTAGAATATACCTAATTTTATTGAGAACAGAATGCTCAATCTTATCCTATTCCTTTGTGGCTCTTGAGTTGAGTTGTTTCATAGTGGTGGGGGGTGGACTATAAGGACCCTGCTGTTCAGGATCCCCCAACAGTTTTCACTTGGTTTAAGGTCAGGGGAGTTGGGTGACCATTCCTCCTTATGTAGGAAGCCAGGAAGGTGGTCAGCACGGCACTGCTGAGTCAGCAGGGGCACAAACACCAATTCCAAACAGCTGTTGAACATTTTCCTGGTGCCTATAGGCCCGGATTCTTTCTTTCTTCCCTGAACTGGAAGTAGTGTCAGCTGCAGAATATTGTTCACATAATACTAAGCATTAATGCCAGCCAGGTGAAATGAATTTGAACCGGCATTGACATAATGTTCTAGAACAGTTTGCACACCAGAGACAGTGTGAGGAAAGTGTTGTCTACAGCTTCATAAACTACTTACAACAGAGTCTTCTGTAGCAGTTCATCAGACAACTATGAATGAGGGACAGCTAATTTCCTCAGCTAATTTCTTAGTCGCCATTTATCTTGTTGATTTTGAAAATACTTAATTGAAGAACATAATCTTTGCCTGCAGAGATTCTGGGTTGTCCAATCTTTCTGGTATGTCAACATATTGTGATACATGTCATGAAAAGTGCTCAAAACATCAAAAATAAAAGAGGATAATCATGAAAATTGAAACATAATTTTCATATAAAGCTGTCAACATTTCTTAACTGCATGGATGTCAAATTATTTTCATGATTTTTGATGTTCTCAAATGTTCTCACCTGCACCTATATCACGACTAAACATGCTGTTTTATGCATTCACTGATTTTAAAAAATGTGTCCTGAACTTTCTTCACACACCTCAAATGTTATCACTCGATTGAATGGGACTGATCAGTGGCTGCATCCAAAACTGCTAAAATGCTGCCTTCTTAGTTGATATAATAAGGCTGTAGCATCAGCCAGAGTCAGAACTTTAAATCTGATCTGAGCGGGAACTGATAGCCAGTGGAATGACTGTAGCAGGGGCATGGCCATGGGCAGGGGGGTGATGGTTGTGCTGGTTTGGAGGGGACAAAGTCAGTTAAGAGACTGGGATAGGGATTAGTTAAAGGCAGAGGTAACAACATGAACCGGCAGTTTAGGGAAATAATCAGGAAAAGGGAGTGTAGAGAGAGTAGAAGAGGTGAGAAAGGAATGAGAGAAGATGCAGAGATTCCTCCTGAAAGTTACACAAGGCCTTGCTGGTTATCAGCCTTGTAGGTGGCAGGAGATGAGGACAGGGTGAGGGTGAAGGGTTCGAGGAGTGAGGGAACACTGGAGAACTGGAGAACTGGTGGCTCTCAGTTGGGAGGTTGAAGTCTGCCACTAGGATTACAGTTGAATCATCAGGTTAGCCATGTAGCGTCTATGGTGATTAGGCCTTCTAGCATTCAGCATTAGGGACTGAAGGAGAGGTGCAAGTTGAGAATTAGGCAGCCTCTGGTGGAGAAAAGGAAGTGGTGGGTGATAAACTAATACAAAACAGCTGAGTACAGGCACACCCACAGGTGAAGCTAGCTATAGCAAATTAGCACAATAACACCCAAAGGAAGACTTCACCTAAAGATATCCCATGACAATTAATTCAAGTTGCTAACAGCCAAATCTAGTGGTGAACAACCACAATTGGACAGAGTGCTTATCTGAGTTACCGTGGCCTTTCTCTCAGCTCAAACCAGTCTGCCCATTCTCCATTGACCTCTCATCAACAAGGATTTTTTGTCCGCAGAACTGCCGCTCACTGGATGTTTTTAGTTTTTTGCACCATTCTGAGTAAACTCAAGATCGTTATGTGTGATCCCAGGAGATCAGCAGTTACAGACCTACTCAAACAACCCAGCTGGCACCAACAATCATGCCACGGTCTAAATCACTGTGCTCTCATATTTTCCCCATTCTGATGGCTGATGTGAACATTAACTAAAGCTCCTGACCTGTATCTAAGAGGTCTTCCTAATAAAGCGTTCAATTAGCTGCATTGGTGCAGAGTAAAACCCATTATTTGTGAGTAATGTTCATGGCTAATTTGATTGTATACAGGGACAATTCTATTTGAATGGCCTAGTTTGCACATTGCTGAACATTATCCCCCCTCCGTATTTAAAACCGAAATGCTTCTGGAATATCTTGGTCCTCTTTCAGTCATTTCTCCATGAATTTCCCATGAATGAAAAGCATACCAAGTTGTCCGTTTCGCACTTTGGGCGCCACTGAGCCAGAGAGTCTCTTCCTCTGTGTCGTCCCCAGCTTTCTGTGAGGAGGGCTGTCACAGCGGTGGTACGTGCGTCTCACCCAACACCTGCCTGTGTCCCTCCGGCGTTACTGGGCACCATTGTGAGAAAGGTAAGTCTGTGCCAAGACTGCTGAAAAGTACACTACAAGGTACATTCAATAATAATAAAATAAAAAAAATTTTTTTTAAACATTTTCACTGCAACATATTTTTCACCCTAGATCAGGGGTCTCCAACCCTGGTCCTGGAGAGCTACTGGGTCTGCTGGTTTTTGTTTTCACCTTAAAATCAGCACCTGTTGAGACCCAGGTAGCCAGGTGAGGTGAGTTAATTAATTATAGTTGATTATAGTTAATTGCAGGATAAGAACGAAAACCAGCAGACCCAATAGCTCTCCAGGACCAGGGTTGGAGACCACTGCCCTAGATGCTTGTATTATGTCAAAATACATTTTTATTTTCTGCTGGGTGTGAGGGGGGATAATCCAGCTTGCTGAAGATTGGACCTTTTAACATTTTAAGCCTAAAACATGTATTTAAGTCAGGACCACCCTTGCCTGGTACAATAGCAATTTATTTGAACATTAAGGAGTAGGTTACTTAACAATTATCTTTGGTGGAATCATACTGGTAGTATGAGTATATCGAACAGCAATTTGTGAATTGCTACACATGACTGTATGACTGTAAGACTGTATGACCAGACCAGCAGCAGACATGACATTTTTAGAGCAATAAAATGGTAGCAAATTAGATACAAAATACATGTAGATGTGTATGTAAAACATAAGACAATTTAAATACCATAAATTATATGCATAATAATACATAAACGTAATACACTTAGTTATGGTTGTTTAAACTTTTTTTTCCATATTACTATTTATTCTATTTACTTTAGTGTAAAGATGTCAGATGAAAAGATGTAACAGAACAGAAAAACATGATCACAAACATATCACAATCAAAGAAATAAAGAAAATGTGGAGCTGGGGAAGTGGTGGGTGTTCAAAAGCGAGCTCAGCAGCGAAAAGGAATGGCAAGGTAACTGCTTAAAAGAACCTCTTTCATTCAGAAAGCAATTGTGGTTGGTAGCTGAAGAGCTAATTCACATGAGACAGCTCAGAGCTTTCTGTGCTGACAAAAAAAGCTTAGTTCCTGGACAGAGGGTGCGCTGGTAAGCCCCAGAAGACCAGTGCCCCATTGCCTTAAGCGTAGATGCTGGGATAATTGAAGCTGCAGTGGTCACTGCTCCAATCCTGAAGCAGTGGGCTGTGTGAAGATTGGGGGGCAGGCCGCAGTGCTGGCAGATGAGATGCAGGTCAGCAGCAAACCAGCATCTGGTCATGATGCAGCATCTGGTCATGATGCTTCCATGATGCTTCCAGCATCTGGTCATGATGCTTCCATCCTCGGTGGAGAATAGAGGCTCACTTGGGTTTGCATGTGGGCGCTGGTGCAGGTAGCAGGCCATGGAAAAGAGCGGACAGAAGTTTGTGTTAGTTTGTGGTTTTATAACTGGAACACCTTTCTTGTCCTGGTCCGTTTTTGTTTAAAGTGAATAGAGTAATAATTAGAATGCATAGTAAGATCTGATATGGTGAGGTCCAAGGAAGGGTTAAAAATCTCAAGTTGTGAATTCCCCACAGAGTGCTGTGAGGAAAACTGCTTCCAGGAGGGAGTTAATTTATGGGCTAAAGAGACCCTTTCATTACATTACATTATTGGCATTTGTCAGACGCTCTTATCCAGAGCGACATACAGTTGATTAGACTAAGCAGGAAACAATCCTCCCCTGGAGCAATGCAGGGTTAAGGGCCTTGCTCAAGGGCCCAACGGCTGTGCGGATCTTATTGTGGCTACACCAGGATTAGAACCACCGACCTAGCGTGTCCCAGTCATGCACCTTAACCACTACGCTACAGGCCACCTTTCTGAACACAGACACCATTTTGTGAATGTTAGAGAGTGTAAAGGGTATCCGTTTGTCATGAACAAAGGGACTTTCCTTTTTAATGCCGTTGAGAAAAAGATTGAGTGAAGGATTCCCAAGTAGACCCTGAGCTGAAGGGTCCAGGTATCTCATCTGGAACTGAATTCCTGAGACCAGTGCAGATGCAGGCTGTAATCTCCATGACTCAAAACAGTGAACTATAAAGGCACATACTATGTTGGGGTCTCCTGGGAAAATAGCTACTGAAAAAGCTTAACAGAAACACAAAAAGTATGACCAGGCCAGAGTCATAGGTTTTTAATATAGCTTTTGCCAAACCTGCTCTCAAGTGCTGAGAGGCTGTATGCAGATAGTGTTGCAGATTGTCATCTAGTCTAGCACTGTTAGGCAGAAGGGGGCGAGGGATAGACCTATCGGGGCAGCATCTGGGCAAAGGAGTCTGAAATCCTGAAATTGAAATCGAGGCAAACAATCAGCAATATAGTTATCTCAGTCGGGAATATGTGCTGCCTGGATTGTGAAATTCCCCATACACATGACCATGTGAGACACCTCATCAATCTGTAACTGAAAGGGATTAAAGAGCGACCTTTATTGATTATGTTAACGGCAGATTCATTGTCAAAAAACGACATGATTTCTTCCTGGACCATTGCTTTCCCCAAACAATGTAATCTAACACCAGAGGATATAATTCAGGCAATGCTCAGGATTTAATATTGCCTGGTAAAACTTCTCTTGGCCAGACATCAGAAAACCATTGGTTTTTAGAGATACTCTGAAATTGTACTTCCCTCTAGGGTCACTCAGCGCAATCGTCCCTGGCCATGGGCATGCACCCCGCACCCTGCTGCACCCTGCTCCGGACAAGAGTGACAAGACAACACTTTCTGTACTTACTGTAGTATATCTGAGACCCCCCCCCCAAACATTACTACACCGTCTTGCTGTATACCCACGCCCACTTATGCCTTGTCACTCTAGCGGCAGGCACCCAGAACATCTCAAGGTTTAATTTCTTACATTTTTGTTCATTGCTCAATAGTACCTTGAGAAGAGGGCTCAGTCGTCAGCAACGTTTTGTCATCATCTTTGACATCTGGAAAAGTTGAGCTCAGAGAACCTTGATCCTGATTGAGATGGTAACACTGCCTGCTGCTTTTCAGAGAATATTTTTTATGAATGGCTGCAGTGTGATAGATCTGGTTATTTATTGAAAGTTGTCATGTTCATGCGCACACAGAACATGCCTGAATGCGCTAATGCACTCAGCCAGATTTAGACCCTGGTACCAGGCATTTTTGTACACTAAACACTACTTCATTTATCACATTCGTTTCATAGAGAGATGTGGTAGTCATGATAAACTATTAATTTAATATTCTTATTTCTATCGAGCATGATTTTATGGAGAATGTGTGTTAAGAAAGTGTTTTTATCCAATGTCTATCTGATTACGGAAAAGCTTTTTAATAGTGTAAGTCCAGTCACGGCGCTAGTCTGTGACAATTATTATCTGTGTTTATTGTATGCAGCATTTTTTCTTCATTTTTATGAAGGGTGGCAGTAATTCTGGAGCTGACTATCTACACTGTTTTACTCTTGTGCTCAAATACACTGACAGTACTTTAGGGCCACCGGAACCCTAGAGCTATCACTGAATATGACATGCTGACATGTTGAAGAGTATCAATATTTTGTGATACAGGTTGTTTTGTATAGCCTGTACAATTTCAGATTGTTACAGAGCAGCTGACTTTGGTTGACCATACATCCATTACGTGTTTCTCTCTACCTTCTCCAGGGATGATCAAAGGCATACACACCTGATTCTACTTATGTTTTGTTAGATCTTTTGATTTGATGTTTTGATTAGTTCATGAATGACAGCTGAAGACTGCTGTTGTCCGATTTGAAAGGTTTTGCCATGATCAGACCTACCTGTGAACTGCTATTGGTGTACACTGCTAATTTTTAAATTGAGTCACAGATAATGGCCCGAGTCGAACAAAAACCCTGCATGCACCCAGCTTCCTGCGAATAGAATTCTCCACCCTTGTCCTCACCCAAAAGCACAAAAGTTTCATAATGGTACATTTCCCCAAGTACATTTCTTGTGATAAAAAGCCAAAAAAGAGCAAGGTGTTTTATTCTCATTGTGCATGATTCAACCGACTTGAATTGTTTCTCACCTTTCGATTGAGTACTGAGAAGTGCAAACACCACCTCAACACCCTTCATATTGTGCAAATGTTTTTGGCAGGTGTGAACAAATGCTGTAAAATAAGAATGCTTTCAAAAATAGAAATGTTAATAGTTTATTTTTATCAATTAACAAAATTCATGAACAGAAGAAGTGAATGAACCGAAGAAAAATCTAAATAAAGACAATATTTGGTGTGACCACCCTATGCCTTCAAAACAGCATCAATTCTTCTAGGTATACTTGCACACAGTTTTTGAAGGAACTCGGCAGGTAGGTTGTTCCAAACATCTTGGTGAACTAGCCACAGTTCTTCTGTGGATTTAGGCAGCCTCAAATGCTTATGTGTCTTCATGTAATCCCAGACAGACTCAATGGTGTTGAGATCAGGGCTGTGTGGGGGCCATACCATCACTTCCAAGAGTCGTTGTCCTGCTGCAGAATAAATTTGGGACCAATCAGATGCCTCCCTGATGTTATTGCATGATGGATAAGTATCTGCCTGTACTTTCAAACCAAACAAGCAAGGAACCTCCAGCATGCATCACTGTTGCCTGCAGACACTTATTCTTGTACCGCTCTCCAGCCCTTCGGTGAACAAACTGCCTTCTGCTCCAGCCAAATATTTCATTTTGACTCATCAGTCCAGAGAACCTGCTGCCATTTTTCTGTACCCCAGTTCCTGTGTTTTCGGGCATAGGGCCTTGTTTCCACATCGGAGGTATGACTTTTTGGCCGCAATTCTTCAATGAAGACCACTTCTGACCAGACTTCTCCGCGCAGTAGATGGGTGTACCTGGGTCCCACTGGTTTCTGCCAATTCTGAGCTGATGTGGCACTGCTGGATATCTTCTGATTGTGAAGTGAAGTAAGCATGATGTGTCTTTCATCTGCTGCACTAAGTTTCCTTGGCCAACCACTTTGCCCGTTTCTTTGTGCTTCTTCAACAGAGCTTGGATGAAACATCTGGAAACCCCTGTCTGCCTTGAAATTTCTGCCTGGGAGAGACCTTGCTGATGCAGTACAACTACCTTGTGTCTTGTTGCTGCGCTCAGTCTTGCTATGGTGTATGACTTCTGACATTAAACTGTCTTCAGCAACCTCACCTTGGAGGCATAGTTTCTCACCAAGTTTTAAACCTCCTACACAGCTGTTTCTGTTTCAGTTAATGATTGTGTTTCAACCTACATATTAAATTGATGATCATTAGCGCCTGTTGGGTATAATTGGTTTATCACACACCTGACTATATGCCTACAAAATCCCTGAGTTTGTGCAAGTGAAACTAGAAGAATTGATGCTGGTTTGAAGGCAAAGGGTGGTCACACCAAATATTGAGTAGATTTTTCTTCTGTTCACTCACTTTGGATTTTGTTAATTGATAAAAATAAACTATTAACATTTCTATTTTTTAAAGTATTCTTACTTTACAGCATTTTTTCACACCTGCCTAAAACATTTGCACAGTTCGGGGGGGGGGGGGGGGGGCAGACAGGAGTGTAGAAAAATGGCAGGTTTAATAGCAGGTGGATAATCAAAAAACTGGGAGCTCAGTCCAACTAAGGCAGAGGTACAAAGATCCACAAAAACCAAAGAAGAGTCCAGGGAGGCAGGCAGAGGTCATACATGAGAATCCAGGAAACAAAAATCAACAAGGCAGAATGCTACAAGGGCAAGGGCTCGGGAAACAAGGGTTTGGGAATAAGGGGGCTAGAACAGGGGTAAGGGAGTAAAAGGGCTTGGGACTAGCAGGATATAACTAGCAAGGTGCAACTGAAAAGGACAGGTATAAATACACAGGGGAATGAGACAAACTAGGTGGGGCATGGGGGTGAGGGCGGTCTAACAAATAAACATCAGGTGAGACACATGAAAGGGTAAAAGCACAATAACGAGGGGGAAACGAAAACGCGGACTGGATTCACAAAGACGCACGTAATACAAACGGCTCCGGACTAGGGAGTAGACAATTGCACAGAATCAGGAGATGTAGTGATAACGAGTGACAGGTGCGAACACTTTGCTGAAACTAAGCAAGTAACCAGTGATAGAATAGGGAGGCGGAGTTACAGAACAGAATTGAAACTGGAGATGCGTTAGTAAATTAGTTACGTGATTAAATTACAAATACCCAAAACTAGTGAATGTTAGTTTGTTAGTTTGATGAACTTATTACTGTGTTAGTATAATTACTACTGTAGAAATTCTATGTTAGTTGGGATTAGTATATTAGTGTTATCTACAAACATGAAATGGAGAGAAAGCAGGAAGTAAGAACAGCGAGACAGAAGGAATCGTGGGAAAACGGAAAATTCCGAATAGTGAAGCACGCAGACAGGGGAGTGACTCGGGATCTGAAACATTCAGACTGAGCCATCACAGGGGGAGACGAGTGCAAACACTAATGAATGTAAACAGAATACCAGACATAAATATGAAAAATAATAAATTACAAGAATAACAATAATAAACAGACATATAACTGGAACATAACACCTGCATCTGAAGATATGAAGTCAAGTCCCTAAATGAAAAAAATGGTAGGGAAAAACCCCAAGCCTTCCTAGGTATCGAGCTCCTGTCAGGAGAGACCCATTGAGACAGTTCTTCACCCATGCTAGCCAAGAACTGTGAATGGAATGGATTTAGGTAGCAAGCAGTTGGTTCTTCATCAGAAATATTCTTAACTAAGTAACATTCACTAAATAATTTGCTAATGTGGGTATTGTTGCAATCTCCAGATATATTCAGCAATCATTGTCAGTTTTCAATGATTTTTGAGAATTTTCAAGATTTTTATGAAGGCCTTTGAGTGTATACTCCTTTCCTTTGTTCGTCATTTGTTCGTAACTGACCCGCCGAGCATATTGTCAGGATGTAGCTCATCCTGTGTGCTTTCTGGTTTTGCATATTTCTTTAATCCCATGTTCTTTTCCTTCCGGAACCTCCTGATTTATAGGAGGTGACTCCAAATTAAGCACGGCACAGGTCCAGTAGCCAATGCAGGTGCACTGTATTAAGGACCCCGGGATGCACACTGGTACTGAGGTGATTACAGGCTCCATTAAAGCAGGCGGCTGCAAGGCAGGGATTAACACACCATCTCAGTAATTACCATGTTATTCCCTTTGGACAGCTGACATTAACCTGGAGGGTCCTGAAGATTTGTAGCATTTTCTGTTTTGCTCAGGTGCACATGGCTGTAAGCGATTAAGACAAGCGCACACCCATCTGTTTCTCCTTAAGCGGGATAGTAATTGAGATTTGTTTATGCCATCCTTAATTGAGTCCCAAAGGCATACCACATTACATGTGTTCCTCTGGTCTAAACCGAGAAGCTGCTCTCAGTCTAATTCACCAGGTTTGTTTTTATGTTCTATGCTGTAGAAGTGTGAGAGATAGTGTAACAGAGTGAAAGAAGCATGCAGTATTGAACACTTATGTCATATGGTGTAATGATTCCAACAGTGTTGCTCCACAGGATCAAGCCCTCTACCTCACTGTTAACTGTTAGGAACAGATTTTTTTTTGCCCATGCAACTTTTCTAGGGCACCTGTCATTTCTTTAGAAAAAAGAAAAATACAGAGTGCAATAAATTGAAAATGGGGATTGAAGTTCAGCGGTTAGTAGGTTTTGGGTTATCGTTCCTTGAAACTAACTGGAGTGGCAGTATATGTGAGTTAGTTTCCTGTCTAACAACACATTACAGTAACTGTTTTGGTAAAGAAACCCATTCTACAGTGATTGTAAAATATAGTAGCAGTTGTTCAAATAGCCTGCTTGTAAACAGTATCACCCTGTGCACAGACATTTACTAAGAAATAATATTACAACATAAATATTGTGTCAGCAATGAACAGTTTCTATGTTTTTTAACTGTTTTATAAAAGCAGTACGGCACTTGAGCCTGTGCTGTATCGCAAATACAGTACAGCAGCTCCGCATCATGCCATATTGCACAGTTACTGTTGGAATTCCTGTCTCATGCACTCCCATGTCTCATTACCTCTTTTGCTTTAGCAGTCTTTGTGGTAACTGGATGACAGGGGACAGCTGCACTCTGACAGAAGTGAAAGGAGCGATGAAGCAAAGTCTTGGCTGTTGGAGAAAAGGGTGCCTGTTATTCCTCTCTGAGGAGGTGTATATTTAAAAAGTACTTATAAAATGGACTAATACATATCGGGGAAACATTTAAAACCAGAACATGGTGTCCTTTTGTTCAGGAACAGTCTTTTGCGTCATCTGCCAATGTGCAAACCATAAATCCGCAATTTATTTCTGGAACAATTCATACTCACCAACAGAATTTGGCTGCATAGCTGTAGGGCCCTTGAGCAAGGCCCTTAAACCTGCATTGTTCCAGGAGGTATTGTCCCCTTAGTCCAATCAACTTCATGTAGCTTTGGATAAAAGCATCAGCTAAATGATAAATTAAATTATGAAAGTGACTTATTTAAAGGTCATTTTGGACTTCTAACGGTCAAGAGAGGAATAGCAGCAACAAACACCTTCAAACCACAACACTGTTTATCACTCCCCCTTTTCTGTAAATGCGCTGACTTTGAAATGCAATTGGCTGTGGCAATTAGAACCAATAACTTTAAATTTACAGTTATACAATGTTTTAGTACAGAGTGTCGGGCAGTCAACTGTATATTTTGAAACCCGAATTTAAGGACTATAAATTCGGCAGAGGATGAGTCAACATGTCAGTGAGCCTTTCTCAATGATTGAAAGGGATTTACAATGGTCGTGTAACAATGTTTTAACACAAAAATTGTACCTTTAAAGGGCAATTTTGGCACAGGGAAACATTATCTACATATCAAGGGTCAGGGTCAGAAGTAACCCTTTGTACTTCTGAGCCTGCCTTAAACCCTACCCCACCTTACTCAGGTGCTGCTGCTTTACCCTCTGTGAATGCTTCGGAGATGCAGCGACAGGAACTCTCTCTCAGCCTCCACGTGAGACTCTCAATTCAATTCAATTCAATTCAATTCAATTCAATTCAATTCAATTCAATTCAATTCAATTCAATTCAATTCAATTCAATTCAATTCAATTCAATTCAATTCAATTCAATTCAATTCAATTCAATTCAATTCAATTCAATTCAATTCAATTCAATTCAATTTGCTTTATTGGCAGGAAATACACATCTCAATATTGCCAAAGCAAACATGAAACGTACAAGTATATAACTGCACGTAAAAGTGAAACATGAACAATGAAGTCAGCAGTTATAATAATATAATAATAGTAAAATAATAAACAACAAAAACAATAGCAATAATAAAAGATTCATAGGATTTATCATTGTCATTCTTTGTCACCAATTGTCTGTCAGCTTCTGGCAGGCAGAAATAAATTGTGCTGCCAGGGTCATGCATCTCCCTTCCTCTCCTAGGAGAATGGGGAGTTTCACATCATCAGGGAGATGGGTGAAATTTGGGTAAACCTCTTTACTGAAGAATGTTTAATAAAAAAAGTAAAAAAAAGTTTAATATTTTTTACTGTGTAATAGAAAGCATGTTTCTGTCTCCACCTCACTTTGTTGGCACTGTGAGCACAGCCTTTCCCCTTTGGGGAGGCAGGTCTGCCTGTGCCAACTCTATGGCCAAACTGTGCTCACTGAGCCTTAATTGTTTTTTTTCCTTAGAACTGCTCACCCTACGGGTGAGACTCTCTCTCTCTCTCTCTCTCCATCCATAGTCCTTACAGCTGCTCAGCCTCCGTTTGGCGGACATTCATCTCGCAGCCCAGAGCCGGACAGACGCCGCTTGCGTGCCAAATATTAAACACTACTAACACTATTAAATATCCATTGCTGTCATTCGGCGTCATTAGACTGTAATAAACGTCACATCTGCGCACCATAAGCATCGCTCTGCCACAAATCACAGAAGTCTGTTGGCTATTCAAAGTCCATTACCTTTAATGTGTAGAGATGTCATCTATGTGCGAACAAACTATAAACGTGTCCCCTGGTACACATTTGTATTATTATTGTTTTTTAATTGGGTTTCCCCAAGATAGCGTTAACACTCATAATTGCGTTTATGGAATGCTTACAGGCCACTTGGGGCAGTGACGTATTGTCCACCACACCGCCACAGGGCCTTTCTGTTCCCGTGCTGGAAAATGCCCTGTCGGCCTAAGAGGTCAGGTACTCGGCTGTCTCCGATAGAGCTGCTTCTATTGTGGTCTGCTCAGGCAAATTCTTACTTTCTGTGTAAGATAAGAAAAGTAGTGAAGTAAACAATGTATTACATTTCGATTGTCGGAGATTTTCTTCAATCCTGTCTCCAGAGTCTTTTATATCCTTGGCTCTTGGTGTTAAGGGCAGTTTGACAACACATTATTTGCAAAAAGAAAAAACTTTTTTTTTTGGTTAAGCTGTTACGGGTGGCACAAGATTCCTGCCAGATACAGTCAGGTCCATAAATATTGGGACATCGACACAATTCTCATCTTTTTGGCTCTATACACCACCACAATGGATTTGAAATGAAACGAACAAGATATGCTTTAACTGCAGACTTTCAGCTTTAATTTGAGGGTATCCAAATCAGGTGAACGGTGTAGGAATTACAACAGTTTCTATATGTGCCTCCCACTTTATAAGGGACCAAAAGTAATGGGACAATTGGCTGCTCAGCTGTTCCATGGCCATCTGTGTGTTATTCCCTCATTATTTCATTCACAAGGAGCAGATAAAAGGTCTAGAGTTAATTTCAAGTGTGCTATTTGCATTTGGAATCTGTTGCTGTCAACTCTCAATATGAGATCCAAAGAGCTGTCACTATCAGTGAAGCAAGCCATCATTAGGCTGAAAAATCAAAACAAACCCATCAGAGAGATAGCAAAAACATTAGGTGTGGCCAAATCAACTGTTTGGGACATTCTTAAAAAGAAAGAACACACCGGTGAGCTCAGCAACACCAAAAGACCCGGAAGATCACGGAAAACAATTGTGGATGACAGAAGAATTATTTCCCTGGTGAAGAAAGACCCCTTCACAACAGTTGGCCAGATCAAGAACACTCTCCAGGAGGTAGGTGTATGTGTGTCAAAGTCAACAATCAAGAGAAGACTTCACCAGAGTGAATACAGAGGGTTCACCACAAGATGTAAACCATTGGTGAGCCTCAAAAACAGGAAGACCAGATTAGAGTTTGCCAAACAACATCTAAAAAAGCCTTTACAGTTCTGGAATAACATCCTATGGACAGATGAGACAAAGATCAAGTTGTACCAGAATGATGGGAAGAGAAGGGTATGGAGAAGGAAAGGAACTGCTCATGATCCAAAACATACCAACTCATCAGTGAAGCATGGTGGTGGTAGTGTCATGGCGTGGGCATGTATGGCTGCCAATGGAACTGGTTCCCTTGTATTTATTGATGATGTGACTGCTGACAAAAGCAGCAGGATGAATTCTGAAGTGTTTCGTGCAATATTATCTGCTCATATTCAGCCAAATGCTTCAGAACTCATTGGACGGCGCTGCGCAGTGCAGATGGACAATGACCCGAAGCATACTGCGAAAGCAACCAAAGAGTTTTTTAAGGCAAAGAAGTGGAATGTTATGCAATGGCCAAGTCAATCACCTGACCTGAATTCGATTGAACATGCGTTTCACTTGCTGAAGACAAAACTGAAGGGAAAATGCTGCAAGAACAAGCAGGAACTGAAGACAGTTGCAGTAGAGGCCTGGCAGAGCATCACCAGGGATGAAACCCAGCATCTGGTGATGTCTATGCGTTCCAGACTTCAGGCTGTAATTGACTGCAAAGGATTTGCAACCAAGTATTAAAAAGTGAAAGTTTGAATTATGATTGTTAGTTTGTCCCATTACTTTTGGTCCCTTAAAAAGTGGGAGGCACATATACAAACTGTTGTAATTCCTACACCGTTCACCTGTTTGGATGTAAATACCCTCAAATTAAAGCTGAAAGTCTGCAGTTAAAGCACATCTTGTTTGTTTCATTTCAAATCCATTATGGTGGTGTATAGAGCCAAAAAGATGAGAATTGTGTCGATGTCCCAATATTTATGGACCTGTACATTCACATGCTTTTAAGTAAACACTTTCGGAAATAAATCCATCCATTACGGTCAATCATGTTAATGAATACACACTGGACCAAAGTCATTGAGCGCCAGTCGAGTGCCAAAGGGTTTAATGATTAATTGTTTATTAATTAATTAATTTTAATACTTTATTGGATTGGTCCGAGGCTCAAAACTGAAAGGAAACTGGTACGGTGAGCATTCTGTTTGTTGCAGGCATTGCATTTTGGTAGTTAATTTGAAACTGGATGGAAACACCTCGCTAAAAATACCTAAAAGGTCAGTCTGTTGATGAAAATAATTTAAGATGTCACTCATAAAACTGACATCAATGTGGTGTGAATACCCAGAGTGCACAGCTTCTCTAGGCCTGTTTGTCATTGCAAGCATTAAAGTGTGCAGATGTTACCACGATGATATACAGTGGTGTGAAAAAGTGTTTGCCCCCTTCCTGATTTCTTATTTTTTTGCATGTTTGTCACACTTAAATGTTTCAGATCAAACAAATTTAAATATTATTCAAAGACAACACAAGTAAACACAAAATGCAGTTTTTAAATGAAGGTTTTTATTATTAAGGGAGAAAAAAATCCAAACCTACATGGCCCTGTGTGAAAAAGTGATTGCCCCCTAAACCTAATAACTGGTTGGGCCACCCTTAGCAGCAACAACTGCAATCAAGCGTTTGCGATAACTTGCAATGAGTCTCTTACAGCGCTGTGGAGGAATTTTGGCCCACTCATCACTCCACATTGGAGTGTTTTCGGGCATGAACCGCCTTTTTAAGGTCATGCCACAGCATCTCAATAGGATTCAGGTCAGGACTTTGACTAGGCCACTCCAAAGTCTTCATTTTGTTTTTCTTCAGCCATTCAGAGGTGGACTTGCTGGTGTGTTTTGGATCATTGTCCTGCTGCAGAACCCAAGTTTGTTTCAGCTTGAGGTCACGAACAGATGGCCGGACATTCTCCTTCAGGATTTTTTGGTAGACAGCAGAATTCATGGTTCCATTTATCACAGCAAGTCTTCCAGGTCCTGAAGCAGCAAAACAGCCCCAGACCATCACACTACCACCACCATATTTTACTGTTGGTATGATGTTCTTTTTCTGAAATGCAGTGTTACTTTTACGCCAGATGTAATGGGACACACACCTTCCAAATGTTCAAGTATTTTCCCAAAAGTCTTGGGGATCATCAAGATGTTTTCTGGCAAAATTGAGACGAGCCTTAATGTTCTTTTTGCTCAGCAGTGATTTTCGTCTTGGAACTCTGCCATGCAGGCCATTTTTGCCCAGTCTCTTTCTTATGGTGGAGTCATGAACACTGACCTTAACTGGGGCAAGTGAGGCCTGCAGTTCTTTGGATGTTGTTGTGGGGTCTTTTGTGACCTCTTGGATGAGTCGTCGCTGCGCTCTTGGGGTAATTTTGGTCGGCCGGCCACTCCTGGGAAGGTTCACCACTGTTCCATATTTGTGGATAATGGCTCTCACTGTGGTTCGCTGGAGTCCCAAAGCTTTAGAAATGGCTTTATAACCTTTTCCAGACTGATAGATCTCAATTACTTTCTTTCTCATTTGTTCCTGAATTTCTTTAGATCTCGTCTAGCTTTTGAGGATCATTTGGTCTACTTCACTTTATCAGGCAGGTTCTATTTAAGTGATTTCTTGATTGAGAACAGGTGTGGCAGTAATCAGGCCAGGGTGTGGCTACAGAAATTGAACTCAGGTTTGATAAACCACAGTTAAGTTATGTTTTAACAGGGGTACAATCACTTTTTCACACAGGGCCATGTAGGTTTGGATTTTTTTTCTCCCTTAATAATAAAAACCTTCATTTAAAAACTGCATTTTGTGTTTACTTGTGTTGTCTTTGAATAATATTTAAATTTGTTTGATGATATGAAACATTTAAGTGTGACAAACATGCAAAAAAATAAGAAATCAGGAAGGGGGCAAACACTTTTTCACACCACTGTAATCAATGCTGTCTGTTTTGTCTGTTTGAAAACAACATGCTTCAATTTGTTTTCCCTCTGTAGGCGGAAAAATGTTCCTGGTGTGCTAAAAACAAGCCGGAGAAATGGAGGGGGATGACAAATAAATCTCCAGCATTACCTCATCTCTCATTTTTCTTAACAGTACATTTCAGCATGTTGAGCTCTACAAAGGAAGGGATGCGTTTTTGCCTAGATTTTGCTCCCGTTTTTCATGTGTGAAGCCTCCACAGGTTTGACAATGTGGTGGAAGCATGTAAACTTGTAAAGAGCAGATTGCCACCCACCCCCCCCCTTGCTCCGCCATTAAGCCACTCCGCCAGCTGCATACAAGATGGCTTCCCATGCCTCACACATTCATATTTTTAAGCCAGTGGCACAATGACCTCTGACCTCTGTCTCTCCCACAAGTCTCCTGATCTTTGGAAGAACTGCCATTCTTTCATTGTTGGTGGCGGTCATTTTTCAGCAACCGATGTTGGTCAGAAGCCAGCAGGTGGTCGAGGGAAAGAGGGTGTGTGACTAAAGACCCAATACTATTACTCTGCAGCCAATAATAGGACTAGCAGTCTACACTGTGTATGTATGTGTGCATGTGTATGTGTGTACATGTGTGCCTGTGCTCATATGGGGTGGCAGATCTTCATCATATTATGACAATGTCAAGACCCATATCATAATATTCTCTTCTTTCTCTTGGTTGTGCGGTGTGCTGAATCAGGCAGGAAGTGTGTTGTTACAATCTATACGTGCAAAGAAGCCGACTTTACTGTGTCTTGCATCAGGCTAGCGTGCACACTGAGTAAAGCAGCTGGAACAGGCAGGCAGCAGCAGATTAGCACAGCACAGGGTTAAGAACAGTACATGGTGCCGCGGTGGCGCGCTGCTAAAGCAACGGACCTTGACGCAGGCATCAGTTCATTGCAGTTGCACACAGAGGACCAGAGTTAGATCCAACCAAAGCCGAGGTTGGTATAATCGGCATGCCGCTCTGAGGATGGGGGAGGGACTCGGCAGGGGCTGTAGGATCATTGTATACAGTAGAGCCCTGATCGCACTCGCCTTGGAGTCAAGGTTACGGGAACTTGAGACGGTGCGGCTTGTAGAAGGTGTATTTTAAGTCTTTAACATCCTAAACCTCCTGGGCCGCCGAGCGACGGGGCCGTTGTGGTGTAACCACAGCAACATGGGTGATTGGAATAGATAGGGCATAATTAGCTCCCAAATGTTAAAAAATAAAATAACAATACATGAATGCTAATACTATCAGCGCACCAGGTGCTTGACCTGAAAACAGCACAGTATGCAAAATACCCTTAAAATCCATATTTCATCATCAGACTAAACTGGTGTGTTGGGCACAAGAAATGTCTTTGGAAAGATAAAGACAGATATACGGTTGGATAGCAGCAGCAGATGCATATCAGTCACAAGCAAGCAGAGCCAGTCTGTGTTATTTAAGCAGGTGTGACAGCCTGCCAGGTGGACACCAGCAATGTATACAGAAATATTGATGGTTATGGAAATATTTAATCAGCCAAGCATGTGGCAGCGACTAAATGAATAAAAGCATGCGGACATGGTCAAGAGGTTCAGCTCCTTTTCAGACCAAATGTCAGAATGGGGAAGTAATGTGATCTTAGTGACTCTGACCATGAAATGATTGTTGGTGCCAGGCAGGGTGGTTTGAATATCTCAAAAACTGCTGATCTCCTGGGATTTTCACAGTTAACATTCTCTAGATTTTGCAGAGAATGGTGCAAAAAACAAAAAAACATCCAATGAGCAGCAGTTTTGCGGGCAAAAACGCCTTGTTAATGAGAGAGGTCAGTGGAGGGCCAAACTGTTCATAGCTGACAGGAAAGTGACAGTAATGCAAATAATGCAGAAGAACAACGCATAAAACCTCTTCAGTGGATAGGCTACAGCACCAATAATTCTAACAAATAAGTCTAATGACTACCTAATAAAAGTGCTCACTGAGTGTATTTGGACAGAGGGACAATTTATGCTATTTTGGCTCTGTACTCCTTAACATTGCAACTGAAACACACATATGAGATTAAAGTGCCGACTGGCACCTTTTTAAAATTAATTCAACTATAATAATATCCATCCATTATCTTAACCCGCTTATCCTGAACAGGGCCACAGGGGGGCTGGAGCCTATCCCAGCATGCATTGGGCAAAAGGCAGGAATACACCCTGGACAGGTCACCAGTCGATCGCAGGGCACACACACCATTCACTCGCACACTCATACCCACGGGCAATTTAGACTCTCCAATCAGCCTAACCAGCATGTCTTTGGACTGTGGGAGGAAACCCACGCAGACACAGGGAGAACATGCAAACTACACACAGAAAGGCCCCGGCCAACGGGGATTCGAACCCAGGACCTCCTTGCTGTGAGGCGGCAGTGCTACCCACTGCACCATCCATGCCACCAATATAATAACATTCACCTTCAAAATGAATGTTCATGGTCCTCAAGGATTGTTGTCTTATCATCCATAAATTATGGCTCGTAGCAGTGTGTTTGTTCAGATTTGATGTCCATCAAAAATAGTATGTGACGGAAAAAATGGTGTCATTTTAAGGCAGTATGCTACAACTAGATCCATTTATTTTTGGGTTTTGTTTTTATGAAACACTTTATAGTATGCTAAAATGGTCAGGCATTCAGAGATGATATGTTGTTTTCACAGCCGCACAGGAGCAACACTTTCATATGCTTCCATTTTCCAAACACATTCAGCTGTTACAACTTAAGTAACTTAGCATGTTAGCACCTCAGTGCAAGGTACTTATTTATGGAGAAGTAATTAGTCATGACTGTACTACGTTTTTTGTTTGTTTAAGTATTGTTTTCCCAGCTCCTGATGACATGGCGCATGGTACCTTAGACAAAACTGCTCAGGTTTACTCCCAATTGTGTATCAGTGCTCTAGAAGCATGTGATATCAGCTGCTGCTTCTTATTGTGGTGTGCAAACGCATCCGAAGGAGGAGGAAGAGGATATATCGGACACAGCAAAGCAACAGGACAAATAACCCAACAGCCCCCAACTGAATTCCAACTGGCTACAGTAGAATGTTTTTTTCTATTTTGTGTTTTGTTTCCAAACAAAGATAGTAAGAGTAGAGCGTAATTTCCTCTGTGTGTGTGTGTTTGTTGGCAGATATCGATGAGTGTGCAGAAGGCCTCATCCAGTGCCATAATCACTCACGCTGCGTCAACCTCCCCGGATGGTACCACTGCGAGTGCCGGAGTGGTTTCCATGATGATGGATCCTAC
Source organism: Conger conger (assembly GCF_963514075.1). NCBI lineage: Eukaryota > Metazoa > Chordata > Actinopteri > Anguilliformes > Congridae > Conger > Conger conger. The sequence continues at coordinate 38,403,331 of NC_083774.1, read as the reverse complement.
TCGCTCGACGGGGGGTCCTGTGTCGGTAAGAGCCTCTCTTGCACTGAGCAAGGCCTTTAACCCCTCCCATTTAATACTAATTTCAGTTCCTCCTTGAAATGCCAGTTCTGCCCCAGTCCAGTCTTCACAGTTTCCTGAAGGCATTGAACCCCCCTTAAATATCCTATTCAACTGAAAAACTGAAAAAATATGTTTTAAAGAAGAGATAATGATTGGCAAAAGCCGAAAAAGATAGGAAATTCACAGCACCAAGAACATTATCTTGACCTATGCGCTGACAAGGCTTCCAACACACAATGCATTAATACCTGCTACGGGTACTATAACTATGGTGGTTTACTTCAAACACTGTGTACCACTGGGCAGGCTGCTGAGGATTCAGTCAAATATTCTCTTTGAAACAACAACCAAATAGATTATTTTCAGAGGAACGCATGACTTAAAGAGTTGATTCATTTCTAGAACTCAATTAAGTATTTTGTTGCTATATGTACTTAAAAAGTACCAATTATGTGTCTTGTTACTTTCTAGTAATTCATGCTCTGCGAAAGAAACTAAAAGAGGTAAACACTGCCAAATTACATAAGTACATAGTGTATATCTGAACTAATAGTAGCCGCCATGAAAATTGATAAGATGTTCAACTGTACACCAAATGTTTTTTACAATTTAAAAATTATACTGATGAATGACTGTGTCTCAGTCATGATACCCTCCAAATTCAAATGCCATTACTTTCCAGTAATTAATGCTCTGAAAAAGAAAATAAAACATCACTGTCACATTCAATGTATGACAATGTAAAGAATAGATAGTCATAGTGTATGGAGGACCAAGAGCGACCCTGATGGGGGAGTGAGAGAGTGCGGCGTGAGGTGCCAAGGACCGGGTGCGATAGTGAAGGGGCTAGTGAAGGAGCTAGTGAAGGGGATAGTGAAGGAGCTAGTGAAGGGGCTAGTGAAGGGGATAGTGAAGGGGCTAGTGAAGGGGATAGTGAAGGAGCTAGTGAAGGGGAAAGTGAAGGGGATAGTGAAGGGGCTAGTGAAGGGGATAGTGAAGGAGCTAGTGAAGGGGCTAGTGAAGGGGCTAGTGAAGGGGATAGTGAAGGGGATAGTGAAGGGGATCTTTAAGTTACTCACAGACCATGAGGTAACCACAAGTTAATAAAGTGCAATGAAATAAGGAAAAGGTTCCCTGGCCGAAACAAAGCTCCCCTTCAAGGGGGGAACAAAAAATAAGAAACAGAAATAAACGGGGAGACTTCCGACACACAACCAAGATCGCCAATTCACTGACAACACAGGATTACATAAACAGAGGCGGGAAGTGTACACAAACAGTGACGGGGTTCTCTGACACGGAACCCCGGGCTTATCGGTGAGTTTGCAAAGCTCTCCATTGAGAGGGGTGATACTCCAACGACAATGTACACCACTTGATTTTAGGAAAATCATAAAACCACAGAGATTCACCTGACTCTTACAGCAGCTCAACTGACCATGTAGGAGACTAACGAGTGTGCCAGCTAAACACACATACTGCTCCAAGGGTTTGTCAACACAGAACCCAGGGTGGTTCTCTCTAATGAGAGGAGTGGTCTCCAATGACCATATTTACCCTTGGTGCAATCCGCTACCCTAGCTTTGTAACTAACAGAAAAGGGAAAACGAAACTAATTGAATAAAGCCTCCCTTTCTACTACCAGTGAGGAAACGGTTTAACCGCTCTACTAATAATGACAGAGCAGCTAATCATATACGTGACTTTGTGAATAACCAAAAACTGACAAAGCAAACCTAGACCAACTAAAGCTGTTGCCTCCAGCTCTGTTTATAATGACAGAGATACCCAACAAGGTGAGAACATTTACATTTACATTTACATTTTAGTCATTTGGCAGACGCTTTTAATCCAAAGCGACTTACAAGTGCATAGGTTCTACCATAAGTCAAAGCATCACATCCAGAAACTAGCAAAATACACATGAAATGCTGTTCTAAACATAGTTGTCATCATAAGTGCATATTCTTTATTTCTTTTTTTTTTTTTTTGGGGGGGGGGGGTTAGACAAGGATAGGGATATCAGAAAGGAGGGGCAGGGGAAATCAGGATGGAGGACTAAGGTAGAGTTTGAAAAGGTGGGTTTTGAGTCTGCATCGAAATAGGGGGAGGGATTTTGCTGTTCTGACAGTGGTAGGCAAGTCATTCCACCACTGAGGAACCAGAACGGAAAACAGGCGTGAACGTGCAGCTCGACTGCCAGGTGCACGTAGAGAGGGAACCATAAGACGACCAGAGCTGGCAGACCGGAGTGGTCTAGCAGGGGAGTAGGGAGTGATCAGGGATTGTATGTAAGGTGGGGCAGTCCCCTTAGCAGCCTGAAATGCCAACACTAGGGCCTTGAAACGGATGCGTGCGGCAATAGGAAGCCAGTGGAGGCCAATGAGAAGCATGACATGAGCCGACCTGGGCTGACTGGTGATCAGGCGGGCTGCAGCATTCTGGACCAGCTGGAGGGGCTTGATGGCACATGCTGGGAGACCGGCTAGGAGGGAGTTGCAGTAAGCAGGAGCTGGGTGGCGTATATTATACAGAAAGAGCCTGCAGGTTCTGGCAGTGGAGGATACTTGTGGAGCCAGGGTGAGGCAGTTATCAAGAGTCACCCCAAGATTCTTTGCCGTACGGGAGGAGGAAACTACAAAGTCCTCAACAGTCAATGAGAGGTCGATTGACGGAGAGGACTTAGCAGGGATGTAGAGAAGCTCAGTTTTGGCAAGGTTGAGCTTTAGGTGGTGGGAAGTCATCCACGCAGAGATATCAGCCAAGCAGGCAGAGATCCGTGTGGTGACTTGGGTGTCGGGGGGGAAGGAAATGAAGAGTTGGGTGTCATCAGCGTAGGAATGATAAGAAAAGCCATGGGAAGAGATAACAGAACCAAGAGACATGGTGTATAGCGAGAAGAGGAGAACAGACAGCGCAACATGTCACTGCAGTAATAAGAGCAGCTACCATCAGAGAAATAACCCCAGCCCAGGGCAAAAACTCTAGCCTAAATTAAAGGGTGATTCTCTCTCTATTTGAATAAGAGGAAAACAGTTATCCGGCTAACATGTACTTTGTTTGGGTAAATGACTAAATGAAAAAGACGAAACAAAGTGAAAACCTAAATAAATGCGCAAGGCAGACTCCGCCTCCAGCTAACCTATAGGGGACATAGCAGGTACAGAATTTCAGGTAGAGAGCCCAAACGGCCGAAATGTCAGGTGGTGTAACCAACCAAACATGGCAAAGAATGCCACTCCATAACTTGGTTCCCTAGCTACAGGATGAGCCGGGATTTACTTTGAAACCTTTCCACTATTGTATACCTTGCATTTTGCATAACTAAAGAGTGTGACGCACGACATTCACAAGCCGACTCTGCCTCCAGCTCGGTGAACACTGCACAAGCTGAATAAATGTGAGAGGAGATTTCAGGTGGTGATATCAAACTGCCGAAATGTTAGGCAGCGAGACCCTAAACTATGAACCCGACTAGAGTGTCAACAGGTTCCCCAAAACCTTTGCCAGCCCTAACTCAGGAAGTTCCTGAAATCCTTTTCATTTTAAGAACGTTCAAATCTCCCGACTACCTCTTTACCGGCTTTGTGAAAGACAGAATGTGAAGTGTGACACAAAAGCCCCGAGTCTAGGAAAGGCCCAGCTTATACAGATCACAAATACCTGTTCGCGATTACCAACTCCTCGTGCAATCAGTGATTACTGGCTACATGAGGGAAGCATGAATGTGTCAGGAACGCTCTCTTCAAGATGTAAATGCGTATCTGTTTGAGTACAGTGAAGTTAGCAATGTCTGATCATATACTCTCTGAATACAGTGACGTTAGCAATGTCTGATCATGCCCAACTAAGCAAGGCAACCATAACACAGAGGAGTATCAACACCCATTCCTTTCAATCTGTATATATATGGGGTGACATTGGCTCAGGCGATAACAGCAGTTGTCGGTGGGTTGCAGGTTCAAATCCCCCCTGGGTGTGTCAAAGTGTTCCTGAGCACGACATCTAATCCCTAAATGCTCCTGACCAGCTGGTTGGTGCCTTGCATGGCAGTCAGTCACCGTTGGTGTGTGAGTGTGTGTATGAATGGGTGAATGAGAAGCAACAATTGTACTGCACTTTGGTACTATATAAATGCCAACCATTTATCTTATTTTGAAATATACACATGCATTTCTAAATGTTAAACTGTTTAATTTAATCTATTCTTGAATAACACATATGTCGGCTTTATTGATGAAGTCATTTCTCTATCATTATGAATACTTAAATTCGTATTTCACCCCAAAATAAAAATGTCTTAGATGTTCTCTTACCTTGAAAATAGCTGAATGAATCCATATTGCATCATAGATTCTGTGCTGGTCTTAATAACAAAATCAATGGAAAAAATATGAACCAGCTAATTTCAGTCGAAAGGCTTTCCTGTCTTTACCATTCATTTAGGATTGAGCAAGGTAAGGTATGTATGGCAATGATCCTTTTGAATGTGAATTCATTTTGCCATTAGACTATTTTCGAGATAAGAAATCAGCTGATCATTTTTTGGTGAACTGTTTCTTTAAGCTTTCATCTTCAAAATATAAATGCAGTTCTGGGTGCATTTATTTTAAGAACTTTACAGTGTATGTGTGATGTCTGTGAGCCCACACAAAATATTAAAGTGGGTAATAAATGTATATTAATAAGGAGGGTTTAAAGAAACATGACAAGGCAAACCAGCACGAAAACGACCAGCAGAATTTATGAATTAAAACAAAGTGATCTGCCAGAACTGCCTCTGAGGCACTGCCTACCTTTCGCTCAGTAATATAAGTTGTGTGGCTAAACCAGCGGACTGCTGATTGAGGGAGTGTATGTTCTGGCTCATTGGCTCCACTCCCTGGCTGACTGGAGCCACTGCAGGTTCCCCAGGCTGGGCCACCACACCTGAGTTGAATCAGCAAATGAAATCTGGCTGTATCAGCTCCACCTGTGACTGCTTTTGTGAAGTACCAGTTTGGGAAAAGTGTGGAGAGGAGAGAGGGAAGGGAGGAGAGAGGAGAAAAGAGAGAAGAGAGAGGTCAACCTATTCAGTCTTTGTGGCCCCCCTTAAAAAAAAAAAAAAGATTGGTTGAAACTAAAGTTGCACCGTCTTATAGTAGACACTTTTCACCTTGTGGGCTGTACAATAAATCATGTTAAAAAAAAATTTTTATTTCTTTATTTATTAGCAGAAGATATGATATGATATACTTCTGAATATTTTTACTGCTTATGATTCTCAAAAACAGTTTAAACAAGCATGACCAGGTTAGGCTGGCTTACACTGGAATTTTCAGTGGGGTGGTTATTCTCCAGGCCATAACTGCAAAGTTGAAAACATGAAACTGATGAGACAATTTAATTTAGGCAACTTAAAATATTGGACATGCTTGGGTGCAAAAGAAGACAAGATGTATCTGTTTTAGTACAGTGAAGTTAGCAATGTCCGATCATGCACTCTGTGAATACAGAGAGCTTTGCACTCTTCTCTGGTAGTGCCTTTCCGGGTGCATTGTGCTGATTACAACACAGCCCCACATCGACTGGAGTAATACTGGCATTGTAGCTCTGCTCGGTGGAATTTTATACTTAAATTTAGCATGTTTTTTGTGCCTGACAGTCGTCAGTATGTTGTGTAGATGGCTGCGTCAGGATTCTCTATGCAGGAAAAACCCTGAAGTCATGAGCTACAGTTGCCGATTGTACATGCATCCTCGGTGGAAATGTTTCATGATTGTCTGATGTAGGAGAGAACTAGCATCGATATACTATACACAGCAGTTTAGAAAATGAACAAAACCGGGCTTAAAAATCAATGTATATACCAACGTTTAAAGACCAGGGACCTCATTTATAACCATTGCATACGCACAAAAAAGGGCTTGAAATGTGCGTACGCCACTTTCTAAGCATAAATTGGTTAGCGCTGCGGCTATGGTATGCTATGGTAGCACTATGGCTACCAAACAAAATGTTTTTCCTGGCCTGTTTCAATCTCACAGTCTGAGAAATTTTTCTTTTTAGCTTTGCCATTTTTGCATAGACATCACCTACATAGGGATTATCAAGGACATCTATACAGTGCATCCGAAACGTATTCACAGCACTTCACTTTTTCCACATTTTGTTATGTTACAGCCTTATTCCAAAATTGATTAAATGCATTTTTTCCTCCAAATTCTAAACACAATACCCCATAATGACAACGTGAAAAAAGTTTTTTTTTAGATTTTTGCAAATGTATTAAAAATAAAATCATCACATGTAATCACATGTACATAAGTATTCACAGCCTTTGCCATGAAGCTCAAAATTGAGCTCAGGTGCATCCTGTTTCCACTGATCAACCTTGAGATGTTTCTACAGCTTAATTGGAGTCCACCTGTGGTAAATTCAGTTGATTGGACATTATTTGGAAAGGCACACACCAGTCTATATAAGGTCCCACAGTTGACAGTGCATGTTGGAGCACAAACCAAGCATGAAGTCAATGGAATTGTCTGTAGACCGCCGAGACAGGATTGTCTCGAGGCACAAATCTGGGGAAGGGTACAGAAACATTTCTGCTGCTTTGAAGGTCCCAATGAGCACAGTGGCCTCCATCATCCGTAAAAGGAAGAAGTTCGGAACCACCAGGACTCTTCCTAGAGCTGGCTGCCCGTCTAAACTGAGCAATCGGGGGAGAAGGGCCTTAGTCAGGGAGGTGACCAAGAACCCGATGGTCACTCTATCAGAGCTCCAGCATTCCTCTGTGGAGAGAGGAGAACCTTCCAGAAGGACAACCATCTCTGTAGCAATCCACCAATCAGGCCTGTATGGTAGAGTGGCCAGATGGAAGCCACTCCTGAGTAAAAGGCCTGTGGCAGCCCGCCTGGAGTTTGCCAAAAGGCACCTGAAGGACTCTCAGACCATGAGAAACAAAATTCTCTGGTCTGATGAGACAAAGATTGAACTCTTTGGCGTGAATGCCAGGCGTCATGTTTGGAGGAAACCAGGCACCGCTCATCACCTGGCCAATAGCATCCCTACAGTGAAGCATGGTGGGGATGCTGTGGGGATGTTTTTCAGCAGTAGGAACTGGGAGACTAGTCAGGATTGAGGGAAAGATGAATGCAGCAATGTACAGAGACATCCTGGATGAAAACCTGCTTCAGAGCGCTCTTGACCTCAGACTGGGGCGACGGTTCATCTTTCAGCAGGACAACGACCCAAAGCACACAGCCAAGATATCAAAGGAGTGGCTTCAGGACAACTCTGTGAATGTCCTTGAGTGGCCCAGCCAGAGCCCAGACTTGAATCCGATTGAACATCTCTGGAGAGATCTGAAAATGGCGGTGCACTGACGCTCCCCATCCAACCTGATGGAGCTTGAGAGGTGCTGCAAAGAGGAATGGGCGAAACTGCCCAAAGATAGGTGTGCCAAGCTTGTGGCATCATATTCAAAAAGACTTGAGGCTGTAATTGCTGCCAAAGGTGCATCAACAAAGTATTGAGCAAAGGCTGTGAATACTTATGTACATGTGATTTCTTAGTTTTTTTTAAAAATAAATTTGCAAAAATAAAAAAAAAACGTCAAACGTTGTCATTATGGGGTGTTGTGTGTAGAATTTTGAGGAAAAAAATGAATTTATTCCATTTTGGAATAAGGCTGTAACATGAAATGTGGGAAAAGTGAAGCGCAGTGAATACTTTCCAGATGCACTGTATGCTTGTCAATATTAATTAAGGCTGTTTCTTTAACCATTTATGGGTAATTGTGGGAGTGAACTAGGTGGTATGTTGGGCCCGTGCATTTGTGGACAATCCAAAGTTGTTTTAGGATTTATAAAAGGAAATTGCGCACTGGCAGGTGTACACAAGGTTTTATATTGGATTGTGCTCGACACAAACTTCTGCTTACTCTGCAATGCCGAGAGAAAGAACCTTCCAGAATTGTTATGTGTCTGTTGGATGGCAGGCTCAGCAGCAGAGCAAGTGAATGTAAATCCCGCTGCTGTGACCCCCTTTGTGACCCATTACATTATTGGCATTTTGCAGACGCTCTTATCCAGAGCGACATACAGTTGATTAGCAGGAGACAATCCTCCCCTGGAGTAATGCAGGGTTAAGGGCCTTGCTCAAGGGCCCAACAGCTGTTCGGAGCTTACTGTGGCTACAACAGGATTCGAACCACTGACCTTGCCTGTCCCAATCATTTACCTTAACCACTACACTACAGGCCGCCCCTGTGCATCCCATGATAAAGTGAGGGGCAGGGCTGGACAAGGTGTTGCACTCCCTACAGTCGGCCAATCAAAAGCAGAGCAGTCCTAGTGTTCTTTAGCTCACACCACAAGAGACTGTTTAAGGCCATGTTAAGGCCATCCATGTGGAAAACATGTGGATCAGCCAGGCAACAGATGTTCAGTAAAATGTTAATGTCAAAAAGGCAAGTCCCATGTCAGTTCCATTTGGTTGATTAAGATTGTGTACAAAGGTGTTTTGATAATATTCTTTCAGTTCTGCACTAAGGAATTCTGTGATTCTGCACTGCTTTTGATTACCCAATACGTAGAATTGTTGAACTGACTTTTAGTTCCTCTACTTGTTGCCTGTAGCTTGTATTCAACAAACTTTTTACAAGCTCAGCTCAGTAACAGTGTATTGGATAGTGCCACCTGCTGAACGGGAGTGTACATGCACCTACAACGAGACAAAAGAAGCCAACATTTCCATACCGTGTGTCATGAAATATACTTTCTAGATTTTGTTGCGCTGACCCCTCAGTCATTTCCTCTTTTGCCTTCCTCCATGATGGCAATATGTCACACAGTACATTGCATTGAAAGTAATGGTAAGGTAAAGTAATGGTAAGGTCTGGACCAAGAAGGCTAAATCCATCACGGCCGCACAGAACCCAGAGAAGAGCAGCAGTGTGTGGAGCAGAATTCTTCCTCACGTCTATGGCTCTCCGCCAGACATCTGGAGGCATGTCTGCGCACTGACAGTGGCCATTCTGTAGAGGCGCGGCAAATCTGTTAAGGCCATATCTGTGCTAATGCTGCGCTGTGAGGAGACAGAGGTGTTCATGAACGGTTTCATTAACTGTGTGCTGCCCGTCGTATTCAGTGTCATGACTGGATTAATAAAAGCAGCAGGTGCTGTGCTTTATATTTTTTTATGCTTTGAAAGATTAACATGGTAGCATTAGTTTTGAAAGTAAAAGGTTATCAGGGTATAAAAAAGAAGATTTGCACATGAAATAATACTGATGGCAATTTTAAAATTGTCAGCTGGAAAGGAAGGCTTGCCAAAGTCAGCATGACAGATTCCACTGTGCGTTAAGAAATCATCTCAGCGCTTTTCAGAAGCCACCTACCTGTTATCGAAGTCTGCAAGTGTGTGACATTTGGCTACTGGTCTCTCCCTATAGATCCTGAATATAAGTGTGATAATGTCCCTCGGCTGGGGACTGTGGTCTTTAGCTCAGGAATAAATCACCAGATTTCAATCTGTCTACTTTGTCCCATGTTGACTGTGGTAGTAATATGTCATACATTCTGATTGCTTCATTTTAAATTCATTGAATTAATTAAAATTCTAATATTTGTAAAGTTCAGGCATAGTTGGCAAAACTCATCTTCGGATTTTGCATTGTAATGCCGTTCCCATTGAGCAGTTCACCAGCATCATTGAATAATAAACTACAGGAGTTTACATGAATGATTTTGAAATAGTTAAAGATAATCAGAAGCTGCAGAGAGCATTCATGTCAATAAAGAATTTATTGCTTACTTTCCTCCACTGGCTGCCTTTCATGGATCGCATCAAATTCAAACATTGGTGCTAGCCTTCCAAGCAGTTACATTACATTACATTATTGGCATTTGGCAGACGCTCTTATCCAGAGCGACGTACAACAAAGTGCATACCCATAACCAGGGATAAGTTCGCTGAAAGACCCTAGAGGTAAGTACAATTTCAACTGCTACCTGTACAACAAAGATAAGGACAAGGGCCATTTTTTTTTTTTTTTTTTTTTTTTTTTTTTTTTTTGAACAAACAAACAAACAGAGCAAAAGTCACCAAAGTTAACTATCCAAACACTGCTTACCTAGCCAACTAAAATACTGATACACAAGTCACAGAGACAACAATTAAGGTTCACAGGGAGGTAGGGAGGGATGGGGAGAGGTGCTGTTTGAAGAGGTGTGTCTTCAGCTTGCGCTTGAAGGTGGGGAGGGATTCTATAGTTCTGACCTCAACGGGGAGTTCGTTCCACCACCGTGGAGCCAGAACAGACAGTAGTCGTGAGCGTGAGGTGGAGGTTCTGAGAGGGGGAGGTGCCAAGCGGCCTGTGGAGGCTGAACGAAGAGGTCTGGCAGGGGTGTAGGGTCTGATGATTTTTTGCAGATAAGCTGGGGAAGACCCTTTAACTGCTTGGAAGGCTAGCACCAATGTTTTGAATTTGATGCGAGCCATGACAGGCAGCCAGTGGAGGGAAGTAAGCAGGGGGGTGACGTGTGAGTATTTGGGAAGGTTGAAGACCAGACGAGCTGCTGCATTCTGGATGAGTTGGAGGGGTCTGATGGCAGACGCTGGGAGGCCAGCCAAGAGGGAATTGCAGTAGTCCAGGCGGGACAGAACCATCGCTTGGACCAGGAGCTGGGTCGAGTAGGGGGTGAGAAAGGGGCGGATTCTCCGTATGTTGTATAGGAAGAACCTGCAAGACCGGGTCACCGCCGCAATGTTCTCGGAAAGGGACAGTCTGCTGTCCATCACCACGCCGAGGTTCCTTGCACTGGGTGACGGCGTGAGTGTGGTATCCCCGAGGGAAATGGAGAGATCCAGATGGGGAGAGGTATTAGCAGGGATGAATATCATTTCAGTTTTACCTGGGTTGAGCTTTAGATGGTGGTTGTCCATCCAGCTCTGGATGTCCCTCAGGCAAGCAGAGATACGGGCTGAAACCTGCGTATCAGACGGCGGGAACGAGACGAAGAGTTGGGTATCGTCCGCATAGCAGTGGTAGGATAGCCCATGTGCAGTGATCACAGGGCCAAGGGAGCGAGTGTAGAGAGAAAAAAGAAGCGGGCCAAGGACTGAGCCCTGGGGAACTCCTGTGGCGAGGGGCCGAGGTGTCGATACCGAACCAGCCCAGGCAACCTGGAAGGAGCGACCAGAGAGGTAGGACTCAATCCAGTCCAGGGCTGTGCCACAGATGCCCGTTGCTGACAGAGCAGACAGGAGGATGGAGTGATCCACAGTGTCAAAGGCAGCAGAGAGATCTAGAAGAATGAGGACAGAGGAGAGGGAGGCTGCTCGTGCGGCATGAAGTGACTCACTGACGGAGAGGAGTGCAGTCTCTGTCGAGTGGCCCGATCTGAAGCCAGACTGATGGGGGTCTAGCAGGTTGTTGTTAGAAAAGAAGGAAGAAAGTTGAGTAGAAGCGGCTCGTTCTATAGTTTTAGAAAGGAAAGGAAGAAGAGATACCGGGCGGTAGTTCTGGATGATGGAGGGGTCCAGGGTAGGCTTTTTTAGCAGCGGAGTGATGTGGGCCCTCTTGGAGGATGCCGGAAAACAGCCGGAAGACAGGGAGGAGTTGACAAGGGAGGTGACAAATGGGAGAATGTCAGGTGTGATAGTTTGGAGAAGAGAAGAGGGGATAGGGTCAAGGGCACAGGTTGTAGGGCGGTGGCAGAGCAGGAGTTGAGAAACATCAGAGTCTGTAAGGGGGGAGAAAGTGGAAAAGGAAGGGATGGGCCTAGAGGGGGGGAAGGGCACAGTGAGGGGGGCGGCGGTTGTAAAGGATCTGCGGATGACTGCGACCTTCTCATCGAAGAAATCAGCAAAGTCATCAGCAGCGAAGGAGGACTGAGGAGGAGGAGGCGGTGCGTTGAGGAGAGAGGAGAAAATGGAGAACAGTTTCCGGGGGTTAGAAGCAGAGTTCTGAATTTGCGTTTGATAGTATTTTGCTTTGGCGGCAGTGACATCGGAAGAGAATGCCGCCAGGAGAGACTGGTAAGTCATGAGGTCGGAAGCGTCTCTGGATTTCCCCCACTTCCTCTCCGCTGCGCGGAGGCTGGCCCTGGAGGTACGGAGGGTGTCAGATATCCAAGGACTGGGAGGGGATGTGCGAGGTGGCTTTGAGACAGGGGGACAGAGAGAGTCAAAGGCGGAGGAGAGAGATGAAAGGAGGGTGGCAGATGCAGAGTCAGCGGGGAGTTTGGAGAAGGATTCGAGAGGGGGGAGTGAGGCGGTGACGGTGCTGGCAAAGGAAGAGGGTGAGAGGGAGCGGAGGTTACGGCGGGCTGAGGAAGTGTGGGAGGGAGGAGGGAGAGGAGGATGGGGAGGAAGAGGGAGGGAGAATGAGATGAAGTGGTGATCAGATGTATGCAGAGGGGTAACCGTGAAATTGGAGCATGAGCAGTTCCTTACAAAGACAAGGTCTAGGACATTGCCCGCCTTGTGGGTCGGAGGAGAGTGTTGCAGGGAGAGGCCGAAGGAGTGGATTAGCGGTAGGAAGGCAGCAGACTGGGAGGCTTCTAGGTGGATGTTGAAGTCTCCAAGGAGAATCAGTGGGGTGCCATCCTCAGGGAAGGAGCTGAGAAGGGTGTCTAGCTCATCAAGGAAGTTTCCCAGGGGCCCTGGAGGACGGTAGATAACTGCAATGAAAAGGTTAGTAGGGTAGGATACTGCAACAGAATGGAATTCAAAAGTGGATATGGACAGGTCAGAGAGGGGGAGAACAGAGAATTTCCACGAGGGGGAAATTAAAAGACCAGTACCACCGCCACGGCCGGAAGGCCGGGGAGTGTGCGAGAAGGAGAAGGAGGATGAGAGGGCAGCGGGAGTGGCGGTGTTGTCAGGTGTGATCCAGGTCTCAGTTAGGGCAAGGAATTGTAGGGACTGGAGGGAGGCATACGCAGGGATGAAGTCAGCCTTCCGAGTGGCAGACTGGCAGTTCCATAGTCCCCCTGTGACAGCAAAGTCCTCACAGGGGGTCAGCGGGGGATAGCTGAGGTTTGAGGGGTTCCGACGCCGTGGAGGCCCACGTCGCAGGGGGGGTCTTCGAGGGAGAGAGCAGACTGGGATGGGGAGAAACATAACATCACAAACGGGGACGGAGCTACGCTAGCGTCGCTCTGACACGCCTATTTAAATGGCCTACAATTGCTCACAAGCAATACCAAATCAAAGCTAATCTACTGATAAATTCCACAGCTATTTAAGTTACTTAAGACAAATGTTCAATCACTCTACAGGTATGCAACCAGTAGAAGTGATTAACAGGTAATAGACAAACAACCTGGCTCAAGCCCTAACCCTTGCTGTTCAAATGAGCAATTTAAAAAAATCTACGTTACCGTGTCAAGAGGAAAACCCGCAGCGATACTAAACACCTGGTCAGAATGATGCACTTACTGACTAAGGACAACTTTCGCCAGTCTAATATACGCTAGCGTCGCTCTGACACGCCTATTTAAATGGCCTACAATTGCTCACAAGCAATACCAAATCAAAGCTAATCTACTGATAAATTCCACAGCTATTTAAGTTACTTAAGACAAATGTTCAATCACTCTACAGGTATGCAACCAGTAGAAGTGATTAACAGGTAATAGACAAACAACCTGGCTCAAGCCCTAACCCTTGCTGTTCAAATGAGCAATTTAAAAAAATCTACGTTACCGTGTCAAGAGGAAAACCCGCAGCGATACTAAACACCTGGTCAGAATGATGCACTTACTGACTAAGGACAACTTTCGCCAGTCTAATATACGCTAGCGTCGCTCTGACACGCCTATTTAAATGGCCTACAATTGCTCACAAGCAATACCAAATCAAAGCTAATCTACTGATAAATTCCACAGCTATTTAAGTTACTTAAGACAAATGTTCAATCACTCTACAGGTATGCAACCAGTAAGGGGTAAGGGGTTAAGGGGTCTGCCCTAGCTTACCTCCAAAAAATCATCAGACCCCCTGCCAGACCTCTTCGCTCAGCCTCCACAGGCCACTTGGCACCTCCCCCTCTCCGAACTTCCACCTCACGCTCACGACTACTGTCTGTTCTGGCTCCACGGTGGTGGAACGAACTCCCCGTTGAGGTCAGAACTGTAGAATCTCTTCCCATCTTCAATCGCAAACTGAAGACGCACCTCTTCAAGCTGCACCTCTCCCTGTCCCTCCCTACCTCCCTGTAAACCTTAATTGTTCTCTTTCTGTAATTTACTTGTGTATCAGGATGTTTTAGTTTGGCTAGGTAAGCAGTGTTTGGCTAGTTAAGGGGTTTGTTCATAGATTTGCGTGTTGCGGTTTAAAAAATCACAAAAAAACAAAAAAAACAAAAAACAAATAGGCCCTGGTCCTTATATTTGTTGAGCAGGTAGCAGTTTAAATTGTACTTCCCTCTAGGGTCTTTCAGCGCACTTATCCTTGGTTATGGGTATGCACTTTGTTGCACGTCGCTCTGGATAAGAGCGTCTGCCAAATGCCATTAATGTAATGGAATGTAATGGTACATCTTTGGAATTACTTCTTGCCTATGACCCTCTGGTGCAATTTTTTTAAATCTTTGGAGAGATTTCTTATAAACCAATTATTGTATTCTGCGCATTTTAAAACCAACACTGTTTTTAGTGTATACACAAAGTAAAAACACACGTTTGCTATTTCTGTGTGAATGGGCAGTCTTTAGCATAGTGATTAAAGTACATATGCAAGGTCGGGGGTTTGATCACTGGTCCCTGGTGAAATCCCATGATCAAATCTGTGCAGCTGTTGGGCCTTTCAGCAAGCCCCTTAACCCCACATTTCTCCAGGGGCGGATGTCTCCTGCATATTCTCATCAACTGTGAGTCACTTTGGATAAAAGCATCAGCCAAATAACATGAATGTGTGCTGTAATTGTTTCATGTTGGCCATTTGATCTAATATGTCACTTTCACAAAAGATCAAGTGTAGAAACCTTTAGAGACCCCAACAGATACCCTAACATCCAAAATGTACATGGATCTTAGTTTCCCCATTGCCATTTATCTGTTATATGAAACAGAGTCTAGGTACACGTTTTAGCAGTTAGCAAGGTCTGGCACTGCTGCTCAAATAAACCAGGTACATGAAGTTATGTGTCTTACCGTAAATCCTCAAATTGTGGCCGGGGTCTTTTATTTACTTCGGCTGCACAAAGCACAGGCCTTTATTTGGGGCAGGCTTGTATTCGAGGCAGGCCTTTATTTCTTATAATCTTCTGTTGTAGAATTTTATTCTTAGAAATAAAGTATAAATAAAAGGCTACACTTAAAGTGGGCCAACACTGTTCAACACTTCCTGAAACCTTTCAGAAATCAATTAGTGTAGGCTAATCAGGAACACCGTTTGGTAAGTCATAATGTCAGTCTTAACAGACTTAGTTTATTGCAAATATTCTCAAACACAATAAATCACATGCAAGTCCAGAATCCATAAAATAACAACTTGCCAGACACGCCTTCATGAACAATAACAAATTAGCGTAGATAACAGCAAGTTAAGGATCTTTTTTTCCTAAAGTGCGTTTTATTGTGAGACATGCGTTTCATTTGGAGCAGCATACTATCAAAAGATTTTCGCTTCGGTTTGGGATTTAATTTACTTTTGGACTGTTTGATTCTATTGCTAAATGTTGGGACTGATGGGCACTGAAATCTGGGGGGTATTTGATGGTTCACTGTTAAGTTTTATGTAGTTGAAAGCGTGTCAGGATTTCCACCCGTCTGTTTATTGCGAGCCAAGGCAGCCACTTTCATTCATTCATTGAACGTGCGCTGTGCTGTAAATACACAGAAACCTTATTCCGTAGCCAAGTAGCCTAAATTGAGTTAATTTTAAATTTTACCTGATTTACTTTTTATTAAATTTGTAGGCTGGAATGCTTCGCGGCAACAATTGTGTTTAAATGTATACTGCTTCAGCTTTGGCAAGCTACTCAGAAGGGGGCGGCAAGCGACTGGTTCTCTAGCTTGAGAGCAACATGTTGGAGACCCATGGTGTAGGACAACGACTTTTCATTGGCAACAGTATTAAACCAACCAACAATATAAAATATTAAGAAGAGCTCTTTTATTTCATTGAGTTAAATTGAAACAATGTCTTCTAGTGCTCATGGACTGATAGCCCTACTGGTGGGCAATTTTACCCCAGCTTGTATTTGGGGGCCGGCCTTTATTTGTCCGAATCGACCACGCCCCCGGCTATTATCCGAGGCCCGGCTTCAAATAGAATCCCGGACACAATTTGAGGATTTACGGTATATTGTCATAAGTTGCTCCCGACAAGTACAGGAATGCTAAATGAACGTATTCTAATGATGCCTCTCAGTCCATTGCAGCACAGCTTGAACAGATTCAAGCACAGCTTGAACAGAACAGATTCACAACCACAGCTCACAAATACAAGGGCTAATTTTTTTGTATTCACAAACTCAAGTTCATTGAGTTCATCCCAATGTGCCAAATGCCAATAATGCTTTAGAGAAGAAAGAAGAATCTCTGATTTAGTTAAGGATAAACGGTGACTAAATTTAGTCTGATGTTTGGTGTAAGAAATGGATGGATGCAATGGGCTGTCCTTGTGCAAAACATTTGCGTTCTCAGGAACACTTTGCACACTTTAATATGCTCCTTTAAATTGTGTTTGGTGGGTGAAAACATCACCTTATCTCAGTATCCCAAATGACCAGGAATCTCTGTGTGTTTTATTGGCTGTATCTCATACATATCCATAGCTGCATTTTCCATTGTAACATTATGGGCTGTATGCCTGCAGCCCCAGATCGGTAGAATGAAGTGAGGGTAATAATGGTCTCCACAGTTTTATAAGAGTGGATACCGTGAATCTCATTGGATGTTTATGGTCCATGCACTCTGCAGACAGGAGTGCTAATAACCATGAACAGTGGCGTGATAACCATGAACAGTGGCGTGATAACCATGAACAGTGACGTGATAACCATGAACAGTGAAGTGATAACCATGAACAGTGGCGTGATAACCATGAACAGTGGCGTGATACGGTAGAAAGAAAACACTCCTCTGTGCGCGCTCCATCATTTTGACATACGTCACTCTTCCACGTGTTCAGCCCCGAGATACGAAAGTAATATTAAGCCAGAGTCCAAATACACAATCTGTTTCCTTCCTGAATAAATTGTTGCGAGGCACACTCGTATGTTTGTGTGTCTGTGTGAGAGAGAGAATGAGGCAGTGAATCTGTAGGGTGGAACGGTGCATATGTGAAATCTGGTACAAACACCTATTAATCAGTGCAGGATCATGAAGGTATCTCTCTCTCCCTGACAGCTCCAAAACTGTCAGCACCACTTTTTCTATCAGCTCCCGTTTATGTTCGAAGCCAATTAAAATGTATATTTAGATTTATATCCTGAAGGTCTGACTCAAAGGGAGACGGGAGACTGGAGTGCAGAAGCCGGAGCGTAAGGCTGGGCCGAAGCAGAGCCGAGCCTTAAGGGCTAGTGCGCATTTCCAAGGGCAACCGCAATTAAAAGTTGAGGGAGCAAGAAAAAAAAAGAAAAAAACACTTTTTGCCATTTCTCAGCTCACCGCCGAATAGCTTTCATTAATATTGTAAAATCACACATCTGTACTGTACATAGGGAACTATTCCAAGTCTGAGTTTTTGGCTTGTTTATTTCCTAATGGTTTATGCAGAAATTAACAGTGAAGTAGAAATGTTCGTAGGCATCACAAGTCATTTGCTCCCATAAAACCACATGCCTCCGCACTTGCATTTTGCAGTGTCACTTCATTAATCCAAGGGCTTTATAGAAATCCTACATTTAATGTGTTGTAAAACCCAGTTTAACTTCCTGCACATTGGTTGTAACCCACTGTACATACTGAATGTGTGCATTTTCTTCAAATGTGGCCATATTTTTTGTTTGTTTTCTCAGTTGTTCACAAACTCCTGACAATCAGAGTCCTTGCTAATCAGAGTGCACAGTACCAGACCTGGGTTAATACGTTATTGTTTTGGATTCAAATACTTTTCTGCACTTGATTGATCTTTCCTGGTGCAATTGAGCCAACTGAGAGTAGAAGGGATTTTTCTTGCCATTTTTAAAATTTCATAGGTTCCAATAAACCAGACAAGCTCAGCAAAGTGGAGAAAACTGTGCAGAAAATGTCTGCACAGTACACAAGCACACAGTCAGCAGGACAGAAGGTCGTTGAGGATAAGTGTGTGTGGTTCATTAGGTGTTTTACTGTGTGTGTGTGTGTGTGTGTGTGTGTCAAATAAAATCAATTTGCGGTTTTTATAGAAAGAAGTAACAGAAGGGCAAATAGGCAAATACCTGGCATGAACCTCCAAATAGCGTGCACATGAGTAAAAAAAAATAATAATGATAGAACTCCCTGATACGAAAAATCTCAGGAGGAACATAAGTATAGAGGGGGAGCCCATTCTCATTGGCCAACCCAGTGCAAAGTAAAGGTAGAATAGATGTTTTTTACCTGTTTGTTTCAGACATTCATGAGTGTTTTTTGACCCGTGTATGTGTGTGTGTGTTTCCGACATTCATGAATTCATGAGTGTTTTTGACCTGTGTATGTGTGTGTGTTTCAGACATTGACGAGTGTGCCACGCAGACACACACGTGCCTGAGTGACGCGGCGTGTGTGAACCTGCCAGGCTGGTTTGACTGCCTGTGTCCTGAGGGCCCTGCGTGTAGTGGGGACTGTCCCCACCAGGACAGCATCAAGCACAACGGCCAGGTGTGGAGCCTGCAGCAGGACCACTGCTCCATCTGCACCTGCAAGGCGAGTGCCACTACACACACACACACACACACATACACATACACACACACACTCACACACACTCACACACATACATATACACACACGCATAGACATACACACACACACACACATACACACACACGCATACATATACACTCACACACTCACACACACTCACACACTCTCACACACACACACACACACACATACATATACACACACAAACACATACACACACACACACTCACACACACACACACACACACGCATACATATACACGCACACACTCACACGCGCATACACATACACACACGCATACACACACACACACACACACACGGATGCATACACACACACACACACACACACTCACACACGCACACACACACATGCATACATATACACTCACACACACACTCACACACACACACACGCATACACATACACACACACTCACACACGCACACGCATACACATACACACACATACATATACACACACACACTCACACTCACACACACACACATACACACACACACACGCATACACATACACACACACTTACACATACACACGCATACATATACACTCACACACTCACACACACACACGCATACATATACACTCACACACTCACACACGCACACACACACACACACCCATACATATACACTCACACACTCACACACACACACACACACACATGCATACACATACACACACGCACTTGTGTACATACACACACACACTCAGACACACATGCACTCACACACGCATGCACACACGCACACGCACACGCATACATATATACATACACACACACACTCACACAGGCAAATGCATACACATACACACACACACGCAAAGATGCATGCACACACGCACTCAGCACTCACACTACCATACACGAGAATCACACAAATTTGTGTGAAACAGTAGTTTTGAACATGTACAGGAATGCTGTAAAGACACGCACTAACCAATTGTAAAAAATTTTGGATCACTGAAATTTGTTGATCTAGGTACTGGGTATCAAAAGATGGAAAAATATTGTTGCAAATCCAATTAGAAATATAAAATAGCCTATGCTTCTGTATGTCATTTGATCTTGGTTTATAATTAATATAATTATATTAATGAGAAAAGATTAAGAAACTGCAGTGGTCTTATTAATTTAAAACATGTAAAAACCTATTAATATTATGTGTCAATAGGTGCATTGGGAAATGAAGATTCTAAGGTTTCTGTCAATATGGTCGCTGTATCTGTATGGTAACATCTCACAAAGTTAATCATCCAAATAGAGAGGAAAGTTGATCTGATCTTGTCGGTGTCGCTGGCGACACTCCTAAGGGTTAATTTAGCAACATTTAAAGTAGTCAGTTCATTGAAATTCTGTAATATTTTTCTTACCTTGCATAGTCAATAGGCCAGTTGCTTTCACAAACTGTCCGAGGCCTCCTGCTGCAGTATAGACATGCAGAAAATCAGAACCCTTTAAGAGTACAATCAAC